>NC_140990.1:336227784-336917784 GCF_052327205.1 Somniosus microcephalus | reverse complement strand
GAAGTGAGGTATGTACACAGTTCATAGTTCATAGTTCACAGTTCACAGGAAGTGATGACATAACTTCCCGGAAGTTATTATTATTATCACATTCTTCCCTCCTGCAGGATTAGGAGGCTGTGGTCTACCTTTTGGTCCGCAGCCGCCGAACAAGGAAGAGTCGCACCCGTTTGGATTCCCGTCGTAGAGGGTCGCTGGTCCGCTTACATGCGGTTGGCCATTGGTCAGAGTCTGTGTGGCCTGGATTGCCCTGTGAAGGGTTGGGGAGATCATGGCTTCGAGTACGAGCCCCAATAGGTTCAAAGTCGGACTGCCTCTGTTCAGAGGGAGGTGCAGAGCTGGTCTGTGGCGGATCAGTACTTTCATGCACGGTACTGGGAGGGTCGCAACCTTGAGCACGGGGTTCTACCGGCACCAAGCTAGTTGGTGTCCGATCAGGATCCTGGAGAGGGGTACCCGATAGGTCCCAAGAGTTTCCTGGTGAAAAGCCATCACCCGATGTCCCACTAGGTCCTGGTGGGCAGGGAGCCAGATCCCGTAATGATACGGTAGATTCTCAGCCGTCGGAATATCGTATGTTTGCATAGGTGGGGTTGGCATCGGTTAGTTCGACCTCGTCTATGAGAGGGTCATTTTTAGACGTCCGAACGTATCTTCGGAGTAATACAGGTCCAGGAGTAGTTAGCCATGACGGGAGTGATGTCCCATGAGATGAGCGACGCTGGAATCCAAAGAACCGCTCATGAGGTGTAGTATTTGTGGCTGTAGAAAGCAGGGACCGTATAGAGTGCAATGCATCCGGAAGCACTGTTTCCCATTGCTGGTCTGGTAGACCCCGAGATCTTAAAGCGAGACGTACGGAATTCCAGATGATGCCGTTATACCTCTCTACCTGCCCATTTCCGATGGGATGGTATGGTGTTGTTTTGCTTGTAGCAATTCCCCGTTCTGAGAAGTAGTCCTTGAGTTCCCTTGACATAAAGGATGGACCCCGATCTGAGTGAATATAAGCCGGCATGCCACAGGGAGAAAATACCTGCTCAAGGCAGCAGATTACTGTGGACGCCAGCATATTGGAGCAGGGGAAGGCAAACGGAAAACGTGAATATTCGTCGATCATGGTGAGCAAATATGTGTTCCGAGTTGAAGAGGGCACTGGGCCCTTAAAATCGATGCTAAGTCGTTGCATCGGTTGGGTTGCATGTATGAGTATACCATCTGAGCGGCGGAAGAACTGAGGTTTTAATTCCGCACAAAGCCGGCATTCTGAGCATATTTTCTTTACATCTCCAGTGGAAAAAGGGAGATTCCGCGATCGTACGAAATGTAGCATGCGCGTAACGCCAGGATGACACAATCCATTGTGGACATCCATGAGAGTCGACGACGACATAGTGGAGCACAATGCCCGTGTGAGGGTGTCCGGGGCCACATTCTCCTTGCCAGGCCGATAGAGAATGGTATAACCAAAAGAGGCCAGTTCCATCCTCCAAAGTTGTATTTTATTATTCTTAATTTTGGTTCGTTTTCGATTATCGAGCATGAAGGCGACTGATCGTTGGTCCGTGATCAATGTAAAGTGCTGGCGAGCTAGAAAATGGTTCCACTTCCGTACTGCCTCTATGATGGCTGTGGCTTCTTTCTCAACCGGAGGATAATGTAGCTCGGCACCTTGTAAGGTCCTGGACATAAATGCTACAGGACGACCTTCCTGATTCAGAGTAGCTGAGATCGCCACCTCCGAGGCATCACATTCAACCACGAAAGGGAGATTCTCATCGATGGAGTGAAGAGCCGCTTTCTCCAACTGTTTTTTGAGAAGGTTAAAGGCTGCAACAGCCGCTGTTCCCAGTGGAAATGATCTAGCATGCAGCAAGGGTTGGATTTTGTCCGAAAAATGAGGAATCCATTTAGCGTAGTATGCAAACAGACCGAGAGCCCGACGTAAAGAAGCCGGATTCTTAGGTGACGGGAGCTCTTGGAGCGGGCGAAGTCTTTCTGGGTCTGGCTTAATGATACCATTGCCTACGCAGTAGCCAAGGATGTTGATGGTCGGTTGTGACTCAACAGATTTGGATTCATTCAGGGTCAAATTACGGCGATGGAGGGCATCCCGAAATTTTTGGAGGTTGGCGTCGTGTTCCTGTTGATCGTGACCTGCAATAGTAATGTTATCAAGATAGGGAAAAGTGTCCCTTAGGTTTTCCTGCTTAACCAGGCCATCCATTGCCCGTTGGAAGACAGCCACTCCATTAGTAACCCCGAATGGGAGGCGACGAAATTGGTACAGCCGTCCATTAGCCTCAAAGGCCGTGTACTGCTTATCTGAGACCTTCAAGGGTACCTGATGATAGGCACTTTTTAAATCGTAAGTTGAGAACACTTTGTATTCGGCCAGTTTATTAACCATATCATCAATGCGTGGCAATGGGTAGGCGTCCAAGTTGGTATATTGATTGATGGTTTGCGAATAATCGATGCATAGTCGCTGTTTGTGAGGTTTTAGAGGGTTCTTGACAATGACGACTTGAGCCCGCCAGGGCGACGAACATGGTTCGATGATATCCTCTGCTAGAAGTCGAGAGATTTCAGCTGCAATAAAAGATTGGTCTTCCTGATTAAAGCGCCGTGATTTCGTTATTATTGGTTTGCATTGAGGCGGAATACTGGCAAATAATGAGGGTTCATCAAGTGAAGCTGCTGACAATGCACAAAACGGTAATTTAGACGGTATATTAGAAATAGTAAGTCCGGGTTTGGATCCACCAAACTCAATGGTGAGTTTCTTATGCTGTTTTTGGAAGTCCAGCCCTAAGAGGAGATCACTACATAAGTCCTTGAGCACTGAAAGTCGGGTGGAGGGATACATACGACCATGAAGTGTCATATCAACAACACAAAAGCCGGAGATTCTGGTATTAAGTGATGACTGAGCCATCGCAATTGCCTGGTCCGATGGGAAGACATGTAGTTTCAATTTCGCAACAATCTGTTCCTTAATGAAACTATCAGTACTTCCTGAGTCAATTAAGGCATCTAAGGTATGCCCTTTAATTGAAATTTTTGTGGCTGCATGAGACAGGTTCTGTGGGCAAGCAGCTGTAATTGGTGTCGTTGCACAGAGTGGCTAAAACTCTCGGTGTGCTTCTTCGGGAGAGAGCTCGAGAGGAAGCTTGATAGGTCCTAGCTGGAGCATCTTGATAGGCCCTAATTGGGGCAGTTCGGTAGGCCTTAGCTGGATTGGCCCTCGTAGAGGCCCTTGATAGGCAAACTTTAGCAAAGTGTCCTTTTTTTTGCAATAACTGCAGATTGCATTGCGAGCAGGGCAGGTTTTCCTAGGGTGAAAAGCATTTCCACAAAAGAAGCACTCCTTCCTAGATTGCCAAGAGGCTGCTAAAGTGGGGTCATCCTCCTCTTCTTCATCAGAATTATCAGAATTAGATTCCCCCATGATAGGGTTCACCTGAGACCGCTTGAATTGTCTGGTTGCAGCTACAGCAGCAGATCGAGATCTGGGCAGCTGATAGGGGTCTGCATTTCTCTTTGCCAAATCCAGAGAACAAGCTAGGTCAAAAGCTTTTTGTAGCTCAAGTGTTTTACTTTCTAGTAGACGCTGGCATATAAATGGAGAGGCAATCCCGCAGATGAAAGCATCACGAATCATTTCTTGGCGGTACAGCTCAGCTGAGGCTGCCTGAAAGTTACAATCTATGCTGAGCCTGCGAAGTTCTTGCAGGAATTCGTCAATTGATTCCCCTGGCCCTTGTTGGGCTGTGGCCAGTAGATGTCTAGCATAGACCTCATTTGGGGTCTTGGCATACAGTTTCTTAAGTGCCCGAATCACCTCATCGTAATTATCCCATTCATCAACATATTCGAACACTTTTGGGGTCACATAATTGATAAGTATCCTCAATCTAGCAGGAGCATCCGCTTCACATTCATCCAGAAAATTCTCAAAAGTACGGTACCAATGCTTCCATACCCTGCCAGCTGCTGGTGTATTCGGGTCCAAGTCCAGACAAATAGGTCTAAGGATTCTCTCCATGATGGGTGGTTCCCTGGATCCTTAACTCCGAGTTTGTCCGAAGGTCTAGTATTTGTGAGTGTAAAATTTAAGTTACTTAAATTGATGTAAGAAAAAGGAGTCTTACCATCAAGTAACTTTAAAGTAAGCTTTAAGTAACTTATAAACACACTATATACAAGAGAGGTCTTTACCATGCCTCTGGTAGAAGCCTCTTACAATACTGAACAGACCAGTATTTATACCAGTCCAACAGGAAGTGACATATGACAGGAAGTGAGGTATGTACACCGTTCATAGTTCATAGTTCACAGTTCACAGGAAGTGATGACATAACTTCCCGGAAGTTATTATTATTATCACACAAGTTATTATCTAAATGGAAAGAAACTGCAAAGTGCTACAGTACAAAGGGATCTGGGGGTCCTGGTGCATGAAACACAGAAGGTTAGTATGCAGGTACAGCAGGTGATCAGGAAGGCCAATGGAATCTTGGCTTTTATTGCAAGGGGGATGGTGTATAAAAACAGGGAAGTCTTGCTTCAGTTATACAGGGTACTGGTGAGGCCACACCTGGAATACTGCGTACAGTTTTGGTTTCCATATTTAAGGAAAGATATACTTGCTCTCGAGGCAGTTCAGAGAAGGTTCACTCGGTTGATTCCAGAGATGAGGGGGTTGACTTATGAGGAAAGGTTGAGTAGGTTGGGCCTCTACTCATTGGAATTCAGAAGAATGAGAGGCGATCTTATCGAAACATATAAGATTGCGAGGGGGCTTGATCGGGTGGATGCGGGATGTTTCCACTGATGGGTGAGACTAGAACTAGGGGGCATAATCTTAGAATAAGGGGCTGCTCTTCCAAAACTGAGATGAGGAGAAACTTCTTCACTCAGAGGGTGGTGAATCTATGGAATTTGCTACCCCAGAGAGCTGTGGAAGCTGCGACATTAAATAAATTTAAAACGGAGATAGACAGTTTCCTAGCTGATAAGGGAATTAGCGGTTACGGGGAGAGGGCAGGGAAGTGGACGTGAGTCTAGATTCGGATCAGCCATGATCCTATTGAATGGCGGAGCAGGCCCAAGGGACCGTATGGCCTACTCCTGCTCCTACTTCTTATGTTCTTATGTTCAATATTGCAAAGTGCTCTGAAATCCGTGCTGTCGACACCGGAGGGCAGAATTTGGTTACCAGCAATGGGGAAACAACTGTGCATTCGTAAACAACTTCTGGCTGATGACCTTCCCCGATGTCAGTGGAAGATGCACACAGGTCAGCAATGGAAGGGCCGAACAGGGGGTGGGGCTGACTGCTCAGTCCTCTCTCACAGCCAGAAAAGATGGCAGCCTGCAGCGTCAACATTTCCACAACCATCCATTTATGTTTGCTGTTTTCAGGTGATCGTCCAAGGCACCACAACCCTACATTTGTGTCACAAGACTGCTGCCTCCGCAGCAGAACCATTTCAAAACTCCAAACACCGACTGCATTGGTAAGTGCTGGTAAGTCATAGAAACCAGTACGTGTTTTATGCACTGCATGCATTCATCTATCTACTGCCTGTCCCCAAATGGACGAAAGAAAGAACGATCTTACATTTACATAGCGTCTTTCACGACCTCAGGACGGCCCGATGCGCTTTACAGCCAATGAAGTAAGTTTGAAGTGTGGTCACTGCTGTAATGTAGGAAACACCACAGTCAAATTACACACAGCAAGCTCCCCACAAACAGCAATGTGATAATAGTGTCATGGGATTTTCTACATCCACCTGAGAGGGAAGACCGGGCCTTGGTTTAACAACAAACAACAACGACTTGTATTTATATAGTACCAATAATGTAGTAAAATATCCCAAGGCACTTCACAGGAGCTTTATCAAACAAAATTTGACACTGAGCCACATAAGGAGATATTGGGACAGATTGGTCATAGAGGTAGGTTTTAAGGAGCATCTTAAAAGAGGAAAGAGAGGTAGAGAAGTTTAGGGAGGGAATTCCAGAGCTTAGGACTTGGCAGCTGAAGGCACGGCTGCCAATAGTTGAGCGATTAAAATCGGGGATGCTCAAGAGGCCAGAATTAGAAGAGCGCAGAGATCTCGGAGGGTTGTAGGGCTAGAGGAGATTACAGATGTAGGGAGATGAGAGGCGAGGCCATGGACGGATTTGAAAACATCGGAAAGATACTAAGCTGCTGGCAACCTGTGAATTAATTGTTCGGATCCCATTAGCTGTTACAAGTGTGTCGCTATGTAGTTTAAATCAGCCTTCAATTGGTGACCCTGACTAATTTGATTCATTTTTATTTAACACAATGCAACTGCTCTATCTTGTGACCGTTTCTGGGATTGCAGTGAGGTAGGATCAGCACAAACCGTGTGCTGCTTGCCTGACTTAGCATATGAGTGTATGGAATTTGTTAACAATAAAAAAAAATCTCATCTAAAAAAAAAAGTGGGTATATGCCAAAATAACTCGCCATTTGAAGAGTTCTTGAATAGTATAAGAGTAAATGCAGGAAGTTTGTTGTTACAAGGAATAGTCGACCTCTGAAATAATTCTTTCTGACTGATTTTGGTTTCCATATTTAAGAAAAGATATACTTGCTCTCGAGGCAGTTCAGAGAAGGTTCACTCGGTTGATTCCGGAGATGAGGGGGTTGACGTATGAGGAAAGGTTGAGTAGGTTGGGACTCTACTCATTGGAGTTCAGAAGAATGAGAGGTGATCTTATCGAAACATATAAGATTGTGAGGGGACTTGATCGGGTGGATGCGGGATGTTTCCACTGATGGGTGAGACTAGAACTAGGGGGCATAATCTTAGAATAAGGGGCTGCCCTTTCAAAACTGAGATGAGGAGAAACTTCTTCACTCAGAGGGTAGTAAATCTATGGAATTTGCTACCCCAGAGAGCTGTGGAAGCTGCAACATTAAATAAATTTAAAATGGAGATAGACAGTTTCCTAGCAGATAAGGGAATTAGGGGTTACGGGGAGCGGGTAGGGAAGTGGACGTGAGTCTAGATTCAGATCAGCCATGATCCTATTGAATGGCGGAGCAGGCCCGAGGGGCCGTATGGCCTACTCCTGCTCCTACTTCTTATGTTCTTATGATTTCACTCTGGATTCTTACACTTGTCAAAGGGTACCTTGATGTGATTGAGACAGGCAACATTATGCATTTCACGCACACAGTCTCTGTAGCACACTTATGTCACATGCCAACACTATGAAAGGAATCAGACAGCTTTTGTTCCAAAGTAGTGATGGTATGACTGGAAAAAAATCTTATACAGCTTACATTGAATTATATATAATTTACAGCAGAGAAACAGGTGTTTATGCTCCACATGAGCTTCCTCCAACTCTATTTACTTCATCTCACCCGATCAAAATACCCTTCCATTCCTTTCTTATGTACTTACCTGTCTGCTATATCAGAAACTAAAGCCTGCAATCTTGTTCTTTAATTGACGTTCGTATCAACAAAAGTAAGTACATCTGGGGAATGAGAATTTAAAAAAAAAATTTTTTATTCATTGCTGGGATGTGGGCGTTGCTGGCTGGCTAGGCCTGCATTTAGTGCCCATCCCTAATTGCCCTTGAGAAGATGGTGGTGAGCCGCCTTCTTGAACCACTGCAGTCCATATGGTGTAGGTACACCCACAATGCTGTTAGGAAGGGAGTTCCAGGATTTTGGCCCAGCGACAGTGAAGGAACGGCGATACAGGTCCAAGTCAGGATGGTGTGTGGCTTGGAGGGGAACTTGTAGGTGGTGATGTTCCCATGCGTCTGCTGCCCTTGTCCTTCTAAGTGGTAGAGGTCGCGGGTTTGGAAGGTGCTGTTGAAGGAGCTTTGGCGAGTTGCTGCAGTGCATCTTGTAGATGGTACACACTGCAGCCACAGTGCGCCGGTGGTGGAGGGAGTGAATGCTGAAGGTGGTGGATGGAGTGCCAATCAAGTGGGCTGCTTTATCCTGAATGGTGTCGAGCTTCTTGAGTGTTGCTGGAGCTGCACTCATCCAGGCAAGTGGAGAGTATTCCATCACACTCCTGACTTGTGCCTTGTAGATGGTGGAAAGGCTTTGGGGAGTCAGGAGGTGAGGCACTCGCCGCAGAATTCCCAGCCTCTGGCCTGCTCTTGTAGCCACAGTATTTATATGGCTGGTCCAGTTCAGTTTCTGATCAATGGTAACCCCCAGGATGTTGATAGTGGGGGATTCAGCGATGGTAATGCCATTGAATGTCAAGAATCCAGATCATAGATTTCATCAATAATGTTTACTAAGAAGACTAGAGGCCAGCATCTACAATTCTATAAAATAATAGCATTTCAGGTAATGAAGCTTCCTACATTTTGCAATGGTCAAGATTGTGACACCATAAAATATATCTTTGGAAAAACGTGACTGACTGTTGGCAATGAAAATTGTCTCTAAAATATTTTGGATATTTAGACCCATTTAAATATTTTGACAGAGCCCAGCAAGGCCTGTCAATATCATTGGCTGGAAGTGTGATTGACTGCCACAGTCGGATACTTCTGGATTGGAGATGTATGACTGACGACAATGAGTTCCAGTTTTCCGATATAGGTTTTCTCAATTTATAGGCATAGATTAGACAAACCACACTGGAAAAGTGGATGGTGATCCACCCAGTTTACGTCACGTTCCTATGTCCGGTGTGTAACACATCAGGGGCAGGAAAACGCCACCTGAAACAGGCGGGAACTTCTTTTAAGTATCTAAAATGTGGAGATCGACGGGACATCCTGCATGCCATTTCCCAAAGTTTGAATATGCAGGCTGTCCATTCTTAATGCTCCCATGTGAAATGTGTGTTCAAGGGCTGATGGGTGATGGTAAGCATATTGGCGTGAGGGAATTTTAGACTATTTTAGATCTAGTATTGTGCAATGAGTAAAGGGTTAATTAATAAACTTGTAATAAAGGGGCCATTTAGGGAAGAGTGACCATAATATGATAAAATTTTATATTGAGTTTAAAAGTGATTTTAAGTCTGAAACTAGGGTCTTAAATCCAAACAATGCAAACTACATAGGTGTGAGGGGCGAGTTGGCTAAGGTAGATTGGGAAACTACATTAAAAGGTATGATGGTAGACAAGCAATGGCTAGCATTTAAAGAATTAATACATAATTTACAACAAATATACATTCCTTTAAGGCACAAAAACCCCACAGGAAAAGTGGTCCAACCGTGGCTAACAAGAGAGGTTAAAGATAGTATTAGATCAAAGAGGCTAATATTACCAAAAAGAATAGTAAGCCCGAGGATTGGGAGCATTTTAGAATTCAGCAAAGGAGCACCAAGAAATTGATAAGAAAAGAGAAAAAAGAATATGAGAGTAAACTAGCAAGAGACATAAAACCAGATTGTAAACATTTCTATAGGTATATAAATAGGAAGAGATTAGTGAAAGTAAACGTGGGCCCATTAGAGGCAGAGACAGGAGAAATTATAATGGGCAATAAGGAAATGGCAGAGGCATTAAACAAATACTTTGGGCTGGATTTTACCTTTCGGTACAGCCTAGGGGCGGGACAACTTCCTTCCAGGTTCCAATCCCGCCCCCAACGACGTCTGACGCACAGACGCTATTTTGCGTCAATTGGTCTTGTAAAGCCTGCCCTGCGGGCTTGCCGGGCAAGTAGAAGAAAGCCGATGTCAAATGACGTCAGTTGATGACACGTCAGCTGCCGGTTTTCTTAAAGGGGCCACGCTCAATATTTTTTGACAGGTGATCTTTCAGTGTTTGACAGCATTGAGGTGCTGCAAACACTGACAATCACTGTACAAAGGTGGGCCCTTGCACCCAGGCTCTCCAGTGACTCCCTTCTTAGGCTAGAACAGATGGCAGCTGCAGGTGAGGTTACAGAAGCAATCTGTCACTGGTGAGAGAGGTTCTCCCAATGAGGTGGGACTACACAAACACTTCAAAACTTGTTACCTACAGAAAAGTCTAAATATAATAAAAATGATTTTCCCAACATTTTCTTACCTCTGAAACTCACCAGTGTACCATTGGATCCTTCACACCACTTCTGCAGCTGTCATCAATGAAGAAACATTACAATAGACCCACAGCACGCCACACTTACCCTGGCATGGTGTCCGGACATCGGGAAGCCCGCAGTAGGCCTGTCAAAATTGCAAAAAGCCTCTTAACTGCCTGTTAACTACCTGTTAACAAGTAGTTAAGTGCCTATGATCCTCTTCCCGCCGCTAGGTGTCGGGTCCATGCGCAAATCGGGGGCCCGACACCTGGGAAGATTGATTGGAGGCGGGATGGCAGCAGGTTTCTGACTCGCTGACAATCTTTGCGATTTTGTCAGATGTCCCGCCTCCAAACCCGCCCCCCTGAGCACTGGCAAAATTCCGGCCTTTGTATCTTTCTTCACGGTAGAAGACACAAAAACATTCCAGAAATAATGGGAAACTAAGGGTTGAGAAAGAATGAGGAACTTAAAGAAATCAGTATAAGTAAAGACATTGTAATGGAGAAATTAATGGGACTAAGTGGCGATAAATCCTGGAGATCTCTAGGACCCGACGACCTGCATCCTAGGGTTTTGAAAGAGGTAGCTACAGAGATAGTGGATGCACTGGTATTAATCTTCCCGAATTCCCTAGATTCTAGAACAGTCCCCAAGAATTGGAAGGTAGCAAACATAACCCCACCATTTAAGAAAGGAGGAAGAGAAAAAATGGGGAACTATAGGTCATGACATCAGTAGTAGGCAAAATGCTAAGAATCTAATATTAGGGACGTGATAACAGGGCACTTAGAAAATCATAATATGATTAGGCAGAGTCAACATGGTTTTATGAAAGGGAAATCGTGTTTGACAAATCTGCTAGAGTTTTTTGAAGTAACTAGTAGGATGGATAAGGGGGAACCAGTGGATGTAGTGTATTTGGATTTTTAGAAAGCATTCGATAAGGTGCCACACAAGAGGCTATTACACAAAATTAGGACTCATGGGATTGGGGGTAATATATTAGCATGGATTGAGGATTGGTTAATGGACAGAAAACAGAGAGTAGGAATAAACGGGACTTTTTCGGGTTGGCAGGCTGTAACTAGTAGAGTACCTCAAGGATCAGTGCTTGGGCCCCAGCTATTTACAATCTATATTAATGACTTAGATGAAGGGACTGAGTGTAACGTATCCAAGTTTGCAGATGATACAAAGTTAGGTGGGAAGGTAAGCAGTGAGGAGGATGCAGAGAGGTGTAGACAAGTTGACTGAGGGGCAAGAACATGGCAAGTGGAATAGAATGTGGGGAAGTGTGAAGTTATCCACTTTGGTGCGAAAAACAAAAAGGCAGAATATTTTTTGAATGGTGAGAGACTGGGAAATGTTGGCATTCAGAGGGACCTGGGTGTCCTTGTACATGAATCACAGAAAGTTAACATGCAGGTACAGCAAGCAAATGGAAAGCAAATGGTATGTTAGCTTTTGCTACAAAGGGATTAGAGTATAAGAGTAACAAAGTCTTACTACAATTATACAGGTGTGGAGATGCCGGAGTTGGACTGGGGTGGACAAATGTAAGAAGTCACACAACACCAGGTTATAGTCCAACAGCTTTATTTGAAATCACAAGCTTTCGGAGCGCTGCTCCTTCTTCAGGTGAAGTGGAGAAATGCATAAAGACACAGCTTATATAGTCAGAGAATCATGTCAGATGTTTACAGGTAACCTTTCCAACTGCCATTTATCACACCTCGGCAGAGAGATAATCACAGCAGTCAAAGGTGTGAAAAACAAAAAAACAGACAAAACACATTTTTTTTGGCTGGAAATCACAGCAGGTCCGGCCGCATCTGTGTAGAGAGAACAAGCCAATGTCGACTCGAGTCTGGATGACCCTGCGTCAGGTGGGGTTACCCAACCGCAACATCGTCATCAAACCAGCAGACAAAGGAGGTGCCATCGTCATACAGAACAGAACGGACTATTGCAAAGAAGTATACCGACAACTGGACAACCAGGAACACTACAGACAGTTACCCGCAGATCCGACCAAAGAACACACCCGCCAACTCAACAGACTGATCAAAACCTTCGATCCAGACCTTCAAAGCATCCTACATGCTCTCATCCCACGTACTCCCCGCGTGGGAGACTTCTACTGCCTCCCAAAGATACACAAAGCCAACACACCTGGACGTCCTATCGCATCAGGCAACGGAATCCTGTGTGAGAACCTCTCTGGATATGTCGAGGGCATCCTGAAACCCATCGTACAGGGAACCCCCAGCTTCTGTTGCGACACTACAGACTTCTTACAGAAACTCAGCACCTACGGATCAGTTGAACCAGGAACACTCCTCGCCACGATGGACGTCTCGGCACTCTACACCAGTATCCCCCACGATGACGGCATCGCTGCGACAGCCTCAGTACTCAACACCAACAACAGCCAATCTCCAGATGCCATCCTACAACTCATCCGCTTCATCCTTGACCACAATGTCTTCACCTTCGACAACCAGTTCTTTACCCAAACACACGGAACAGCCATGGGGACCAAATTCGCACCCCAATACGCAAACATCTTCATGCACAAGTTCGAGCAAGACTTCTTCGCTGCACAGGATCTCCAACCAACGCTATACACCAGATACATCGACGACATTTTCTTCCTATGGACCCACGGCGAAGAATCACTGAAAAGACTACACGATAACATCAACAAGTTCCATCCCACCATCAAACTCACCATGGACTACTCCTCAGAATCGGTCTCATTCCTGGACACACGAATCTCCATCAAAGACGGACACCTCAGCACTTCACTCTACCGCAAGCCCACGGACAACCTCACGATGCTTCACTTCTCCAGCTTCCACCCTAACCACGTTAAAGAAGCCATCACCTATGGACAAGCCCTGCGAATACACAGGATCTGCTCAGACGAGGAGGAACGCGATGGACACCTACAGACACTGAAAGACGCCCTTGTAAGAACGGGATATAACGCTCGACTCGTCGATCGACAGTTCCGACGGGCCACAGCGAAAAATCGCATAGACCTCCTCAGAAGACAAACACGGGACACAACCAACAGAGTACCCTTCGTCGTCCAGTACTTCCCCGGAGCGGAGAAACTACGCCATGTTCTTCGCAGCCTTCAACATGTCATCGATGACGATGAACATCTCGCTAAGGCCATCCCCACGCCTCCACTACTCGCTTTCAAACAGCCGCCTAACCTCAAACAGACCATCGTTCGCAGCAAATTACCCAGCTTTCAGGAGAACAGCGACCATGACACCACACAACCCTGCCACAGCAACCTCTGCAAGACATGCCAGATCATCAACACAGATACCATCATCACACGTGAGGACACCACCCACCAGGTACATGATACATACTCATGTGACTCGGCCAATGTTGTCTACCTCATACATTGCAGGAAAGGATGCCCCGGAGCATGGTACATCGGCGAGACCATGCAGACACTGCGACAACAGATGAACGGACACCGCGCAACAATCATCAGGCAGGAGTGCTCCCTCCCAGTCGGGGAACACTTCAGCAGTCAAGGACATTCAGCCTCCGATCTTCGGGTAAGCATTCTCCAAGGCGGCCTTCGAGACACACGACAACGCAAAATCGTCGAACAGAAACTGATAGCCAAGTTCCGCACCCATGAGGACGGCCTCAACTGAGATCTTGGGTTCATGTCACGCTACATGTAACCCCACCTGACGCAGGGTCATCCAGACTCGAGTCGACATTGGCTTGTTCTCTCTACACAGATGCGGCCGGACCTGCCGTGATTTCCAGCCAAAAAAAATGTTTTTTGTCTGTTTTTTTTTTTTTCATACAGACCCCAGCATCTGCAATATTTGACCCCTTGTGACCCCACCTCATTGTTCTTTGATGTAATGTTTCCCTGACTGACCGGTTTGGACACCATTCACACCTTTGACTGCTGTGATTATCTCTCTGCCGAGGTGTGATAAATGGCAGTTGGAAAGGTTACCTGTAAACATCTGACATGATTCTCTGACTATATAGGGGGGCACGGTGGCATAGTGGTTAGCACTGTTGCCTCACAGCGCCAGGGACCCGGGTTCAAATCTGGCCTCGGGCGACTGTCTGTGTGGAGTTTGCACATTCTCCCTGTGTCTGCGTGGGTTTCCTCCGGGTGCTCCGGTTTCCTCCCACAGTCCAAAGATGTGCAGGTTAGGTTGATTTGGCTATGATAAATTGACCCTTAGTGTTAGGGGATTAAATACGTGGGGTTACGGGGATAGGGTGGGATATGTGTCGGTGCAGGCTCGATGGGCCGAAATGGCCTCTATCTGCACTGTAGATTCTGTGATTCTGTGATATAAGCTGTGTCTTTATGCATTTCTCCACTTCACCTGAAGAAGGAGCAGCGCTCCGAAAGCTTGTGATTTCAAATAAAGCTGTTGGACTATAACCTGGTGTTGTGTGACTTCTTACATTTACAATTATACAGGGCATTGGTGAGGTCACACCTGGAGTACGGTGTACAGTTCTGGTCTCCTTAAGGGAAGACATACTTGCCTTAGTGGGAGTGCAATGAACGTTCATTAGACTGGTTCCTGGGATGAGGGGATTGTCCTACGAGGAGAGACTTAGAAGACTAGGCCTATATTCCCTAGAGTTTAGAAGAATGAGAGGTGATCTCATTGAAATATATAAAATTCTTAAGGGGCTTGACAGGGTTAATGTTGAGAAAATATTCCCCCTGGCTGGGAAATCTAGAACACAGGGTCACAGTCTCAGAATAAGGGGTCGGCCATTTAGGACTGAGATGAGGAGAAATTTCTTCACTCAGAGGGTTGTGAATCTTTGGAATTCTCTACCCCAGAGAGCTGTGGATGCTGAGTTATTGAGTATATTCAAGACAGAGGTTGATAACTTTTGGGAATTAAGGGATATGGGGATAGGGCAGGAAGGTGGAATTGAGGTAGAAGATCAGCCATGATCTTGTTGAGTGGCGGAGCAGGCTCGAAAGGCCAAATGGCCTACTCCTGCTCTTATGGGCGCGATCTTGCCAGCCCTGGGGAGGCGGGTTTAGAGGCAGGACTGCTGAGAAAATGGTAGAATCTGGGGACGGGTGCCCATTCCGCCCCCAACCGCCTCCGTCCCATCTTCCCAGGAGGCGGGTAGTCGACTCGCTCCGGGTCCCGTATCCTCGAGGTAGTTAACAGGCAGATAAGAGGATTATCCCCATTTTACCCACACAAGTGTGGGCTTCCCGAGGGTTGCGAACCCTGCCAGGGTCACCGAGGCGAGCAGTGCGTCTGCGGGGGTCAGAGGGGTGCAAAAGTGCAAGTGTGGAGAGGTGAGTATGTGAGGTAAGTGTAAAGTGTTGGAAAAGTTTACTTACCTTTGTTTCTTCCTGCAGGCTTCAACCATTGGTGATGCGGAGAGTCTCGCATCTCCCCGGCAGTCATGACAGACGGCTGCTGCATTCTCCAATGCAACAACCATCTAATTTCTGCTAAAGAAAGAGGTTTGATGAGTCTTGAATACAAGAACAGTGGCATAGTGGTTAGCACTGTTGCCTCACAGCGCCAGGGACCCGGGTTCGAATCCGGCCTCGGGTGACTGTCTGTGTGGAGTTTGCACATTCTCCCCGTGTTTGCATGGGTTTTCTCCGGGTGCTCCGGTTTCCTCCCACAGTCCAAAGATGTGCGGGTTAGGTTGATTGGCTATGATAAATTGACCCTTAGTGTTAGGGGGATTAAATACGTGGGGTTACGGGGATCGGGTGGGACATGTGTTGGTGTAGGGGTTACGGGGATCGGGTGGGATATGTGTCGGTGCAGGCTCGATGGGCCGAAATGGCCTCTATCTGCACTGTGGGGTTTCTGTGATTCTGTGAAGTCATCAAACTACAGCTGGGTGGGCTTAACAAGGTGAATCAAGGGAAAATAGCGTGGGTTGGCCAGAAGTCAATGGATGTGGGACTAAAACCCGACACGTGGGGGTCCGCCTCCAAAAGCTCCCCATTGGCAAAATCCATCTCTATATTTCTTACGTTCTTATGTAGTAATGTTAGGATGAGTGTGTTCCAGCCATTTCTTGACCATTTTTCTGCTTTTGCTTCTGTTACAACTTGGATTTTCAGGAGCTTTTGTGCAAATCGTTGTACTGCATTTTGTTTTGCCACCCGCACCATTCCTGCTACCAATGGGAATCCTCCTTTTTAAAGGAAGAATAAAAAGACCATAGAAACATAGAGGGTAGGTGCAGGAGCAGGAGTAGGCCATTCGGCCCCTCGAGCCTGTTCCGCCATTCAATGAGATCATGGCTGATCATCCAAATTCAGTACCCTGTCCCTGCTTTCTCCCCATATCCCTTGATCCCTTTAGCCTTAAGAAATATTACTAACTCCTTCTTGAATATATTTAATGAATTGGCCTCAACAGCCTTCTGTGGTAGAGAATTCCACAGGTTCACCACTCTCTGGGTGAAGAAATTCCTCCTCATCTCAGTCCTAAATGGCTTACCCCTTATCCTTAGACTGTGACCCCTGGTTCTGGACACCCCCGTCATCGGGGACATCCTTCCTGCATCTAGTCTGTCTAGTCCTGTTAGAATTTTATCAGTTTCAATGAGATCCCCTCTCATTCTTCTAAACTCTAGCGAATACAAGCCCAATCGACCCAATCTCTCTTCATACGTCATTCCTGCCATCCCAGGTATCAGTCTGGTGAATCTTCGCTGCGCTCCCTCCATGGCAAGAACATCCTTCCTCAGATAAGGCGACCAAAACTGCACACAATACTCAAGGTGTGGTCTCACCAAGGCCCTGTACAACTGCAGCAAGACATCTTTGCTCCTGTACTCGAATACTCTCGCTATGAAGGCCAACATACCATTTGTCATCTTAACCGCCTGCTGCACCTGCATGCTTACCTTCAGCGACTGGTGCACAAGGACACCCAGGTCTCGTTGCACTTCCCCTTCTCCCAATCTATTGCTGTTCAGAAAGTAATCTGCCTTCCTGTTTTTGCCACCAAAGTGGATAATCTCGCTTTTATCCACATTATACTGCATCTGCCATGCATCTGCCCAATCACCCAACCTGTCCAAATCACACTGGAGTTTCTCTGCATCCTCCTCACAGCACACACGCCCACCCAGCTTTGTGTCATCTGCAAACTTGGAGATATTACATCTAGTTCCCTCGTCTAGATCATTAATATTGTGAATAACTGGGGTCCAAGCACCGATCCCTGCGGTACCCCACTAGTCACTGCCTGCCACTCGGAAAAAAAACCGTTTATTCCAACTCTTTGCTTCCTGTCTGCCAAACAGTTCTCTATCCAAGTCAGTACCTTACCCCCAATCCCATGTGCTTTAACTTTACACGCTAATCTCTTATGCGGGCCCTTATCGAAAGCCCTCTGAAAGTCCCAATACACCACATCCACTGGTTCTCCCTTATCTATTCTACCAGTTACATCCTCAAAAAATTCCAGTAGATTAGTCAAGCACGATTTACCTTTTGTAAATCCATGTTGACTTTGTCCGATCCTGTCACTGTTTTCCAAGTGCTTTTATATCTTTTATAATGGACTCTAGCATTTTCCCCATTACTGATGTCAGGCTTACCGGTCTATAATTCCCTGTTTTCTCTCTACCACCTTTTTTAAATAGTGGGGTAACATTAGCTACCCTGCAAGAGAAGGATGATGTGCAGACCAGGCTGCACCCGAGGTGTTCCATGGCAACTTTCAGTACCCTCACACCTACATCTACAAAACTAGATGTACATATCTTAGAGGATAACTACATGCAGAGCTCCTATCTGTAAAGAAAGATGGGACAGCAGACCAGATGGCTCGAATGCCTGACTAACTGCATTGCTGGAAACATCCCAATCACAATGTGTCAAGCTTTCTGTGATGCTGCACGCCAGTCTGATTGGTTATATCCTGCCATGATTACCACCAGGTTCCTGTGCAGGCACTGTCAGACCTACTTGCCGATGGACACGTGGAACTGTCTTTACAGATTCCTGGGACAGCAGACAGTCAGATGCAGTGCTGTGTCATCGGCAGGTACCGTGCAGCATATCACCAGGCACATCTAGTTAATGAGGCCTGAGGCCCTATTTCAGGCTGGCTTCAGGCCTCACAGTTGAGACACACAGTGCCTGTGTAACACCGAGTCGGAGTTCCTTCTATTAATGAACCATTGCTCTTTAAGCAGATCTTTGCTGATACAATCTTAGGGGGCAGGGTGAGGGAGACGGTGGGGGGTGTTGGTGGCGGTGGGGGGTGTTGGTGGTGGGGGGTGGGTCGGGGGAAGACACACGGTCTGTAGACTCTGGTGGAAGACTACTTCCCAATTGGTCTTTTTCTTCGGTGTAACCTCATCCTGCGCGCCTCTCTCATTTCTTCTTCTTCCTGCTCCTGTTCTGCCTCCATTGAAAGGAACCCCATGATAAGCGCTCCATGCCAATAAAGGGTGGGATGATAAAGATTTTCCTGCATGAAATTGCTGAAATTCCGGAATCCTTTCTTAGCTGCTCATCCAAATAAAGATTTTTCTAATCCCTTCGGTCAAAAGTGAGACAACTTCTGTGGACATTCAAAGCCTGTGAACGCAATGACTTCCTGGTTTGACAAATTGTGCAAGTACCTCTTGTCTACCCCTCTTAACTTAAGTTCAGTGTAATTCTGGTGTAAATGGTGGAATTTCTGGGATGGGCGGCTTTGACCCTCGTTATCCTGTCACGTGCACCACTTTAGTGGCGGGCACCTCTTCTGCCAGCCGCCATTTCTGCCGCACTTTAGAGTGTATTGTCGAACAGGTGTAACTGACTTCTACCCTAAATTCCAGACCCTTACACTATCACCCCACAAATCCTGATCAAAAACGATGGTGGAATCTCAGGCCCCAAGTCTTTACACAACAACGGAAGGGGAAAAGGACAAACAACTGTGACTTGAATCGAATCAGCACCCAGTGCTTTCAATTGGTGCACTTCATTTATTTTAAAATGTTGGATTTCAACTTGATAATATAATAGAACCTAATTTGGACCGTGCAACCGGACAACCAAAATGGGCCGATTGACATTTCCTCCTTCCATCTTTCACACCTTTAAATTTGCAATCTGCAAATTCTCCAGCGTTTCCTGTGTCTCTGCACCTGAAGACATCTCTCAATCCTGTTCTGATTAGAAGGAAAGGTAACTGACAAAATGACGGCGCTCTAGATTTGAACAACCGCTCCGAGAAACCAATCTTGCACGCCTGCAGAATTTAGCTAGGAAAAGCAAATCAAGTTACAAAGTCCAGACTTATTCTTTTGTTCAACTGCGATATCTTTGTTTTGCTGGAGTAATTGCTGCCAAAGGCAAGGAAGCAGAAGAGAGGATTTGTTTCATTACTCAGGAAGTGTTATTTTTTCCCATTTGTAACTGAAGCACTGCTGTGGCATTATTTCAGTTCTCACAATAACCATCCCCCCGACTCCAAGCACAAGTCCCTGTTTTTTTTTAAACTGTATATGAAATCAATAAGACTCTTGTTACCATGGAAACATAACCAGGCCAGCACAGTTGCAGGAGCTACGAGAGAGCTAATTTTAGGAGCGCCATTAATACAGTTCACTTCTTCACGGTCACTCCTTTGAAGGGTACAACACAAAAGCTTTAAAAAGCCAATACCCTTTTACACCCGCTACAAATGACAAACAAATAAAGTACCCCAAAGGGAGCATTATCCATCAGTGTCCATAGATCTTTCTGCACAAGTTGCAACGCATCACCATCTCCCAAACAAAATCATTTAAAAATCGTTAAAATGAGAGAAAAAAATGGTTTCCCTTGCATAAAATATTTTGTAAATTCCGCATGCATTTCAGCTACATCTACTTGTAAAATGTAACAACAAAGTTGAGGAAAATAGGAAACTCAGCTAACAACCTAGTAGACAGTTGTCAATTCTTGGTGAATCTTGATTTATTCAGCTTGTAGGGCAGTGTGCTCACCTTCTCCTTAATATTTTGGTATTTACTGCAATCTTTCTCTTTTTTTGTTTTAATTCTGCCTGCATTTATTTCCAGCTTTATTTATATTTTCTCTTAGAAATTTCCTCTACAATTTATTTCACTATGCGTAATCTCAAGCACAGAGGCAAGACCCTCTGATGGCGGGTGGCAAGCCTCCATGATGTCGATGGCATCAGGCCTGGGCATTTGCCCTCCCCATTGCGTCAGGAATCGGGCAGCCCGCCCACATGACGCGCACAATCTCTGGCACGGCTCCCGAGGCCAACTTCAAGCGGGGTTGCACCTCTTAAAGTGAGGTTGATTTTTGCTGGACAAACACTGGAAAAGACAATGGCAGCACAGCTATCTCTCGCTTTTCTGATGCCACCTTGGAGGTCCTAGTGAAGAAGGTGAAGGCAAGGAGAGAGCAACTGCCCCCCAGAAGCCGCAAGAGTATCCCCAAGGCCATAATGAAGCAAGCCTGGAGAGAGGTGGCTGAAAGGGTCACTGCATTGTTCCACCCACCCCCACCCCCAAATCCCCTGGACCTGGGATCAATACAGAAAGAGGTTCAATGACCTCACAAGAACAGCTAAGGTGAGTACAGCTCTTCACCTCTCCATTTCTCTCAACATCAACTGACAACACTCCTTTCACCCCTTTTCCCACCATGCTTAACAATTCCCTTCCAATTATCACATCCTTCATCGTACAATCACAAGGGCGCACTGCCACACCTCTTTTTCACACTCACCTCTTCCTTTGCTCTCTTCACGCCACACACGGACATCATTCTCTTCTCACATCCTACTGCTTGCACAACAACCAATTCCTCCCAGCACTCCTTCCTCACTTCACATTACATTTATCACCTCCCCATCCTCACTCCATCTTGCCTCTTCTCCACCTCTCAGCACATCCACTATATGCACAAGCCCCACATATCTCCACTGACTTTTTCAGCAGTTGCTTACTAAACTCTCAGCCTCTCCCTCTTTCTATAGCACAAGACAGCCCATAATGTGATGGAGAGGAACAAGATGGGAGGACGCCAGAGTCGCCAACACCATCGGCCTCACCCAAACAGAACAAGATGCCCTGGAGATCAGTGGCCCAGATAGGCCCATCAGCATTGCTGAAAGCTTACCTCAGCAGGCTGTTTGCATATTACTTGTCACCCTGCATTCAGCTCAGCAAATTACTTCAAGCTGTATTCTCACGAATGTCATCTGCAAGTGTCATCCTTCCATCTGCCATCCTAACTCTTGTCCCTTTTCTCCAGGTTCTTCTAGGTCCTTCTCGGCAGCAAGAGACTCCTGCACAGTAGGACACTCGGAGGAGGATAACCCTCCTGAGCATACACCGTCACGCGCTCCATCCCTCCCAGGCGCCAGCTTAAACACTGGCACTCCATGTGGGTTAGATAGTGAGCCAGCGGGGTCTGCACGTGCTGAAACACCCAGCACCAGTGAACAGCAGTAGGTGCTGGTGACAGGGCCAGCACAAGAGATGGCTTGAGGTCCTCTCCCAGCTCTGCTGAAGAGGACAGAAATGAGGACTACATGGGCCCAACCGCAAGAAGAAAAGTTCTGGCATCATACAATCAGTTATACGGGTTATTGAAAGGCCAGCCAAAGAGTTTCACCACTACGACTGAGAGTGTGGAGGAGTTTGCTTCCAGCCTGCATGGTGTCATCTCACATGGCACCAGCACTCTGAAGTCTACCCTGGCGAGTGTGGGCTGGAAGGTGATGTACTGCTCACTCAGTACTGCCAAACAGGGCATTCGTGGCCTGCTTAATGCAGCTGTGTACTGCCGGTTGGCAGATGAAGGTGATATTCCCTGTAGCAGACTGAAAAGGAACAGTAGCAAAGAAGTAAAGGTCTAGAAATTTGGTTGCGCTGGCCTGCCAGCACGAACTAGGCACCAGGTACGATCACTGCGCCTAACTGGATAGGCCCAAGGCTCACCTAATATTGCCTGGGGACGCCCATTAGAAGAGGCATCAACGATCGGGCTGTTGCATCGCTGAACGGGGGGGGGGGGCAGTGGGCGATCAGGAGTAAGGGTAGCAGTGATAGGGAGATAGGATAGGAGGTGGCGATCGGGGGCGGGGGGTTCGAGGTCATGATCAAAGGGGCACAAGCGGTGGCCGCCAGCAGCTTTAATGTGGGATCAGTAGGAGCACTCCTGTAATCTGAGATGAGAAGAAATTTCTTCACACAGAGGGTGGTGAATCTTTGGAATTCTCTACCCCAGAGGGCTGTGGAGGCTCAGTCATTGGGTATATTCAAAACAGAAGTCGATAGATTTCTGACTAGTAAGGGCATCAAGGGATATGGCGATAGGGCCGGTGAATGGAGTTGAGGCAGAAGATCAGCCATGATCTCATTGAATGGCGGAGCAGGCTCGAAGGGCCGAATGGCCTACTCCTGCTCCTATTTCTTATGTTCTTATCTTTAACAGGCAGTAGTCTTTTTGTTGATATGTATACTTTTGAATTTAACATGATCTACATTTAAAAGATATGGGTAGCACTGCAGTGCCACCAGCCATTTCTCAAGCAATTGTCCAGAAGCATCACAATTACATAGAATGTACAGCACAGAAACAGGCCATTCAGCTGAATTGGTCCACATGAGGCTCTTCCCAACCCGCTTCATCTAACCCTCAGAGCATAACCTTCTATTCCTTTCTGCCTCATGTATTTATCTAGCTACCCCTTAAATGCTATTTGTCTCAACTACTCCTGGTGGTAGCGAGTTCCACATTCTAACCATCCTCCGGGTAAAGTAGTTCCTCCTGAATTCCCTATTGGATTTATTAGTGACGATCTTATATTTATGGCGCCTAGTTCTGGTCTCACCCGCAAGAGGAAACATCTTCTCTATGTCTAGCCTATCAAACTCTTTCATAATCATAAAGCCCTCTTTATTGATTGAGTGACTGATCTTAATATGTGCATAATCACTCAGGTTTATCAACGTTTTGGGTAAGGACATCTGCAGTAATTAATACGAATCACTATGGCCCTGAAATTAGGATCGGGAGCTTGCCGCGCGTGCAAGCCCCCGATGTGCACTCACCCTGCGCGCTGACATCTGAAGCCCGGGCCTGCTTGCATTTCCTGTCCCTGGCCTGGTTCCAATGTCGGCGCGATGTGCTTACCTGATCCAGCGGCGTAGTTAGTGCGATGTGCCGGCTGGGATCAGGTGAGCACTGTGCAGCCAATCAGGGGAGGGGAAACTCATTCATGAGTTTGACAGTAAGAGCTGTCAAACTCATGAAAACTCCTGGCCCCAAAACACTACTTAAACCTGAAAGAAAATTAAAAAATACATTGCACTACTTAAATGAACAATAAAGAACTCTGAAAGACTATTTTAAACAATAATTTTAAAATTTGAAAAAAAAAATTATATAAAAAAATCAGGGCTAAAACTAAACTTACCTACTGTAAATACTTTAAAAACAACAAACCTGTGGAAATAAAATTTCTCAATTGTACTAAAAGCCCACTTACCTGAAAAACTAAGTACTTACGTGTGGTTTTTCAATGCGTAAAGACCGGAGGCCTTTACACACGCGCAACTCTGGAAAAAAAAAAGGAATTTCACTGCGCACGCGCTGCCTGTGCAGTCGTGCGCGCTCTGCCTCTTAACCCCTTGGGTCAGAGGACAGGAAATGCCGGTTTTCAGCGCATGCGCTGTGCATGCTGAAAACCGGCAATTCCTCCGGGCACACGCGTGAGTACCCCGTCCTTACTCACGCATTGTGCCCGGAATTACTGGGCCTATATGTTAAAACTATGAAATATTTTTGTGTGTGAGGCAATGGGCTGGTGAAGCAAGAATCTGCACTTTGGTAAGTGAGTAACCCATTAGAAGCTCCAGAAATCTGTGCACTTAAATAGAATGTGCTTTAAAATAGTGGGCATTTAACCAGAATTATTTAACCCTGAATTAATGGGAAAAAAATTAAGATCCTGAAAAAAACTGCATTTAACTGGAATGCACATTTACCCAGCGTGCACTTAAGTGGACCTCGCTGTACCCATTTTCACCTTTGTTACAAGGGGGAGAAATTAATTATTGCCCCATTTGAGATACTAAAACTTCAGAAGCGCTAATGATGAGAGGCTCCTGCGAAATTCAGCTGTAGCGCTCCAAGAGGGAAGTGGTGTGCTAAGTCAAGCGCTACCACTTCCCTTAGAGCACTAAAGGGAGTGCGAGGGGCGGTAGTGGCAGAGCGCTGATCTATGTTCCGTGCAGCGCTGCCAGAGTCGCAGGCTCCTTCCCTCCCTTAAAGGGAAGGGCCAATGCTCCCAGCAGTTAAAGGTGAGGCTGGGGATGTGGTGGCGAATGCTCCCCGATCGGCGAGGAGTCGCCCCAAGCTCTCTGAGAGTGTGCAGGGCTGATCAATCACAGCAATGAAAAATTTAGAAAAACAGCACAAAGGAGTGAGAAAAAATGTTGGCCTACCTGACCACCAGTCCCTTTAATTACTGCTCCCTAAGTGGCTGGCTGACGTCGCAACGCCTCCTGCAGCAGATGTTGCTGACGCCCAGCGAAGCTGCAGGGGGCGGAAGTGAATTTAGGATCCGGGGCGCTAACGGGGCGATGCGCACCGGACGACGTCACGATCTCCGGGGCGCAGGAGATCGAGGCGGTAAGTTTTACTGCCGACGCTAACCTCCGCCCCCCCCCCCCCCAATTGAATTTCGCAGGAGTCATCTCTTTCGCCGCGCCCGGTCAGTAAGTCGTTAGCGCCCTGTTATCGCTCCCCGGAGGCGATGACGGGAGGCGCAAAGGAGGCCAATTTCTAGCCCTCTATGTTGTTCTGTAAAATATTTATGATGAGATCCAATTGCATTCCAGCTAAGGATCTGCAAATTACATCGCACAATTGCAGCGACAGAAATAGCAGCTGTAATTAGAGGGAGATTTTTCTGGGAGTCCTACAGTCGGGTCCAGTTAGTAGGCTGAGGACTGGTCATGTACGCTGGCTGATGCTTGCTGCTCGCTTCTTCAATATCACACCCCAAGGAGGCCTGACAATTCAGATTGCTTAGAGGTTTGAGTGGTTCTCAACAGACGTCAACCATGAGCCTCAGCAGCAAGTGGCTCTGCTGAAAAAACAGAATAAACATGAGGTTTGTTCCTAGGTGTCGAGAGGGACCTGTCATTCATTCTCTGACCCCAGCAGAGGTCGAGTACTCAGCTGGTACTGAATTAAAGAGTAACTGACAACAGCCGATCAGCACCCGATGTAAGAATGAAGTACTGATTCCCACCTCAGTGGAGAAGCTTGTTGACGGAGTTTCTGGTTTCCAGACAAGCTGCCTCCAGTTCTGCGACTGACTTTGCTCTGGGTAAATAGTGAAAAGTTGTTTCCCATGGGGAGCGAATGGGTAACAAGGAGACGGAGACCGAGGATTCTCAATGGAAGAACCAAGGTGGAAGGGAGAAGGAAGGTTTGCACACCGAGGGCTATTCCCCCTTGGGGTGCTTCGCCACAAATGGCTACTGAGGCAGACATTAGAACATCATTTAAAAGGAATGGGATAAGTATTTGAAGAAGGAGAAATATAAAACGATCCAGAAGAAATGGAGAGAGCTCCAGTCAAAGCGCCAGCGCCAGCACAGGCACTGGGGGGCCAGGCGGCCTCCTCCTGCGCTGTAATTTCCATCATTCTATGAAAACTCTCCTTTATTAAGTTCGAGCCCAGGCAGCGGTTTAGAAACGTTGGTGCTGAGCTGAGTTTAGGCCGCTGTGCCCTGTGGGACGTGCCCCAAAGACAGAGCCCGCTGCCCCTAGCCCAATCTCTTGTTTCAGATCAGGTCGGTCGGTGCCAGCCGGTTTTGCTTTTCTTCCCCTTCGATGCGTGAAGTCCAAGCACACATGGGCTTTGACTGAGGCTCCCAGTTCAGAGTTGTTACCTTCGCACAGAATCTGAGTCCAAACCATTCTTCAAGAAAATATAGAGAGAGAGAGAGAGAGACGGAGACTCCCAGCCTCTCCCTCGGATTCTGGTCCTTTACCCTACCTCTTCCCTTGTATCTTCCCTTCCCTCATTTTCCCCTCACTCATCCACTCTCCCAATCATTTTCTCCTCCTTTCCACTCCCTTTTCCTCCCCTGCCCATTCTGTGTTTCTTTACAGTCCCCCAGCCCCACCTGGCACTTTCCTCTCCACTTGCATCTTACCCAGGTGCTCCTTCTCCACGTGTGAGACTCACCAGGCTATTCGCCTTGTAAGATGCAACAGATTAGGAACAAGAACCCTGGCTGACATTCCCTCTCTCTGTACCAGGGTCAGTGGGTAGAGAATAGGGTTAGGGTCAAGTGTGAACTGCGCTGGCAGAATGAGAGACAGCTGCCATGTGGGAGAGAGAAAAAAGGGGGAAGGGCACAAAACAAAGGTGTGGATAAAAAATATATAAAATTGTAATGGGGGCCGAGGTTATGATCTGAAATTGTTGAACTCGATATTGAGTCTGGAAGGCTGTAAAGTGCCTAATCGGAAGATGAGGAGCTGTTCCTCTTTTCCTCTCTCCCACATGGCAGCTGTCTCCCATTCTGCCAGCGCATTTCACACTGCATCCCTTTAATAAACATCTAGAGCTGTCTTTTGTCTCCACTAGTCCTATCACCATCTCGTCTGGTTTTGAATGCCTCTTAATGTCTCTTCACTTCTCTTTTGTTCTTTCATCCCCATTTCCCAGCCCCCAAACTGGCCTTTTAATCTGTTTCATTTCCTGTGGTTTTTCAGTCCTGACGAAGGGTCTTTGACCTGAAACATTGACTCTATTTCTCTCTCCATGGATGTTGCCTGGCCTGCTGAGTTTTTCCAGCATTTTCTGTTGTTATGTGGGAATAGTGAGTTGGTTGTGTTGGAACAGTTTGATAAAGCTCAAACCTTAAATATGCAGGCTGAAAGACAGAAAGCAGCCCCAAGATTCAGCGATGCTTCCTTGGAGTCAGGAGCCGCAGGTACATCCTCTTCCCTGCTGATAGGAGGAAGAGGCCAGCTGCTCAGACTAAGAACGAATGGCTGGAGATTGCTGACAAAGTGGGCCGCAGAAGTGCTGTTGGCAGGACTTGGATCCAGTGTCGGATATGCTTTAACGACCTCATGAGGTCGGGAAAAGTGAGTACAATTCCACATTGCCTTACATCCTGATGTGCATGTCACCCCAATCCCCTCACTCTTGCCTTCCCAAGCCTACTCCAGCACATCTCTCCGCACACCAACCTAGCTTGCAGGTACACCCGTCCCTCACTGTCTATACACTTACTCACATCCCCATCTGATCATCCACCGTTGACACTCACCCTCATAGGCACTCTCCACAGATGTTGCCCATCCATCCCTTACATTCATTCCATGACTCTCACTCAAAGGTCTCTTGTTTCCCTCCTTGCAGGGGAAGAGGACGCAGAACACCCGAGAGAGGCAGCGAACAGGTGGTGGCCCTCCAATCAAGGCACCGTTCACTTCAGCAGAGGAGGCGGCCCTGGAGCTCAGCCGCATTGCGGAGCTGCTGGCAGTGGGAGATGGAGAGAGGGGGACCTCCCAGCTACCTGAATTAAATATACAGCCACATGGTATACAACAGTCACTCATGGTGACGATGTCAGCAGCCAGTGAAATATGATCATGTGCATAATGGTAACTTAAAACATTCTTATCATAACAGTTCTAATTCATGTCTTTACTCTCCCACAGGCCCATCACATTCATCCGCCACTGTCCAGCCAGAGGAGGAAGATGACTCATCAGAGGAGTTCGCGGACTCTGAGGGTGAACCGTCACATGATCCATGCGCACCCAGCACCAGCGCAGATACGCACACGTTGGTGGGTCCACTAAGTGAGAAAGTAGTGTTGTCACCTGTTGTCCCACACATCACCTGTGAGCAAGAACAGAGGGTGGAGACAGGGACAGCAGTGGCGAGTCCTCGTCAGAGGGCGCAGGACGCTCCAAGCAGTGCTCAGGTGGGCGAAGCTGCTGAACCTCGGGGGCCGTCGACAAAATGGATGATTCTTGAGGAGCAACAGAAAATGCAGGAGGCTCTGGCAGCTCGTTTGTAGGGAGGATGAAGGAGTCCATCTCCAGCGTGACCAGCATGATGTCGCAGGCCATGTCAGTTGGAGTAAATGGTAAGACGCAATGGGTGTGTGTGTGACAGGAATGGTTTGGTCATTTTCTGACTGATTTGTGGTGGTGGGGATAGGAGGAAGTTGGTTCAGTATCTGGATGCCATACGGGTGCACCGATGCAAATTAACTAAATCGTGCCATTATGAGGTCATCCTAGGCCTCCCGGGTAGCAATGTGCCCCACGGCTGGTGCCATCTCCACCTCAGGTTCCTTCTCCTCCTTCTCGTGTTCCTCCTGCTCCTCCTCCGAAGAAGCTCTGCATTCTGCGTCTTGCTCCCCCTGCAGCTCCAATCCTCACTGCTGCGCTTTATTGTGCAGAGCGCAGCTTAACACGATCATTCTGGAGACTCTGGTTGGTGCATATTGAAGGGCTTCTCCAGATCTGACCAGGCATCTGAAGCGCCTCTTCAGCATCCCGATTCCTTGCTGTATTACACATCTCATCGTCATTTTGCTTTGATTGTAGCGCTCTTTGGCCTCCTTGTTTCGCCTCCTCAACGGTGTCATGAGCCACGTCTTCAGTGGATAGCCCTTGTCTCCAAACAACCAGCCGGTAAGTCTGGTCGAAGGTGCGAAGAGCTGAGGGAGGGTGGACTGGCGCAGGACGAATGAATCATGACAGCTTCCTGGGAATCTGACACACACATGCATGATGATCTTTTTGTGGTTGCAGACTAGCTGCACATTAAGGGACTGGAAGCCCTTCCAGTTCACGAACACTCCTGGGTGATCCTGGGTGCCTTGATGGCCACAGGTGTTCAGTCAACGACGCCCTGCACCTGTGGGAAGCCAGCCAAAGCCGCAAAGCCGAGCGCCCGCTCAGTCACACTGGGGCTTCATCAGTGTCAAAGTTCACATAAGCGCCTGACTTGTGAAACATGGCATCGGTCACCTGGGTGATGCATTTGTGGCGGCCAACTGCGAGATCTTGCAAATATCTGCTGCAGGTCCCTGGAAGGAGCCTGAAGTGAAGAAGTTGAGGGCGGTGGTGTCCACCAGGTCCACTTGGCAACAGGTCTTCTTCCAGCAGGCTACAAAGGTCTGCCACGACCTGATGCGATAGCCTGAGCCTCCTGAAGCATTGGCGTTCCAACATGTCCAGGAAGCTCATCCTCTGCCTGTATACGCTGTGCTGTGCGTATTGCCTCTGGCGAGTTGCACCCCTGTGCTCATCCCCTCTCTCCTGTAGAGCAGCAGGTCGGTGAGGAGAAGGCTGCTGGTGTTGTGGCTGCTGCTGCTGCTGGTTTTGTTGGTTTTGTTGCTGCTGAGGCTCATCTTGGTCCTCATTTGAGGTCCAAGGTGAAACAGCATAAGCGGCACCCATGCTGATCCTAGAAGGACAAGGGCAGCAGGAGCATGGGAACACTACCACCTCCAAGTTCCCCTCCAAGTCATACACCATCCTGACTTAGAAATATATCGCCGATCCTTCATCATCGCTGGGTCAAAATCCTAGAACTCCCTCCCTAACAGCACTGTGGGAGTACCTTCACCACACGGACTGCAGCGGTTCAAGAAGGCAGCTCACCACCACCTTCTCAAGGGCAACTAGGGATGGGCAATAAATGCTGGCCTTGCCAGCGACGCCCACATTCCAAAAACAAATAAAAAAAATGGCAGAGGTAAAGTGGAGATCAGAGGCACAATCCTCCAATGTAGTGAGAGTGACTCCCAATGTAGTGAGAGTGACTCCCAAGGTAGTGAGAGTGACTCCCAAGGTAGTGAGAGTGACTCCCAATGTCGTGAGAGTGACTCCCAATGTAGTGAGAGTGACTCCCAATGTAGTGAGAGTGACTTCCAAAGTTGTAGAAGTCACCTGGAAACTCCTGAAAGCAAACTCTCAGCACAAATGCTGTCAGCAAGAGCCTTTCCCTTAGACCACGAAGCAGGTGTGAGCATTTATGTGATTTTTTTTAACTGTCATTTGTTCAGCTCCCACAATTGCCGCTGTGCTCTCACCTTACTTTCACTGGCGAGGTTCAGCGAGGCCGGGAATCCCGTGTACAGCCAGTAAAAGCTGCAACATCAGGTAAAAAAAGGCTGTTAATAGCCTCTTAACGATCTCTAAACTGCTTTAATTAGGTCACCCGCCTCTCCCGAGCGGGTCTCTGGCGCGCTGACTAACGCGCCCGAGTTAAAGGCGGAAGCCGACGGGTTGAAGGCGGCTTCCCAGTGCGGTCAATTTCAGCGCTTTTATCTGCCCACCTGCTCGCAAACCTGCACACTCTTCAAAGTAAAAATTCAGCCCACTATCTAAATAAAACCTCTTGGACTCACCTTGGATGAGGTTGGGGGCACAGAGACAAAGGCCACGATTTTGCCAGCGCTCAGAGGGTGGGTTTGGAGGTGGGTCAGAGGTTAAAGTCTTTTTGATTGACAGCGGGTTCCGCACCCGCTTTCAACCCGGCTCCAAACAACCTTCCCAAGTGTCGGGTCCCTGATTTGTGAATGAACCGGACACTTAGCGGCGGGAAATGGATTAAAGGCAAATAACTGCCTATTAACAGATATTTGTCAGGCTGTTTTTTGATTTTCCAGCTTTTGGGTCGGGTTTTATGATGTCCGGACAACACGCCAGGTAAGTGTGGCGTGTTGAGAGTCTGGTCTGATGTTTGTGAAAAGATGGCATCTGCAGAAGTGGTGTCAAGGATGCAATGTTGCACATGGTGAGTTTCAGAGCAAAGAAAATGTTGGTTACTGCATTTTTAATACATATACAGATTTCTTTAGCTTACAAGTTTTTAAATCCAACTGTATGTCCAGTGCCACCTCACTGGGACAACCCTTCTCAGCAGTGATAGATCGCTTCTGTCATCTCACCTGTAGCTGCCATCTATTCCAGCATATGGAGGGAGTCATTGGAGAATCTGGGTACAAGAGTTCACCTTTGTGCAGTGGTTGACAGCATTGAGGTGCTGAAAACACTGACAAACACTGAATAATCAACTGTCAAAATAAAATTGTTCATGGTCCCTTTAAGGAAACTGGCAGATGACACGTCATCAAATAACGTCATCAGACCCGCTTCCTGTTAATTGGCCGGTAGGGCGGGCCAATCAAGGGAAAATCACATCTGTGGAGCGGAGGCAGCTGGGGGCGGAACCGGAACATGGAAACCAGCTGACCTGCACCCATCCCGACACCGAGGAGAAAATCGCGGCCATAGATACAGATGAAAGCGCTGGAGAATTGATACACCCTCGTGTCAGTTTTATCAGTCTAGGGCTCAATTTTTCCTATTATTAACATTAAAGTGCAGGGGGGAAAAATTCAGTATCGCCCCGTTTGGGGCGCGATTATCGGCCGTGTGCAAAGATTAGCGCCTGGCGCTAATTATCGCCTCCGACTGCAAACTTGGCTTTTATCGCCCGTGGAGGTGATTAGAGCGCTAAATCAGGTGCTGTACACCTCTCCTAAGACGCAAAGGCCGAGGAGCGAGGCGCTACCTCAGAGCGCTGGCGAAGCTCATGTGATGTCAGTCAGTAATGGAACACAGACACACTGGCGCCGGCCAGTTCTTAAAGGGGAGGGTCGATCTTGCTCTCCAACCACATCCTGCTCATTGCAGCCTTGAATCTCGGCCTGGAGAGACCTGGACATCAAATCTGCTGGAAAGAACAATGGAGAGGCCCAGGGAAAGAGCTCAGAGTGCAGTCCCCACAGTCTCTTCTAAATCGATGCAAGGAAGGGCAAATCAAAATGAACCTGCAAAGTGCTGCTCAGTACCCAAAACTCCTCAACACAGTGTTGAATATCTCCAGAAGTCTCTCTCTCTCTCAGAATGCGTGGTGCAAAAATGTCACCAACAAAAAAAGACAGGAAGCGGTCAGCTTTAAATAGCGCTCCCCCAGTCCCTTCATGCAAAACGCTCCCCTCAACCTGTCGTTGCTAGCGGCAGGCGGTAAGGCAGGGGGCGCCACTCAATATCCGGTCCTGGGGTGCTACCGGGGCGTTGTGCACTCAACTGACGTCACGATCTGCCGGCGCAGGAGATCGTAGCGGTAGTGTTTAGCGCCGCCGCAAAATGTCTAGTTAATTTCGTGAGCGGCGCAAACATCGCCGCGCCCAGGCGCTAGTTGCTTTGCGCCCCATTAGTGCCCTCTTAAGGTGCTAATGGGAGGCGCAAACCAACTGAATTCCCCCCCCCCCCCCCCCCCAAGTGTTATATGCAGCATTGTGTTTTTTATATAGTCTCAAGTGTCACAAGTACCACAGGCAACACAAAGAAAGTTTTGATACGTGCAAGAACTAAAGGCCAGGATGTAAAAACAACTTCCTTTACAATCATTTATTATATCGGCTCCTACAAATTAGTGAAAAGAAATACAGAATGCAGAAACAGGGCTTTTTAATGTATTTCATCTTTTTGGATAGTAGGTGTATTTCTTTAATTTATTACAGAAATCACAGAAATCACAGAAACCACACAGTGCAGATAGAGGCCATTTCGGCCCATCGAGCCTGCACCGACACATATCCCACCCGATCCCCGTAACCCCTACACCAACACATATCCCACCCTATCCCCGTAACCCCACATATTTAATCCCGCTAACACTAAGGGTCAATTTATCATAGCCAATCAACCTAACCCGCACATCTTTGGACTGTGGGAGGAAACCGGAGCACCCGGAGTAAACCCACGCAAACACGGGGAGAATGTGCAAACTCCACACAGACAGTCGCCCGAGGCCGGATTCGAACCCGGGTCCCTGGCGCTGTGAGGCAACAGTGCTAGGCTTATTAGGCCAACAGTAATAGGCCTATTAATAGGCTTTCCATCCCATATGAACAAAACTATCCATTTAAAAAAAAATTATGTCCCATAGCCTTTGTCACCCATTGATGAGGTTAACGGTAGCATAGTGGTGATGTCACTGGGCTAGTGATCCAGCGACGTGAGATCAAATACCCCCACTGGCAGCTGGGGAATTTAAATTCAGTTAATTAAATAAATCTGGAATAAAAAACTAGTGTCAGTAATGGTGACTATGAAACTCCCGGATTGTCAGGAAAAACCCAACTGGTTCACTAATGTCCTTTAGGGAAGGAAATCTGCTGTCCTTACCCGGTCTGGCCGATATGTGATTCCAGACCCACAGCAATGTGGTTGACTCTTAACTGCCCCCTGAAATGGCCCAGCAAGCCACTCAGTTGTAACAAACCACTATGACAAAGTGAGCACTGTGGGAGCACCTTCACCACAAGGACTGCAGCAGGTCAAGAAGGTGGCTCATTGCCACCTTCTCAAGGGCAATTAGGGATGGGCAATAAATGCCAGCCTTGCCAGTGATGCCCACATCCTGTGAACAAATTAAAAAAACAACCAGTTTTCCTCTTAAATGGTTTTCCTCCTAAATGTATGTAATCTTAGTTTTAAATGTTTTTGAAAGTCTGATTTATTTGGATTTTAGTCTATTGGCCGAACATCTTCATATTCTGCTTTGTTGTGGAACACAACTGGAAGGTGTTCTGGCTGTGGGTACATAGGAGCAGGAGTAGTCCATTCAACCCTTAGAGCCTGCTCCGCTATTCAATGGGATCATGGACATGGCTGATCTGTACCTTTGTGCTTTTTTTCCCTCTCTCACATGGCAGCTGTTGATGATTCTGCCATTGCCTTTTACACTTCATCTAGAGTCATCTTTTGTTTCTTAACTTGTCCCATTACCATCTCCTTTTGCCTCGCACCATCATCCTGTTTGTCTTTTAATCTCTCCTGCCTTCCATCCTATCACAGACCTTCCCTTCTGTTCTTTCCACTTCCCCCCCCCCGCCCCTACACTCGCTTAAAAACCTGTCACAGTGTCAGCTGAGGCTCAGTGGGTAGCACACTCACCTCGGAGTCAGAAGGTTGTGGGTTCAAGTCCCACTCCAGGGACCTGAGCAAAAAATCTAGGCTGACACTCCAGTGCAGTGCTGAGGGAAGTGCTGCACTGTCGGAGGTGCCGTCTCGCGGATGAGATGTTAAACCTCTCTCAGGTGGACGTAAAAGATCCCATGGCACTATTTCGAAGAAGAGCAGGGGAGTTCGTCCTGGGGCCAATATTTATCCCTTAACCAACATCACTAAAACAGATTATCTGGTCATTATCACATTGCTGTTTGTGGGAGCTTGCTGTGCACAAATTAGCTGCCGCGTTTCCCACATTACAACAGTGACTACACTTCAAATAGTACTTCATTGGCCACAAAACACTTTGAGACATCCGGTGGTCGTGAAAGGCACTATATAGCTGCAAGTCTTTCTTTTTACATCTCTAACCTGCTGAGTGTTTCCAGAATTTTCTGTTTTTATCCCTTGATACAATGCCTGCTCTGGAACACAGGACGTTTTCTTCAACACTTCAAATATCTGTCAATCAGTACAGCCATTGGTCAGTATTATGCATACATTAGGGTCTCACATTCTGTACAGCAAATCGACTTTTTGTGTGCTTTTTGCCGTGACCCCTGATAACATTTCCTCACACTTTCCATTGAGCATCTATCTCTTACTATCACTCATTTTTCTCCCAGCTGTTACCTCCAAGGTCCTTTGGAACAAGTGGTTTCATACAGTTATTGTTTTTTTCAGAACAGTGTTGTCCTGGTATATTTCTCTCTTGCAACCCCTGTAGTGCATACTGTACATATCCTGCTTGTTCCCTTTTATTGTCTGTGACCCGTACTTTGGTGCACTCTTCGCAAGAGCATTTTTACCTATTACTATCTGCACTTTGTTACTTTAGGATTCTTAAACACTGGAAACATGTACTTTTATTAGGGTGACGTACATTATCTATTGAGTTACACTGCACTGCATTTCAGTTAATGGTACAATTATTTTAACCGCACTCAAAAAATGAAATTGCGTTGAGATAATGGGGCAGTAATTCCTCCCCAAACATGTGAGTACGGAAGGGGTACTCACGCGTCTGACCGGAGGAAATGCCGGTTTTCAGCATGCACAGCGCATGCACTGAAAACTGGCATTTCCTCTCCTCTAACCCAAGAGGTGAAGAGGCTAGCGCGTGCGCTGTAGGGGGCAGTGCGTGCGTCTTGGATTTCCTCTGTTTTGGGGGATTTGCGCATGTCTAAAGGCCTTCACGCTTGTAAAAAGCACACGTAAGTATTTATTTTTACAGGTAAGTGGTGTTTTAGTGTAATTTAGTATTTTTTTTCCACAGATTTATTATTTTAAAGAATCTACAATAAGGTAAGTTTAGTTTTAGACCCTTTTTATTAAAAATTTATTTTTTTCAAAAAAGAAAAATTGTTTAAATTATTTTTTTTAAACTTATTTATACTTAATTTAATGATTGGGATTTTTTTAAATTTTTATTTAAAGTTTAAATAGTGTTTTGGGCCCCCGTAGTTTTCATGAGTTTGACAGTTCTTACTCTCAAACTCATGAATGAACCTTCCCCTCCCCTGATTGGTTGTACAGTGCTCACCTGATCCCAGCCGGCACATCGCACTAACTACGCCGCTGGATCAGGTAAGCACTGCGCGCCGACATCTGAACCAGGCCTGTGACAGGAAATGCAAGCAGGCCCGGGCTTCAGATGTCAGCGCGCAGGGTGAGTGCAGGTCGGGGGCTTGCACGCGCGGCAAGTCCCGAAACAAGTTCTGGGCCATTGTACTTAGTGTAGATTTCAGTTCATTTTGAACTGTTACAAATTGATACTGTATAGTAGCAGTACCTTTTATTACAGTTGCACATTCCATCTAGTTGCTCGCTTTATGAGTGGTTTAGTGTCTTACTCATAAGAACATAAGAAATAGGAGCAGGAGCAGGCCATTCTGTCCCTCGAGCCTGCTCCACCATTCAATAAGATCATGGCTGATCCGATTTTATCCTCAACACCACTTTCCTGCCCCCTCCCCATAACCCTTGACTCCCCTGTTGCTCAAAAATCTGTCTCTCTCCGCCTTGAATATATTCAATGACTCCGCTTCCACAGCTCTCTGGGGTAGAGAATTCCAAAGATTCACGGCCCTCTGAGAGAAGAAATTCCTCCTCATCTCCGTCTTAAATGGGCGACCCCTTATTCTGAGACTATGGCCCCTCGTTCTAGATTCTCCCATGAGGGGAAACATCCTCTCAGCAACTACCCTGTCCAACCCCCTCAGAATCTGATGGTCCTCATAAATTACCTCGTCTCTCTCTCTCTTGGCTGCTTTGCAGCTTTATTTGAACTGGAGCTGCCCAATTTGAATTAGGAACATAGGAACATGAGTAGACCATTCGGCCCCTTGATCCTGCTCTGCCATCCAATGAGATCATGGCTGATCTGTACCTCAATTCCATTTACCTGCCTTTGATCTATATCCCTTGACACCCTTACCTAACAAAAATCTATCAATGTCAGCCTTGAAAATTTCAAATGACCCAGCATCCACAGACTTCTGGAGGAGTGAGTTCTAGATTTCCACGACCCTTTGTGTGAAAAGTGCTTCCTGATTTCACTCCTAAATGGCCTGATTCTAATTTCAAGATTCAGCCCCCTTGTTCTGGATTCCCCCACCAGAGGAAATAGCTTCTGTATATCTACCCTACCGAATCCCTTTATCATTTTAAACACCTCGATTAGATCACCCCCTAACCTTCTAAACTCAAGGGAATACAAGCCACGTTAATGCAACCTGTCCTCACACTCCCTTTTTTCACCTCTTTACTTTCTTTGTATCCTGTCATAAATCGCAACTTCTACAAGAAATAACTCAGGAAGTACTACTGAACGGCCAGCTGAGGGCGCCGCCCGAGGAGTATAAATACTCGGGCGTGGGCCCACCTTGGCCAGAGACAGTCTGGAAACAGGAAGCTAGTGACTACTAACTAGACCTCCATGTTTTGTTACAAGTCGATTGAAGCCTTGCTTTATGTACAACCAAGTGTGTAGTGAGTCTTTATTACATCATATCCCTTAGTTGGTTGCAATAGCTCTTCCAGACTGCTGGATTTGCACTTTTCCTTGCACTTGTGTAAGCCTTTCCTTTTAGCTTGATATTGTCTCTTACCTCATTTATTGACCACAGTTGCTTAACTGCACAAGTGAAATTTTGTACTGGGTTTGTATTGTACCAAAAAAACTTCTTTGAATACTTCCCACTGTTTGTTGGTTTATGCATTAACAGCTCACTCCGGTTTACTGGGGTCAATTTATTGCTCATCCCTTCGAAGTTTGCCTTCCTTAAATTCTTCTCGCTTCTCCTTCTCAAACCTGATATCAAATTCAATCATATCACAAATCACTTCGCCAGATGTTCCCTTACAGTCAGATTGTTAACTGATATAAATATCCGTAGATTGTTAACTAATGTAAACTATATAAATGCAAGTTTCCAGTTTCCTGGCCCTAACCCTAACCCCTGCCCCTATTTTTTCACATGGCGGCTGTTGATGATTCTGCCATCCCCATTTGCATCATTTAACCACTCCTGCCTTCCACCCTATCACAGACTGTCCGTCCCTTTTGTTCTTTCTTCCCCTCCCCACTTTCCATGCCTCTGCACCTGCTTAAAGCCTGTTACATCTCTAACTTTTTCCAGTTCTGACGAAGGGTCACAGACCTGAGGCGTTGACTCTGTTTCTCTCTCCACGGATGCTGCCTGGCCTGCCGAGTGTTTCCAGCATTTTCTGTTGTTATTTGAAACACCAATTTACTTGAACTTCGTTTAATGTAGTAAACTGTATTCGATGCTCACGATGCGGTCTCCTCTATATTGAGGAGATCAAACGCAGATTGGACGATCGCTTTGCGGAACACCTCCATTCAATCCGCAAGCGTGACCCTGAGCTTCCGGTCGCCTGTCATTTTAATTCTCCGCTCCACTCGCACTCTGACCTCTCTGTCCTCGGCCTCTTACACTATTCTAATGAAGCTCAACGTAAACTCGAGCAACAGCACCTCATCTTTCTATTAGACACTTTACAGCCTTCCGGACTCAACACTGAGTTCAACAATTTCAGATTGTAACCACTACTCCCATTTTTTTTGGACAGCAGTTGCTGGTAATGATTCTGCTTTTGTCATTATCTGCTCCTCTAGACCCATCTTTTGTTTCTTTATTTGTGCCATTACCACCCTGCTTTTGCCTTGCACCATCATCCCTTTTGTCATTTAATCACTCCTGCCTTCCACCCTATCACAGACCTTCCCTTATGTTCTTTCCTCCCCTCCCCCCTTTCCCTGCCTCTATACTCGCTTAAAACCTGCAACATCTCCAACTTTTTCCAGTTCTGATGAAAGGTCATCAACCTGAAACGTTGGGCCCGATTTTGTGGATTGTGTGGGAAATGGTCGGGTTTCCCCGAGTGTGGGTTCTGACACACAAAAAAATGTCAGCCAGCTCCATGCAATTTTCCCTCAAGTGGCCAATTAATTTCCAGTGTGTGGGCAGCCTTGCTAATTGTCCATTTCCAGTCAGGAAGCCCCACAGTATGATGTCATCATTCGTGGTGCTTTCAAGGCCCACAGCAAGCATTGCTTCCTCTGTTGGCTTCCAAACGAACCATACAGGATGGCAGAGGAGCCTGCAGCAGCTGTGGCCAGTGCCAGACCCCGAGCTGCCTTCAAATTCGACGAAGCTTCACTGCAGGCATTATTGGATGGGGTTAGGGCCCACAGGGAGGTCCTCTTCCCTAGGTCAGGCAGGAAGAGGCCTCCCACTGAGACCAAGGCTGCGTGGATGCAGGTGTCAGCAGATGTCAACTCAAATGTGCATGTAACCTTGGCATCACATCTCTAACTCCTTCCTCTACTCCCCCACAGGACCATCCAGAGACCCCGTCCCCACTGTGGAGGAGGAAGAAGCTGTGCAGCCAGACTCCTCAGAGGAAGCTCCAACCTCTGAGGGCGCAGCGTCAGCAGAAGTAAGCGCACCCAGCACCAGCGCAGACACTTACACTTCAGGGGGACCTTCGGGACATAGAGTAGTGATATCACCTGGTGTTTCACAGCTCAAAAGTGAGCCTCAGCAGATTCTGGAGACAGGGACAGCAGTGGAGAGTCCTCGTCAGAGGGCGCAGGACTCTGCCAGCTCAGCTCAGCTGCGCTGCATGTTGACCCTCTGCCTCTGGGTCCATCCGCAAGAGAAGAGGTGATGGAACTCCATGCACAGATGCAGGAGTCTCTGGCAGGTTTTGTCTCCAGGGTCGCTGCGAGCATGGAGCAAATGGAGGAGTTCATAGCGACCATGAGCAGAGCCTTTGTGGAGTCATTGGCGCAGGAACGCATCACCATGGAAAGGTTGGCAACCTCCATGGAGGAGATAACTCGCCAGGGTGCGGAAAACATGGTGAGTGCTCATAAGAGAATGACATCTCTTGAGGAGCGTTGGCCATCTATTGAACAGAGAAACCAGACCTTCATGGAAGTCCTTCTGAGTAGGACTGCCAGTGCAGATACGGGTCCCCATGGCCCCCTAAAGCACAGCAAGGTGCTCTCAAGCCACTTCCAAGCGCTGGCCCCTTCTGGCCTGTGCAGCTTCAGGTGAGTGAGCAGCAGCCTGGTGCTCATCCTGCTGTTCCTGGTTCTGCTGCTGCCGCCTCTGCTGCTGGAGATCCTCTAATGGCAAGAAGGGAAGGAACAAAAGGCGTCCCATGCTTCTCGTAGATGCCTCCGCTGAAGAAGCGCTGAGTGAGGGTGGCGAGAGAGGCTTCCCAGGAGATCACATTGGAGAAGTGTGTGAGGCTGTGCCTAAGCCTTGAAGAAGTAGCCCCAAGCCTGCAGCAACAAGGTCCTTCACCAAACAAATGCTGTCTCTTTAAATCGCAGCTTTCCCGAATGACCTGCAGCTGACAACAAGCAAGCCGGCAAGCTTCACACCAGGTTTCATCAGCGGGGTTCCCCGCAGGCGTGTTTAGCATGGGGAACCCCTGAAAGTCGCAACGACCCCTGAAAATCGGCTTAAACATGGTGATAATTGCTCATTACTGTTCCGACGGCCAGTCCCGCCAGCGGCGGGCGGGACTGGAGCGGCTCACGGAGAAACGCCAGTCCGGAAGTCAAACGGGGCGGGGAATCAGGCAGGGGGGGGGGTCGTGACCCGCTTTTTCGGCGATTTTTCGGCCCCCAGCCGCCTGGAAAGCCGCCCAACGGTTGGCAGAAAATCGGGGCCGTTGACTCTGTTTCTCTCTCCCCGGATGCTGCCTGACCTGCTGAGTATTTCCAGCATTTTCTGTTTTTATTCTATAATGGCCCGGAATTTGCCGGCGGGATGACAGTGAACTGGTAACATTCACCATCATTCCGCCTTCGAATCTGACCGCAACTTCAGGATTTTCCGCATGCGCAGGCGGGTGTGGAAATCCTGAAGTTGTGGTCTGCTCCTCCACAGGCTGCACTGTTCCCCGCCCCCCCCCACCCCCTGCAACCCCCACCCCTGCACCCCGGCAATCAGTGAAATCTCTCAAATCAGGAAAATTGATGACAGCTTCAGCTCTTCCGCAGTAATTACGCTGTTAAAACCCCCACTAAAAGTTTGACCCAAAGGGATTAGGTGTAACTGGGGTTCTACCAGAGTGTTGACTGCAAACAAAGGTTATGGCCCGGAAAAACTAATTTAAATTTTGCGGCAGGTGAAATTTATCCATTTTAATAAAATATTTCATTAAGAAACTTATAAAAAAGAATTTTTAAGTTTGTTCATCTTTATTTCAGGTTTGCCTTTTCCCCATGTGAGAGCCCCAATCTTTGTTTTGCTCTCTCTAACATTTTTAAAAAGTTAGGAGAAGAAATTCGGTATCGTCCCGTTTGGGGGCGGTAACTTTTGAAAGCTGGGAAACTTAGCACCAGGCGCTAATGAATCCCAGTTTTTCTAAATTTGGTGTTTGCACTCCAGGATTTAGCGTTCCACTTCCTTCCTGGAGCACTAAAGGACACAGGCGGGGCGGTGGTGGTGCAGCGCTGCACAATGTTCCGTGCAGCGCTGCCGAGGTCCGAGGCTCCTTCCCTCCCTTAAAGGGATGGGCCATCGCTGCCGGCTCTGCATTGGGACCAGTGAGCTGGTCTCCGACGGCAACTGCGATCCGGCCCAATCAGCCCCATGCACTCCAGCAGCGTGCCGGGCTGATCGATCGTGGCCAAGGAGAATTGAAAAAATTTGGGAAAAAAAGCATTTTAGAAATTTTCCTACTTACCTCGGCAACCTCCCTCCTCTTTAACTTCCGGCCCTGAAGCGCCCGGCCTCCCGAACAACGCCTCCTGCAGCTGTTGGTGTTGTCGCCCGGTGATGCTGCAGGGGGCGGAACCAAAGTTTGGGTCCGGGGCGCTACCGGGGTGATGCGCAGGACAATGACGTCATGATCTCCGGGCGCAGGAGATCATGGCGCAAAGTGTTACCACCCGGCCAATTTAGCGGGAGTCGCTCATTTTGCCGCACCCGGTCAGTAAGCTGTTAGCGCCCCCGGAGGTGATAATGGGAGGCACTAAGGAGGCCAATTTCTAGCCTTTAGAATTTTAAAAGCTTACACACATCTTTGTTCGCTGTGAGAATTCTGCGTTTTGACTGGCTGTTTAGACAGCTTGTTGACATCACAGCAGTTCGCACTAGGGGATCCCCACTATACTCCGTAGATTTGAATTGAACATCGGAAAACCCCAAACTTCTCAACAGAGAGATCACGTGATCTTTGTGCAAAGCTTATTTCGGGGCCAGCGGCGAATGCCTTTGCTTCGCCGCTGACCACAAATTCCGGGTCATAATATATATTGTATAAATGCAACTTCTTTCATTAATTCTGGTTCAGTACTCATCACTAAAATTCTAATATGGCCTTATCCCTGGTTGGTTCTAAAACATATTGTTCCAGAAAACTGTCCTGAATACATTCTAGAAATTCATTGCCTTTACAACTTGCGCTATCTGGCTTCTCATGGTCTACGTGAAAATTAAAATCTCCCATTATAACCATATTGTTTCTGCTACATGCTTTCCTGATCTCTGTATTTATAAATACCCCCAGTACATCACTACTGTCAGGAGGTCTGTAGACAACTCCCACCAGAGTTTTGCATCCTTTGCTGTTCCTTAGTTCTACCTGTACTGGTTCCACGGCCTGTTCATCCTTTCTTTCCACTGCTGCAATATTGGTCCAGATTTTGCGTTGAGAATAACAGTTGAGGCTAAGGCCGCGATTTTACCCTCGGTGGTGGGTTGGAGTCGGGTTCGTTGTTTGGCGGGTTCCGGTCCCGCTGCCGATTTAATCCGCTCTGAAATAACAATTTTGCCTTAACTGGGCTGATTAAGCCAGTCGTGCACGCTACCCAGCCCAATCAGTGGGTTCGGGTCTGCTGCTCGCCTCTGCTGAAGTCTTCCATCCAGCTGTATTTAAGGGGCCCTTGCAGCCTTGTTGTTTTTCATTCCTATTCTGATGCTTCTCAGTGTGGCACATAGCGAAAAGACTGCTTCAAGATCAAAGGCATCTCCACGATTCGATGATGACTCCCTCCATGCTCTTGTGGAGGGAGTGAGAGGGCGCCAAGAGGTACTATTCCCCTCAAACGGACGGAGGAAGCCTCCTCAGCAAACCAAGGCAGCCTGGCTGCAAATTGCTGAGGAGGTCAGCGCCAGGTCGTTGTGTGCATGCACCTGGGTTCAGTGCAGGAAAAGGTTCAATGACCTGCTACGCTCAGAAAAAGTGAGTATAACATCACACTTACCTTCAATCTGCTCCCCATCTCCTCTCATCACCAGCACTGCATTGTCAACCTACTCCTGCACATCCCACTTTACTCTTACATCCCTTGCACCCTTAACCATCCCTCTCTCTCTATGTACAGAATCACTCCACCATTCTACTATGCACCCCTCACACTTGCTCTCACTCTTATGCAATGGCAACAACTAACAACGCACAGGTAGGGCCCTTGGTATTGGCACCTCACTCCCTCTTTGTCACCCTCTAAACATCTATGCTATGGATTCTCTATACTCACTCCAACATTATCACTCAAACTCCACTTGTGTCCCTCATTGCAGGAAAAGAGAGCCCACAATAAGAGGGAGAGGGGCAGGACAGGAGGAGGGCCACCTTCGATTGCCCACTTGACCACCACTGAGGAGGCTGCTCTCGACATCATCGGAAGTGCAGAGGAGGTGGAAGTGGGGGACAGAGAGAGATGGGTGCAGTAGAGCAAGCTGTGACAGAACAGATTTGCAACCCTCTCATTTAGATTGCATGAGTGACTGACATGGCATCTGATGTTCATACAGATTGAGTTCTGATAATCTGCACAATTCGATGTGCCTGCTACGTTAATATCACATGTCTAACTCATGCCTTCACTCCCCCACAGGACCATCGAGAGCCCCCCTCCCCACTGTCCAGGAGGAAGAGCCGGAAGACTCCTCAAAGGAAGCTGCAACCTCTGAAGGCGCAGCGTCAGCAGAATTGAGCACATCTCAGTGGGTCATTCGTGAGCTAGATTACTGTTGTCACCTGGTGTATCACAGTTCACAAGTGTCCATGTCAGTAGATAGTGGAAACATGGGCAGTCCTCGTCTGAGGCCGCAGGGCGCTCCTAGCTCTGCTCAGCTGCATGTGGACCCTGTGCCTCTGGGGCCATCCAGAAAGAGTGTGGTGCTGGAACTTCAGCAACAAGTGCAGGAGTCTCTGACAGGTTTTGCATCCACAGAAACTGCGAGTGTGCAGAGAATGGAGGAGTCTATCTCAAACATAAGCAATGCCATGGTGGAGGCAATGGCATATGAACGTGCTGCCATGGAGAGGGTGGCAACCTCCCTTGGAGGACATAACTCGCCAGACACCACAGAGCATGGTGACTCTTCTAAATAGATGGTCTGCTATGGAGGATAGATGGGCATCTATTGAAGAGAGACACCAGAGGTACATGGACGTCCCCGTTATGAGGACTGTCAGTACAGAGACGGGTCCTCATGGCCCCACTGATGTGCAGCAAGGTGCTCTCCAGCTACTTGTTAGCAGAGAAGTGCGGGTGACCCACGAGAGGGATGTTGGTGGTCGACAACAAGGAAGTGTGGGCTCCTCTCCAAGCGCTCACACTCCCATGCCACTGCAGAGCCCTCGGTCAGAGCCCTAGATTCCTTACCCAACTGAGATGGCCGTCTCAGCCCCTGCACAGCCGTAGGAAGAGCAGACTGTTGCCAAGCCCTCCCAGGCTCCCAAACCCAGAGGACGCCCGCCAAAGGTGTCGAAGCAGGAGCAGCATGAAAGTGAGCAAGGTGCCGCCACATCTGCTGAAGCCACAGGGGAAGCACCACGTAGAAGCACGCGAAAGAGAAAGATAACACAAAAAGGGGGAAAAATTCAGTTGTTTGCGCCTCCCGTTAGCGCCTTCAGAGGGCGCTAATGGGGCGCAAAGCAACTAGCGCCCGGGCGCGGCGATGTTTGCGCCGCTCGCGAAATTAACTAGATATTTTGCAGCGCCGCTAAACACTACCACCACAATCTCCTGCGCCGGCAGATCGTGATGTCAGTCGAGTGCGCAGCGCCCAGTTAGTGCCCCGGACCGGATATTGAGTGGTGCCCCCTGCTTTACCGCCTGTCGCTAGCAACGACAGGTTGAGGGGAGCATTTTGCAGTCAGAAAGGGACTAGGGGAGCGCTATTTAAAGGCGACCGCTTCCTGCCATTTTTTGTCGGTGACATTTTTGCACCACGCACTCTGAAAGAGAGAGAGTCTTCTGGAGAGATTCAACGCTGTGTGAAGGAGTTTTGAGTACTGAGCAGCACTTTGCAGGTTTATTTTGATTTGCCCTTCCTAGCTTCGCCAGCGCTCTGAGGTAGCGCCTCGCTCCTCGGCCTTTGCGCCTGAAGACAGGTGTGAAGCGCCTGATTTGGCACTCCAATCACCTCCAGGGGCGATAAAAGCCAAGTTTGCCGTCAGAGGCGATAATTAGCGCCAGGCGCTAAACTTTGCGCACGGCCGATAATGGCGCCCCAAACGGGCCGATACTGAATTTTTCCCCCAAAGAGTCACAAGGGTAGTCAATTGGGTGTTTTGATGTAATACAAAGTGAAGATTATCATCGTTATTTCAATTGTAATAAAGAAATGCGATGGCAAAGATTCAAAGAGAAATGGAAGTGTCACAGTGAGGTGTCAGGGCGCCTTTCATCTGTAATTATGGTGGTGAGAGTGATAGGAACCCACAGTTTATTATACAGGTGTTGTATGGTGTGATAAGAAGGTTGGCCAGCCACACGTGTTTGCTTCGTAAAATTAAGTGAATCTGGCATGGACTAGTGCCAGCAATGTGCTCGCGTGCTGGTGGAACTGGCACATCCGCCTCCTCTGAGGAGGAGGAGGAGGAGGAGGTTGTGGACTGTGCCACTTGTTCCTCAGGCAGCGGTAAGCCACGCTGCTGTGCGATGTTGTGCAGTGCACAGCAGACCACGATGATTCTGGAGACCCTGGCTGGTGAGTACTGTAGGGCTCCACCTGATCTGTCGAGCCATCTGAAATCACATTTTGAGCAAACCGATGGTTTGCTCGATGATGGCTCTGGTGGAAATGTGGCTCGCATTGTAGCGCTCCTCAGCTTCATTTGATGGGCTCCTCAATGGCGTCATTAGTCATGTCTTCAGGGGATAGCCCTTGTCTCCAAGTAGCCACCCAGAAAGTTGGGTTGGTGGATTGAACAGCTGAGGCACAGTAGACTGCCGCAGGATGAACGAGTCATGGCAACTGCCAGGGAACTTGGCGCAAACATGCATAATGTTCTTCCTGTGGTTACACACCAGCTGGACGTTAAGGGAGTGGAAGCCCTGGCGGCTGACAAGTACAGCTGGGTTGTGATGGGGTGCCCTAATAGCCACATGTGTGCAGTCTACGACGCCCTGCACCGTTAGGAAGCCTGTCAGATTTGCAAAGCCAACTGCACGCGTGGTGACACTTGCTTCATCTGTGGAGAAGTGGATGTGATTGTGAGCCTTTGGGCATCGGTAACCTGCGTGATGCAAGTGTGTGCAGCCGACTGGGAGATGTCACTGATGTCTGCTGATGATCCCTGGAAGGAGCCTGAAGCAAAAAAGTGGAGTGTGGTGGTGACTTTGACAGCCACTGATAAGGAGAGTCCAGCCACTCCCCTGGGCTCCAGGTGTTGGTGCAGCATTGCACAGATGTCAGCGACTACCTCTCGCGAAAGCCTCAGCCTCCTTTGGCACTGCTGCTCAGTCATGTTGAGGAAGCTCATCCTCGGCCTGTAAACCCTGTGTTGGGGGTATCTCCTGCGGCGAGGTGCAGCCCTGCGCTGACGCCCTCTGCCCTGTGCAGCATCAGGTGGGTGAGGAGCAGTTTGGCGCTCCTGTTGTTGCTGCTGCTGTTGTGCCTGGTTCCGCTGCTGCCACGGCTGCTCTTCCTCCGATTCCGAGGACCAGGATGAGAGGGTATGAATGGTTCCCATTCCGCTGGTATATATCTCAGTTAAGGAAGAGAATGTTATAAGCACTCAGTCAATGTGGGGAGAGGGTTTTCCAAGGAGGTCACAGTGCATATGGATCTCGGCTTAAACACTTACAAGCTCAACAGACCTGCAAAATGTGTTCCAACACCTCAAAACACAAGGTTCTGCCATCTGAAAGTGAGCCATGTTACAGGTCCGCTTTTATGCTGCAGGAGCAGCTGTCAAGAATTCAGCGAGTTGCTGAACCCGACACAATCAGCTGGCGTGTTTGGCGAATGATGTGGAACATGCTGAAAATGTCATAAAATGGGAAGAGCCTGGTAAAGTGCGATTATGTAGGCAGTTAACAAGCTGTTAACTGCCTTAAGTGGCTCTCCCGCCGCTTGGTGTCGGGTCTGATCGGGACTCTCTGACCCAACACTTTGTAAAGTTGTGTGGAGGCGGGACGGCGGCGGGTTTGCAACCCGCCGTCAATCAAGATGACTTTAACCTCTGACCCGCCTCCAAATCCGCCCTCTGAGCACCGGCAAAATCGTGGCCTAACAGTGCTCACCGTTACTGTGGAATAAATCAGACAGCAACTTCCGGAGTATGCACATGCAGTTAAACGCGGAAATCTGGAACTTGCTGTCCGAGTTAGCCTGCTCCTCTACAGGCTGCGCGATAACAAAACCTCGACGATAGACTCGGCATTGAAATACATGTAAGAGCATGAAGTTGCTGTACTTACCCACTAGTTACCCGTTAAACACAGCAGAAAAAGTTAGGGCTGACGCATTCAGGTGTAAGTGAATTTTTAACGGCATGATAAGTCATAAATACTGCCAAACAACCTCTCTGGCCCTGGAAATTTAATTTTACAAGTATGGCGCCTCACTGCTTCAGAATTTAATTAGTGTTGGAGATTTTTTTAAATGTTTTTTTTCTGTCTCTCTTTTATCTTTCTCTCTTAATTATATCATTCTTTCCCTCTCTTTATTTCGCTTTCTGTACATGATTTAAATCTAATTTATACTTCCTGGTTTAGACTCTGTGTGTCAGTGAGGATTCTTCAATTTGATTGGTTTAAGAGTTATGCTGTTGCTTGCCTTGCTCACACATGAACAGAGCCCATGTGGAGGGCACTGAGCTGGATCGGACACCCAGGGCTGAATTTTTACCTTTGATTGGTTTGGGGTGTGCATATAGCGGGGTGCCATCACGAATGGTCCATCAGCGAGCTTTCCACTGCGTGTCTGGCTTAATTAGATCACTTGACTGAGTCATGTGGGTTTCCCGGCCAATTCAGTGAAGCGGGTCTGATGACATCACGATGACTCGACTTCAGCTCACCTATTTAAAAGGGCAGTGGACAGATGAGAGTTGAAGGTTGTTGGAGGTGATCCAGAGGTGCTTGGAAGAGGTGCCTGTAGTTTGACTTGGAAAGTGAGGGTGCAATCATTTAGAGGCAACGATGTAGTCTCAGCGCCAGAAGGCAGAGCTAAGGTTTTCAGATTCCTCCCTGGACATTCTGCTCCAGGGAGTGAGAGCAAAGAAGGATATCCTCTTCCCTGGTGAGGGCAGGAAGAGGCTAGCAAGTGAAACCAAAAGGGCATGGCTGGAGATTGCACAAGAAGTGAGCAGTAGGGGTGTAGTCAGCCACTCCTGGATTCAATACAGGAAGAGATTTAATGACCTCATAAGGTCAGGAAAGGTGAGTACAATGCCACACTCAACTACATCCTGATGTGCCTGTCAGCCCAACCCCATCATTCTGCCTTCCCAAGCCTACTCCTGCACATCACTCTTCACACCAACCTACCTTGCAGGTGCGCCCATCCCTCATTGTCTATGCAACTACTCACATCCCCATCTGACTATCCACCACTGACATTCACCCTCATCCTAATGCAATCATAGAAAGTAACGTCATAGAAGGAGGCCATTTGGTATAGTCACGCCACTCCCTCATAGTCACCCTCTACAGATGTAGCCCATCCATCTCCTACACTCATTCCATCACTCTCACTCAAAGATCTCTTCTTTCTCTCCTTGCAGGAGAAGAGAGCCCAGAACAGGGAGAGACGGTGAACCGGAGGTGGCCCGCCAATTTACACAACATTGACGCCAGCAGAGGAAGAGGTGCTGGAATTAAGTGGAGTGGCAGAGCTGCTGGCGGTGGGTGATGGAGAGAGGAGGACCTCCCAGCAACCTAGTGACAGAATTAAATATCATACAGCCACATGGCATACTACAGTAACTCATGGTGACTGATGTCAGCACCCAGTGAAATATCATGATGTGCATAATGGAAACATAACCCATTCTTAGTATAAGACTTCTAATTTATCTCTTTACTCTCCCACAGGTCCATCAATGCACCCCCACCCCTGTCCAGCCAGAGGAGGAAGATGTCTCCTCAGCGGAAGCTCCACTCTCTGAGGGTGCAGCATCACCAGGCCCATGCTTCACCCAGCACCATGGCAGATATGCGCACGTCGGTGGGTCCAGCGAGACACAGAGTAGTGTTGTCACCAGGTGTCTCATATATCACAAGTGAGCAAGAGAAGATGGTGGAGACAGAGGCAGCAGTGGAGAGTCCTCGCCAGAGGGCGCAGGACGCTCCCAGATCTGATCAACTGGATTCAGATGCTGAAACTCGGGGGTTGTCGACAAAGAGGATGATCTTGGAGGAGCATCAACAAATGCAGGAGGCTCTGGCAGCTTTTCCAGCCATGATGTGCGCGATTGTAGAGAGAATGGAGGAGTTCATCTCCAGCATGAGCAGCACCATGTCGCAGGCGATGGCGACAATATGCTCTTCTATGGAAAGGATGGCCACCAGCATGGAGCAGCTAATGCGCCAGTCAAACGAGAACATGCTTGCTGTGAACAACAGATGGCAGACTATTATTGAATTCATCTCCAGAAGGGATACCAACATAGATTTGGGCGTTCATCGCCCCACTGATATACAGCAAAGTGCTCTCCAGCTCCTTGCTAGCAGGGAAGTGTGGATGGCCCATGAGAGGGATGATGGTGAAAGGGCAGATGGAAGTGGGGGCTCTGCTCAAAGTGTTCCCACTTCTCCCCCGTTGCCTCCCCCTCAGTCAGAGCCCCACACGCTGCCTCGGATACCGGTGGCCGAATCTGCCCCCGCACGGTTGCAGGAGGAGCAGACTTTGGCGGGGCCCTCACAGGCTCCAAAACCCAGAGGACATCCGCCAAAAGTTTCTAAGCAGTCGCAGCCTGCCTCTACCTCTGATGAAGCCACAGGGTGTGCACCTCATAGAAGCACTCAGAAAAGAAAAATGGCACAATCCTAAACATACAAGGTATGTACATGGGTGTTTGCCAAAATGTTAGTGTAAAGTTTCAGTTCTATTATGACACACATAAATGTATTTCTTTGCACCACTTTCCCAACTTGTCCATTTTTGCCTGCTACCTGGGAACGGCCTTGTCACTTGCATTGATTGGTGAGACATTACTTAACCTCGAGCAATGGGTGTGTGTGACAGTAATGGTTTGGTCATTTTAGGACTGCTTTGTGGTGTTGGTGGGTGGGGCGGGGCGGGGGTTGGTGGAAGTTGGTACAGCATCTGGGAGCCAGATGGGTGGACTGGTGCAACTTAACTAAATTGGGCCAATATGAGACCATCCCAGGACACCCGGGCAGCAATGTGCGCTGCTGCTGGTGCCATCTCCACCTCATGTTCCTCCTCCTTCTCCTCCTCCTCCTCCCCCGAAGAGGCTGTGCACTCTGCGCCTTGCTCCTCCTGCAGCTCCAATCCTCGCTGCTGCATCATGTTGTGCAGCACGCAGCATACGACAATCATTCTGGAGACCCTGGCTGGTGCGTACTGAAGGACGCCTCCTGATCTGTCAAGGCATCTGAAGCGCATCTTCAGCATGCCGATTGCTTGCTCTATGACACATCTGATCGTCATGTGGCTTTCATTATACCACTCCTCGGCCTCATTGCTTGGCCTTCTCAAGGGTGTCATCAGCCACGTCTTCGGTAGATATCCCTTGTCTCCAAGCAGCCAGCCAGCAAGTCTGTTCGGAGGTGCAAAGAGCTGAGGGAGGGTGGACTGGTGCAGGATGAAAGAGTCATGACAGCTCCCTGGGAATCTGACACACACATGCATGATGATCTTTTTGTGGTTGCAGACTAGCTGCACATTAAGGGAGTGGAAGCCTTTCCAGTTCACGAACACTCCTGGGTGATCTGGGGGTGCCTTGATGGCCACATGTGTGCAGTCGATGATGCCCTGCACCTGTGGGAAGCCAGCCGGAACCGCAAAGCCGAGCACTCGCTCACTCACACTGGCTTCATCAGTGGCAAAGTGTACATAAGTGCCTGATTGTGAAACATGGTATCGGTCACCTGAGTGATGCATTTGTGGGCAGTCGATTGCCAGATCCTGCAAATGTCTTCTGCAGATCCCTGGAAAGAGCCTGAGGCAAAGAAGTTGAGGGCAGTGGTGACTTTGACATCCACGGGTAAAGCTTGTCCCCCAGAGCCACTTGGCAGCAGGTCTTCTTCCAGCAAGCTACAAATGTCTGCAACGACCTGACGCGATAGCCTGAGCCTCCTGAAGCACTACTGTTCGGTCATGTCCAGGAGGCTGATCCTCTGCCTGTATACCCTGTGTTGGGGGTATCACCTCTGGTGAGTTGCAACCCTGTGCTCATCCCCTCTCTCCTGTGGAGCAGCAGGTTGGTGAGGCAAAAGCTGCTGGTGTTGTGGCTGCTGCTGGTGGTGGTGGTGTTGCTGGTGCTGTTTCTGCTGGGGCTCATCTTGGTTCAAAACTGAGGTCCAAGGTGAAACAGCATAAGCGGCGCCCACGCTGATCTGATAGATGGCAGCTAAAGCAGAGATCAAAGGCACCATTCTCCAATGTAGAGAGAGTGACTTCCGAGGTTGCAGAAATCACCTGCAAACTCCTGAAAGCAAAATCTCTGCACAAAATGGTGTCAGCAAGAGCCTTTCCCTTAGGCAAGGAAGCAGGCTCCGTGCGTACCAGGCAGCTAAGTGTCCTTTGCTGCTTGGTGCGCTCGGCTCGTTAAGAAAAAAGCATTTCACTGACTGGATTTCACTTGTTGTATTTGGTTATGTGACAAATAAAATTGAAATTGAAATTGAATTTGTGCGCTTTTTCCAGCCGTCACTTAATGGACTCACACAATGGCCACTGAGCTCTCGCCTTGCCTTCACAGGCGAGCTTCAGGAAGTCCATGAATCCCATGCACAAACAGTAAAAGCTGAAACCTCACGTTAAACAGCCTCTCAGGGGTCTGTCAACAAGCATTTAAGTATTTCAATGAGGTCTCCCGCCTCTCCATAAGCAGGTCCGTGGCGCGCTGGGAAACGCGCCCGAGTTAAATGCGGAAATCGACAGGATGAAGGCAGGTACCTGAGGCGTTGTCAATTTCAGCGTTTTTAACTGCAGACCCGCTCACAAACCCACACTCACTGCAATGTGAAAATTCCGGCCCCAATGACAGCAATCTCCGCTCAAAAGCCCACTGAAACTCTGTGGGCAGCTGTCAGAGTGGTGAACAGCGAGCCTCATTACTTCACCGCTGGCGGCAAAATCCGGGCCCGTGTCTTTTTTTTCCAATATTGCTACTACCCCTCCTCCTTTCCCAATTTCCCTGTCCTTTCCAAAGATCCTATAGCCTGGAATATTTCTTATGCTATGTGCATTTGTGTACAAAACTCGTATCTGGGTCGCTGTCCCCACCCTGTCCACATGCCCTGATGGTGTATATCTCACACTTTTTGACCTATTACACTTTTGGTTGCTGATGCTCTGAACATGCTGTACAGGCAATTTAATATGTTTTATTTTTCATCACTCCTGCTTTATTTTTAACAGGTATTTTATTATTACGTCCTATAACCTTTTCTGTTCCCGGAGTATCTATATTATCTATATCTCTTTTTGTAATTTGCCATTTACTGCTCTTTTTCTTATCTGTAGGTTAGTATGATTATTATTTCCACATCCACCCCCTTTACTAGTTTAAATTCCTTTCTACAGTTATATTTATCCTTTCTGCTAGGGCCTTGGTCCCAGCCTGGTTTAGGTGCGGTGTGTTCCAGTGGTACAGCTCCTTCCTGTCCCAGTACTGGTGCCGGTGTCCCATGAAATGGAACACCTCCTTCCCACACCAGACTTTCAGCTATGTATTTACTTTACAGATCCATTTATCCCTATGCCAATTAGCACAGGGCTTGGGCAGTAATCCAGAGATTACCACCCTCAAGGTCCTCCTTTTTAATTCAGCACCGAGCCCCTGGTACACCCACAACAGGATCTCCTCCCTGTTCTTTCCTATGTTGTTCGTTATGACATGGATCACAACAACTGGTTCTTCCCTGCTCCCTTTCAAGTTACTTTCCAGCCGCTTCGCAATATGCCTTACCCTGGCACCGGGTAGTCAACACGTCCTCCTGGGCTCGCAATCGCAATTGTTGAGGATAGCCTCTATCCCCCTAATTGTCAAACCCCCAATAACTGAAACTTTTCTATTTTGGTCCCACCACCGTGGACTGCCTCCTGCTCCATGGTCTTTGGTTAGCATTCTGGCTATCCTCCCTGCAGCCTTCTTCCTTGTCTCCACAGGTAGCAAGTACATTGTACCTGTTGGACAGGACCAAATGCTGCAGTTCCTCCTACACTGCCTCCACTAGCTTCCTCCTATCCCGCTGACTGTCAGTCATACACTCCTCTTCCTGTACCTGTATCTTACAATGTGGTGTGACTGTGTTCTGGCGTAAACTATCCAGATATTGCTACACCTCCCTTACTTGTCAGAGTATCTCTAACTTGCACTCCAGCTCAATGACTTTCACAAAAATCGACATTTCCCACAGGTGTGGTCATCTGGGGCAGTCTCACTGTCCACTATTTTCCACATACTGCAGTCCCGACACACTGCCTGTGCTGCCATTATCTATTCTATATTTATTTATTTATTATAAACAGCAGTTATTTTTTATCTCTAGTGTTGATTCGCCTTTAATACTAAATTATGATTAGCAAAAGGATTTAATTTGATTTATATTAGTTACTTCTATTGCTCAGTTTAGTATATATAGCCTATTATATCTATTTACTGTAATATTTAGATGTAATAGGCTTACTTATACTTACCAATAGTTAGGTTTCTACCCTACCCTCTTGTCATAAATCTCATCATTGAGAAACTACCTATGAAATAACACTGGACGGCCAGCTGGTGGCACTGTCCAAGGAGTATAAATACTCGGGCCCAGCTTGCCAGGGACATTTTGTAAGACGAGGAACTAGTGAAATACAACTAGACCTCCATGTTGTGAAACAAGTTGATTAAAGCCTTGCTTTATACTCAAACCAAGTGTGTAGTGAGTTTTATTACATCACCTCTTATGTATTAATTCATTTTTTTAAGTTACCTAGCCCCTTAATCTACTTTATAGTTAAATATTAAAGCGCAAATAAATAATTGAACACTTGCCTTTTATTGCTCAGACTCTGCCGCTCCTTCCTCTCCGCTAGCTATGTTGCCACTTTTTCTTCACTCCATTTGTTTCACCACTCAGACTCCCCCGCACTATTTTTAAATGCTCTCTCCAGGCCTTTCCCGCGATGCTCCACTGTGGCCCCAGATGAATTTTCCATGCTCAAACAGGTAGATGGTAACAGGTTAAGGATCTCTACCCACAAATTCGCCCTAACTGAAGCAAAATAAGTCATTTTGTTGGGGAGCAGTTGCTCCTTCCACGTTGCCACTTATGATACAGCACGTTATAATAAGATTGTGATGGGCTGAACATTCTAATACTCTATGGTTGACGATCTGCCTTTGGAAGATGATTGAATAGGTTTCAGCTGGTAGACGACCAAAAGGCTATGGTTGAGTTGGGAGGACCATCAGTGGAAGACCGACAATAGGAAGACAGCTACATGGACTGATAAGGACAAGCATGTGATGGCAGTGTTATGCAGCAGGTTTCAAACACCCTCTCATCCACACCATTGGTTTGTCTCCATTTTCCAAGGTGTTGTCTCAGCTTCTCAGGACACATACCGAATGAAGCAACTTTTAAATCGATTTATGTATGTAAAATATATGTATGTATCACTTTGCCTCTGTCAGTAGTGCTCTAACCACTCAGTCAGAAGGCTGTGGGTTCAAGTCTCAGTCCAGGACCTGAGCACATAATCCCAGGCTGACAACTGCAGAGTGTTGCATTGCCAGAGCTCCTATCCTTTGAATGTATTGTTAAACCAAGACCCTCAGATGGATGTTAAAGATCTCGGGCTAAAAATTGGGTGGCTAGCGCCACCTTTTAGCACCTAAAGAGGCAGTCAGTGGCTGTAGCGCCACTGGCTGCGCCTTCCGCCATATTCAGTGGGGGCGCTAATGGTGGCGTTGGCCTGTTGCGCAGCGCCTCCATCCCCGGCCTCCTGGCCCCCCCCCCCCGCGGCAATGCCGGCTGTTCCCCGAGAGCCCGGCACTTCTCCTCGGTGCCGGGCTCTTTTGCCAGCACCCGCGATCGAGGCTCACGCTGTTGCAGGCCCCTCCCCCTTAACAGTGGGAGGGAGGCCTGCAGTACCGCAGCGTGCCATGCCGCAGCGTGTGGCGCTGCGGCACGTTGCGCTGCGAAATTCACTTTTAGCGCCCTAAGAGGGACGCGGAGCGCCTCGAGCCGCGCCCCGTGTCCCTCTTGGGGCACTGAGGCTGAATTTGCGGCGATCGCGGCGCAAATTCCAGCGCCCAGGCGAACTTTGCGCCGCTTGGTCGCCTCAGGCCAATTTCTAGGCCGTCATGTTGCTATTTGAAAAAGAGCAGGAAATAGTGGTTATGTTACTAGACTAGCAATCCGGAGGCCTGGACTAATGATTTGTGGCAACATGAGTTCAAACCCTACCACAGCAGCTGGGGAATTTAAATTCAGTTAATGAAATAAATCTAGAATAAAAAGCTAGTAAGAATTGTCATATGAAAATCCATCTGCTTCACTAATGTCCTTTAGGGAAGGAAATCTGCCGTCCTTACCCAGTCTGGCCTATATGTGACTCCAGACCCACAGCAATGTAACTGTCCTTTAACAAAGCCCAGCAAGCCACTTAGTTGTCACCACCACCTTCTCAAGGGCAATTAGGGATGGATAATCAACACAGCCTTGTCAGTGATGCCCACATCTCATGAATGAATATAAAAAACTCATTGCTGTTTGCAGAACAAAATGTGCAACCATGCAAAATGGCTACTGCATCTCACCTATATAACCGTGACTGCCTCTCACCTATATAACCGTGACTGCCTCTCACCTATATAACCGTGACTGTCTCCCACCTACCGTGACTGCATCTCACCTATACAACCGTGACTGCATCTCACCTATATAACCGTGACTGCCTCTCACCTATATAACCGTGACTGCCTCTCACCTATATAACCGTGACCGTCTCTCACCTATATAACCGTGACCGCCTCTCACCTATATAACCGTGACTGTATCTCACCTATATAACCGTGACTGCCTCTCACATATATAACCGTGACTGTATCTCACCTATATAACCGTGACTGTCTCTCACCTATATAACCGTGACTGCCTCTCACCTATATAACCGTGACTGTATCTCACCTATATAACCGTGACTGTCTCTCACCTATATAACCGTGACTGTATCTCACCTAAATAACCGTGACTGCCTCTCACCTATATAACCGTGACTGTATCTCACCTATGTAACTGTGACTGTCTCTCACCTATATAACCGTGACTGCATCTCACCTATATAACCGTGACTGCCTCTCACCTATATAACCGTGACTGCATCTCACCTATATAACCGTGACTGTATCTCACCTATATAACCGTGACTGTATCTCACCTATATAACCGTGACTGCCTCTCACCTATATAACCGTGACTGCATCTCACCTATATAACCGTGACTGCATCTCACCTATATAACCGTGACTGTATCTCACCTATATAACCGTGACTGCCTCTCACCTATATAACCGTGACTGCATCTCACCTATATAACCGTGACTGTATCTCACCTATATAACCGTGACTGCATCTCACCTATATAACCGTGACTGCATCTCACCTATATAACCGTGACTGCATCTCACCTATATAACCGTGACTGCATCTCACCTATATAACCGTGACTGTATCTCACCTATATAACCGTGGCTGCAGCACATTTTATGTCAAGAGCTTGGAGACATTTCTGAGAAATGTAAGAAGCTGCTATATAAATACAAGTTCATTAAAAAAAATTGAAGATGATAATTTTAAGTAACCATTGTGGGAGAAGATTTGCTCAGTGCACTAGATGTGGCAAAATTGTAAACGTACTTTTAAAGAATGCATTTGTGATTTTGTAGGAGGGGTGGGATTCAAAGCTATGTATATATGTTTAGGTAGGTAGTGCGTTTCACCCAATAATTGCTGTATATTGTAATCCTCTTTATTTATTGTTATATACTAGGCACACTGAGATGTCACTTTCTCAATCTGTCCAGCAACATGGAATCACAAGGCCGGGGGGGGGGGCAGGTGTTGCAAACAGAAGGCACGTCATATGTTAGAGGAACATTTACATTACACATACGGTCGATTTTAATCTGGAGCAGCAGAAACATTCTTATCCTGGAACATGAAGGTGGCAGGATAAAGCGACCACAGAATCACATTCCTTTACGGTACAACTTTTCCGTATTACTCATTTTAAACCCAATCCACACGCTTGTAATGACATCCATCCTTCCAGTTTTGTACCTTTCGAGCTCAGTAATGATATACAGCCAATCAAGGGGAGTCTAAACAAATCACCCCACCCCCCGCCAACCTTTGGGTGTACAACATTTGCTCCATCAGACAAGAAAGTCACATTCCAAAAACCTAAGTCCTTCTGCAAGGTTATAATCATTATGCTATTAGCGATGACACTAATGGATTATGCTAATTAGACCCAATTTATATTATAATGGCTTCTTCTGATTTAAATAAAAGGCTGTAATGAAAAAACTATGTGATGGAAAAGTCAATATAGCTCCTTATCAAAAAATATAAATTGTGTCACATGTAATTATCTGTCGGACTATATAGGCTGCCAAATCCCAATTACGAAGGCTTTTAATTAATGGGACCAAAAGTTCAGGAATCGCTGTAATGAGCGTTTAATGAGTAATTTCGACCGATAATGGAACGGGTGTCTGGAGAATCAGCCCGCAGGCGGTGCTCAGAGTCCTACCTGTCGGAGAATGAAACTGGTCGAAGTTGTGTCGGACGATGTGCTGCCATCGGACCGTTTTAACCTGCTCCTCCTCCTGTTCACCCTGGTCAGCTTCCCGGGCAGAGAATGAAATGATCGCTGTTAGTTACATTCAACTGTTCGATCCTGGTTGGTTTTTTTTTACACACACAAAATCGCTTGAGAAAACAAAAAGTCCGGTTTTAACGGATCGATTTAACGTAAAACACCAAACTGTGTTAGCGGGAGAGATTTTTTTTTTTTTTTAATCACAAAGTTGAATTGCAATTAGACTGGAAAAAGTGGAAATCGGTAAAACTCTATACAGAAAGGAAATGGATTGAAGACATTTCTCCGCTGACAATGTGCGGCAATACAATGGTTCAAAGCGATGTGTATAATTCACTGCAGGTTAACTTTTCAGCAGTGTTCTCACATTTCAATATTTCTCTCGTTATCAGTTCAACATTTCATCTGATCTGTGATAATATTGCAAAATAAATCACAAGTAGGTGTTAATGAGAATGGATAATGAAAACATTTGCTCCTATTCCCACCGTTAAACTAATAGTTTAAGGCGTCTGCTTACCTGAAAGATGGGCGCTTGTAATCCATCGGCAGATATCTCTTTGGTAAATAAAGGTCCGACTCCGGACATCTTAAAATAGATCATTAGCTCGGGAGCTGGTGATGGTCGGACGGCTGCAGCGGGTGTTCAGTGATGTGGGAACCGACCAGCCATTGACTTGGTGGACTGGCTGTCCCCTGTGGGCCCCCTGCGAACCCCGCGGCCCCCTAGATGTCCATGGGGATCTGCTGAGAATCTCGGGTCCCCGGCGGCAGCCTCCCGCCCTCCTGGATCCTTCCTGCCGCGAAAAACAGCTGAGCAGATCGTCTCCTTGCTCCTACAGCATCGGTCACCTACATCCAAACTGCTGCTGTGCTTCTCACTGCACGAATGAGCGACCAGCTGCCAGCGAGGAGCTGGTCGTTTGGTGTCGGGAGTTCCAAAAAAAAAAAATGTGGAAGCAATGTCCTCAGTTGGGAGGAGGAGGGGTCAATGAGACCTGGCTATGACAAATGACCTTATGCAACTGGCCTCATCCTCTGTAGAGATGTGCCTAGTGTCTTAGTGTAGTTTTCAGAATCAGGGCTGTTAACCTTCAGAGACCCACAAGAGACAGGAGAAAGGAGGGCAAGTTGCATTCTTTGATTTTGAAAGGCATAAGTGGTCCCAATGTAATGCTTACAGTGATTGCATCATCGGATCAAACGCACGTTTTTGGGCTGCATGCAATTGAATCACTGTCACAAGTGAAATTATATGTGACACAGCATAATGTGTTTACTTACACCACAAGCAGAGGCGTTTTACACTGAGGTGTGTAGAGGAAATAAGTAGTGAAGTACCAGCTCATGGAAAATAAAGTAGCGACTGGCATAGGTGGTGCAAGGGTAAATACATTATGTTGGCCACATTGCAAGTGGTTTACCATCCACAACCGCAACTATCATGGTGTGTATTATACCCTACAAACTACTGCTTTCAACTTAGAAACATCAACACTAGTTGCTCTTTCCACTCAAAGTTATATATATCGTAGGCTTCCCGAATGAATTTTTAAAAATTTATTCATGGGATGTGGGCATCGCTGGCAAAGCCAGCATTTATTGCTCATTCCTGTGTGCCATTGAGAAGGTGGTGGTCAGCCGCCTTCTTGAACCGCAGCAGTCCGTGTGGTGAGAGTACTCCCACAGTGCTGTTAGAGAGGGAGTTTCAGGATTTTGACCCGGTGATGATGAAGGATCGGCGATATACTTCCAAGTCAGGATGGTGTGTGACTTGGAGGGGAACTTGCAGCTGATGGTATTGCCATGCGTCTGCTGCCCTTGTCCTTCTAGGTGGAAGAGGTCGCGGGTTTGGGAGGTGCTGCTGAAGAAGCCTTGGTGAGTTGCTGCAGTGCATCTTGTAGATGGTACACACTGCAGCCACGGTGCGCTGGTGGTGGAGGGAGTGAATGTTTAAGGTGGTGGATGGGGTGCCAATCAAACAAGCGGCTTGAGTGTCGAGCTTCTTGAGTGTTGTTGGAGCTGCACTCATCCAGGCAAGTGGAGAGTATCAGCAATTTTTTTCAGTGAGTGGCAAAGCCATGTGGAAAGGTTTGGAGGAAGTAGGGTGGAAGGAGGCTCGTGTGGAGCATAAACACTGGCACAGGCCAGTTGGACTGAATGGCCTGTTTCTGTGCTGTAAATTCAATGTAATTCTATGTCCCAGGTTTGATTGTGGACAGACCTTGTTAAGGCGGTGGGAGAAGGACTACAATTGACATTAGTGCTTTAGTTTAGGCACAAGACTATCAGCCAGATTTCTTGCTTCTGACCTCTGCTGGAAGAGTACATCTGTCGCTGTCAGGTGATGGCAGGTCTCGACTGTTATGCCATCCCAGCAATCAAATAACCCCCAAACACGTACCGTTGAAGTTCACGTATGGATAGTGGCCCTTTTAATGAGGTACTGGAGAGCACCTGTAGAACTAAATCCAAACAAGAAGTCAGTGGCTTCAGAAGAGAGGTAGGCAAAAATTGGCGAAGAAAATTGGATGGGAACAACTGTTTGATGAGCATCAAGATGGTTGGCAGGCCAGTATAATTGGAGCTACATAAGAAATAGGAGCAGGAGTAGGCCAATCGGCCCCTCGAGCCTGCTCCGCCATTCAATAAGATCATGGCTGATCTGATCCTAACCGCCAATCTACTATCACAGAACCATCTCCTGAATCTAACAGAATTAGACACACGAAATAGGAGCAGGATCAGGCTACACGGCCCCTGGGCCCGCTCCGCTACCCACAGGGCCATGACCGATCCGAACCTAGACTCATGTCCAAATTCCTGCCCGCTCATTAGAGGTCTGTCTCATTGTCTGCTTAATGTATGGCATAGATTTTCATACTGAGAACCCTGAGATCTCAGAAGTCTGGAAGGGGATTCATGAAGTTAACACATTTTCTGTGCATCTCATCAGATGTCTTCATTTTTCCCCTCTATTTGTTAACTTACCAGCATTTATTCCCTCTTACTGTCTACCAATGAAAATATTTTCTGCATTGTTAGCACAGCAATCTTTTGGGTGGCTGACATTGTCTTTTGCAAGTTAGGACAAGGCGACCCCTAAAGGAGTATCCAGTGTGATAGATCTAATATTTCCCCTGTTTCAAACCATAGAAACTCTACCTATCCGTGATGTTTTTAGATTGTATGGTTTCTCCTTTGTTAAATTTGTATAGAGGGCATATTAAACCAGCTAGGGTTAAAAATGGAAACTGCCTGTCCTCATGAGATCGCCAGCTGATAAAGGGTCACGCTGTTTAAGGGAACGCAAACTAGATTGTTTCATCTAATAATCAGGTAAAGGGAGGTCACATTTGAATGATGATGCATACTGTCAGCAGTTCCTTAGTAATCTTATCAGTAGGTGTCACTACTCATTAACATAGGATCTGTGCCTCAACAGCCATCTCCTGTATTGTTATTTTTTTCTGATTTTGAATGCTAGTTTATTATTTAGAGACAGCTACTGGCAATTGTTTTAGTTCATGTGATTCAACATCTAGCTTGGCGTTGCAGTGGTGAGCTGGAACTCCATGGTGCCAAAAAGCCCATGAATGGTAGATGACCTTGGTTAAAGAACTCTGCAAAAAAGGATGAAGAATCTCTTATGTTGAACTCAGAAGATAGTTAAATCTTTTGTGAAAGCTAAGTAATATATTGCCTTCTATTCTGCCGATTTATTCTTGCATCTGTACAAAATACTCCTTACAACAGAATGGAACTAGTATTTTAGAGAGATCAGGAGTGTACGGTAGAACCCCACGCTATTTCCAGTGCATAAATTAAAGAGGGAAAGAATTTGTATTTATTTAGTGCTTTATCACATCCTCAGGAAGTCCCAAAGCATTTCATAGCCAATGTGTTAGTTTTGAAGTACAGTTACTATTGTTATGTAGACAAGCAAGTAAGTCCCACAAACAATAAATGAATGAATAACTAGATCATCTATTTTCTGGTGATAACGATTGAGGAAGGAATGTTGATCATGTTGCCGTTGTGATCCGTATATCCAACTGAGCAGGACTTTGGTTTAATATCTTTATCCAAAGACAGCACCTCCAAGAATACAATGCGCTTTCAGTACAGCAACGAAGAATCAGCCACGATTATGTGCTCAAAGTCATAGTGAGGTCTGAATCCACAACCTTCTAACTCAGAAATGAGAGAGCTATCTGCATATAGAGTGAAGTTTTGATTCATAGGAAGCATGGATTTGCCTATGGAAATCAATTTTAGTGGTAAGGATGAATAAAGCGTATTGAAAATATACGTTAAAAATGGTGATGGAGAAAATAATGGGACTTAAGATAGACAAATCTCCAGGAACTGATGATTTCCACACCAAGGTATTAAAAGAAATAGGTGACAAAATTGCAGGTGCATTAGTTATAAATTTGCTAAAGCTCTCTAGATTCAGGAATTGTGCCTTTTGGATTGGAAAATTGCAAATGTCACTCAAGTATTTAAGAAGGAAGGGAGGGAGAACCTAGGTAGTTACAGACCTGTCAGTTTAACGTCGGTTGTAGGGAGGTTACTGGAATCTATCATCAGAGACAGAGGGGTAGAAATTCATCCTTGGGCGGTAGCACTAAATGGGCACTACTGCATCAGCTATATGTTACATGCCACACCTGATATTCAGTTCCATTGACTTCAATGGAACTGAATATCAGGCAGTGAGTATAACAGGCGGCCCAAATGATACCGCCCTTTTGCTGCTATCGTCCAGGATTCATTTCTACCCCAGAGTGACTGAGCACTTGGACAACTATCAGCTGATCAAAGCGAGTCAGCATGGATTTATGAACGATAGGTCATATCTGACTAAGTTTTGAGGAGGTCACTAGTGTGGTAGATATGGGAGTGTCTGCGGATGTTGTCAATATGGACTTCCAGAAGGTATTTGATAAAGTTCTGCACAAGAGATTATTAACAAAAATGAGAGCGCACTGAATTGGAGGTAACCTTGTGAAATGGGCTGGTAACTCGCACCAAGTCCCTGTCGCCCATCACCCCTGTGCTCGCTGACCTACATTGGCTCCCAGTTAAGCAGCGCCTCGATTTCAAAATTCTCATCCTTGTTTTCAAATCCCTCCGTGGCCTCGCCCCTCCCTATCTCTGTAATCTCCTTCAGCCCCACAACCCCCCGAGATATCTGCACTCCTCTAATTTTGCCCTCTTGAGCATCCTGATTATAATCGATCAACCTTTGGTGGCCGTGCCTTCTGTTGCCTAGGCCCTTACCTTTGGAATTCCCTGCCTAAGCCTGTCCGCCTCGCTACCTCTCTTTCCTCCTTTAAGACGCTCCTTAAAACCTACCTCTTTGACCAAGCTTTTGGTCACCTGCCCTAATTTATCCTTATGTGGATCGGTGTCAAATTTTTTGTCTTAAAATACTCCTGTGCAGCGCCTTGGGACGTTTTACTACATTAAAGGCGCTATATAAATACAAGTTGTTGTTGTTGTTGGTAATTGGTTGGGAAGTAGGAGACAAAGAGTAAAGATAAAAAAGTCGTTCTCTGATTGATGGTATGTAACAAGTAGTGTTCCCCAGGGATCTGTACTGGGGCCTCAGTTTTTCACCATATGTATATTAATGACTTGGATGAAGGAATATAAAGTTGTATATCCAAGGTTGCAGATGACACTAAGCTATGAGCCACAGTAAGTTGTGTGGATGGGAGCAAGAAGTTACAAAGGGAGATAAACAATCCAAGTGAGTGGGCAAAGCTATGACAGATGGATATCAATATGGAGACGTGTAATTAACTTTGGATCTGAGAAAGATAAATCTGAATTTTTTTCAATGGAGAGTATCTAGGGTCTGTGGAGGAGGATCTAGGGGCTGGATTTTGTCAATGGGGGAACGTTGGGGGCGGGACTGCTGGTTGTCGGGTTTCAGTCCTGCCCCCAACGACGTACGGCCAACCCTCGCTATTTTCCCTTGATTGACCTTGTTAAGCCCTGTGGGCTTAGCCGGCCAATTAAGGGAAAACCAGTAACAGAGGACGTCAGCGTATGACGTTTCATCTGTCGAAAATTTTTGACAGATGAATTGTCAGCGATTGACAACTTTGAGCAGCTATCAAATACTGATAATCTCTGTTCTAAGGTGAGCCTTTGTACTGAAGGCTCACCAAACCTCTTTCCTCAGCAGAAATCAGATGGCTGCTGCATCTGAGAATGCAGCAGCCATTCTGTCATCTCTGCCGTTGAGATGAGGCACCTGCGGACCCCCAAGGGTTGAAGCCTGCAGGAAGAAGCAAAGGTAAGGAAACTTTTTCTAACACTTTACACTCACCTCTCATACTTACCTCTCCACACTTGCACCCATCACTCACCTCCACAGCAGACTTTTCAATCCCTCTCACCCCCGCAGACCCACTGCTTGCCTCGCTGACCCTGGTGAGGTTCGCAGCCGTCAGGAAGCCCGCAATTTCAGGCCTAACATGAGGAAAACCCTCAAAACCCTTCCTGCGTCGAGGAGGCGGGCCCTTGCGCGAGTTGGGGACCCGCCTCCCGGGAAGATGGCACGGAGGCGGGTTGGGAGCGGGTTCGGTACCCACTCCCAGTTTCTGCCATTTTCCCGGCAGTCCCACCTCCATACCCGCCTCCCCAGGGCTGGGGAAATTCCCCCCTAGGTGTCCATGCACACAAATCACTAAAAGTTAGTGCACAGGTACAAAAAATAATCTAAAAGGCTAATGGAATGTCGATCTTTATCTCAAGGGGGATTGTTATTCAAATGTGAGGAAGTGATACTTCAGTTGGTCAGACCCCACCTGGAGTATTGTGTTCAGTTTTAGGCACCGAACCTCAATTATGAAGACAGGTTGCATAAACTTGGCTTGTATTCCTTGAGTACAGAAGGTTGAGGGATGATCTAATCAAGGTGTTTAAAACAATAAAGGTATTTGATAGTGTAGATACAGCAAAATTATTTCCTCAGTTGGGAGAATCCAGAACAAGAAGGCATAATCTTAAAATTAGAGTGAGATCATTAAGGAGTGAAATCAGGAAGCATTTTTTCACACAACGCATAGTGAAAATCTGGAACTCTCATCCCAAAAAGGCTGTGGCTGCTGGGCCAATTGAAATTTTCAAAACTGATGTCAATAGATTATTGTTAGGTAAAGGGTGTCAAGGGATATGGAGCAAAGGTGAGTAAATGGAGTTGCGGTACAGATCAGCCATGATCTAATTGAATGGCGGAGCAGACTCGAGGGGCTGAATGTTCCTTCTGTTCCTATGTTCCTATGGAAAGCTACCTGAATAGTAACATCCAGAAATGTGTTCATATTTGCAGGGCATCACCCACTCAGAAAGATTTGTAAACCATTGGGCTACAATTATGATTATTACTGTTTACATCCCCAGCCAGAGGCTTCATATTCAAATTGAAAAGATTACTATACTGTACAGGAAAAAAAATTCAAGAGCAAGACCCCAGTGGCTAAATAAGGAGGTCAAAAATAGCCTAAAGGCTAAGAAAATGTATTTTGGAAGTTACAAGCAATCAAAAAAGAGTGAGGACTGGGAATTATACAAATGTCAGTTAAGAATAACTAAAATGAATATTAGAGGAAGTAATAGGACGATGGGAAGGCAGATTGCTGATTGCAAGAGAGATCAAAATACATTTTCTTTGCTGCGACTAATGTAGGTAGAATGTAAAAGATCAGATAGAACCTTTTGCAGGATAAACTAGATAGCAATAATACGGGAATCAGAAACTTCAGATTCATCACATTAGTCATCATGTACGAACAATGTGGACAAATTTCAGACCCACTGGAACAGACTTGGGACTTTATAACCTATTGATAGACTTCCCATGGCATTGCTCATAGTGAGTGGGAGGATTAGCTGTTTATAACGATAAGGGTGTTCATGCAATGTAAGGGATAACATCAAGTCTACAGATTTGTGTTGCCAAACTCCGTTGTTTGTTAGATGGTATTCTGGGATTTTTCTAGCGCCTTGGAGATCAAATTCGATAACTCTGTCCATTATTCTGTAAATAACTGTAAATGAGTAACCTTTATTTTATAAATATTTCTTTACCTAAGTTTTTTATTCCTTATCATTTTATAAGCTAAAGAATAGCCACTGCTGAAGAGGCTGGAAAGACTTGCAGAAGACTCCTCAGCCGGGGTTACCAGGAACCCCCCTGCCTAAAGAAAGCTGAAGTTGCCCTTGCGGCTCACTCACAAATGGAATACTTTAAAATTTTAAACTAAAAAAAACTTTGTGGCCAAATCTTTCAAGGTCCATGCCACAGTGCCAGCCTTAACCTCCTAGTGGGCCCCACAAAACCTGTGGGTCAACCGATATGCCTGCTGTCATCAGGTGCACAAGCGCCAACCATATGCCAAGTCTGTAAAAAGGCCCAGGGCATGGGAATTCCAATATTTGGAGTTACCACCTCCATTTCCATCAATGACCTTGCAAAGGGTGGGGGGTCAGGGGGTGGGGGCAGAGGCTCCATCCCCACAAGGCAATCTGGCACAGTGTAACCGGATCCCCAGCTGTTCAGAAGGAGTAAGTTACAGGGGAAGTCCTCTGGTATGGCCATAGATTTTGAGGGCCTTTGAGTGGCCATGGAGTTTAAGGGCCTTCTTATCAAGCCCTTGTCCTTAGTGCTTCCTCATAATTCAGATCTCTGACACCAAAGAGCAGCTTTGGGCCTCTTCTTTGCATTGCCTCCAATGTTTAAATGCCTCCTTTGTGTCTCCATGACCAGAACTGGAGACAGTACTCGAGGAGTGATTTGACCTTAGCACTCTACAGTTTGATCATAACTTTTTCTGACATGTCTACCCTTGCCTTAGCCAAGTAGCTCTGCATCAGTTGAACATTTTAGTGTCGAATGTAGTAAGACTCCTCGGTATCGATCAACTTTGTGTTTAGCTACGTCAGCACTATTTATGGAATGTGTGTGTCATAAATCTCATCATCGAGAAACTAGCTATGAAATAGCACTGGACGGCCAGCTGGTGGCGCCGTCCAAGGAGTATAAATACTCGGGCGTTGGCCCCAGCTTGCCAGGGACATTTTGTAAAGACAAGGAGCTAGTGAAGTACAACTAGACCTCCATGTTCTGAAATAAGTTGATTAAAGCCTTGCTTTATACTCAAACCAAGTCCGTAGTGAGTTTTATTACGTCAGTGTGCATCACCCATTTTTCCTTCCTATGCAGGTGTAAGTACTTTACACTTATTTACATTAAATTTCATCTGCCATTTTTCTGCCCACTTACATATTTTATACAATTCATTCTGTAATTTCTGAGATGCCTTGTCCGATTCCACTCTCTTCCTAGTTTGGTATCACCTGCAAAAGGTCCAGGCAAGGCAAAGGGGGCAGAGGCTAAAACATTGGGCTGAATTTTTACCTGTCGGTTGCGTTGGGTGCCACTGCAATTTTTTTTTATTCGTTTATGGGATGTGGGTGTCGCTGGCAAGGCCAGCATTTATTGGCCATCCCTAATTGCCCTTAGGAAGGTGGTGGTGAGCCGCCTTCTTGAACCGCTGCAGTCCGTGTGGTGAAGGTACTCCCGCAGTGCTGTTAGGGAGGGAGTTGCAGAATTTTGACCCAGCGACGATGAAGGATCGGCCGATATACTTCTAAGTCAGGATGATGTTTGACTTGGAGGGGAACTTGGAAGTGGTGGTGTTCCCATGCGCCTGCTGCCCTTGTTCTTCTAGGTGGAAGGGGTCGCAGGTTTGGGAGGTGCTGCCGAAGAAGCCTTGGCGAGTTGCTGCAGTGCATCTTGTAGATGGTACACACTGCAGCCACGGTACGCTGGTGGTGGAGGGAGTGAATGTTTAAGGTGGTCGATGGGGTGTCAATCAAGCGGGCTGCTTTGTCCTGGATGGTGTCGAGCTTCTTGAGTGTTGTTGGAGCTGCATTCATCCAGACAAGTGGAGAGTATTCCATCACACTCCTGACTTGTGCCGTGTAGATGGTGGAAAGGCTTCAGGGAGTCAGGAGGTGAGACACTCACCGCAGAATACCTAGCCTCTGACCTGCTCTTGTTGCCACAGTATTTATGTGGCTGGTCCAGTTAAGTTTCTGGTCAATGGTGACCCCCCAGGATATTGATGGTGGGGGATTTGGCGATGGTAATTGTTATGTTCATTAATAACTGGACACTCTTATTATGAACACAGCTAGCTTCTAGCTAGTCATTTATTCAGTACACGCTCTCTAGGTACAGTATCTGTAGAGATGCAGCCTGTGTGCTCCTGTGTGCAGGCTGCCATCTTGACTGTTGCCTTGTGGGTAGCCTAGTGCCTCATGGGTAATGTAGTCTTAATATCATACAGCTGGGTAGTGTAGTCTTATACATACAGCTATATACAGCTCTACACAGCTCTACGGCTCCACCTAGTGTCCACTATAGAATGACATGTTATTGATCATTACATCCCCCTTTCTTTGAGGTTTAACAAAATCAATATCAATCAACTTTCAAGAAAACAATAAAGATAATATCAGTAACACTTTTGTTAGTGCTCTATAAACATAAACATTTTCAAAACAGTGAACACATTTTCAAAGCTTTACATTGTACTCAAAGATTAAGTCTATCAGGCTCTTTTACCTCACGTGTGGATCTTCTCAACATGGGTAAGTCTGATGTGTCTTCATGAGATTGTTCTGGCAGTGAATGACAAGATGCAGTTGTGGCATTGTCATCAATCTGCTCTTGTATAGATCGAGGTCTCCTTGTGATCTTTGCTTGGAGAGGGTTTCAGTGTTTCCTTCACTCTTCATGCCATAACTCTCAATGTAGTCAATGCACTCTCGAAAAGCTGCTGGCAGCTGGATCCCATCATACAGCATAGTCCTCTCAGCAGCCTCGGCTAATGGAACACCAAAGATTGGTCTGAGGGAAGAAGGAGTATCCACCGGAACTGCTTCCTGCTCTGGTGCAGGCTTCTTCTTTTTCTTTTTCTCTTTCCACTGCTTAACAACATCTGCTGCGGTTATATCTTTGGACTTTTTCTCCTTGTGGTTTTCCTCTTTGTTCTTTTCTTCCTTTGGCTTCTCTTTGACCTTAAAGTCTTTTTCTTTCTTCTTGGAGAAACTAGGCTTTTTGAAGACATGGTTACCCTTTGGCCTTTTCATCCTTGACGGGCTCTCTGCTTCATCACCTGAGCCATCTGGTCTGCTTATGGCACAGTTTATACGGTAGACTCTCTTGACCAGTTCTAAGTCTTCACAAGCTTTGTCACCTAGTATCGAATCAAGTCTTTCAGCCACAACAGAAAACATGAGATGATGCACTTTGTCTTTGACTGTCACTTTATGTCTGCATACACCTAAGCTATCTATTTTCTGCCCATTATAGTCCTTCAGTAGTACTGACTTTTTCTGTATTTTGGGCTTTTCTTTCATATTGTTAATGTCACTCATACTGATTAAGTTTGCTTTTGCCCCAGTGTCCAGTTTCAAGGTAACTAATGCTCCATTTACCTGTAGTGGGATCATCCATTTGTCCTCTTTTACTGCATTAACTTTATGTTCAGCATTGTCCATTTCTGAGGGCTGCACATTTTCTGTATCTTTTTTGATATCATCACATGACACCATTCCTACAAAAAATGTCTCACTTAAATCAGTGTCCTCAATCACATTAACTTGTTGCCCTTTTGTTGTTTTTACTTTTGAAAAGCATTGTTTGGCAAAGTGATTCTTTCCATTACACTTTGTGCACATTTTTCCAAACGCTGGGCATTATCTTAGCTGGTGTTTGTAACCACAGCGTTTACAATTAAAAATTTCATCCTCCGATTGCTTTTCATTTCTGTTCTGCCCATGTTTCTTCCCCTTATAGGACACAGCACCGACAGCAGCATTTTCACTCATTACAATCACATAATTATTGATTTCACTGAAAGTCTTCGCGTGCTTTCGAGCTAGCTCGCTGGCTTGGCATATTTTCACTGCATTTTCCAAATTTAGTTCGGTTTCTCTCAACAGACGTTCCCTGACTTTTTTATCATGAATACCAAACACAATCTGGTCACGAATCATGGATGCTTTGAGCTCAGAGAAATTACATGTCTGTGCTTTCAGTTTCAGATCAGTTATAAAGCTGTCAAAAGTCTCATTTTGCTGCTGTGTCCGAGAACAGAAGATGTATCTTTCATAGGTCTCATTCTTTTTGGGAGAGCAATGTGCATCAAATTTTTTTAGCACATCTTCTAATTTTTCTCTGTTCTCCACTGGATTAAATACAAATGTATTAAATACCTCTATCGCCTGTGGGCCTGCAACCGTAAGCAGCAACGCTATCTCCCTTGCATCTGGCTTCGTACCGAATCTGATGGCTGCAATGTAGAGTTCGAATTGTTGTTTAAAAATCCGCCAATTGTAGTCGACATTTCCCTCGAGATTCAAACGCTCTGGTGGCTTCAAATTCTCCATGTCGCTTTTCACAATTTTCAGCAGATCTTCACCACCCTGGTACCATGTTATGTTCATTAATAACTAGACATTCTTATTATGAACAGCTAGCTTCTAGCTAGTCATTTATTCAGTACACGTTCTCTAGGTACAGTATCTGTAGAGATACAGCCTGTGTGCTCCTGTGTGCAGGCTGCCATCTTGACTGTTGCCTTGTGGGTAGCCAATGCCTCATGGGTAATGTAGTCTTAATATCATACAGCTGGGTAGTGTAGTCTTATACATACAGCTATATACAGCTCTACACAGCTCTACGGCTCCACCTAGTGTCCACTATAGAATGACATGTTATTGATCATTACAGTAATGTCATTGAATGTCAAGGGGCGGTGGTTATACTCTCCCTTGTTGGAGATAGTCATTGCCTGGCACTTCTGTGGCATGAATGTTATTTGCCACTTATCAGCCCAAGCCTAAACGTCATCCAGGTCTTGTTGCATGCGGGCATGGACTGCTTCATTATCTGAGGAGTTGTGAATGGCACTGAACACTGTGCAGTCATCAATGAACATCCCCATTTCTGACCTTATGTTGGTGGGAAGGATCTTGAAGAAGCAGCTGAAGATGGTTGGGCCTAGGACACTGCCCCAAGGAACTCCTGTAGCGATGTCCTGGGGTTATGATGATTGACTTCAATCACCACAACCATCTTCCTTTGTGCTAGGTATGACTTCAGCCAGTGGAGTGTTTTCCCCCCGATTCATCAGCTGAGGGAGGGCAGTAGGTGGTAATCATACCTTTCAGCCAATGTCCCAAACTCCTCTATCGCCATCCTTGCCCATGCTTGACCTGAAGCCATGAGACTTCATGGGGTCCGGAGTCAATGTTGAGGACTCCCAGGGCCACTCCTTCCCGACTGTATACCACTGTGCCGCCACCCCTGGTGGATCTGTCCTGCCGGTGGGACAGGACATACCCAGGGATAGTGATGGAGGAGTTTGAGAGATTAGCTGAAAGGTATGATTCTGTGAGTATGACTATGTCAGGCTGTTGCTTGACTAGACTGTGGGACAGCTCTCCCAATTCTGGCACAATCCCCAGATGTTGGGGAGGAGGACTTTGCAGGGTTGACTGGGCTGGGTGTGCTGTTGCAGTGTCCGTAGCCGGTGCCGAGGTCGATGCTGGGTTGCCTGTCCGGTTTCTTTCTTATTATTTTGTTTCGTAGCGGTTTGTTACAACTGAGTGGCTTGCTAGGCCATTTCAGAGGGCAGTTAAGAGTCAACCACATGGCTGTGGGTCTGGAGTCACATATAGGCCAGACCGGGTAAGGACAGCAGATTTCCTTCCCGAAAGGACATTAGTGAACCAGATGGGTTTTCACGACGATCCGATAGTTTCATGGTTACCATTACTGACACTAGCTTTTTATTCCAGATTTATTTAATTAACTGAATTTAAAATCAGTCATGCGGCTTTCCCAGCCAATTAACTGGAGCAGGTCTGATGATGTCACGGATAACGCGACCTCAGCTCAGCTACTTAAAGGAGCATTGCACAGATGACAGTTGAAGGTTGGTGGAGGTGCAGGGGAGGTTGTTGGAGGTGCGGGGGAGGTTGGTGGAGGTGCGGGGGAGGTTGGTGGAGGTGCGGGGGAGGTTGGTGGAGGTGCGGGGGAGGTTGGTGGAGGTGCGGGGGAGGTTGGTGGAGGTGCGGGGGAGGTTGGTGGAGGTGCGGGGGAGGTTGGTGGAGGTGCGGGGGAGGTTGGTGGAGGTGCGGGGGAGGTTGGTGGAGGTGCGGGGGAGGTTGCTGGAGGTGCGGGGGAGGTTGCTGGAGGTGCTGGGGAGGTTGGTGGAGGTGCGGGGGAGGTTGGTGGAGGTGCGGGGGAGGTTGGTGGAGGTGCGGGGGAGGTTGGTGGAGGTGCGGGGGAGGTTGGTGGAGGTGCGGGGGAGGTTGGTGGAGGTGCGGGGGAGGTTGGTGGAGGTGCGGGGGAGGTTGGTGGAGGTGCGGGGGAGGTTGGTGGAGGTGCGGGGGAGGTTGCTGGAGGTGCAGGGGAGGTTGGTGGAGGTGTAGGGGAGGTTGGTGGAGGTTGGTGGAGGTGCAGGGGAGGTTGGTGGGGGTGCGGGGGAGGTTGGTGGAGGTGCGGGGGAGGTTGGTGGAGGTGCGGGGGAGGTTGGTGGAGGTGCGGGGGAGGTTGGTGGAGGTGCGGGGGAGGTTGGTGAAGGTGCGGGGGAGGTTGGTGGAGATGCGGGGGAGGTTGGTGGAGGTGCGGGGGAGGTTGGTGGAGGTGCGGGGGAGGTTGGTGGAGGTGCGGGGGAGGTTGGTGGAGGTGCAGGGGAGGTTGGTGGCGGTGCAGGGGAGGTTGGTGGAGGTGCGGGGGAGGTTGGTGGAGGTGCAGGGGAGGTTGGTGACAATGGATTGTTGTGAGACTAAGCTAGTTGTTGGAATATAAAGCTATAAAGATTGATAAGCAAAAATGTAGGCTCAGCGTCAAAAGGCTGCCCCCAAATTCAGTGATGCCTCCCTGGAAATCCTGTTCTAGGGAGTGAGGGCCCGCAGGGAGGCCCTCTTCCCTGGTGACATGAGGAAGAGGCCAGCAGCCAAGGCAAAGAGGGCATGGCTGGAGATCGTGGAGGAAGTGAGCAGGAGGAGTGTCATTCCCAGGTCCTGGATGCAGTGCAGGAAGAGATTTCATGACCTCATGAGGTCAGGAAAGGTGAATACAACGCCACATTCAATTACATCCTGATGTGCGTGTCACCCCAACCCCATCACACTGCCTTCCCAAGCCTACTCTTGTATATCACTCCTCACACCAACCTACCTTGCATATGCATCCATCCCTCACTCTCTATGCACCTACTCACATCCCCATCTGACAATCCACCACTGACACTCACCTTCACCCTAATGCAATCATAGAAATTAACGGCACAGAAAGAAGCCATTTGTCAACGTCACACCAGTCCCTCATAGTCACCCTCTACAGATGTAGCCCATCCATTCCTTACACTCATTCCATGACTCTCACTCAAAGGTCTCTTGTTTCCCTCATTGCAGGAGAAGAGAGCACAGAACATCGGGGAGAGACAGAGAACCGGAGTTGGCCCTCCAGTTACCAGAGCATTGACTGCAGCAGAGGAAGAGGCCCTGGAAATAAGTGGAGTTGCGGAGCTGCTGGCGGTGGGAGATGGAGAGAGGGAGACTTCCCAACAACCCGGTAACAGAATTAAATATCATACAGCCACATGGCAAACAACAGTCACTCATGGTGACTTGATGTCAGCAGCCAGTGAAATATGATCGTGTGAATAATGGTAACTTAAAACATTCTTATCATAACAGCTCTAATTCATGTCTTTACTCTCCCACAGGTCCATCAAGTACCCCCCCCCCCACTATCCAGAAAGACGACTCCTCAGAGGGAAGCTGCAGTCCCTGAGGGTGAAGCATCACACGACCCACGCGCACCCAGCACCAGTGCAGATACACACACATCGGTGGGTCCAGTGAGAGAGAGAGTCGTGTTGTCACCCTGTGTCTCACAGATCACAAGTGAGCAGCAGCAGATGGTGGAGATGGGGACAGCAGCGGAGAGTCCTCACTGGAGGGCGCAGGAGGCTCCCAGCTCTGCTCAGCTGGATTCAGATGCTGAACCTTAGGGGCTGTCGACAAAAAGGATGATTCTTGAGGAGCAGCAAAAAATGCGGGAGGCTCTGACAGCTTTTCCAGCCGTGATGTGCTCGATGGTAGGGAGAATGGAGGAGTCCATCTCCATCATGAGCAGCACCATCTCGCAGGCAATGACTATGATGTGCTCTTCCATGGAAAGGGTGGCCACCTGCATGGAGCAGCTAATGCACCAGTCAAACAAGTGCATGCTTGCTGTGAACAACAGATGGCAGACTCTGATTGCAGCCATCTCTAGGAGGAAGACAAACTTAGACTTGGCCGTTCATCGCCCCACTGCTATGCAGCAAGCTGCTCTCCAGCTCCTTGCTAGCAGGGAAGTGCTGGTGGCCCATGAGAGGGATGACAGTGAGAGGGGACATGGAAGTGGGGGCTCTGCTCAAAGTGCTCCCACTTCTCCCCCGTTGCCTCCCCCTCAGTCAGAGCCCCACATGCTGCCTTGGATCCCAATGGCCGAGCCTGCCCCTGCACAGGTGCAGGAGGAGCAGACTTTGGGGGGGGGCCTCACAGGATCCAAAATCCAGAGGACGTCCGCCAAAAGTGTCTAATCAGTCAAAGCAGGGAAGTGAGCAGCTTGCCGCTGAAGCGATAGCGGGTGCTCACTGTAGAAGCACTAGGAAAAGAAAAATGACATGGGTGTGTTCCAAAACGTTATAGTGTTGAGTTTCAGTCCTCTTTATGTGCCACGTAAATTTATTTTTTTGCATCACTTTCCCATCTTGTCCATTTTTGCCTGCTACCTGGGAAGCGGCTTTGTCACTTGGAGTGAATTGTAAGGCATTACTTAACCTCGAGCAATGGGTGTGTGAATGACAGGAATAGTTTGGTCATTTTAAAGACAGAAAGAAAAGATTTGCATTTATATAGTGCCTTTCATGACCACCGGAAATCCCAAAGCGCTTTACAGCCAATGAAGTACTTTTTGAAGCGGAGTCACTGTTGTAATGTAGGAAGCGCGGCAGCCAATTTGTGCACAGCAAGGTCCCACAAACAGCAATGTGATAATGGCCAGATAATCTGCTTTTAATGATGTTGAGTGAGGGATAAATATTGGCCAGGACTCCGGGGATAACTCCCCTGCTCGTCTTCGAAATAGCGCCATGGGATCTTTTACAGCCACCTGAGAAAGCAGCCCTATGTTTAACGTCTCATCCGAAAGATGGCACCTCCGACAGTGCAGCAGTCCCTCAGTACTGCACTGGAGTGTCAGCCTAGATTTTAGGACTGCTTTGAGGTGTTGGTGGCGGGGATGAAGTTGGTTCAGCATCTGGGTGCCTTATGGGTGCACTGGTGCAACTGAACTAAATCGTGCCATTATGAGGCCATCCTGGGCCTCTAGAGCAGCAATGTGCACTGCTGCTGGAGCCATCTCCAACTCAGGTTCCTCCTCCTCCTCGTGTTCCGCCTGCTCCTCCTCATCATCCTCCTCTGAAGAGGCTCTGCGCTCTGTGCCTTGCTCCTCCTGCAGCTCCAATCCTTGTTGCTGCGCTATGTTGTGCAATGCGCAGCACACAACGATCATTCTGGAGACCCTGGCTGGTGCATACTAAAGGGCTCCTCCAGATCTGCCCAGGCATCTGAAGCGCATCTTCAGCATTCCGATTGCTTGCTCTATTACAAATCTCATCATCATCTGGCTTTGATTGTAGCGCTCTTCAGCCTGATTGCTTGGCCTCCTCAAGGGTGTCATCAGCCATATCTTCAGTAGATACCCCTTGTCTCCAAGCAGCCAGCTGGTAAGTCTGGTCAGAGGTGCGAAGAGCTGAGGGAGGGTGGACTAGGGTAGGACGAAAGAGTCATGACAGCTCCCTGGGAATCTTTGTGGCTGCAGACGAGCTGCACATTGAGGGAGTGGCAGCCCTTCCGGTTCACGAACACTCCTGGGTGATGTGGGGGTGCCTTGATGGCCACATGTGTGCAGCCGATGGTGCCCTGCACCTGTGGGAAGCCAGCCGGAGCCACAAAGCCGAGTGCCCACTCACTCACACTGGCTTCATCAGTGTCAAAGTTCACATAAGTGCCTGACTTGTGAAACATGGCATCGGTCACCTGGTTGATGCATTTGTGTGCGGCCAACTGTGAGATCCTGCAAGTGTCTGCTGCAGGTCCCTGGAAGGAGCCTGAGGCAAAGAAGTTGAGGGCGTGGTGACTTTGACAGCCACTAGTAAGGCGTGTCCACCAGAGCCACTTGGCAGCAGGTCTTGTTCCAGCAAACTACAAATGTCTGCCACAACCTGACGCGATAGCCTGAGCCTCCTGAGGAACTGATGTTGAATCATGTCCAGGAAGCTCATCCTCTGCCTGTATACCCTATGTTGGGTATATTGCCTCCGGTTAGGTGCACCCCTGTGCTCATTCCCTCTCCTGTGGAGCAGCAGGTCGTTGAGGAGAAGGCTGCTGCTGCTGCTGCTGAGGCTCATCTTGGTCTGAATCTGAGGTCCATGGTGAAACAGCATAAGCAACACGAATGCTGATCTGATAGATGGCAGGTAAAGTGGAGATCAGAGGCACAAGCCTCCAATGCAGTGAGAGTGACTCCCAAGGTAGTGAGAGTGGCTTCCGAAGTTGTAGAAATCACCTGCAAACTACTGAAAGCAAACTCTGAGCACAAATGGTGTCAGCAAGAGATTTTGCCTTAGGCAAGGAAGCAGGCGTGAGATGTGAGTATTTATGTGATTTTTTTTCACCTGTCAATTGTTGAACTTGCACAATGCCCACTCAGCTCTCGCCTTGCTTTCACAGGTGAGGTTCAGGAAACCCAGGAATCCCATGGACAGCCAGTAAAAGCTGCAACATGAGGTTAAAAAGGCTGTTAATAGCCTGTTAATGAGCTCGCAAATACTTTAATTAGGTCGCCCGCCTCTCCCGAACGGGTCTCTGGTGCGCTAACGCACACGAGTTAAAGGTAGAAGCTGGCGGATTGAAGGCGGCTTCTCGACGCACTGTCAATTTCAGCGCTTTTAACTGCTGACCCACTCGCAAACCCGCACACTCTTTAAAGTAAAAATTCAGCCCATTCAATCACCATAAACAGAAAATGCTTTAATGGGGATTAGGTCTAGCACAGCAGGGTGAGAGAAAAGGGGCAAAGGGCCAAAAACATGGCAAAAAGCTCATAACAAGAAAGTGGGAGAGTGACAAGACAAAAAAAGTAGTGGCTTCCTAGAAATTTTAATGATTTTTAAATTTAAAGAGGAACTCAGGATCACGTATTTTAATATAATTAAAAAGTAAAAGAAGTAGCTTACAATAGATTTGCACCAATGAGTTCTATTGACAACAGGGTGCAGGCACAGGGATTTTCCATTGAATTGAATGGGAGGCAGAGAACATTGGAGACAGGAGAGGAGCAGTTTCTGGAAGCCAATAACAACAGTTTTAAAGGAGCGTGACAAGCAAATGTTTACATAAGGTTTTCTAATTATAAATATTGACATTGTATTACACAAAAATCATCACACAGGAAGTAAGTGTAATGTGTACAGGAAGTGCAAGCTGTACATAATAGGAAATTGGCTAAATGACAGGAAACAGTGAGTAATGGTGAATGGTTGTTTTTCAGACTGGAGGAAGGTATACAGTGGTGTTCCCCAGGGGCCGACACTAGGACCACTGCTTTTCTTGATATATATTAATGACTTGGACTTGGGTGTAGAGGGCACAATTTCAAAATTTGCAGATGACACAAAACTTGGAAGTATAGTGAACAGAGTGAAGCATAGTGATAGATTTCAAGAGGACATAGATAGGCTGGTGGAATGGGCAGACACATGACAGATGAAATTTAATGCAGAAAAGTACAAAGTGATACATTTTGGTAGGAAGAACGAGGAGAGGCAATATAAACTAAAGGGTACAATCCTTAAGGGGGTGCAGGAACAGAGAGACCTGGGGGTATATGTGCACAAATCGTTGAAGGTGGCAGGGCAGGTTGAGAAAGCGGTTAAAAAAGCTTACGGGATCCTGGGCTTCATAAATAGAGGCATAGGGCAGGATTTTCATTGGACCGTGGAGGCGGGATTGGAGGCATGTGGGGGGTAAAAATCCCAAAATCAGGGGTCCCGAACCCATTCCGCCCCCAACCCGCCCCATGCCAGTTTCAAAGGAGGCGGGTACCCGCCCCGCACTGGGACCCGCCTCCCCGAGGCAGGAAGGGGACTAATGCCAATTAACTGCCTGTTAACAGGCAGTTTTTAGTCTAATCCCTATTTTTAATGTTGAAGTGTGGGATTCCCGACGGCTCCAAACCACGCCAAGTTAGAGGAGGCGGACCGTCGGGATGAAGGGCTTGGAGGGGTCGAGATGTCCGGTGTTCAGGTGAGTGATGGGTGCATGAGTGCAAAGGTAAGTGTATTTGGTGTGTGTAAAGTGTTTAAATAAGTTTTACATACATTTACTTACCTTTACAGCCTTCCTTCCTTCAGGTCTCGGGAGTCCCTCATCTCACCGGCACAGAAAGCAGAATGGCTGCGATCTGTCAAAAATTGCAGCATTCAGCTTTCTGTTCTGGGGAGATCTCTAAATCATCCTGAGAGGAAGGAATTAACTTAGAATACAGATTGTCAGTGTTCATCAAACAGCTGTGAAACGTTGATATATCATCTGTCAAAAGGTCTTGACAGATGAAATATCAATCTGTGATGTCACCTGTTGCCGGGTAGCCCCTAATTGGCCTGCTGAGCCCACTGGGCAGGCTCAACAAGGTCAATCAAGTAAAAATCGCGTGGGTTGGCTAGAACTCGATGGAGGCGGGACTACAACTCCTCAATGAAAATCCAGCCCATAGAGTACAAAAGCAAGGAAGTTATGATGAACCTTTATAAAACACTGGTTTGGCCTCAACTGGAGTATTGTGTCCAATTCTGGGCATCACACTTTAGGAAGGATGTGAAGGCCTTAGAGAGGGTGCAGAAAAGATTTACTAGAATGGTTCCAGGGATGAGGGACTTCAGTTACATCGATAGACTGGCAAAGCTGTGGTTGTTCTTCTTAGAGCAGAGAAGGTTGAAAGGACATTTGATAGAGGTGTTCAAAATCATGAGGGGTCTAGACAGAGTAGATAGAGAGAAGCTGTTCCCATTGGCGGAAGGGTCGAGAACCAGAGGTCACAGATATTTAACGTGATTGGCAGAAGAATCAAAGGCGACATGAGGAAAAGTTTTTTTACACAGCGAGTGGTTAGGATCTGGGATGCACTGCCTGAAAGGGTGGTGGAGGCAGACTCAATCATGGCTTTCAAAAGGGAATTGGATAAGTACCTGCAGGAAAAAAATTTGCAGGGCTACAGGGAAAGACGGGGGAGTGGGACTAGCTGAAGTGCTCTTGCAGAGAGCCGGCACGGGCTCGACGGGCCGAATGGCCTCCTTCAGTGCTGTAACCATTCCATGAATCTATAAGTAATTTTATGTAGATATCGTCAAAAAAGTGTAAAAAGAACTTGAAGTGTTATAAATGTGTAGATATACTTGGGCAAGGTGAGATGCATCCTAGAATCCTCAAGGAAAGAAGGAAAATATTTTTGGAGCTTCTCAGGTATATAGTTGACCTGGGAACTGTACTATGTATAATTTAATTCTGCTGATCAAAAAAGAAATGAGGCACGAATTGGGACATTTGGATCAGTTAGAAACATAGAAGATAGGAGCAGGAGTAGGCCATTCGGCCCTTCGAGCCTGCTCTGCCATTCAATGTGATCATGGCTGATCATCCAAACTCAGTACCCTGTCCCCGCCTTTTCCCCAAGTTAGTCTGAGTTCAAATGTCACTCTGTCTTCTGACTCAGAGGGGTTGTGGGTTCAAGCCCCGGTTTAGGAGCTGAGCACATAATTCAGGGTAACACTACAGTGCAGTGCTGATGAAGTGTAGCGGTGTTCAAGGTGCATCCTTCGGATGAAAAGATAAACTGAGCCTATTCTGATAGCTCAGGTAGATGTTAAAGACCCCAGTTGGCACTCTTCAATGAAAAACAGGGAGTTCTCTCAGTGTCTTTCCTGAGCTAACGTTACTAAAAACATATTAATTGGTCATTCATCTCATTGCTGTTTATGAGACCTTGCTGTGTGCAAGTTGGCTGTTGTATCCACCTACATTATAACTGTGGCTTTAAGTGGTTTTAAAATATTTCTGGAGACACAATAAGGTGCTATATAAGTTTAAGGTTTTATTTTCTAAAACTGGCGGTGAAGAAATGTGGAGTAATGGGATGCCCATCAATGTTGATTGAAAAAGAATGGAGGACATAAGTGTGGTCAGCATAGTTTTAGGAGCAATGAGTCATTCCTCACAAATCGACTGAATATCTTTGAGGAGGTACTAAGGGTTGTCCAGTGCAGATATCATTACTTGAATTTTCGCAATGTACTTAATAACATTCTTTATGTGAAATTTCTAAACCTGATGAAGACATGGAATTAATGGCAATTTAACTAGCTAGATTGAATATTAGTTTGTCAATACAAAGCAGAAAGTGATGATAAATGGATAAGGTTCTGTCTGGGAGACTTCAATAGTAGTCTATTTAGGGGTTCTGCTGTCCATACTGTTCATAAGGAATAAAGAAGTAAGTATGTTCCAGTTGTATGATAAAACATGCCAATAACACAAAGATATATGTCCTACTACAACAAAAGCAAAATACTGCGGATGCTGGAAATCTGAAATAAAAACAGAAAATGCTGGAAATACTCAGCAGGTCAGGCAGCATCTGCCCTGATGTCCTAATGTAAAACTGAAGTCAATGGGAATCGGGGAGGGAAATACTCCACTGGCTGGAGTCATACATAGCACAAAGGAAGATGGTTGTGGTGGTTGATGGTCAATCATCACAGCCCCAGGACATCGCTGCAGGAGTTCCTCAGGGCAGTGTCCTAGACCCAACCATCTTCAGCTGCTTCATCAATGATCTTCCCTCCAACATAAGGTCAGAAATGGGGATGTTCGCTGATGACTGCACAGTGTTCAGTGCCATTCACAACTCCTCAGATAATGAAGCAGTCCATGCCCGCATGCAACAAGACCTGGATGACGTTCAGGCTTGGGTTGATAAGTGGCAGGTAACATTCGCGCCACAGAAGTGCCAGGCAATGACCATCTCCAACAAGCGAGTGTCTAACCACCACCCCTTGACATTCAATGGCATTACCATTGCCGAATCCTCCACCATCAACATCCTGGGGGTCACCATTGACCAGAAACTTAACTGGACCAGCCACATAAATACAGTGGCAACAAGAGCGGGTCAGAGGCTAGATATTCTGCGGTGAGTGTCTCACCTCCTGACTCCCCAAAGCCTTTCTTCCATCTACATGGCACAAGTAAGGAGTGTGATGGAATACTCTCCACTTGCCTGGATGAGTGCAGCTCCAACAACACTCAAGAAGCTCGACACCATCCAGGACAAAGCAGCCCGCTTGATTGGCACCCCATCCACCACCTTAAACATTCATTCCCTCCACCACCGGCGTACCGTGGCTGCAGTGTGTACCATCTACAAGATACACTGCAGCAACTTGCCAAGACTTCTTCGGCAACACCTCCCAAACCCGCGACCTCTTCCTCCTAGAAGGACAAGGGCAGCAGGTGCATGGGAACGCCACCACCTCCAAGTTTCCCTCCAAGTCACACACCATCCTGACTTAGAACTATATCGCTGATCCTTCATCGTCGCTGGGTCAAAATCCTGGAACTCCCTACCTAACAGCACTGTGGGAGTACCTTCACCACACGGACTGCAGCGGTTCAAGAAGGCAGTTCACCACCACCTTCTCAAGGGCAATTAGGGATGGGCAATAAATGCTGGCCTTGCCAGCGACGCCCACATCCCATAAACAAATTTTTTTAAATGTAAGAAAGACTGCTAGCATTGAAAGACACCTGGACAAATGATGTAAATAGGCTAAGGAATGTAAGGGCACGAGCATTGGAACAAGGAACATGCGCAGAGTGGAGGAGACTCCTTTTGGAAAAGGAAAAAGGGGGGAAAAAAGCTGGTCATGATTAATGGCCATTCAGTTGAAGTATCAAATCATTTGTAAAGTTGTTACTGATGAGGCGAAACAAGTACTGGAATGGATAAATAAATTGGTAAGACACAAAGGCTGAATTATCAGAAGGCATTTTTGCTACAGAACAATACACATCTGAAATAAACTCCTAATTTAAACACTAGTACAATAGCAAAATACTGCAGATGCTGGAAATCTGAAATAACAACAGAAAATGCTGGAAAAACTCAGCAGGCCAGGCAACATCCGTGGAGAGAAATTAGAGTCGACGTTTCGGGTCTAACCCTTTTTCAAACTGGGAAGGAAATAAAATAGATTGAAGGCAGGGCGGCGATAGAACAAAAGAAGTAAAGAAGTAAAGAGACATTAAGAGGTCTGGTTTTGAATACCTCTTAATGTCCCTTTACTTCTTTTGTTCAATCGCCGCCCTGCCTTCGATCTATTTCATTTCCTTTCCAGTTTGAAAAAGGGTTAGACCCGAAACGTCGACTCTAATTTCTCTCCATGGACGTTGCCTGGCCTGCTGAGTTTTTCCAGCATTTTCTGTTGTTATTCCTAATTTAAACATGTAGGCTACACCAATTGATTCCTTTAAAAATAACTGGATGAATATCTCCATTACCACTCCCTTTTGCCTTGCACCATCTTCCCTTTTGTCATTTAATCCTTCCTTCCACCCTATCACAGACCTTCCTTTTTGTTCTTTCCTCCCCCGCCCCCCCCCCCCCCGCTTTCCATGCCTCTGCACTTGCTTAAAACCTTGTTACCCATACATCTCTAACTTTTTCCAGTTCTGACGAAAGGTCATCGACCTGAAACATTAACTCTGTTTCTCTCTCTCCACAGATGTTGCCTGACCTGCTGAGCATTTCCAGCATTTTCTGTTTTCATTTCAGGTTTCCAGCTTCCGCAGTATTTTGCTTTTGGATGAATATCTCGACTGAAAGTCCTAAAGATAGGGATGGACATGTATGATCAAATACTCATTCTAAGGATAATTGTAGATATGTACAATCAAATAATCCTTCTAAAGATAAGCATAGATGCGCATTATTAATTACTCACTCTCGGGATACGTACATTAATGGATAATCAAATAATCCTTCTAAGTGTAGGCATGTAAGATCAAATACTCAGCCACATCTGTGGAATGCAACAGATCAGATTTGAATAATGTAGGTGGTGATACTAGACTGAGATGCTGGAGATTCTCACTGATCAGAATCATTTACAGAATTCAAACACACCTTGGGGACTTAGTGAGTTATGAGGTCCTCCATCTCATCGATGTGGATTGAGAAAAAGGGATAGCCCAGAGTTGTTTATGAGGCATTCATTTCATCAAGAGGTTCAGATAATGTCCGAAATCACAAAAGAGAAACTGGAGCAATTTTCAGCTGTCTTCTGAAGGGAGATTACAGCCGAGAAATCACTTTATTTTTCGTGATCGATATTGGAATGTCCAACTTCGGAAAAGGAACAGGCTTATAGAAAGCATAATAACTACAACTTTTTTTTTTTATCTCTACTGCGTGCATTTAATGAAGAAAAAAGGTTACAGTTATTGTGGAGTTGATTTTAACTCCCTCTGCCTGGCAGAAACCAGCTGAGGGAGGCAGTGAAAATGGAGACTAGGGACAGGGTCACTAGCAAGGCTTGGAAGCTAAGCAGAGCCAGGCCTGGTTATGTAACCTGGAAGGTGTGACCATCAGGGAAGACCAGATGCAGAAGGTCACGGAAGGAGCCCCGAGGAGGGGCGGTTGGTAAGAAGGTCACGGAAGGAGCCCCGGGAGGGGCAGCTGGTGAGCAGGCCCGGGCGTTGGGCTGAAGATTGTCGGACAGGAGGAATGGTGGAAATGGAATGGCAGCGCACACAGACGCAGCGGCTTTGCTTCTCCCAGGACGGTGCTATTTACATTTAATGTTAATGTTATTTGTACTGGACTCATGGGAGCTTGCAAGATCACATTTCGTTGTTCATGTACTTGTGCATTGTACAATGACAATAAAGTTGAATTATTATTATTATTATTACCCACCCTGATTTGGCAGACTGCAGTTTTAAACTTGTAACTACCTGGATTAGCTCTGTCTCCATTTTTAAAAATGGGTATTACATTGGCCACTCTCCAACCCTCTGGCACATATCCACTCTCAATAGAGCTCTGAAGTATAATTTCTAGGGCCTCCACTATTTCTTCCCCCATTTTCCTCAGGATTTTTGGATGTATCTTGTTCGGTCTGGCACTTTGTCCTCCTTTAGCTTAACTAAATTTGTCAATACTTTCCTTTTATTTCTTATCATATCTCATCTTGCCTTTAGCCAAGTTAAATTGTTTTGTTGTGTGCTGGAGACATGAGTATATAAAAAATGAAAATCCTTATATTATTGTCTCCAGTAGGTTGAATAAAACTTGTCTCAGCATCTAGGGAGCGAGACTTGTTAGTCAGTGACTGGAATTTGTGCAATTTATTACATAGAAAACAAAGGGTTTTAGTTCTTCCAGATTTACTGATAATGAGACTCCACTAAGTATATACAGTAATAGAAATGGCTATTGCACAAGGTTACAAAAAGAAAATACTGCAGATGCTGGAAATCTGAAATAAAAACAGAAAATGCTGGAGAAACTCAGCAGGTCAGGCAGCATCTGTGAAGAGAGAAACAGAGTTAACCTTTCAGGTCGATGGCCTTTCGTTCTGACAGAACGTCATCGACCTGAAACGTTAACTCTGTTTCTCTCTTCACAGATGCTGCCTGACCTGCTGAGTTTCTCCAGCATTTTCTGTTTTTATTGCACAAGGTTACTACTTTAACCAGTAGTGACAAATTTACTAAGTAAGGCAGTACAAATACATTCACTAATAGTGTATTATGTCAAAATAACTCAACTATTCTACAATGTTTGAAAGGGATCACTAGATGGCAGCAACAATTTCTACACATCAGCACAGGCCTGAAAAGTGAAGCATGTTTGAGCCGAGCTGTGAATGAAGAGAATGAAGGAAACATACTCTTTTTAATTTATGTCATTTTTTAATTTGAGAAATAATTAATGCAATTACAATAACCACAACAACATAAAGAAGACAAGATAGCAAAGCATCGTTATTGGACAAACCTGTTCATTTCCATTTTCATTTTCTCTTTAAATTATTAACTGGGAAAATGTAATGATTTCAGGAACGTATTATTCGTAGCAGAATGTAATTTATTAGGTCTCTGATCAAGTGGCTCTTGTCTCACACAATTCAAAAGGACATTAGCTATGCTTTCCACAATATACAATGATGAACAATAGTGTGCACCCTGAACAAATGAATGAATTTATTATTCAACTTGAATAGGTACGTTCCTAAAGGTGACAGATAAAAAGATTCAAACAGATGGTGTGGGCAATACTCCCAGTGATGAACAATGATTCTTATGGGATCAAACCTCGCCATGCAGTATTAAGAGTACACATTTACTGACGAGGTATTTTAAATGAGTTAACATTTTGTTAAAATAACATTAGGAATTTCATACGAACGCATTAATACTAATATTGAACAATGCAATTTCACCCTTTTACAGTAGAATCCAACTGCAGATCTGGTCAATTTCTGTCGTTCAGAAAATATTAATTATTCTCTCCCTCTCCCCTAAAGAACACTGGTTGCCTTGGTCAGTAGAGTACGATCATTTAGATTGAGATCCAGATCCCCATGGACATCATCAATGTTTCTTTAACGCACCACGGAGGGGTGCAGTAAAGGAATTAGCCGCCCACTCTTTCACTATTAGTCAATTGTCTTTCCCTGTCCCGGAAGTCCCCGCGAGTCTGGCCAAGTCGTCCCTGAAAGGAAGCTTAAGTGAAAGCTTCAATCAGTAAGGGGTATTCAAACCTATTGCTGTTTCAGTGAGACTCCAGTATTGCAGCTGTGAGGTGCCAGTTCTTTGCGGACTGTTACTTCAGCAGGAAACTTACCCAAAAGCCATGTTGCAGTATTGTACAGCAGCTCCACCTATTGATGGCATTGATGCAGTGTCATATCAACGCCCACGAATGCTGAGGGGCTGGTGTGATGCCCAATAGCCCAAGCAGTAGAACCCACAGGACTGTTAATGTGGAGCACTGTATCTGAGCATGTTTTTACTGTCGCATCATTCAAAGTAAAGCAGCAGTCCCACCATTCGATTTTGTTTTGCTTATTTTAATTATTAACTCTAATAATAATCTGAAAGCCTGTGTTTGAGCAACAGAAAATAAATATTCCAGAATAAAAATTAAGTAGCTGACCGCCACCCCCCCCCGCCTCACCCCCACCCTCCGTTTGACTCCCAACTGCAATCCTGTAAGTTAAAGCCCTGGACAGCCTGCAACTTTAACTCAATGGCATTGGTTGTGATGGACAGAGCACCGCATGGATCTCAGGCATTCCATCTCGAGGACAAGAAAACTGATGTGGGCCAATTTACCCCACTCCATACCCTGCCTTTCATCAGTCAGTCACACAGGAGTCGTGCACCTCTCTATCATTGGAACAGATAACATTAGGCAGAAAGTGATGGTGAGGGAAGCAGAAATGGAATAAAGAGTGAGCATTGCCAGAGGTGAGCATGTGAAAGGTGGTTTTGAGAACATAGGAACATAACAGAGCTGGGAATGAGTTAAAGCCACTCAGCCCATTAAACGTGCCCTTTTCCAACAGACCATCTACAGTCCTTAATGTTAATCATAGAATCATAGAATGGTTACAGCACAGAAGGAGGCCAGTCGGCCCGTCGAGCCCGTGCCAGCTCTCTGCAAGAGCACCTCAGCTAGTCCCACTCCCCCCGCCCTTTCCCCGGAGCCCTGCAATTTTTTTTCCTTCAGATACTTATCCAATTCCCTTTTGAAAGCCGTGATTGAGTCTGCCTCCACCACCCTTTCAGGCAGTACATTCCAGATCCTAACCACTCGCTGCGGAAAAAAGTTTTTCCTCATGGCACCTTTGGTTCTTCTGCCAATCACCTTAAACCTGTGTCCTCTGGTTCTCGACCCCTCTGCCAATGGGAACAGTTTCTCTCTATCTACTGTCGAGACCCCTCATGATTTTGGACACCTCTATCAAATCTCCTCTCAACCTTCTCTGCTGTAAAGAGAACAAACCCAGCTTCTCCAGTCTATCCACGTAACTGAAGTCCCTCATCCCTGGAACCATTCTAGTAAATCTCCTGCAGAAGCCAAACAACTGAATATAAAAGTTCAGTGCTTCCATGTCCATATAAGGTTTGAAAACTGCTTGAATCAGGGAATTCTTTTTATGGAATGTAACCTTTCACTCTGTAATCATTGACCTATATCCTTTTCCCGGGTAAATGTCGGATCTACAAAGGGCACAAAGGGATCTGTGTAAGGAAGAGGGGAATCTTTCATAATTCTCCGGTATTAATTATTCTCTATATTCTGATCATTATTATTAGTGATTAGGTGGAACATGAAGGCAGGAGGTTTGAAAGAAAAAGCATTCCGAGCATGAAGCTACATAGAGTGGTCAAGTTTTTCTTTCAAAGTCATAAATGAGGCTCGTATCACTCAATATCACAAATTATTTAATACCAGATTCTATAAACACATAAACAAGGACCGAGTTCCACAAGTGCAGAGTCAAACATATGCAAACGCACTTCACAACCTCCAAATGCCATCGCAATTTGTAAAGGCTGAAAAGGGTTGACAAATATACTCCTCTCTCTGTGTTGTATACTTTTCCTCTGCCAAGATTATTCCCCCACACGTCCGCGGCCTCCTGTCGCTGTAGTTCTTGAGCTGGTCGCTAGGCGTTGTACAAGACAGGCCTGCCTAAGGTGATTTGCCCTCAAGTTTTTCAGCCTGTGGGAAAGCCTCAAAGATTGACAACTGGGTCTGCGGAAGATTCACAAGTTTGAATCTGTGTCCTACCATGATGTGATATATAACACGATGTGCCGAGTGGCCTCCTTCTTTGCCGTAATTGTCTTTGATTCTATGAGAACAATGTTGCACTACATCAGATTGCGGCAGTTATTGAGGGTTGGTTCACAGTGAGGATAGTCTATGGGAGAGGGGGAGGAATGATTCTATCAGTTGACCAATAGGGAAATCAAGGAAGGGAACCGACTCTCCAATTAACACGGTAAGTCTTTTTATTTCACTGAGAAAATTTAATTTGATTCTGGCACTAAAATTACACACCCAGATTTATATCAAATTACAGGTTTACTTTTAACCTTCAAACAATGAGGACATCATTTTTGCACAATTTTTTTTCTTTTATTCTTCCAAATAAGAGTTACTTAACACTATTATTTCCTTCATGTTGCATGTTCTGTGTGCAAACTGGATTCATTCTCTCTCCCCTTTACTTCAAGTGCAGGTCACAGCAAAATGCCAATCCTCCAGCAGGGAGAAGGCAAGCAAGCGATGGATGCTTCATGGCTGCTGATCCTCCTACTGCTGAACTGTCCAGCCAGCAGGAAAGGCACAAGTTACATTACACCATGTGCAACAGACTGTAGAATAAATCGCTTCCAGAGGTAACCCAGCAGTAAGGCTGATACAAAGCAAACACTGAAACACAAAACCAATGAGCCTTGCCAACTGTCATTGGGATATCTTACATTTTTAGGATTAGAAAATTGTTTGAATTTGATTTGTTCCATTTGTGGATAAACAGATGCCTATGTTAGCTACCAAAGCTGTTCCTTGAGCCTCAATTTTAACCTGGAGCGCGAATCGGTGGTGCGGGGGCCAAAGCGAACGGCGATTTGTTTCCGCTGCACGCCGCCCGCCCCAGAGCATGAGGCCTAGACAATTTTAACTCCCGAGCCTCATATTACTGTTCCCTTACGGACTCCCGCCCAAAGCCAGCGGGGATGACGTAGAGGGCGGCAGGTGGGAGTGAGAATCCACACAGCTGCAAGTTGCTGCCAGGGACCCAGGGAACTTTAACTCTGGTTTATAGTTGCTAAGGTCTTTCTGGTGTAGTGGGGACAGTTGGTAAACCATACAAGCGCCCGAGTGTATATATCTTTAATTGGTGGTATTGAATTAATTTAAATTAATTAAAGGGTAAGTCATGTCAGGACAGCCCAGCCCCGTGTTATGCTCCTCTTGCTCTATGTGGGAATTCAGGGACGCTGCCAGTGTCCCTGACGATCATGTGTGCCAGAAATGTATCCAGCTGCAGCTACTAGTAGACCGCATTGAGGCGCTGGAGCTGCAGATGGATGACCTTTGGAGCATTCACGATGCTGAGAGGGTCGTGAGTAGCACGTTTAGTGAGTTGGTCACACCGCAGTGTGGTAAACCACTGTTGTTGTTGTTGTTGTTGTTGTTGTCACACACTGTTGTACCTATGCATGCCTCAACATGTCTCGGCTGGCTCCACCCACACAGGCCCAGGTATAAAGGTGATTGACCTGCCGCCCCCTGCTTTCTTGGAACCCAGTCAACCACGAGAGGCATGCTCTGTTCTTTGCTAATAAAAGCCTTTAGTTACTCTCTTAACTCTCAGTCTTTTATGAGTAATTGATAGCGCATCAATTTTATTAGCAAAAACAAAATGTCGACATTTGCTGAACAGCAGGCTGCTGCACCAAACGCTGAACAGCAGGCTGCTGCACCAAACGCTGAACAGCAGGCTGCTGCACCAAATGCTGAACAGCAGGAGGCTGCACCAAACACTGAGCAACAGGAGCTGCTGCGAGCCCTCAGACCAACATGCCTGGACCTAGACCCCCAAGAAGCGGGTTCGGCTACCAAATTCGCGCATTGGCTGCGTTGCTTCGAGGCCTACCTGCAAGCCTCAACTGTGACCCTGGACGAAAACAAGTTGGAAATCCTGTCCTCAAAGGTGAGCCACCAAGTTTATACAATAATCCAGGACGCGACGACCTACGCGGCGGCTATCGATCTGCTAAAAGGGCAATACGCACGCCCGGTAAATACGGTCTATGCCCGGCACCTCTTAAGATCCCGCAGACAGCAGCCCGGGGAATCGGTGGAGGCCTTCCTACGGGCACTACGGATACTCGGCCGAGACTGCGATTGCAAAGAAACATCAGCCGCAGCACACACGGAGGGACTGATCCGAGATGCTTTCGTTGCAGGTCTAAGGTCCGACTACTCCCGGCAGAGACTGTTGGAAAAGGGAGAAATGGACCTGAGAAAGGCAGTGTCCCTCGCGCTCTCGCTCGACGCAGCCCACAGGAATATGGACGCCTTCTCCCCTAACCGCTCCACAACGTGGACGCCACAACCTTGGGTCATGGGACCGCCACCTTCAACTGCTGCTGCGATGTCCAAGGCACAGAAATGTTATTTTTGTGGCCAGGCAAAACACCCCAGAGCACGCTGTCCGGCGAGAAACGCTACCTGCTCCGGCTGCGGGAAGAAAGGGCACTATGTCAGCGCCTGCAAAGGTAAAACCGCTAACGCCAGCAGTGTCGCGTGCGAACCGTGGGGGTAGCCATCTTGTCCGCCATCTTGGGCTCCCCCAGCCGCGTGGGGATCGGGACCATGGGCGCCGCCATTTTGTCCGCCATCTCGGACGTCTCCAACTTCAACCACGGGGGACCCGGACTCAACCACCGCCTCATCTGACGACCACATCGACTCGCTCGACCATACGCTGGCCTCCGTGACGCTGGACCAATCTCTCCCTCATCAACTGTCCAGGTCCATGATGGACATTAAGGTAAACGGCCGCGCCACTACCTGCCTTTTTGACAGCGGGAGCACGGAAAGCTTTATCCACCCCAACACGGTGCGCAGTTACTCTCTCCCAGTCCTGCCGACGCGACATCGGATCTCTTTGGCTTCCAAAGCCCAGTCAGCGGACGTCGGTGGCTACTGTGTAGTGACCCTTTCAGTAAGGGGCACAGAATACAAAAATTTTAAACTCCTGGTCCTGCCCCATCTTTGCGCTGCCGTTCTACTGGGGTTGGATTTTCAGTGCAACCTTAAGAGTGTCACATTAGCGTACGACGGACCCCTCCCCCCACTCACAGTCGGCAGCCAGCAGCTTTTAAATCACCCGCCGCGCACCATTTGCAGCCTCTCCACCCTTAAAGTCCCCCCCCCCTCCTTGTTCGCTAACCTCACCCGCGACTGTAAGCCCATCGCTACCAAAAGCAGGCGTTACAGTGCCGGGGATAGGAGCTTCATTAAATCCGAGGTAGCAAGACTCCTGAAGGAAGGGATTATTGAAAGTAGCACCAGCCCATGGCGAGCACAAGTGGTGGTAGTGAAGACTGGCGAAAAACAGCGCCTAGTTATTGACTACAGCCAGACGATCAATCGCTACACCCAGCTAGATGCATACCCACTCCCCCGCATATCTGACATGGTCAATCAGATAGCACAATACCGGGTGTTCTCGACGATTGATCTGAAGTCGGCATACCACCAGCTCCCCATCAGGGCTGAGGACCGCCAGTACACAGCTTTTGAAGCTGACGGTCGTCTCTACCACTTCCTCAGAGTTCCCTTCGGCGTCACCAATGGGGTTTCAGTCTTCCAACGGGAAATGGACCGGATGGTCGACCAGAACGCGCTCCAGGCCACTTTCCCCTATCTAGACAACGTCACCATCTGCGGCCGCGACCAGCAGGACCATGATGTTAATCTAGAGAAATTCCTCCGTACGGCCCAGCGGCTGAACCTAACATACAACAAGGACAAATGTATGTTTCGTACCAAGCGCCTTGCCATTCTTGGCTGTGTAGTGGAGAACGGAGTCATCGGCCCCGACCCCGACAGGATGCGCCCCCTTATGGAGCTCCCCCTCCCCCACTGCCAAAAAGCACTGAAGAGATGCCTAGGGTTTTTCTCGTACTATGCTCAGTGGGTGCCCAACTATGCGGACAAAGCCAGACCCCTCATCAAGTCCACCTCCTTCCCCCTGACAGCAGAGGCCTGTGCAGCCTTCACTCTCATAAAAGGAGATATTGCGAAGGCCACAATGCAGGCAGTGGATGAGTCCATCCCTTTCCAAGTGGAGAGCGACGCATCCGACTTTGCCCTAGCTGCAACCCTTAACCAGGCAGGGAGACCCGTGGCCTTTTTCTCAAGGACCCTCCAGGGCCCCGAGATTCGACACTCCTCTGTCGAAAAGGAGGCCCAGGCCATTGTGGAAGCTGTGCGACATTGGAGGCATTACCTGGCCGGAAAACGATTTACCCTGCTCACTGACCAGCGTTCAGTAGCTTTTATGTTTAATAATAAGCAGAGGGGCAAAATCAAGAACGACAAGATCTTGAGGTGGAGAATTGAACTCTCCACCTACAATTATGATATCTTGTACCGGCCTGGGAAACTCAATGAGCCCCCAGATGCCCTATCACGTGGTACATGCGCCAACGCGCAGGTCGATAGACTGAAGACCCTCCACAATGACCTCTGCCACCCGGGGGTCACCAGGTTTTTTCACTTCATCAAACCCCGTAACCTGCCCTACCCCATCGAGGAGGTCAGGACCATGACCAGGAACTGCCAAATCTGTGCCGAGTGCAAACCGCATTTTTATAGGCCAGACAGAGCAAGCCTGATCAAAGCCACGCGCCCCTTTGAACGGCTGAGCGTCGATTTTAAAGGGCCCCTCCCCTCCTCCGACCGCAATGTGTACTTCCTCAACATAATTGATGAGTACTCCCGTTTCCCGTTTGCCATCCCTTGCTCAGACATGACCAGTACCACGGTCATTAAATGTCTGAATGACCTCTTCGCCTTGTTCGGTTTCCCTAGCTATATTCATAGCGACAGGGGCTCATCTTTTATAAGCGATGAACTCCGGCAGTACCTGCTCTCGAGAGGTATCGCTACAAGCAGGACCACCAGCTACAACCCCCGGGGGAATGGCCAGGTGGAAAGGGAGAATGCGACGGTCTGGAAGGCAGTCCTTTTAAACTTGAAATCTAAGGGCCTTCCGACCTCTCGCTGGCAGGAAGTCCTCCCTGCGGCGCTCCATTCCATTCGGTCACTGCTCTGTACAGCCACCAATGCTACCCCTCACAAGAGAATGTTCTCCTTCCCCAGGAAGTCCACATCAGGGACCTCGTTACCGACATGGCTGACTTCTCCAGGACCCGTCCTACTGCGGAAGCACGTGAGGTCCCATAAGACGGACCCCCTGGTCGAGAGGGTGAGCCTCCTCCATGCCAACCCTCAGTATGCTTACGTGGTGTACCCGGACGGGCGGGAGGACACAGTCTCCATACGAGACCTCGCACCTTTGGGTGCTCCCGAAACACCCCCCTCGCCATCCACCACTACCCACGCCTACCCCCAGTACGCTTACGTAGCGTACCCGGACGGGCGGGAGGACACAGCCCCCACACGAGATCTCGCACCTTTGGGTGCCCCTGAAACACTACCCACAACCCAACCCCGCTAGACGGCATGCCGCAGCCCCAGGACCCGTCATTGACCACCCAACCACTCAATGAGACGCCAGACTCAACGTTGGATGCTGCACCATCACCGCAGCCACCACGACGATCAGGACGGCATACAAGGCCACCTGATAGACTTACTTACACGAACCTTTAGTACACTTCACCCCGCCGGACTCAATTTTAAACAAGGGGTGAATGTGGTAAACCACTGTTGTTGTTGTTGTTGTTGTTGTTACACACTGTTGTACCTATGCATGCCTCAACATGTCTCGGCTGGCTCCACCCACACAGGCCCAGGTATAAAGGTGATTGACCTGCAGCCCCTTGCTTTCTTGGAACCCAGTCAACCACGAGAGGCATGCTCTGTTCTTTGCTAATAAAAGCCTTTAGTTACTCTCTTAACTCTCAGTCTTTTATGAGTAATTGATAGCGCATCACGCAGGTAAGGGCTGCACAGGCAGAAGGGAAATGGGTAACCATCAGGCGGAGCAGTAGAAGCAGGCAGGTAGTGCAGGGGTCCCCTGTGGACATCCCCCTCTCAAACAGGTATACCGATTTGGATACTGTTGAGGGGGATGACTTACCAGAGGAAGGCAGCAGCAGCCAACTTCAGGAAGGCAGCAGCAGCCAACTTCCTGGCACCAGGGGTGCTTCTGCTGCTCAGGAAGGGAGGAAAAAGAGTGGGAGAGCAATAGTGGTAGGGGATTCTATTGTAAGGGGAACAGATAGGCGTTTCTGTGGCCGTAGACGTGACTCCAGGATGGTTTGTTGCCTCCCTGGTGCCAGGGTCAAGGATGTCACTGAACGACTGCAGGGCATTCTGAAGGGGGAGGGCGAACAGTCAGAGGTCGTGGTTCACATTGGGACCAATGACATGGGTAGGAAGCGGGATGAGGTCCTGCAGCAAGAATTTAGGGAGCTCGGTAGCAGATTAAAGAGCAGGACCTCAAAGGTTGTAATCTCTGGATTACTCCCGGTGCCACGTGCTAGTGAGTATAGGAATAGGAGGATAGAGCAGATGAATGCGTGGCTAAAGAGTTGGTGCAGGAGGGAGGGCTTTAGTTTCCTGGATCACTGGGCCTGCTTCTGGGGAAGGTGGGACTTGTACAAGTCGGACGGGTTGCACCTGAAGCAGAACGGGACAAATATCCTTGCGGGGAGGTTTGCTAGCACTGTTCGGGGGGGTTTAAACTAACTTGGCAGGGGGATGGGATACAGAGTGGAGCTATAATAGGGGGTGATGTACAGCCAAATATAGAGGAAAAAATAAGTCAGACTGGAAGGCAGAGCAAATATGTAACGGCACAAGGGAGTAGGGCAAGGCTAAATGGCATTTATTTTAATGCAAGGAGTCTTACGAATAAGGTGGATGAACTGAAGTTGTTGATGAACACATGGGAGTATGTTATTGTTGTTATCACGGAGACATGGTTGAGGGAGGGGCAAGGCTGGCAGCTCAATATTCCGGGGTATAGAATTTTCAGGCGAGACAGAGGGGCGGGGGGGTAAAAGAGGAGGGGGTGTCGCAATATTAATTAAGGAGACAATTACTGCTGTAAGGAGGGATGATATTATTAACAGGTTCCTCTAATGAGGCCATATGGGTTGAACTTAAAAACAAAAAGGGGGCTAGCACTTTGCTGGGAGTGTACTATAGGCCCCCAAACAGCCAGGGGGAGATAGAGGAACAGGTATGTAGGCAAATCTCAGAAGTGTGCAAATAATAGGGTAATTATAGTGGGGGATTTCAACTTCCCCACTATTAACTGGGATAGTCAGAGTGTGAAAGGCTTAGAGGGTGCAGAATTCTTAAAGTGCATCCAGGAGAGTTTTTTGAGCCAGCATGTAGAAAGTCCTACAAGAGAGGGGGCGGTACTGGACCTAATTCTAGGGAATGTGGCCGGGCAAGTGGTAGAAGTGTTAGTAGGTGAGCACTTTGGTGACAGTGATCATAATTCGGTGAGATTTAAGGTAGTCATGGAAAAGGACAAGGATGGACCGGAAATAAAGGTTCTAAATTGGGGGAAGGCCGATTTTAATATGATAAGGCAGGATCTGGCCAATGTGGACTGGGATCAGCTACTTGAAGGAAAATCCACATCGGAGCAATGGGAGTCTTTCAGAAAGGAAATTGAGAGAGTACAATGGCAACATGTTCCCGTAAAGGTCAAGGGTGGGACCAACAAGCCCAGGGAGCCTTGGATGTCAAGGGATATACGAGAATGAATTCGGAAAAAAAGGGGGGCTTTTGGCAGATACAAAGGACTAAAGACAGAGGACGCCCTAGAGGAGTATAAAAAGTGCAGGGGGATACTTAAAAAAGAAATTAGGAGAGCGAGGAGGGGCCATGAAATAACACTGGTGAGCAAAATAAAGGAAAATCCTAAGGTGTTTTATAAGTATATTAAGGGCAAGAGGATAACTAGGGAAAGAGTAGGGCCCATTAGGGACCAAAGTGGCAAACTGTATGTAGAGCCAGAGGATGTAGGTGGGGTTTTAAATGAATTTTTTGCATCTGTGTTCACTATGGAGAAGGACGATGTGGACATAGAAATCGGGCAGGGGGACTGTGATATACTTGAACATATTAGCATCAAGAGGGAGGAGGTACTAGCGGTTTTAGCAGGCTTAAAAGTGGATAAATCCCCAGGCCCGGACGAGATGTATCCCAGGCTACGATGTGAGGCAAAGGAGGAGATTGCAGAGGCTCTGACACAAATTTTCAGAACCTCTCTGGCCACAGGGGATGTGCCAGAGGACTGGAGAACAGCTAACGTAGTACCATTATTCAAGAAGGGTAGTAGGGATAAACCAGGGAATTACAGGCCAGTGAGCCTAACATCAGTGGTAGGGAAATTATTGGAAAAAATTCTGAGGGACAGAATTGGTCTCCACTTGGAGAAGCAGGGATTAATTAGGGATAGCCAGCATGGCTTTGTCAAGGGAAGATCATGTCTGACCAATTTGATTGAATTTTTCGAGGGGGTGACTTGGTGTGTGGATGAGGGTAATGCAGTGGATGTGGATTACATGGATTTCAGTAAGGCTTTTGATAAAGTCCCGCATAGGAGACTGGTCAGGAAAGCAAGAGCCCATGGGATCCAAGGTGCCTTGGCACATTGGATCCAAAACTGGCTTAGTGGCAGAAGGCAGAGGGTGATGGTGGAAGGTTGTTTTTGGGACTGGAAGCCTGTGTCCAGTGGGGTACCGCAGGGATCGGTGCTGGGTCCCTTGCTGTTTGTGGTCTACATTAATGATTTGGATGTGAATGTAAAAGGTATGATCAGTAAGTTCGCAGATGACACGAAAATTGGTGGGGTGGTAAATAGCGAGACAGGAAGCCTCAGGCTACAGGACGATATAGATGGGTTGGTCAGATGGGCGGAACAGTGGCAAATGGAATTTAATCCTAAAAAGTGTGAGGTGATGCATTTTGGACGGACTAACAAGGCAAGGGAATACACAATGAATGGTAAGACCCTAGGAAAGACAGAAGATCAGAGGGACCTTGGTGTGCATGTACATAGATCGCTGAAGGCAGCACAAAAGGTGGATAAGGTGGTTAAAAAGGCATATGGGATACTTGCCTTCATTAGCCGAGGCATAGAATATAAGAGCAGGGAGGTTATGATGGAGCTGTACAAAACGCTGTAAAGGCCACAGCTGGAGTACTGTGTGCAGTTCTGGTCACCACACTATAGGAAGGATGTGATTGCTTTGGAGAGGGTGTAGAGGAGATTTACCAGGATGTTACCTGGGCTGGAGCGCTTCAGCTATGAAGAAAGACTGGACAGGCTGGGGTTGTTTTCCTTGGAGCAGAGAAGGCTGAAGGGGGACCTGATTGAGGTATACAAAATTATGAGGGGCATAGATCGGGTGGATAGAAAGGAACTTTTCCCCTTAGTAGAGGGGTCAAAAACAAGGGGGCATAGATTCAAGGTAAGGGGCAGGAGGTTTAGAGGGGATTTGAGGAAAAACTTTTTCACCCAGAAGGTGGTTGGAATCTGGAACTCACTGCCTGAAAGGGTGGTAGAGGCAGGAACCCTCACAACATTCAAGAAGCATTTGGATGAGCACTTGAAATGCCATAGCATACAAGGCTACGGACCAAATGCTGGAAAATGGGATTAGATTAGATAGGGCTTGATGCCGGCGTGGATGCGATGGGCCAAAGGGCCTCTTTCTGTGCTGTATGACTCTATGAAGCAGTCCCCGATGAGGTAAGTGAGTAGGGGGCTGGGAACGATGGCAATCAGGGGAGTGGGGAAGCCCAAGGCAGAGGAGGCCCAAGGTCTCCTTATGGGTCAAGAGGTCAACACCTGCTCCTCATAGCCTACAAGGAACCTTTAAAGAAAAAAAAGACTTACCTGCACCTCTTCTGGCCACAGTCCTGCCTGTCACAGCTTTGACTGGCGGCTCATGTGATTAACAAAGATAAAATCGCATGCACATCGAAATTATGACATCGGACCGTGACTTTGCCTCTGTAATTAGGTCCCCGCCTATCTGGACTGGGCAGCTGATCCAAAGCCAGTAAATCACCAGTTAAAATTGCATGTGTTGTGAACAGTTCGGGAAAGGCACGGGAAGTTCCTAAACCCAATTTTAACCCTACAACTGCCCAGATCCCGCTGGGCGGGCTGGATTAAAATCAAGGCTACAACCTTTTGAGACAGCTTTGGAATCCCAACCAGGGTTAGTCAGCAGATTGATAGATGTGGCAGACAAAATAGATTGGCGTAGAAATAAATGTTATGGGCAAAGCTAACCCACAGCGCACTGTGAACATTGTTGCAGGATCAAGTCATCTGAATCATCATGAATCAGCCCAGCTTTGGCCTTGCTCCACTAGCTGACCTACTGGGTTTTTCTCCATTTGGCTCACCGACTCTCCAGAGGACACTGCTGTCCTCTGTCATGAGGTGAGCATAGCTTTAATGTTCCACTGAAGCCTACAAGGGGTTACTTACTTAGTCATTCATAGCTGGAACAATGCAGTCTGTTACCATGGCAAATTTGACAAGATATTTAATTAATATCAAATCTCATCTTCACTTGTTCTCCTTTCACAATTTTGGATTTGTTTCTACTTCTCTGGTGTGGCCATTTTAATTAGATTTTTTTTTTCTTCTTAACTTCAAAATGTTTTTTTTCGATTATCTGAAGCTCTTCCCAGTTTGCTGTTTGTTTCTACCACCTTAAACATTCACTGCCTCCACCACCAGCGTACCGTGGCTGCAGTGTGTACCATCTACAAGATGCAATGCAGCAACTCGCCAAGGCTTCTTCGGCAGCACCTCCCAAACCCGCGACCTCTTCCACCTAGAAGGACAAGGGCAGCAGGCGCATGGGAACACCACCACCTCCAAGTTCCCCTCCAAGTCACACACCATCCTGACTTTAAAGTATATCGCCAATCCTTCATCGTCGCTGGGCCAAAATCCTGGAACTCCCTCCCTAACAGCACTATGGGAGTACCCTCACCACACGGACTGCAGTGGTTAAAGAAGGCATGAATTGCAACAGCTATACATTCCATTCTGGCGCAAAAACGCAAAAGGAAAAGCGGCCCAATCATGGCTAACAAAAGAAATTAAGGATAGTATTAGATCCAAAGAGGAGCCATATAAAGTTGCCAGAAAAAGTAGCAAGCCTGAGGATTGGGAGCAGTTTAGAGTTCAGCAAAAAAGGACCAAGAGATTGATTAAGAGGGAAAAAATAGAGTATGAGAGTAAACTTGCAAGGAACATAAAAATGGGCTGCAAAAGCTTCTACAAGTATGTAAAAAGAAAAAGATTAGTGAAGACAAATGTAGGTCCCTTACAGTCAGAAAGAGGAGAATTTATAATGGGGAACAAGGAAATGGCAGAGCAATTAAACAAATACTTTGGTTCTGTCTTCACGGAAGAGGACACAAATAACTTCCCAGAAATGCTAGGGAACCAAGGGTCGAGTGAGAAGGAGGAATTAAAGGAAATTGGTATTAGTAAAAAAATAGTGCTGGAGAAATTAATGGGACTGAAAGCCGATAAATCCCCAGGGCCTGATAATCTGCATCCCAGCGTACTAAAAGAGGTAGCCATGGAAATAGTGGATGCATTGGTTGTCATCTTCCAAAATTCTATAGATTATGGACAGTTCCTGCAGATTGGAGGGTGGCAAATGTAACCCCACTATTTAAAAAAGGAGGGAGAGAGAAAACAGGGAACTACAGACCGGTTAGCCTAACATCAGTAGTAGGGAAAATGCTAGAGTCTATTATAAAGGATGTGATAACAGGACACTTAGAAAATATCAACGGGATTAGACAAAGTCAACATGGATTTATGAAAGGGAAATCCTGTTTGACAAACCTACTGGAGTTTTTTGAGGATGTAACTGGTAAAATAGATAAGGGAGAACCAGTGGATGTGGTGTATTTGGATTTTCAGAAGGCCTTTGATAAAGTCCCACATAAGAGGTTAGTGTGCAAAATTAAAGCACATGGGATTGGGGGTAATATACTGGCATGGATTGAAAATTGGTTAACAGACAGGAAGCAGAGAGTAGGAATAAATGGGTCTTTTTCGGGGTGGCAGGCGGTGACTAGTGGGGTACCGCAGGGATCAGTGCCTGGGCCCCAGCTATTCACAATATAGTTCAATGATTTGGATGAGGGAACCAAATGTAATATTTCCAAGTTTGCTGACGACACGAAACTAGGTGGGATTGTGAGTTGTGAGAAGGATGCATAGAGGCTTCAAGGCGATTTAGACAAGTTGAGTGAGTGGGCAAATACATGGAAGATGCAGTATAACGTGGATAAATGTGAAGTTTTCCACTTCGGTAGGAAAAACAGAAAGGTGGAGCGTTATTTAAATGGTGATAGATTGGGAAATGTTGATGTACAGAGAGACCTGGGTGTCCTTGTACACCAGTCACTGAAAGCAAACATGCAGGTGCAGCAAGTAGTTAGGAAGGCAAATGGTATGTGGGCCTTCATTGCAAGAGGATTTGAGTGCAGGAGCAAGGATGTCTTACTACAGTTATACAGGGCCTTGGTGAGACCACACCTGGAGTACTGTGTGCAGTTTTGGTCTCCTTACCTAAGAAAGGATATACTTGCCATAGAGGGAGTGCAGCGAAGGTTCACCAGACTGATTCCTGGGATGGCAGGACTGTCGTATGAGGAGAGATTGGGTCGACTAGGCTTGTATTCACTAGAGTTTAGAAGAATGAGAGGGGATCTCATTGAAACATATAAAATTCTGACAGGGCTAGACAGACTGAATGCAGGGAGGATGTTTCCCCTGGCTGGTGGGTCTAGAACGAGGGGTCACAGTCTCAGGATACGGGGTAGGACATTTAGGACTGAGATGAGGAGAAATTTCTTCACTCAGAGGGTGGTGAACCTGTGGAATTCATTACCACAGAAGGCTGTGGAAGCCAAGTCACTGAATATATTTAAGAAAGAGATAGATAGATTTCTAGACACAAAAGTCATCAAGGGGTATGGGGAGAGAGCGAGAATATGGTATTGAGATAGAGGATCAGCTTTGATCATATTGAATGGTGGAGCAGGCTCGAAGGGTCGAATAGCCTACTCCTGCTCCTATTTTTCTATGTTTCTATGTAAAATATATACAACAGCTTGCTGCTATTAGACACTATACGGCAAGGTTATTTTTGTCTTGTTCTATCCACACATCATTATACTCGGTATTTACTCTATTTATTTTCATAGAATCATAGAAATTTACGGCACAGAAGGAGGCCATTCGGCCCACCGTGTCTGTGCCGGCCGAAAAAGAGCTATCCAGCCTAATCCCACTTTCCCGCTCTTGGTCCGTAGCCTTGTAGGTTACGGCACGTCGAGCGCATATCCAAGTACTTTTTAAATGTGATGAGGGTCTCTGCCTCTACCACCCTTTCAGGCAGAGAGTCCCAGACCCCCACCACCCTCTGGGTGAAAAAAGTTCTCAACTCCCCTCTAATCCTTCTACCAATTACTTTAAATCCATGCCTCCTGGTTACTGACCTCTCTGCTAAGGGAAATAGGTCTTTTCGATCCACTCTATCTAGGCCCCTCATCATTTTATACACCTTAATTAAATCTCCCCTCAGCCTCCTCTGTTCCAAAGGAAACAACCCCAACCTATCCAATCTTTCCTCATAGCTAAAATTCTCCAGTCCCGGCAACATCCTTGTAAATCTCCTCTGTAGCCTCTCTAGTACATAGAAACATAGAAATATAGAAGATAGGAGCAGGAGTAGGCCATTCGGCCCCTCGAGCCTGCTCCGCCATTCAATGCGATCATGGCTGATCATCCAAATTCAGTACCCAGTCCCTGCTTTCTCCCCATACCCCTTGATCCCTTTAGCCTTAAGAAATATATCCAACTCCTTCTTGAATATATTTAATGTATTGGCCTCTACTGCCTTCTGTGGTAGAGAATTCCACAGGTTCACCACTCTCTGGGTGAAGAAATTCCTCCTCATTTCAGTCCTAAAAGGCCTACCCCTTATCCTTAGACTGTGACCCCTGGTTCTGGACTCCCCGACCATCGGGAACATCCTTCCTGCATCTAGTCTGTCCAGTCCTGTCAGAATTTTATAAGTTTCAATGAGATCCCCTCTCATTCTTCTAAACTCCAGCAAATACAAGCCCAATCGACCCAATCTCTCCTCATATGTCATTCCTGCCATCCCAGGTATCAGCCTGGTGAATCTTCGCTGAACTCCTTCCATGGCAATAACATCCTTCCTCAGATAAGGCGACCAAAACTGCACACAATACTCAAGGTGTGGTGTCACCAAGGCCCTGTACAACTGCAGCAAGACATCCTTGTTTCTGTACTCAAACCCTCTCGCTACGAAGGCCAACATACCATTTGCCTTCTTAACCGCCTTCTGCAACTGGTGCACAAGGACAATCACATCCTTCATGTAATGTGGTGACCAGAACTGTGCGCAGTTTTACTGGTGTGTTTAGTGGGTAAGTACCTTAACTTCACTGAGGAAGGATGTTCTTGCCATGGAAGGAGTGCAGCGAAGATTCACCAGACTGATACCTGGGATGGCAGGAATGACGTATGAGGAGAGATTGGGGCGATTGGGCTTGTACTCGCTGGAGTTTAGAAGAATGAGAGAGGATCTCATTGAAACTTATAAAATTCTGACAGGACTGGACAGACTCGATGCTGGAAGGATGTTCCCGATGGTCGGGGAGTCCAGAACCAGGGGTCACAGTCTAAGGATAAGGGGTAAGCCATTTAGGACAGAAATGAGGAGGAATTTCTTCACCCAGAGAGTGGTGAACCTGTGGAATTCTCTACCACAGAAGGCAGTAGAGGCCAATTCATTAAATATATTCAAGAAGGAGTTGGATATATTTCTTAAGGCTAAAGGGATCAAGGGGTATGGGAAGAAAGCAGGGACCGGGTACTGAATTTGGATGATCAGCCGTGATCACATTGAATGGCGGAGCAGGCTCGAGGGGCCGAATGGCCTACTCCTGCTCCTATCTTCTATGTTTCTATGTTTCACGCCCTTATATGGATTTCAATGCCGAGTCTATTGGTGAGGTACTGTTACAGCGCAGCCTGTGGAGGAGCAGGGCAAATCAGAAGTATAAAAATTAGCAGCTAAATGTTTTATCATGGACAGGAGGTGTGAAGTTTGTGATTTTTTTACGTTCTCGAAGTGCAGGGCCATGCCGCAGTACATGAGATCACTTGGTAACCAGCCAAGCTGTTATTGGGACCAATTTCACAGTCAAAGGCAAAGGGAGGTGGATGCGATTTCTTATAGTTCTGATATTCTCTCCTCGCTGCAATGTATTATTTGTGAGACAATAAAGATCTGTCACTGTTTTCTAATGGAGACAGTTTCCAGTCCAAAATCCTCTGTCCTTACTTATTTCTTTTCAATTTTCTGCGAAGGTGGCAATGCTTTTGCTTCCTTTGAGGTGCCGGGGCTGTTGGCTTTCAGCTGAATTCTGTCCTTTGATTTCTTTGGCTCAGTTTGATCTACACTCTTTTGGCTTCCCTTCTGCTTCTCCGAAGGTTTCACTATCTTGTCACTCGGCGAGCTTCCGGTGCGGTTCACTTTCTCCTTTTCCAAGGCTTTTTCCATCTCCGTGTAGTAGTCCAAAGCCTTTCGCACCGGGTCAATGATGTGTTGCTACAGAAACAAATGTCGCCTTTAAAACTGCTGATATTTAACATGAGATATTTCAATAACATCCTAAGCAGGTTCGGATAACTTTACCTTATAAGATAGTTTTTAAAATGTTTTAAAATTGTCAAAAAATATAATCCTTTATCTCTGCAGTAACATTGCCGTGCACAGTGAGGCTGTGTTCAGTGAGTCACCGAACACTGTTAATTAAAAAATTCTGTTTGAACGCATAGCATTTATCAGTGCTTTAAGGAGAAGGCAGGAGACAAACGTATGGTCAGTGCACAAAGTCACTCACTTCAAGGTATCTGCTCATTTTTTAACACTTTGCTGTGTTACTTACATTGCTTAATTCAAAGTATTGGATAATCCAAATTTTATAGCACAAGAGAATACAGGAAACTTTCTTTTATCCGGCACCGACGGGACCGACGTGGTGCCAGTTCATCAAAAATTCCGGATAACCGAACGCTATAGTAAAAGATAGGGAGAGCTGAGAGCTCCGTATAAAGCAACAAACCCTGTTGCTTAGCAACAACTGTAGAACAATGGCCACAAGTTTCAAGCGTCTCTGTAGCTTAGCAACAGCTGCAGCCACACCCTTGCACAGCAACAGATGGAAGAAGGCAAATACAATATGAAGTAAAACCTAATCCTGAATTTTGCCGGTTAACCGAGATTTCCGGTTATTTTAGGTGCCGGCAAATCGAAAGTTTCCTGTACTTTGAATTATCAGGAGTGGACCGTCATGGAAAAGCCAACAATTCTGTGCATATCCAACAAGGTCGGAATGCCTCAGGACATCCTTTTATGTTATTTTACTATAGAAGAAATAAAGTATTGAGAGAAGTGCTTTCAGTATAAAATACATTCCTCTAGGAGGTAATATTGGCATTTTTATTATTTCACAGTGGAAGTACTTGTAATTTAAATCATGTTTCTTCTCTCCGTGGAGATCTGTTATTTCTGGCCTGCCCTCTCAGTAGAGCGCTGCTCAGCTGATAACAGCTACTTGAGTGTCACCCATGCAGGAGTCCCACAGATCATCATCCATTCTTGATGAATGCCAATCAAGAGATGTCCAATCTGACAAAATTCAGTCTCTGGCATTGCCCAGCTGGTACCAAATATTTCTGGCTTTGGTGCCTCTTGATCAGCTGCCTGGTCCAAACATGATTGGTGATGTGTGGGACTTCCTATGGCGTCTGACATTAGTTGAGTGGCTCTTTAATGGAGAGGAAGACCCTGAAATGGTGAGGCTTCATGCAGAGGCGGAGGATCTATTCCCCTGAGGCGGAATTGACAGAAAATGTGATATACGTCGCATCATTTCAATCGCGTTTGCATATTCCCACCCAAACACAGGCACTGGCTTCCTCCACTTGTTGGAAACAATGGCAGATAAGGAGGGCGTTAAAGTGGGTAGAGCTTTGGCAGAATGGAGCTCTGCCCATTTTTCAATCCGGCCTGGCCAATTTACCCCAGTAAAACGGGCAGTCCCAATCTGAAAATCTAAGCTTATTACTTTAGCTCGGGATACCACAGAGGATTTTCACATGGTCAACTGTCCTGTTTACATCTTCCTATGCGCTCCATAAATATGCCTTCATCTACAGTGCCTTATATCTTCCAGGCAATTCCCAAATATCACATTCATGCCACCTGATGAATTATGCCTGTAAACCTTTGCAAGAAAATTATCTGCACACACAGTTTCAGTGCAACCAGACTTTTAATACCGAACAATTTCATCTGTGAGAATGCCCGTTACTTGCTCAGGTGCTTCTCTTTGGTGACAGTGGGTGATGAATATGCTCCTAACCATAGCCTTGTGCATAGTCTAGATAGCACCTGAATGGCAGGAGTGCAGGAAATGGTTGGCTGCTGCTGTGTGTGTACTTGGAACCTTTTTGGGAATGAGACAGCCCTTGTTACCTGGCAACCTTCACCTGGCAGTGTCCCTGCACTCACATCCATACAACGATTCATTCTGAGAAAGATCCTCCCAGCTGAATGTGGTATGTACGTCATCACACCCACTATGGGCTGCATGTTGACACTTGGGTTTTATTGCATATCATCCTGCAACAATACACGGTTTCTCAACCACTAACAGGTGACCTCCTAATCATAGGTGGTTTCCATGCCTGGAGTTTACCCATTGACGTAAGAAAACTACGAGGCACTTGGTCTAAGCATTAAACAAAGCTTTAATCAACTGTTTTACAACATGGAGGTCTAGTTGTGTCCTTCACTCGTTCCTGTTAAGAATGTCCTGCGCAAGCTGGGCCCATGCCCAAGTATTTATACTCTCCCTGGACTGCGCCGCCCGTAGGCCGCTCAGTATTATTTCATAAGTCTTTCTTTCATGAATGACTGATTCATGTCACCCACAATACTTAAATTTGGTTCTCCCCAGAAATTCAGCAAACTACGGGCCAGGCAACTGAGCATGGTTCCACTTCCAGTCAGACTTATGCCCAATTGGAAAATCTACACAGAGATAACTTCCTTGATTGAAAACTCAAGATCAGTATTGCAGGTACATCTAGTTATACATTGAGCATCCTCTAACCAGGGGGAGTAGTCATTTGGTGCATAACCCAGTAACACCAGTGGATTTTCCTTTAAAGAATGGAGCAGTGGCAGGGTGTGGTGGGGCTTCCACCCCGACTCTGCTCCAACCCCAACCCATTTCTTTGCATCTGAGATCATTTCCAAAGCATGGCGAGCTTCCAGGGAGGGAACTGCTATCAACCCCAACAGAAATACCAGTGGGACCACGGCAACAGTGCCATAAGATGTCGGAATTATTTTAAAGGAGTAGAAGCGCCCCGAAGACAGCAGGAGCTGCAAACTTCAAGGCCTCAGCAGAGACCAAGACCGATTTAGGTAAGTCACTGGAGGCCCAGAATGGAGGGGGAAAGGCTGCTACAGGATCCTCTCCCTCCACCAAACGTCTCAGGGCTGCTACCATCACTTACTGGGGGGCTACTACTACCTTTACCATAGCGGTTCAGACAGGAGGGAAATTCACCATGGTTCTAGACCCCATGCCCCTGCCACTATTTGGATATGGTGGGCGTGGAAAGAGCGGCCATTGTAGACCCAGTGGGAGTGGGGAAAGGGAAATGCAGGTCATGCGCTGATGCAGCTGTAGGCCACACCACCCAAATTTTCCATTATTCATCGTGTCTCCACCCCATTTTTGATGTGATTGAAGAGGAGTCTTCAGTCTCCAAGAGGGAAGCACCAAGTACTGGATACCAAATCATCTAAATATATGATTATATTACAATTTATCATTAGAGGTTTTGCAGGTAACTCAATACTTAAAGCATAAGCTGGATTTCCACTGTACGTGTTACAGTTATTAACCCTGTGGAACTTTCCTCTCCATTGCAATTTCCCGGCCATCGCATCCAGCCCCTGAGGTGTCAGCCATGGCTCAGTTAGTAGCACTCTCGCCTCTGAGTCAAGACGTTGTGGGTTCCACTCCAGAGACTTGAGCACAAAAATCTAGGCTGACACTCCAGTGCAGTACTGAGGGAGTGCTGCACTGTCGGAGGTGCCGTCTTTCGGATGAGGCATTAAACAAGGCCCCGTCTGCTCTCTCAGGTGGGCATAAAAGACCCCATGGCACCAAGAAGAAGAGCAGGGGAGTTATCCCCAGTCTCCTGCCCAATATTTATCCCTCAATCAACATCACTAAAACAGATTATCTGGTCATTATCACATTGCTGTTTGTGGGAGCTTGCTGTGCGCAAATTGGCTGCCGCGTTTCCTACATTACAACAGTGACTACACTTCAAAAATACTTAATTGGCTGTAGAGCACTTTGGGATGTTTTGAAGTCGTGAAAGGCGCTATATGAATGCAAGTCTTTTTTTCTTTTTCCTCAGTGTATAACCAATAGGTGGAACATGCAGTCCACCATCACTAAAAGAAAGTGCCTTTGGACAAGTCACATGACATTACAATTCATGCTATGAAAGATTAATGACTCACCTCCAAATTGGGGAAAAGGTTTGCGAGTTCGATAAACAATGGGAGCAGCACAAAGCGGATGAAACCTGTTTGGGACGATGGCTTTGTTACCTTGTCCCTGTCCATGAATGGAGATACTGGTAGTCCTTCTAGTTTCTCCATGTCACTCTTACGACAAAAAATTGAACATATGCATATGATCAGAATGCAGAATTGCTAGTGAGCACTACACATCCTCACGATAATAAATTGATTTGGGGTTGTATCTCTCTAAAAGAAGCCTGATAAAAGAAGCTGCAACCTTGTAGACCTCGACAGAGACCAAGGCCTATATAGGTAAGTCACTGGGGGCCAGACTGAGGGACAGAGGCAGTTTTCAAGATCCTTTCCCTTCATCAGGGCTGTTACCATTACTTACTGGGGGGCTACTACTACCTTTGCCATAGCGGTTCAGAGAAGTGGCGGTAACACGATCAGACAAGAGGGAAAGTCACCATGGGCCAAGACTCCGTGCCTCTGCTATTATTTGCATATGGTGGGCATGGAAAGAGCGGCCATTGGTAGACCCAGTGGGAACTCTTGTCTAGTTCTGATTTTCTTGGCAATCACAGAAAAAATCACAGAAACCCCACAGTGCAGATAGAGGCCATTTCGGCCCATCGAGGCTGCACCGACACATATCCCACCCGATCCCCGTAACCCCTACACCAACACATATCCCACCCTATCCCCGTAACCCCCACGTATTTAATCCCCCTAACACTAAGGGTCAATTTATCATAGCCAATCATCCCTAACCCGCCACATCTTTGGACTGTGGGAGGAACCGGAGCACCCGGAGGAAACCCACGCAAACACGGGGAGAATGTGCAAACTCCACACAGACAGTTGCCCGAGGCCGGATTTGAACCCGGGTCCCTGGCGCTGTGAGGCAACAGTGCTAACCACTATGCCACCGTGTTTCTTGGCAATCAGACGCTAACAATAAAGACAGAATGACCTGATTTTAACCCAACCCACCAGTGGGAAATAGGACGGGATCAGCTCGGATACATTACAACAGAGAGTAAAATCAGATGAGGCGTAAAACAATGCGTCTAGCCCGAACCTGCCCCATTCCCACCAGGCCTGGGTTAGGTTTAAATTGGGGGCTCTTATTTTCATTGATGGTCAGTTGGCTAGATATTTATCCATTAAATTTAGTAGTAAACTTCTATCCTCCAAAGTCACAAAATCGTAAGTCATTCTGCTCTCCTGAGTATGATAATAATATATAGAGTGAGAGAAACTATTTACCTGAACATCAGCTAAGCAAGGGAAAGGTTAGGATGAACAGTTATAGGAACAATAATCACAATGCTCTCACAGCCATCTCTCTCATTCTACTAAATGCTTCAAGGGATTACCATGATATTGCACTTAACTGGGATCCAAAACACAGCAAATGGGCATCCAACATTGTAGTCTTTTTTCCATAAATAAAGAAATCTACATTTCCACTCCAATCAAGGACAAATCTGAACATATATTTGCATCAAAGGTAGCGGGGGAGGGGGGTTACAGCTTTAAAAGCTGCTGAAATACATTAAAGCAAAGGGTTCAAAACACTTCAAAATTTCTGTAACATCTACAATATTAAGAAAGCTTTATGCATTGGGGCTAGGTCGTGCTGTGAGACAAACTTATCAAAGAGACTTTCAGTTTATATTATAGCTATACAACACCTGAGTAACCAGTATGCACCACATAATTTAAATATACAACTCCTTCAGAACCACTCCATTCATTATTAAAAGTAGAAGTCCCTTGAGGGTCCCAAGTCCACAAACGTCTTTTTTCGGTTCCAGTGCAACTTTATATTTTCAACAGAAAAGTCATGAACATCATTATGGAGTTTCCGACAATATTCCTGACAACAATTGCTTAAGGGCTCTGGAACTTTAGAATTGAAAAGTCAATTAGAGGCATTAGTGAGCAACTACCCTTGTAACATTATGATTTTTCCTCATTCCTATCCTAACACATCTTCCAAATGCCACTCTAGGGCCTGGGGTCTGAGCTATGGACAGCTGCTCAATATGACTTATCAGCCTCTTAGGACGGTGAAGGCCCCATGTCCTGGGATGGACCCAGAATAGACTGCTTCTTTAGGCCTAGAGCCTCGACATTCTTGGTCTGCTGACCTTCTTTCACCTGTAAAGGCATTTGAGGGGACTGAGCAGAGAGCTAGCTGCTGCTGCTGCCCTGAGGAAGGTAGAATCCTCGGAGACGTCTTCTGCTCTTTCACTAGCTATGGAACTAGAATATTTCTTGCAACCGAATAGCGGGGAAAATAGACCTTATGGAATTATTAGTATCCATTAATCTTTGGGAAAGAGTGATGTGCCAAATAACTGCCTGAATCCATGAGGTTATAAACTTAAACTAAAGGCTTTTATTAAGTAAGAATCATGGCAGCAAGTTAACACAGGGCAACCATCATTCATCACCGACCCAGCCCTTATGAGTAAAACCCAGCTCTTATAATAAGACTCACACCAATCAGGAGGATCCATAAAGGCGGAGCTAGGGAGGAACATTAGTGGTTACACCTGTAAAACATTCCAGACATTAACAAGTACAACAACAGACAATCCAGAACACAGAGTTATTTCATCACAAAGAGTATCCTGAATATCCTACAAATGTTCCAAAATGGTGTCCTGGAAAACTCAGTATCCATTCCGTCACTCCATTTCCATTGAAATGTATCAGCATTAACATCTCTAATCAAAATGTTTCCATTGTGTTTAATATTTCAGGGTACCTGGTTGAAAAACTCCTGCAAGATAAGCAATCCAGCCATGGCTCAGCTACATCCATGGGCCGTGCTTCATTGGAAATGTCGCTGACTTTTATTATAATCATTGTAAGCTGTAAAGAAACAGTAATGAAGGAGTCTGAATTGACTTTGTCTAAAATGTTGAGGTGGCAATCTTGAGGATATTTCATCTAACTGGGGATATTCAGTCACAGTTGTGAGACTCTTAAAAATAAATTCTCCATATACACATGCACTACATTTTTTTTTACAAATATATTCCAGGTATATGCAAATGAGCATGCAGATATATGCATATATAATTCTGTACGTCATTCATAGTCTGTTGTCTTAAAAATCTGAAACATTCAAACCATCAAAGAATCTATCATTTTAATTTTGCATGCGTGCAACAGTTTCAATTTATTTTCTTTGTAATCATCTATATATATAAACGGATCGTGGCGTCTGTCTGTCTGTCTGTCTGTCTGTCCCGGGGCATCACTCAAAAGTTAGAGCGTAACTACACATATGTTATATCAAAAGAAAGCTTATGATTAGGGGAGTCTCAATAGGCATATTTACTTCTTGGTCAGACAAAAATTGTTCAGACAGTATACAAAAAAAAGTTCAAAATCTGCTCATTAGCGGTTGACCAATCCTACCGCTCATTAGCATTGAGTGACGTGATGGTTGACCAATTGGGGGGCATTTCATGCCGTTTTTGGGCGGGGCCTAATCCTTCAAACTGCCGAGCGGAGCTGAGCTGAGGTGTGTGGCGGCCATTAAAGACCAGCCAGGCCTAAAGCTAAAAGAATGGTAATGGAGGTGAGGAAATTGTTGATTCATTAGTATTGATTCAGGAATTTCTCTCTCTCTCTCCTTCCCCCCCCCCTCTCTCTCTCTCTCTCTCTCTCTCCCTCTCTCTCTCTCCCGAAGCGGGAGCTCAGCTGAGGTGAGTCGCGGCCCCGAGAGCCCGGCCGGGCCCTGAAGCGCTAGACCGCGCATGGTCACCGCGGCCTGCCTCTAAGTCCTTCCCCCCCCTCTCTCTCTCTCTCCTTCCCCCCTCTCTCTCTCTCTCTCTCTCCTCTTCCCTCTCTCTCTCTCTCTCCTCTTCCCTCTCTCTCTCTCTCTCGCCATTAGTGCGGGGACCGGGAAAACTGGGGCTTTCCAACGAGCCATCCCCGACCTAAATCGGACATGGGAATCCGGAGCGAAAGGCCTTCCGCTGCCGCCCGGGCCAACCGGGTCCAAAGGCCCCGCCTGGTTAAACATGAGGAACCCCCGGGCTCGCTTCTGAGCGATGGGCACCCCGGCCTCCCGGTGTCGGATATACTCCGTTCTGGTACTGAGCTGAGTCGGAAAGAGAGGAGAGGGGGAGAGGGAGAGAGAGGGAGAGAGAGGGAGGGCGAGAGAGCGGGGAGGGAGGGAAGAGGGAGGGAGCGGGGGAGGGAGGGGGAGAGAGAGAGAGCGGGGAAGGAGGGGGAGAGAGAGAGAGCGGGAAGAGAGGGAGAGAGAGAGGGGCACGGAGAGAGAGGGGCAGGGGAGAGAGAGAGGGAGGGAGAGGGAGACGAGAGAGGGCGAGGGAGGAGAGGGGAGGAGAGCGAGGGGCAGGGGAGAGAGAGCGGGAGAGAGAGATGGGCGAGGGAGGGAGAGAGAGGGGCAGGGAGAGAGAGGGGGGGGACGAGAGAGAGGGGAGAGAGAGAGCGGCAGGGAGGGAGGAGAGAGGGTGAGGGAGGGAAAGAGTGAAGGGGTGGTGAGAGGGAGGGAGAGCTCGCATTCTTCCTTCCTTCGGCGCCGCAATTGAAACTTCCCCGCCGACCTCACAAAATGGTGGCCGCCCTTCTTCACCCGCCGGGCCTCTGAGTCCAGCCCCTTCCCCGGGGGGTGTCTTCCTCTCTTCTCTATCTCCTTCCCTCACTCTCTCCTTCCCTCCCTCCTCTCTCCTTCCCTCTCTCTCTCTCTCTCCTTCCCTCTCTCACTCTCTCCTTCCCTCTCTCTCTCTCTGTCTGTCTCTCTCCTTCCCTCTCTCTCCTCCTCTCTCTCTCTCTCCTTCCCTCTCTCTCTCCCTCCTTCCCTCTCTCTCTCTCCCCTTCCTTCCCTCTCTCTCTCTCTCCTCCCCTTCCTCTCTCTCTCTCTCTCCTTCCCTCTCTCTCTCTCTCTCCTTCCCTCTCTCTCTCCTTCCCTCTCTCTCTCACCTTCCCTCTCTCTCTCCTCCCCTCTCTCCTTCCCTCTCTCTCTCTCTCCTTCCCTCTCTCTCCTTCCCTCTCTCTCTCCTTCCCTCTCTCTCCTTCCCTCTCTCTCTGTCTCCTTTCCTCTCTCTCTCCTTCCCTCTCTCTCTCTCTCTTCCCCCTCTCTCTCTCTCTCCTTCCCCTCTCTCTCTCTTCCTTCCTCTCTCTCTCCTTCCCGCTCTCTCTCTCCTTCCCCCTCTCTCTCTCTCCTTCCCTCTTTCTCTCTTCCTTCCCCCTCTCTCTTTCCCCCCTCTCTCTCTCCTTCCCATACAGACAAGACAGACAAACTCATTTATATATATATAAAAATTATTTCTACTTTTCATAACAACATGCCCCCTCAAAAAACCCTCGGCACCGCCGGGCACTCCAGCTAGTTTATAATAAATTGGCCTTTATTGATTATACTAAACAGAAAAGAATACAAGCTTGATAATAGGAGCTGACAACATCCATATCCCAAAACACTGTGCAGAGAAAGAGTGCATGTCCGGACTGAAGAGATTGAAAAGAACATTAAAGAAATGGGTGAGTCAGGTACAATATTGTAACCTCGATTCTCCAGCCTGGGGTCCTTGCATCTTGGAATCACCCCCTATATAAGAATCATGTAAAATTATCTGTGAAATAACTAGAAATAAACAGCTACCTTAAATCAGTCGTATCTTGCTCTACATCTCCAAACCTTCTCATCTCTCTCTTAGTTACCCTGCGTAACTAAGAGTGAGTCTCTGTCTTTCATCCTTCCATCTTTATCTTCCCCCGCAACCCCCACACACTGTTTGGGGTAGTTTGACTTTGGGTGATAGTGTAAAATGGGCATCAGCCACACGTTATACATCACTCCTGATTTTTATTTCCATTGAAGTCAATAAAAATGAAAATTGGGAGATATATATAACGGACGGCTGAATCGACATTGCCCCGTTTTACACTATTGCCAAAGTCGCCCTTTGCCTCTTTCTACCTGCCACACACATGCATAATACAGAAGTTGAGAAAGTATGTGAAAAGAAAACAGACATTAAGTAGTCTTTTTTGCAGCACATTACCTTTTCTGTGGCAATATTTTATTCAGTAAATATGTAAGAACTCATCAGCTATTTAGGGAATGGTAGATGGATTTAAAGTTGATAAATTAAAGATAATGCAAATGTGAAGGTGTTGCCAAGAAGGTTAATCAAGTTTTAGGATACATCCTCGATAGGAACTGAAACATATTATTGTGTCGTTGTAAAGCTCATTGTGAAGTTATATTTGGAATAGTTCATGAATGCCTGAGTGCCCTACCTTCAAATGGACATTGATGCATTGAAGCAACTAGAATAACTCCAAGATTTTTGGCTCTAAGTTATGAAGAGAGGCTCTTGTAACTTAACTGATTTTTCTTTAGAGCAAAGCAAGTAGAGAGGGGACACGATGAGAGAGATGGATAGGTAGATAGAAGGCCAGTACTGATTGGGGGCAACTGGAGATAAGCAATAAATGCAGCCTTGTCAACATCACCCATATCTTGGGAACAGATGTTAAAAAAAACGTATTTAACATAGACTATGATGCATGAGTGGGACATTTTAACAGGGTTCAAGCTAGATCAGAATTTAGAAGCTTTGCTCCCCACAAAGCAGAGCATAAGTGATCTGACTCCTAGAAGATGCATTTTAAATCCATGCCAATTCAATTCATTGGCCCCAAGATCCCATGGGCCATTTGCCCCGACAGCGCACTGCAAGGGCAAGACATCTGCCCGTCAATCAGCTTGAGCGCCAACTCCGCCATATTAAGCGGGGGGGTCAGATCTTTTGCATACCCGCTGGCATTGGCTGAACACAACTTGCATGTAACAGAAGAGTACTTCACTGGAGGAGAGGGGAAAGGGTAGTTGGAAATTTCAGGTGCAGCCTTAAATAGGCTGAATATTTCAACAGCGGGATGGGGGTGCAGCAGGTAAGTAGTGAAGCTTTTGCAAACCTTGGTTGATTGGTACGTAGCTGTAATAGATGGCTCATGTGTGATTTTAAAGAACGTCTTCAAGTGGAGGTTACAGGAAGAGGCATGCAAAGAAGGGAGCAGGGAATTGGAAGGAGGCAGAGAAGAAGAGAACAACCCTCAGACATGTAGTGTATGTAACTGTTCTACCTTTAAGAGAACTATTGTATGTAACCGTCCACCTTTAAGAGAACTATTTTAGGTGTGGCACTACTTTATCTTGGCTGCTGTATACTGTAATACCGACGGTGACCACACCGGTATATAAGTGCTGTGTCAGGATTTATTGGGCAGATTCGCCCTGACCTTCGAATAGTAAAGTCCTGTTAAAGTTACTCTTGTAGTCTGTGTATTAATTCGCCATAATACCTACAGACTTTACAGTGGCGACGAGTTCGATCTTACCCTGCGGCAACAATACTTCCGAAGCATTTAACGAGCGTCGAGAAGAGGCACCCGCCCTCGTCGTTCTGCTGAGAGAAAACTCGAGTCTGCAGAGCAAGGAAGAAGGAAGAATTCAGACACGAAGCCTTCCATCAGCAACAGGCACTGATTGTCCCTTCTGCCACGGTGGTGAGTGAGCCGATCAGCACGAGAAGCAAGTCGGCCACGGTGACTGTGAGTAAAGGGAAAATAAAAATAAAAAATAAACGGAGGATAAGGGCGGTGAACTCGACCACGGTCGGGGGAAAGGAGCCGGACAGAAGTCGGGCCCAGAGGCGCTGAGACTGGGGCAGCGTGGAGCACGGAAGCCGCGGTACAAGCGGGCTGGGAGACGCAACGGCGTCGTGAGACAGCTAGACCGCGACCGGCGAAAAAGGCCGGGCAGCTACCGAGGCCACGAGGCGCTGCGACCGGGATCGTAAGGCGCGGGAAGATATAAAAATAAATAAACCGCGGTGAACTCAGCCGCAGCCGGGGAGGAAAGCACCGGACTGCGAGAGGGCTGGGAGGTGCGATTGGAGTGAAAAAGGCCGGGCAGCGACCGAGGCCACGAAGCGCTGCGACCGGGATCGTAAGGCGCGGGAAGATATAAAAATAAATAAATCGCGGAGAACTCAGCCGCAGCCGGGGAGGAAAGCACCAGACTGCGAGAGGGCTGGGAGGCGCGATTGGAAGCCGCTGAGGGAGAGACAGAGCCCGAGCGAGCGGGAGAGACAGAGCCCGAGCGAGGGAGACTGAGCGAGATCCAGCCCAGCGGCTGAAACTGTTCGCCGTCAACAGGTTGTACCCAGCGCCGGTTGCCCTGCCGAGAAAAGGGAACAAGGAACGCACTGAAGCCGACGCGCAGGCTGCGAACCCCGAAAGCCAGCGGTCGTCGCCCGAGGGAAAAGCTTACCCCTCCCGCCAGGGGAAGAAACACGGGAAGCCGCCAGTAGGCGGGGAAGAAGACAGAAGCGGGAAACCGCCATTTTGAAAGTGGGCGGGGAAAGAAGACAAGCGCGGGAAACCGCCATTTTGAAAAAAAAAGTTAAAGAAATATTTCGTTGTTGTTTCTCAGGAAGAGTGTGAAGATGCCTAAGCGTAGTAACATCAACGGTTTCGATTCCGATGTGGAAGATTGGGCCACGTATGTAGAACGCATCGAGATATATTGTAAGGTCAATAAGATAGCAAATTATGACAAAGCTCTAACCTTACTAAACTCAATGGGTGCGAAGACATACGGGTTATTGAAGCATCTTCTATCACCAACTAAACCGGCGGATCAGTCTTTCGCTAATATTGTCGCTGTCCTGAAGGAACATTTTAACCCCGCACCACTGATGTTAGCGGAACGATCTAAATTTTACGTGAGAACGCAACGAAAAGAGGAAAGCAACGCGGAGTACCTGGTTGAACTGCGTAGGCTAGCAAAATACTGTCAGTTTGGGGTAAATCTGACAGAGGCACTGAGAGACAAGTTCGTGTGCGGGATGTCGAAGGAAGGAACACAAAAACGACTGCTCGAAGAGAACGATCTTACACTTGATAAGGCTGTCCTTATTGCAGCATCGCACGAAGCCGCAGCGAGAGGCACGGCGGAAATGCAGCGGAAGACAGCGGTACTCAGTGTGGATCAAATGACTTCGGGTACAACGAAATGTTATCGTTGTGGGAAGACAACACACGACCAGAACCAATGCTGGTTTAAAAACCAGGAATGTAGAAAATGTGGCAAGCTTGGTCACATTGCTAAGGTATGCCGGTCAGGAAAGAAGACCAGCAATAATAAGTCACCGCAGAAGAAGTACAGAAAGGTACATAAGGTGACTGGGAAGAGTCCAGATGAACAGAATTCGGACTCAGACTCCAACAGCAAGGAACTGGGTAGTCTGAGGATTCACAATGTGAGTAAAGAAGCTGACCGACAAACTATCTGGGTCACACTACAGATTGCAAAAGTCCAAGTGAAGATGGAAGTGGACACCGGATCGGCGTTGACGGTCATGAATAAGCAAGATTACAAAAAGTTATTCAAACATATTCCCCTACGGGATACGGAGATAGTATTGCAGACATACACGGGGCACAAAGTATACCCCATCGGAAAGATAAAAGTCAAGGTGAGATACAAGGACAAAGATCACCAAGGGATGGACATGTATGTGCTGCCCAAGGGAGGTCCACCACTTCTGGGACGGGAGTGGATCAGGAAAATAAAGATAAACTGGCATTCACTAAACACAATGACGGTAGAAAGGAAGATGTCAAACCTGAACGGTTGTCCAGAATATTGGACAAAGCTAAAGAGGTATTCCAGCAAAGACTGGGAACACTGAGAGGAATTAAAGCAAAAATCAAGATTGCAGAACATGCAAGCCCAAAATTTTTCAAAGCCAGATCGGTACCTTATGCGATACGACCTGCTGTGGAGGCAGAACTGGAAGAGCTTGAACGTTCAGGGGTACTGTCTAAGGTGGACTGGAGTGAGTGGGCCACGCCCATTGTTCCCGTCATGAAGTCTTCATCAAGTAACAAGCCAGGGGGACCGGGAAAGGTCCGCATCTGCGGAGACTTCAAGATCACAGTTAATCCGGTGCTTCACACGGTACAATACCCGCTTCCGCGGATTGAGGATATCTTTGCTTCATTGTCTGGCGGGAAACACTTCACCAAGATAGACCTGGCACAAGCATACTTACAAATGGAAGTCGAGGAAGAGTCGCGCCAGTATCTCACAATCAACACGCACAGAGGCTTGTATCGTTATAATAGACTGGTTTTTGGAGTAGCTTCGGCTCCAGCAATTTGGCAGAGGGCCATGGAGCAGGTCTTACAGGGTATTCCAAGCACGCAGTGTTACTTGGACGATATCCTGATTACGGGAGAAGACGAGGAGGAACACCTCACAAATTTGAAACTGGTGCTCACCAGGTTGAAGGAATATGGCCTTCGAGTTAATCGCCAGAAATGTGAGTTCTTCCAGAAACGGATCTCGTACTGCGGTCATGTCATTGACCAAGAGGGGCTGCACAAGTCACCTGACAAGATAGAAGCTGTCGTGAAGGCCCCCGCTCCGGAAAATGTATCACAGTTGAGATCGTTTCTGGGGTTGATTAATTATTACCACAAGTTTCTGCCAAATCTATCCACGGTGCTGCATCCGCTGAATGCTCTGTTGCGGAAAGAAGTACCATGGAAGTGGAGCGAGGACTGTAAGAAGGCCTTTCGCAGAAGCAAGGCGTTGATTACCTCTGAGGAAGTGTTGGCTCATTTCAACCCAACGTTACCTCTTCGTCTAGCTTGTGATGCTTCCCCTTATGGAATTGGAGCAGTACTTTCACACAAGTTACCAAATGGCTCGGAAAGGCCAGTCGCATTTGCGTCCCGAGCATTGACCTCCGCTGAGCGAAATTATGCTCAGATAGATAGGGAGGCCCTCAGCCTTGTGTGGGGAGTAAAGAAATTCAATCATTACCTGCAGGGCAAGAAGTTCACATTACTGACAGACCACCAGCCATTGGTGTCCATATTCAACCCTAACAAGGCCGTTTCCACTATGACAGCGCAAAGGCTACAGAGGTGGTCCGTGTTACTTGGGGCACACCAATATGACATCGAATACAAAAGGTCCAAACAGCATGGAAATGCTGATGGGTTATCGCGCCTACCGTTGCCAGTAGTAGAAGAGGCGGCTACAGTGGACCCGGTAGAGATGTTCCACTCATCCATAGTGGAATGTCTACCAGTAACAAATTCGATGATCGAAAATGAAACAAGAAATGATCCGACTCTCTCACGAGTCTACGATTTAACAGTGGAGGGATGGCCAGCACATGGCGAACCAACGCTGCCCGCATTTTCGCAAAGAAAAGAACAGCTGTCAGTGTGCCGAGGAACCTTGATGTGTGGATCTAGAGTGATGATTCCACCCAAACTTCAGCATAAGGTGCTAAAGGAGCTTCACGAGGGGCATCTGGGTGGAGTGAAAATGAAGAACCTAGCAAGAGCGTTTGTGTGGTGGCCAGGTATTGATGGAGACATCGAAGAAATAACCAAGAGCTGTCTAGGATGCCAGAAGGTCCAAAACGCGCCACCACAAGCTCCTCTGCATCCATGGGAGTGGCCCTCATCTCCTTGGCAAAGGGTACACGTCGACTTTGCTGGTCCATTTATGGACTCAATGTTTCTAATCGCGGTGGATGCACACTCCAAGTGGCCGGAGGTAATATAGATGTCCTCCACCACCACGGAAAAAACCATCACAGTATTAAGGACCATATTTGCCAGGAATGGGCTGCCGGAACAGATCTGTTCTGATAATGGACCGCAATTTGTGTCCGAAGAATTCAGGAAGTTCTTAAAAAGGAATGGGGTCAAGCACTACACGTCAGCCCCATACCATCCCGCCACCAATGGATTAGCTGAAAGGTTTGTCCAGACCTTCAAGAAGGCCATAAAGGCCATGGGTAATGAAGACATCAACCTACAACATAAGGTAGATAACTTCTTGTTGGCGTACAGGAATGCAACACGTGCGGTCACAAACCAAACTCCCGCCATGATGTTTTTCAATAGAAGACTAAGATGCCGGCTGGATTTGATTAAGCCAAACGTCAGAAGGGACGTAGAGAACCGGCAATTTCAGGGCATGAATGAAAGGCCAACTAGATCCTTTCAGATAGGTCAACAAGTTTTGGCCCGGGACTACCGTACCGAGAAATGGCAGCCTGGAACTATTGGGAAAAGGCTAGGGCCGCTGATGTATACCGTGGACATTGGTGACAGCATAATAAGGCGCCATATTGACCAGATCATAGGGTCATCCACAAAGGACCAACCTACTCCACAACCTTACACGGCTAATGTTGAAGCAGAGATACCCAGAGCACCTACCTCCGATCTGGTAATACTGGAATCAGATGAACCTGACACTGTCCTTCAAGCCGAATCGACCTTGCCAGAAGAACCTACTACCCCGCCGAAAACTACTACACCACCGAGGCGTTATCCGGACAGAGTCAGGAAGCCTCCAGAGAGACTGAATCTGTGAACTGTTTTGCATAAGTTGTATATATGTTATGATGTTATGTTAATGGGGAATAAGTATGTTGTAAGCTAAAAAGGGAGGATTGTAGTGTATGTAACTGTTCTACCTTTAAGAGAACTATTGTATGTAACCGTCCACCTTTAAGAGAACTATTTTAGGTGTGGCACTACTTTATCTTGGCTGCTGTATACTGTAATACCGACGGTGACCACACCGGTATATAAGTGCTGTGTCAGGATTTATTGGGCAGATTCGCCCTGACCTTCGAATAGTAAAGTCCTGTTAAAGTTACTCTTGTAGTCTGTGTATTAATTCGCCATAATACCTACAGACTTTACAAGACACTCCTGGGTGAAATACAGTGAAGGAGAGAAAGGCTGCTGAGTGTCTACGGAAGAAACCTGAAAAAAACTGTATCAAATGCCATGGAGAAGGAAGTGACAGTATCACTGAGTGCTAACTCTCTCACCTCCATAACTGCACCTGTGCCAGACGAGGACAAGCAATGTAACAGACCAGTCTCCGTCCATTTTCTTTCTTGGACACCAACGCTTTATTCACCCTCTGAAATCAATAGCTGCACAAGTCAACCTTCAGACTGCACTATGGTTCAGGGGTTCACTAACTCTGTATCTAACAAAATGTGTTGTCAACGTCCCTAACAGGAATTACTTGCATGCAGCACCTTCCTCCACTTCAACAGCAGGCTACCAGCAGACCTATTACATCATCTATCTCATGATTACTGGGAGACAGCCCTCAAATGCTAGTCTGAACTTCATTCACTCAATCTTGTTACAGGAGAAACCTGTGCACAATGCCCATGAAAGGCAGCAAACCAGAGGGGGCACACAAGACAATACAGAGCTGCCCCCGCCTCCTCTCTAGCTGTGAGAGGTGGCAAGATCAGTGGGGCAGTGCAGATTGCAGACCAAGACAATAGCCATGGCATCCCTGTGAAGCAGCAGACAGCCAGAAGCTTCCTAACCCATCACTGTCTCCTTCATTTCAAGGGGTCATGCTCACCCATTCTTAACTTATCCCTCCTCTTCGGCAGAGGATGAGGAAGTCGAGGAAATGATTATGAGGATGAAGAGTAGAGAAGATATTTCTTCCTAATGAACTATGACAATGGTGATTATGACGAGGATGATAATGAAGAGGAGGTGAATGATGAGGACCAAGCCATACAAAAGTCCTTGAAGCAAGTGACAGCCCCGTGCTCTTCCGATCCAATCCACTGGATTCCTCCGTCTTGTCATCAGCTTTATCTCTCAGCAGCTCAGATATTTTCACACCCAGGAGGAGGAGTAGATAGTGTAAGTGAAGTTGTGTTATTGGGTGACTCACAGAGCATAAGGGAGCTAGAGAAAGGAGTATTGGGTGAGGAAGCTGCAGAGAAAGCTGCCCATGGTTTTGGAGTCGAGGGACCCAAATTTCTTCACCCAGAGGGTGGTGGGGGTCTGGAACTCGCTGCCTGAAAGGGTGGTAGAGGCAGGAACCCTAACCACATTTAAAAAGTACTTGGATGTGCACTTTGGATGCTCTAACCTGCAGGGCTACGGACCGAGAGCTGGGAAGTGGGATTAGGCTGGATAGCTCTTTGTTGGCCGGCGCGGACACGATGGGCCGAAATGGCCTCCTTCCGTGCTGTAACTTTCTATGATTCTATGAAATCTCATGGGTACTCCCTGAATATAAGGAAGCTCAAGGAACATCACACCTATGTGCTGGTTCTGAGACCAGTCTCCAAGGTTTTTGATTTTTTCTTAACATAATTTCAAGATAAGCTCTGGATGCCTGAAGGGGGAGAATAGAAGAAACGTTTTCATGCAAGGAGTTATCGGCATGTAGAATGTTTTACCTCAAGTTGGTGCCGACAATACAGTCTACTGCCAGTGCTGTTCATGCACAGTGTGTGACTGCACAAATATGTTGACCTTGCTGGATAACATAAGGACAGCTCATATGAATAATTTTGGCATTCCAAGTGCCACTTGTAATAGAACTTCCAGGGTCGGATTTTAGGGCGCCAGCAGCCAGTGAAGAAACAATTTTCCAGGGTAGGGGGAGCAGCACTGGACATGGAGGCGCCAGGCACCCAGGGGTCAAAGGTTGTACAGGGGACAGGGGTCACTGGCTTGGATGACAAGTATGTTTTATTGGGCCAGTAATTCCGGTCCCAACGCGTGAGTACGGACGGTGTACTCACGCGTGGGCCCGTTGGAAGTGCCGGATTTCAGCATGCACAGCGCATGCGCGGGAAACCGGCATTTCCTCCAAGGGTTTCAGAGGTCCAACGCGTGTGCGCAGCACTCTGCGCGCACGCGTTGAACTTCCTTCTTTTTGACAGGTTTGCCCGTGTGCAAGGGCCTGAACTTTTTACACATATAAAAAGGAGGCGTAAGGAGTGGATTCTTGAAGGTAAGTGGTCTATTATTTAAAATTATTACATTTTTTCCACAGCTTCATTGTTTTTAAGGACTTTACAGTAAGGTAAGTTTATTTTTAGACCCGATTTATTAAAAAATTATTTTTTTCAAAAATGTTATTAATTGTTTAAGATAGTTTTTTAAAGTTATTTATAGTTTATTTAATTATTGGGATGTTTTTAAAAATTTTATTTAAAGTTAAACTAGCCTTTTGGGCGCCCGTACTTTTCATGAGTTTGACAGCTCTTACTGTCAAACTCATGAATGAAGTTTCCCCTCCCCTGATTGGCTGCACAGTGCTCACCTGATCCCAGCCGGCACATCGCACTAACTACGTGATGCGCCATCAATTACTCAAAAGACTGAAGTTGAGCGAGTAACAATCAGGCTTTTATTAACTAAAGAATGAAGGTCTTGTCTCGAGTGGTCGACCCGTCCAGAATACTAAGGGACTGGGAGGTAGTCACTTATATACCTGGAATAGTGGGAGGAGTCAGCCGAGGCATGTCCAGACCTGTACCTAGTGGAATACACATACAGACACAGACAGGTATGACAGTGGTTTACCACACTACGCCGCTGGATCAGGCAAGCACATCGCGCCGACATCTGAACCGGGCCAGTGACAGGAATTCCAAGCAGGCCCAGGCTTCAGATGTCGGCACGCCGGATGAGTGCACATCGGGGGCTTGTACGCGCGGCAAGCCCCCAAACCTAATTTCTGGCCCATTGATGCCTTCCCTTCAGTGCCCACTCCAAATATGAATGGTGTGGCTGGAAAGTGTGTGCTTCAGCTGCATTGTGGAATAGCCACTCAATTTAAATATTTTCAAGGACTAATGAGCTTTGCATACACCTTCTCAAGAGCAATTAGGGATGGGCAATAAATGCTGGCCTTGCCAGCAACGCCCACATGAACGAATAAAAAAAAATGTGCAGGTTCACAACCCCTTTTGCTCTGAAATTGGAAAAATTGTATGGTGTGAAATCAGCTCCCTGAGAAAGGCTTAAATTCAACAAAAAAGTCAAATGGTCTCCTCCTGTACTAAAATTTCTGGGTTCTTATGTATTTATGAAGGCCTGGATACAAGGGAGAAAGTTGCATCACTAAATAATTACTGACTCAACATCACTCTTTTGTTTCCATCACTTTGATTAACTGTTGCTTTTCTATTCAGTTGCATTACGAGGAGGTCTCTTAATTTAAATTAAATGTGGAACCTGAATGAGCCTTACACAGGCTACCAGTGGTCCGGTTGTTGGTTGTCCACATTGCATCATGCTAGGGCAGCAGGCACTAGACGGACCTCAGACTTCCACCCCTGATAATACAGGCAGTGAGCGCCTGCCACTGGGTCATCAGCCCCAATGTCTCTTTAATTTAGGGCACATGAAGGAACTGAATGACTGTCAGCAGCGACCCGAAGAGTGCGGCTAAAATATTGGGTACTCACGACATCCTTGTGGTTTTTGTTGTTAAAGTCAAACACTGACAGAATGGATCTGAACTGGTTCAGAATCTCATTGTGACGTACCATATCTGTGGCAAGAACACACCTAAAGAAAAAGAAAACTGGCATCAGTTCGAGAACCTGCAGCAGTTTCGTTCCTCGTCAGTGTAGGTTGGGGGTAATTTGCAACATGAATGCAGCATGGAACCTTGCCCACCACCAGTACCAGGTGTGCTGCCGGTGATTTTCTGATCTGTCCTGGGGTCAGACAAGGTTCCCCAGAGTGTGTTCAAAGTTAGTTTCTCATTTAAATACTTCTATAGAGACTGACAGGGGTCACGAACCATTTGTATCGACTACTTTTTTTGTCGTTAAAGCCCTATTGGTTTATAAGACAGATTTCCTGATTTGGCCAATAGTGTTTTTTTTTCTAAATTGGAGGCATTTTTAGCTGTTTTTTGTGCAGCATTAAGTCTAAGCTTTGCGACATCTCCGTAATCTCTGTTCTATTGTCCATGGATATTACTCAGGAACGGTTACTGATTACTGGCATCAATCAGTGGGCAATATTCACTCTGAGCGCCTCAGAAAACCACATTTGTTGACAGCACAATAAGCAGTAGAGAGAGGATGCAGCAAACTATCCAGATTAGTTATGCAATTGGGCCGCCACACTGCAAATCAAATAGAAACTAACAAAGGTAAAGTGTAGGATGAAAAATGTGGAGCAGAATTATGCAATGAATAGAACTGAATTATAGGCTTTGAAAGGACCTGGGAGTAATAGTAGACACATCAATGTCCAGACGATGCGATGGAGCAATTTGAGAATGTAATAGAATGCTGCGATGGAGATACATTTTCTGAGAATCTGCATACAGCATGGAATCTGGCAGGGCATGTCAGGGAGCGAGAAATTGGGCACATGGCCACACACACACACACCCAATTTGCAGTGTGCCCAATTTCCCAACAAGCAACTTCAGGGAGTAAAATGAGGCTGCACCATCAGCATGCGGGGGCTGCATTATGTCAGATAGCCCAGGGAATGTTCCTTGCCCTGTGGAATGGGGTACAATGGAAATCCTGGGTTCTGAATTGTTGAAGCAAGCCTCTTAAAAGGTCATCCTTTTGGGGGTTTTTTTGCTGTCAATGCTTTCCTTCACTATTCTCTGCTGCTGTGGGCATTTAAATGCCACCATACAGCCTGGTATGCATGGACGAGATGTTTGAGATGCAGTCGGTTCTGTTAAGGGTGTTCGATCCCCACCAGATGTTCCTTTCTATGTTATACCCTGGTGATGTTTAACACCCGGGAGGAAAAGACCCAAATTTGCCCCTATGATTCCATATTATAAACGATTATAATGTCATCAGAGCCCCCTGATTTAATTACCCTCCTGTACTTCACCATCGTCCAATGTAAGGGGGCGAAATTTGGTTACGCCCAGTTTGGAGGCGGTAACTGAATTATCGCCGGGGATTTAGTGCCTGGCAGGAAAGTACTGCCCCGACGACTAAATTCAGCTTACCGCCCCGGCGACAAAGCGGAGCGCTATCTCGGGCGCTCCACTTCCTCTCGGGGTGGTGTCGGGGGCGCAAAGCGCAGTAGAGTTGGAGCGCTACACAGCCTCTTTGTGTAGCTCTGACGCGTTTCAGCGCCCCTCCCCTTCCATAGAAACATAGAAACATAGAAGATAGGAGCAGGAGTAGGCCATTCGGCCCCTCAAGCCTGCTCCGCCATTCAATGAGATCATGGCTGATCATCCAAATTCAGTACCCTGTCCCTGCCTTCTCCCCATATCCCTTGATCCCTTTAGCCTTAAGAAATATATCCAACTCCTTCTTGAATATATTTAATCAACTGGCCTCCACCGCCCTCTGCGGCAGAGAATTCCACAGGTTCACCACTCTCTGGGTGAAGAAATTCCTCCTCATTTCAGTCCTAAATGGCTTACCCCTTATCCTTAGACTATGACCCCTGGTTCTGGACTCCCCGGCCATCAGAAACATCCTTTCTGCATCTAGTCTGTCCAGAACTGACAGAATTTTATAGGTTTCGATGAGATCCCCTCTCAATCTTCTAAACTCCAGTGAGTATAAGCCCAATCGACACAATCTCTCCTCATACGTCATTCCTGCCATCCCAGGTATCAGCCTGGTGAATCTTCGCTGCACTCCCTCCATGACAAGAACGTCCTTCCACAGATAAGGCGACCAAAACTGCACACAATACTCAAGGTGTGGTCTCACCAAGGCCCTGTACAACTGTAGCAAGACATCCTTGTTCCTGTACTCGAACCCTCTTGCTACGAAGGCCAACATACCATTTGCCTTCTTAACCGCTAAAGGGGAGAGACGCTGCAAGCTCTGCAGGGCCTCCGATGGCCACCAGGGCGGCGTGGTGCCATGGCTACAGCCTGGCTCCAAGACGCAGTGCGAGGCTGCGTGATGGTGGCCACGGACCACACCAAGGGCCGCCACGGAGGGCTGACCTGGCGGTCGGCCAAAAAAATTAAATGTCGGTGCAGGTCGCAGCCGCATCTCCCTTTAATTAGCGCCCCACGAGGAGCGGTCGGCCCGGCTTGCGACCCGCAAGACTGGCGCTGACACCACCCACGGCAGCCTTGCAGGGTGCAGCCAAATTTCTGCCATGGAGCGGTAAGGGATCGCGGCGGGATGCAAAGGGGTTGCAACGCACGACGATGACGTCATCGCCGGTGCCGAAGCGGCCCAGGGCACATTTCTCGGGGCACCAGCCCCCACCTGGGCGATAAGCTCTTTGCGCCGCGTGAGCGCCCCCAGAGGCGCTAATGGCAGGTGCAAAGGAGCCGAATTTCGCGGCCTATATCTTTTACGAATCTTGCCACACACATCAATTTTCTGTTAAAAATACCTGCCGCATAAACCCAGCCAATTTTATTGGGATACAGCACAAGAAACTTAATTGACTTATATTTCAGCAATATTCGATACAAACATTTCCCCTCTCTGAAGACAACTGAACAGAACAATAGTACATATCAGAGTTCCCTTTTCAATTCTCACAGCTTATTAATCCTTTACCCTTCTCTCCCAAACAGATAATAACTAATTGGTTTAACAAATGTTTCTGTAATTTTGAGTATGCACTGTTAAATAGCACACTACCAGCATGCACTGGAATATAGCTAATGTCTGTCAAGAGAGCTTTAATTGGAACTATGCAATTTAGTTATGCTCGACTGCATTCCAACAGAAAGTGACTCTTGCAGTACTGCTGAAATGTCAGTCTGTCATTTCCTGAGCAGAACTCAATAAGAGCCTGGCAAAGGGTATAAATGTACCTGGTGATTGTTTATCATTACAGTGATTGTCAAGCTTCTTGTCCCTTGGTTTTAAAATAATATTCTCCACATGCCCCATGTTACTGTGCTGGATGGTAATCCTTGGGAACAGCAGAAATCCCAGAGCCACCCAATGATTATGTTATGAATAATTCACATGGAGTATAAGAACATAAATACATAAGAAATAGGAGCAGGAGTCGGCCATTCGGCCCTTCGAGCCTGCTCCGCCATTCAATGAGATGATGGCTGATCTTCTGCCTCAACTCCATTCACCGGCCCTATCGCCATATCCCTTGATGCCCTTACTAGTCAGAAATCTATCAACTTCTGTTTTGAATACACCCAATGACTGAGCCTCCACAGCCCTCTGGGGTAGAGAATTCCAAAGATTCACCGCCCTCTGTGTGAAGAAATTTCTTCTCATCTCAGTCCTGAATGGCCTACCCTTTATCTTGAGGCTGTGGCCCCTGGTTCTAGACTCCCCAGCCAAGGGAAACGTATTGGAAAGACATCTCTAAGAGTGAATGGCAGTACTCACTTTATCATTCCTTCCCGAACCCGTTTATACTGTTCAGTTGTCAAATTTCGGAATATGTTGTTTTCAGGCTATGGGTGCCAAGAAAAATAGAAAATTTTACTGAGGGGCAATTATCAATTATAACCAAATAATAGCTCAGTAATAGAGGCACTTGTAAACGATTGCTGGCAAAGCCACTGATTTGTACTTTTCATGAAAAAATGGATGGAATCACAGGATAAGATCCCCAAAATGTTGGTAAACATAGGTGGAATCATAGAATATGATCACCAAAATGTTAGTAAAAATGGTGGAATCACAAAATATGATCACCAAAATGGATAGAATCAAACAATACAATCCCCAAAATTACTAGTAAAAATCCTGAAAAATGCCATCATCTCATATTAAATTTGAATTATTCAGTCGCTATTAACCAGTGCGCCTAATGTATACATGCATGGAATCACAACACAGATTTTTTTTTCACCGAAATATTTTTCCAGAAAAATAAAAAATTACAGGAAATATATTTAGAAGTAAATACCTAATGGGGTAAATTTTGTGCTCAGCTGTCGGAGAATCGAAAAGTTGGACAAGCTGGCAAGCAAACTTTTCTGTCCACGATTTTCTGGCCAGCTACAATCTGTGCGCATTTCATGCCATAGCTTCATGCAAGCAAAAATATTTAAATTAATACCTTCAAAGCCCATTTTGAATGGGTGCAAAGGATGATCTATGTATGATGGAGAGCTTAGAGGGAAACAGGCAATGTTTACAGTGCCTTTTTACTAATGTGTTGTTTTTATTTTTTTTTAAATCAACATTTATGAAATATTTAATACTGTGTATTTTCAGAATACATTTTCTGGAGGACAATTATTAAGTTTGTTTCTCAACATCCTGAAAAATAGTCAAATATTGCCACCAGAAAGTGGCCTGTAAATCTAGCATTTGCAGGGCTCAGCAGAACAGAAGTAAACACAGGAACAGGGGTAGGCCATTCAGCCCCTCGAGCCTGTTCCGCAATTCAATTAGATCATGGTCGATCTGTACTTCAACTGCACTGACCCACCTATGTTCTGCCTATCTTCTCTTGATACCCTTACCAAACAAAAATCTATTTATCGGTCTTGAAAATTTCAATTGATCCAGCATCCACACGCTTTTTGAGGAGTGAGTTCCAAATTTCCGCTACCCTTTGTGTGAAAAAGTGTTTTGTTATTTCAATTCTAAATGGCCTCGCTGTAATTTTAAGATGATTCCTATCTGTCCTGGAATTAAAAAAAGGTCACACTAACTTTCACTGGAACCTGCAACTGTAATTACCCACGGAATATATTCTCCTTTAAACTGAGAGAAACACGTCTGCAAGGGAGAAAATTGTCCTAAAATAAGTATTACATTTAGCTTAATGGGCGTAATAAATATAAATTGGCTGCTTTTAACCAATGGCTTGCTCCGTGTTTATTGCCAAATTACCTTTTCTAGGATCTTAAAGGCCACAGAACAGTGGTGGTTCTCCAGTGGAGAGATGTCATTGTACCTCAATGCCAGTTCCGTGCGAGCATTGATCTAAAGGAAAGTAAACAAGCAGATGGTTGATATTCCACAAAACTTACTGGACCAACAACGTATGGTTCAAAGAGAGGGAACACTTTGATCAGTAGGAAGCATCAATCCTAATTTCAACCTCACAGTGGCAAACGGTATGTTGGCCTTCATAGCGAGAGGATTCGAGTACAGGAGCATGGATGTCTTGCTGCAGTTGTACAGGGCCTTGGTGACACCACACCTTGAGTATTGTGTGCAGTTTTGGTCACCTTATCTGAGGAAGGATGTTCTTGCCATGGAGGGAGTGCAGCAAAGATTCACCAGACCGATACCTGGGATGGCAGGAATGACGTATGAGGAGAGATTGGGTCGATTGGGCTTATACTCGCTGGAGTTTAGAAGAATGAGAGGGGATCTCATTGAAACTTATAAAATTCTAACAGGACTAGACAGACTAGATGCAGGAAGGATGTTCCCGATGGCCGGGGAGTCCAGAACCAGGGGTCACAGTCTAAAGATAAGGGGTAAGCCATTTAGGACAGAGATGAGGAGGAATTTCTTCACCCAGAGAGTGGGGAACCTGTGGAATTCTCTGCCAGAAGGCAGTTGAGGCCAATTCATTAAATATATTCAAGAAGGAGTTAGATATATTTCTTAAGGCTAAAGGGATCAAGGGATATGGGGAGAAAGCAGGGACTTCAGTACTGAATTTGGATGATCAGCCTTGATCTCATTAAATGGTGGAGCAGGTTCGAGGGGCCGAATGGCCTACTCCTGCTCCTATCTTCTATGTTTCTATGTTTCTATGTGTCAACTTCAGATCTCCAGCTTAAAAAGTAACAGTGATACTTGATTTTGATATAAATCTGAGTCAGTATGCATGTTTTAATTATAACGTTTTCTGTATGTGTATTAACTAATTTACACCATTTCCTGAATCATATGCTCTTATTATTTTACAATGACATCTTGACAAGTAATAATACCAATGAACTTTGAAGTGTTTGTACAATAATTAATAGCTGACAAGCCCATAAACTCTTACAGCTCCTGCTCCATAGCAACCAGTTTTAATATTGATTTACTGGTATTGATTTGATTTAATTTAATTTGAATTAATTAAAGGGTAAGTCATGGCAGCACAGCTCGGCCCCGTGGCATGCTCCTCCTGCATTATGTGGGAAATCAGGGACACTTCCAGTGTAACAACAGAAAATGCTGGAAAAACTCAGCAGGCCAGGCAACATCCGTGGAGAGAAATTAAAGTCGACGTTTCGGGTTGAAACCCTTTTTCAAAACTGGAAAGGAAATGAAATAGATCGAAGGCAGGGCTGCGATAGAATAAAAGAAGTAAAGAGACATTAAGAGGATTTCAAAACCAGATGAGATGGTAATAGGACAAGTGGAGACAAAAGATGGCTCAGATTAGGTGTGAAGTGTACTGGCAGAAAGAGAGACAACTGCCATGTGGGAGAGAGAAAAAAAAGGGGGGGGGGAAAACCCAAAACAAAGGGGTGGAAAAAAAATATAAGTAAAAATGTAATAGGGGCCGAGGTTATGATCTGAAATTGTTGAACTCGATGTTGAGTCCAGAAGGCTGCAAAGTGCCTAATCGGAAGATGAGGTGCTGTTCCTCGAGTTTACGTTGAGCTTCCATGGAACAATGCAAGAGGCCAAGGACGGTAAGGTCTGAGTGGGAATGGAGTGGTGAATTAAAATGACAGGCGACCGGAAGCTCGGGGTCACCCTTACGGACTGAACGGAGGTGTTCCGCAAAGCGGTCACCCAATCTGCGTTTGGTCTCCCCAATGTAGAGGAGACCGCATCGTGAGAAGCGAATACAGTATACTAGATTGCAAGAAGTACAAGTAAATTGCCGTTTCACCTGGAAGGGGTGTTGGGGCCCTGGACAGTGGGAAGGGGGGAGGTATAGGGGCACAGGAAGGTGCCAGGCGAAGGGGAAGGGCTGTTGGGGGTGATAGAGGAGTGGACTAGGGTGTCTCAGAAGGAGCGATCCCTACGGAATGCTGAAAGGGGAGGGGAGGGGAAGATGCGTTTGGTGGTGGGATCACTTTGGAGGTAGCGGAAATGGCGGAGGATGATCCGTTGAATGTGGAGGCTGGTGGGGTGAAAGGTGAGGACAAGGGGAGCCCTATCGTGGTTCCAGGAGGGAGGGGCAGGGGTGAGGGCAGAAGTGCGGGAGATAGAACGGACACGGTCGAGGGCCGTGTCAACCACGGTAGAGGGAAATCCTCGGTTGAGGAAAAAGGAAGACATGTCGGAAGTACTGGTGTGGAAGGTGGCATCGTCGGAGCAGATACGGCGGAGACGGAGAAACTGGGAGAATGGAATAGAGTCCTTACAGGAGGCGGGGTGGGAGGAAGTGTAGTCCAGGTAGCTGTGGGAGTCAGTGGGCTTGTAGTGAATATTGGTCGATAACCTATCCCCAGAGATGGAGACGGAGAAGTCGAGGAAGGGAAGGGAAGAGTCAGAGATGGACCATGTGAAGGTGAGGGAAGGGTGGAAATTGGAGGCAAAGTGAATGAAATTGTCTAGTTCAGGGCGAGAGCAGGAAATGGCACCGATACAGTCATCAATGTATCGGAAAAAGAGGTGAGGGAGGGGACCTGAGCAGGACTGGAACAAAGAGTGTTCCACATATCCCACGAAAAGGCAGGCATAGCTAAGACCCATGCGGGTACCCATAGCAACACCTTTGATTTGGAGGAAATGAGTGGAGTTAAAGGAGAAGTTGTTCAATGTGAGAACAAGTTCAGCCAGGCGGAGGAGAGTGGTGGTAGATGGGGACTGGTTGGGCCTCTGTTCAAGGAAGAAGCGGAGCGCCCTCAGGCCATCCTGGTGGGGGATGGAGGTGTAGAGGAATTGTACGTCCATGGTGAAAAGGAAGCGGTTGGGGCCAGGAAACTGGAAACTGTTAAAGTGGCGGAGGGCGTCCGAAGGGTCGCGGATGTAGGTGGGAAGAGACTGGACAAGAGGAGAAAAGATAGAGTTGAGATAGGAAGTGATAAGTTCCGTGGGGCAAGAACAGGCTGAAACGTTGGGTCTACCAGGGCAGTCCTGTTTGCGGATCTTGGGAAGGAGGTAGAAGCGGGCTGTGCGGGGTTGGGGAACTATGAGGTTGGTGGCTGCGGGGAGAAGATCTCCAGAGGAGATGAGGTCAGTGACAGTCTTGGAAATGGTGGTTTGATGTTCGGTAGTGGGGTCATGGCCCAGGTGGAGGTAGGAGGAGGTGTCGGAGAGTTGGCGTTCAGCTTCCGCTAGGTAGAGGTCAGTTCGCCAAACAACAACAGCACCACCCTTGACAGCGGGTTTAATGACAACGTCAGGGTTGGATCTAAGAGAATGGAGTGCTGCAAGTTCAGAGGGAGGTAGGTTGGAGTGAGTGAGGGGAGCAGAGAAATGGAGACGGCCGATGTCACGGCGGACACTTCCTGTGTCCCTGACGACCATGTGTGCAGGAAGTGTATCCAGCTGCAGCTACTGACAGACTGCTTTGCGGAGCTGGAGCTGCGAATGGATACATACTGGAGCATTTGCGATGCTGAGGACATCATGGATAGCACATTTAGGGAGTTGGTCACACCGCAGGTAAAGGCTGCACAGGCAGGAAGGGAATGGGTGACCACCAGGCAGAGTAGTATGCGCAGGCAGGTAGTGCAGGGATCCCCTGTGGCCATCCCGCTTTCAAACAGATATACCAATTTGGATATTGTTGAGGGAGATGGCTTATCGGGGGAAGGCAGCAGCAGCCAACTTCCTGGCACCATGGGTGGTCCTGCTGCACAGGACGGGAGGAAAAAGAGGGGGAGAGCTATAGTGATAGGGGATTCTATTGTAAGGGGAATAGATAGGTGTTTCTGTGGCCGCAAATGAGACTCCAGGATGGTATGTTGCCTCCCTGGTGCAAGGGTCAAGGATGTCTCGGGGTGGCTGCAGGGCATTCTGGCGGGGGAGGGTGAACAGCCAGTTGTCGTGGTGCATATAGGTACCAACGATATAGGTAAAAAATGGGATAAGGTCCTAAAAGCTGAATATAGGGAGTTAGGAGGTAAATTAAAAAATAGGACCTCAAAGATAGTAATCTCAGGTTTGCTACCAGTGCCACGTGCTAGTCAGAGTAGAAATAGAAGGCTATTTCAGATGAATACGTGGCTAGAAGAATGGTGCAAGAGGGAGGGATTCAAATTCCTGGGACATTGGAACCGGTTCTCGGGGAGGTGGGACCAGTACAAACTGGACGGTTTGCACCTGGGTGGGACCGGAACCGATGTACTCAGGGGAGTGTTTGCTAGTGCTGTTGGGGAGGGTTTAAACTAAAATGGCAGGGGGGTGGGAATCTGTGCAGGGAGACAGAGGAAAGGGAAGCAATGATAGAAACAAAAGACAGGAAGGAGAAAAGCAAAAGTGGAAGGCAGGGAAATCAAGGGTGTAAATCAAACAGGGCCACAGTAAACAATCATTCTAAAAGGTCTAAGAGTGTTAAAAAAATCAAGCCTGAAGGCTTTGTGTCTTAATGCGAGGAGCATTCGTAATAAGGTGGATGAATTAGCTGTGCAAATAGATGTAAACGAATATGATATAATTAGGATTACGGAGACATGGCTCCAGGGTGACCAAGACTGGGAATTCAACATCCAGGGGTATTCAATATTCAGGAAGGACAGGAAAAAAGGAAAAGGAGGTGGGATAGCATTGCTGGTTAAAGAGGAGATTAACACAATAGTAAGGAAGGATATTAGCTCTGATGATGTGGAATCTGTATGGGCAGAGCTGAGAAATACCAAGGGGCAGAAAACGTTAGTGGGAGTTGTATACAGACCCCCAAACAGTAATGCTGAGGTTGGGGATGGCATTAAATGGGAAATTAGAGATGAGTGCAGTAAGGGCCCAGCAGTTATCATGGGTGACTGTAATCTACATATAGATTGGGCTAACCAAATTAGTAACAATACTGTGGAGGAGGAATTCCTAGAGTGTATACGGGATAGTTTCTTGGACCAATATGTCGAGCAACCAACTAGAGATCAGACCATCTTAGACAGGGTATTATGTAATGAGAAAGGATTAATTAGCAATCTTGTTGTGCGAGGCCCCTTGGGGAGGAACAATCATAATATGATAGAATTCTTCATTAAAATGGAGAGTGAAGTAGTTGACTCAGAGACTAGGGTCCTGAATAAAGGAAACTACGATGGTATGAGGCACGAGTTGGCTAGGATGGATTAGGGAATGTTACTCAAAGGGTTGACGGTGGCTAGGCAATGGCAAACATTTAAAGATCGCATGGATGCACTACAGAATTTGCTCATCCCTGCTTGGCATTAAAAAAAAAGGGTGACTCAACATTGGCTAACAAGGGAAATTAGGGATAGCATAAGATCTAAGGAGAGGACATATAATTTGGCCAGAAAAAGCTGCAAACCTGAGGATTGGGAGCAGTTTAGGATTCAGCAAAGCAGGACAAAGGGATTAATTAAGAGGGGGAAAATAGATTATGAGAGTAAGCTTGAAGGAACATAAAAACTGACTGTAAAAGCTTCTATAGATATATGTGAAGAGAAAAAGATTGGTGAAGTCATGCGTAGGTCTCTTGCAGTCAGAATCAGGGGAATTTATAATGGGGAACAAAGAAATGGCAGACCAATTAAATACATACTTTGGTTCTGCCTTCACAAAGGAGGACTCAAATAACCTCCCAGAGATGTTGGGAAACATAGGGTCTAATGAGGGGGGAGGAAATGAATGAAATCAGTATTTGTAGGGAAATGGTATTCGGGAAATTGACGAGATTGAAGGCCGATAAATCCCCAGGGCCTGATAATCTACATCTTAGGGTATTTAAGGAATTGGCCCTAGAAATAGTAGATGTATTGCTGGTCATCTTCCAATATTCTATAGACTCTGGAACAGTTCCCATGGATTGGAGGATAGCTAATGTAACCCCACTATTTAAAAAAGGTGGTAGAGAGAAAATGGGGAATTATAAACCGGTAAGCCTGACCTCGCTACTGGGGAAAATGCTACAGTCCATTATAAAAGATGTAATAACAGAGCACTTGGAAAACCGTGACAGGATCCGACAAAGTCAACATGGATTTACAAAAGGTAAATCATGCTTGACTAATCTACTGGAATTTTTTGAGGATGTAACTGGTAGAATAGATAGAAACATAGAAATTAGGAGCAGGAGCAGGCCATTCGGCCCCTCGAGCCTGCTCCACCATTCAATGAGATCATGGCTGATCATCCAAATTCAGTACCCTGTCCCTGCCTTCTCCCCATATCCCTTGATCCCTTTAGCCTTAAGAAATATATCCAACTCCTTCTTGAATATATTTAATGAACTGGCCCCCACCGCCCTCTGTGGCAGAGAATTCCACAGGTTCACCACTCTCTGGGTGAAGAAATTCCTCCTCATCTCAGTCCTAAATGGCTTACCCCTTATCCTTAGACTATGGCCCCTAGTTCTGGACTCCCCGGCCATCGGGAACATCCTTCCTGCATCTTGTCTGTCCAGGCCTGACAGAATTTTATAGGTTTCGATGAGATCCCCTCTCAATCTTCTAAACTCCAGTGAGCATAAGCCCAATCGACACAATCTCTCCTCCTATGTCATTCCTGCCATCCCAGGTATCAACCTGGTGAATCTTTGCTGCACTCCCACCATGGCAAGAACGTCCTTCCTCAGATAAGGCGACCAAAACTGCACACAATACTCAAGGTGCGGTCTCACCAAGGCCCTGTACAACTGTAGCAAGACATCCTTGTTCCTGTACTCGAACCCTCTTGCTACGAAGGCCAACATACCATTTGCCTTCTGAACCGCCTGCTGCACCTGCATGCTTACCTTCAGCAACTGGTGCACAAGAACACCCAGGTCTCTTTGCACTTCCCCTTCTCCCAATCTATTGCCATTCAAATAATAATCTGCCTTCCTGTTTTTGCCAAAGTGGATAACCTCACATTTATCCACATTATAGTGCATTTGCCATGTTTCTGCCCAATCACCCAACCTGTCCAAATCGTACAGGAGTTTCACGACATCCTCCTCATAGCATACCCTCCCACCCAGCTTTGTGTCGTCTGCAAATTTGGAGATACTACATCCAATTCCCTCGTCCAAATCATTAATATATATTGTGAACAGCTGGGGTCCTAGGACCGATCCTTGCGGTACCCCACTAGTCACTGCCTGCCACTCGGAAAATGACCCGTTTATTCCAACTCTCTGCTTTTTATCTGCCAACCAGTTCTCTATCCAAGTCAATACCTTGCCCCCTAGATAAGGGAGAACCAGTGGATGTGGTATATTTGTACTTTCAGAAGGTTTTCGATAAGGTCCCGCATAAGAGATTAGCGTGCAATGTTAAAGCACATGGCATTGGGGGTAAGGTAGTCTTGGATAGAGAACTAGTTGGCAGACAGGAAGCAAAGAGTTGGAATAAATGGGTCTTTTTCTGAGTGGCAGGCAGTGACTAGTGGGGTACCGCAGGGATCGGTGCTAGGACCCCAGCTATTAACAATATATATAAATGATCTAGACGAGGGAACTAGATGTAATATCTCCAAGTTTGCAGATGACAAAAAGTTGGGTGGGTGTGTGTGCTGTGAGGAGGATGCAGAGAAACTCCAGTATGATTTGGACAGGTTGGGTGATTGGGCAGATGCACGGCAAATGCATTATAATGTGGATAAATGCGAGGTTATCCACTTCGGTGGCAAAAACAGGAAGACAGATTATTATCTGAACGGCAATAGATTGGGAAAAGGGGAAGTGCAACAAGACCTGTGTGTCCTTGTGCACCAGTCGCTGAAGGTAAGCATGCAGGTGCAGCAGGCGGTTAAGAAGGCAAATAGTATGTTAGCCTTCTTAGCGAGAGGATTCGAGTACAGGAGCAAGGATGTCTTGCTGCAGTTGTACAGGGCCTTGGTGAGACCACATCTTGAGTATTGTGTGCAGTTTTGTTCACCTTATCTGAGGAAGGATGTTCTTGCCATGGAGAGAGTGCAGCGAAGATTCACCAGACCGATACCTGGGATGGCAGGAATGATGTATGAGGAGAGATCGGGTTGATTAGGCTTATATTCGCTAGAGTTTAGAAGAATGAGAGGGGATCTCATTGAAACTTATAAAATTCTAACAGGACTAGACAGACTAGATGCAGGAAGGATGTTCCCGATGGCGGTGGAGTCCAGAACCAGGGGTCACAGTCTAAGGATAAGGGGTAAGCCATTTAGGACTGAGATGAGGAGGAATTTCTTCACCCAGAGAGTGGTGAACCTGTGGAATTCTCTACCACAGAAGGCAGTTGAGGCCAATTCATTAAATATATTCAAGAAGGAGTTAGATATATTTCTTAAGGCTAAAGGGATCAAGGGATATGAGGAGAAAGCAGGGACAGGGTACTGAATTTGGATGATCAGCCATGATCTCATTGAATGGTGGAGCAGGCTCGAGGGGCCGAATGGCCTACTCCTGCTCCTATCTTCTATGTTTCTATGTTTCTAAGTATATTAGGCTTTTATGTGTTGATAAGCACTGTGGCTCAATTGCTCAGTTACTTGATATTATCAACCACACAAAAGACTTGACTACTCTATTGGGCTGAGCATTTGGATACATTTAGATCCACCAGCCCCACAACCCTCCGAGATATCTGCGCTCCTCTAATTCTGGCTTCTTGAGCATCCCTGATTTTAATTGCTCAGCCATTGGTGGCCATGCCTTCAGCTGCCAAGGCCCTAAGCTCTGGAATTCCCTCCCTAAAACTCTCCACCTCTCTGCCTCTCTTTCCACCTCTGAGACGCTCCTTAAGACCTGCCTCTTTGACCAAGCTCTTTGATCATCTGCCCTAATATCTCCTTATGTGGCTCGGTGTCAAATTTTTTGTCTTATAATACTCCTGTGCAGTGCCTTGGGACGTTTTACTATGTTAAAGGCGCTATATAAATACAAGTTGTTGTTATTGTTGTTGATAAGGATAATCTCTGGTAGGCTGGGGAGATTGAAAACAGGAGTTGCAGCCACAGATTGCAAGAAAGGCACATCTTCACAACAAGGGAGAAAAAAAGTCTTCAGATGTGGCAATTTGGTCTATTTATTTGCATAATCTAATGAATACCTCCTAACTGTATACATCAAGGTTACTGGTGCTCTAAAGGCAGCAACCATTTGAGTCCACTGGGGAGTGTTTCTGATCCCTTTTACGTTCAGTAGATATCTAAATCTCTGACAGGCCTGGGGGAGTGTGCATCTATCTCCCTGGCTGTCTAATGTGGATAGATTTCTGTGTTGCAGATAATTTGATTCGCTAGAGAATTAGAGACAGTATACCTCGCATGGAGCATTCAAACTACAAGTATAATGTCTGTGTGCAGTGGTTTTGGATTGTAATTGGGTGCCAAGTCCTGAATTGTCCTTGAAGCAAAGTGGAGTGAGCCTACCTCCACCATTTAGCTATAACTGCAATCAAAACCAGTGAGCACCAATAACGCAGTCATGGTGTGAATGCACACTAGATTTTATGGGGGATATTCCTCAATCATTTATATATTTTTTAAATTTGAACTTTAAATTTGGCCGATCCAAATTTTGGATTCCTGTCTTAACAACAACAACAACCTGTATTTATATAATGCCTTTCACGTAGTAAAACATCCCAACGCGCTTCACAGGAGCGTTATAAACCAAAATTTGACACCGAGCCACATAAGGAGATATTAGGGCAGGTGACCAAAGAGGTAGGCTTTAAGGAGCGTCTTAAAGGAAGAGAGAGAGGTAGCGAGGCGGAGAGGTTTAGGCAGGGAATTCCAGAGCTTAAGGCCGAGGCAACAGAGGGCACGGCCACCAATGGTTGAGCGATTATAATCAGGGATGCTCAAGACGGCAGAATTAGAGGAGCGCAGATATCTCGGGGGGTTGTGGGGCTGAAGGAGATTACAGAGATAGGGAGGGGCGAGGCCATGGAGGGATTTGTAAACAAGGATGCGAATTTTGAAATCGAGGCGCTGCTTAACTGGGAGCCAACGTAGGTAAGCGAGCACAGGGATGATAGGTGAACGGGACTTGGTGCGAGTTAGGACACGGGCAGCCGAGTTTTGGATTACCTCAAATTTACGTAGGGTAGAATGTGGGAGGCCAGCCAGGAGTGCGTTGGAATAGTCAAGTCTAGAGGTAACAAAGGCATGGATGTCTGGTGGCTCTTTCTCCTCATAACATGAAAAGCTAAACTCTAGGCCCGAGGAGAGTTCTGTACATTTAGAAAGCCCCTCAGCCCATCAAACAGTAAAAGTTTGGCTGCCCTTGGACTAGAGGTCGGTCAAATCTCTGCCAGGCCACTTGAACCCAGAAGTGATGTCATGGAGGCCAGGAGAGCACGTGCATGACCTTCTGATCTTCCATGAGCCATTGATCCTCCTGTGCCGAGCTTGTGGCTGGGAATATATAAAAAGACTAGAAAACAGAGTTTATTTGCCTGCCTGGATCTCAGATTGGCCAATTGTCAACCGAGGCATAGCACGGGGGACCTTGGCCTAGCCACTTGGCACCTAGACATGGACGCAGCAGGGAAGGCCACAGCCTACAAACAGAGCTTTGCCGACAAAGGCAATATATTAGGTTAAGGCGGCTCTTTTGCTTTAGTTACCACTCCAGTTCAACTATTTTGGTGGGATCTAGTTTACTCAATAAGAAGTCAGTCACATAGTTTGGTGTCCTGTGTAGTGGTCAAGCCAATGTAAAGTGTGCGAGTGTGCTTGCAAACAGGAAGACAGCCTGTGATGTCGAAGCAGTAAAGGGGCCCAAATGTTTTAATGGCAACTTCTGCCTCCTCCTCTTATTACTATTAATGTAATCAGACAAACATATATTGCTTATATAAATAGCAAAAATATACAAATATGAATACAAAGCTCTGTTGCATTAACACTTGTCAAATGGATATTGTTACCTGATATGCATTGTTATAACCTGGATGGTCCAGATCATGACATATTGCTGAGGTGAGCATGGTTAGGATATCAATGTCATCCATATTGTTTTGAAGGTCTGTTAGCCAGATCAACCCATACATCTGTACAGAACAAAGTAAGACACACTGTAAAAGAAATCCTGTACAATGTGTTTAAACATCCTTATATGTATTCCCTCCTTCTGTTAAAATTCCACTTCCAGGACATCGCAAAGGACGCAGCCTTGGAAAAAATGTTCCGTTTGTTGCAGTGTGCTGTAAACATGTGCGAGTTAATGGCGTGGCAACTGTAACCTTGCAGAATTCTGTAATATTGGAAATCTTTTATCAAGAGAGTATAATCAGTTTGTACAAGTCTACCGTGGCTGCAGTGTGTACCATCTACAAGATGCACTGCAGCAACTCGCCAAGGCTTCTTCGACAGCACCTCCCAAACCCACGACCTCTACCACCTAGAAGGACAAGGGCAGCAGGCGCATGGGAACACCACCACCTGCAAGTTCCCCATCAAATCACGCACCAACCTGACTTGGAAATATATCGGCATACCTTCATCGTCGCTGGGTCAAAATCCTGGAACTCCCTCAACAGCACCGTGGGAGTACTTTCACTTCACGGACTGCAGCAGTTCAAGAAGGCGGCTCACCACCACCTTCTATGGGGCAATCAGAGATGGTCAATAAATGCTGGCCTTGCCAGCAACGCCCACATCCCATAAATGAATATTTTTTTTTTTTTTTTAAAAGGTATGGATTTAACAACTGCTGCAACACCAATTAATTACTAAAAGTATGAGAGATTTTTTAACAGCACAATGTGTGGAGGTCTTATTATTAAGCGCCCACATTTTTTTAGAAGCAGGTGGGTGCCTCATGAACACATGCAAATTGGGGTCCTATGATGTCATTATAACTCCAATGTAATATTAATACAAAACAGCAGAAATCCTACTCAGCAGTGAATCCACTGAGTAGCTAGAGAAGTTTGTTTCAGAGGGATGCTGGACGCAATATTTAAAGGAGCACTTAGATCATAGGGATCGATGTGTTATTGTGCTTTTTGGATTTCCAAGGGATATTTGCGCTTGGATTGCGTGTTTCTGATTTTTTTTTTGCCATACTCGCCATGAATAAGCATGCAGAGTTTTTGACGAGTGCCATTCTTGCTGCTTTGATTTGAATGGAGGAAGAGGAGCATCAGCAGCAACAACAGTAGCAGTAACGATCAGGAGGAGCAACAGGTGGACCTATCAGCAGACAGCAGGTGAGGGGGCGGGGGCTGCCCTTCGGAAGCCATACCCAGCACACAGGGTGTACAGGTCAAGAGTCACCTTCTTGGCCCTAGCTGAAGAGCAGTGCCTCAAGAGGCCACGCTTCTCCAGACAGGCTGTCTCAGAGTTCTGCAACATCCTGCAACAGGACCTGCTGGGCCAGGTGGCCATGCATTGCCAGTGGCTCTGAAAGTCACCACCGCCCTTAACGTCTTTGCTTCAGGCTCATTCTAGGGTCTGTGAGCTATGGGAGCGGTTTACTGGTGGATGGACGGTATGTGGCCACCAGATGGAAACAAAGTCCCCCTCTCACTCCAATTCAGGAAGGCCACACCCACCTCCAACACACCTGAGGCAAATCTACCCATTAGCTCACTAGTTTAAAAGGCAAACTAGTGCATCCCTTCAGGGCTGGGGGTATTGGGGCCTGCAGGCCACTGCCTGAGAGGAGGCACGGGCACGGGCACGGGCACGACTGCCGTAGACCAGTACAGGACTGCCGTAGAGGACCGGCTTGAAGTTGCCACAGAGAGGGTTGATGAACCCGGGTGGAATATTGTTTGGTTTTGAGAGCCTGGTGTGATCCCTGGACCAGTGGAGAAAGATCCAGTGGTAAAGTAACCCTGGCTTATTATTTTTGGAGAAAATTGATTTATTCTATTTGAACGTCATATGTTTTGGATTTTGCCAGACGTGAACCTTTTTTTCCCTGTTTGCTAAAATAAAACACAGCTAATTGCTGTTTTTCATAGACCAATCTTGTGACTGTGCTTGTGTTCTCCTGTTCCTGCATCAACACACCCTTCGGTCTAGGGGGTGGTTGATCGCAGGTCCTACAGGGAAAATCTTTCACTCCTCCCAGTCTGCAGTGCACAAGTGCATCAAGCAGGTCACAAATGCTCCATTTGCCAGGAACAACCAATATATCACCTTCCCTATGATGCCAACAGTCACAATGATAGAGCTCTTGGATTTGCAGCAGTACTAGCTTCCCTCGTAGGCAGGGGGATGTAGGCTGCGCTCATGTAGCCATCAAAGCTCCAGAAGACCAAACAGGAGCTTTCATCAGTAGGAAGGGGTTTCATTCCATTAAAATGTGCAGCTGGTCTGTGATCACTGCAAGAGGAACATGTAACTCCGTGCCAGGTATACAGGCAGCTGTCAAAAGGCCTTTATCCCATGACAGTCGACCTTCTCCCCATTGTTCCACCCTTCCAGGAATTTAGAAGATGGTCACTGGGTGATCATTGCGCACACTATAGAGCTCTTGAAACAAAGGTTGAGGTGCCTGGTTAAGTCTGGCAGCTCCCTGCAATATAGCAAAGCTTCTAGTCAATGGTGACCATGAGGATGTTAATGGTGGTGGTCTTGGTGATGCCGGTATCATAGAAGGTCAAGAGAAAGTGGTTGGGACTTTTCTTGTTGGCCACTGCACAGATACTGTAATGATCAATAACATATCATTGTATAGTGGACACTAGGTGGAGCCGTAGAGCTGTGTAGAGCTGTATATATAAGACTACACTACCCAGCTGTATGATATTAAGACTACATTACCCATGAGGCACTAGGCTACCCACAAGGCAGCAGTCAAGATGGAAGCCTCTACAGATACAGTACCTAGTCCACATGTGCTCAATAAAGTAACTAGCAAAAGCTAGCTGTGTTCATAATAAGAATGTCTATTTATTAATGAACATAACATGGTCCCAGGATGGTGAAGATCTGCTGAAAATTGTGAAAAGCGACATGGAGAATTTGAAGCCACCAGAGCGTTTGAAACTCACAGGAAATATCGACTACAATTGGCAGACTTTTAAACAGCAATTCGAACTCTACATTGCAGCCATCGGATTCGGTATGAAGCCAGACGCAAGGAAGATAGCGTTGCTGCTCACGGTTGCAGGCCCACAGGCGATAGAGGTATTTAATACATTTGTATTTAATCCAGAGGAGAACAGAGAAAAATTAGAAGATGTGCTAAAAAATTTGATGCACATTGCTCTCCCAAAAAGAATGAGACCTATGAAAGATACATCTTCTGTTCTCGGACACAGCAGCAAAATGAGACTTTTGATAGCTTTATAACTGATCTGAAACTGAAAGCACAGACATGTAATTTCTCTGAGCTCAAAGCATCCATGATTCGTGACCAGATTGTGTTTGGTATTCATGATAAAAAAAAAGTCAGGGAACGTCTGTTGAGAGAAACCGAACTAAATTTGGAAAATGCTCTGAAAATATGCCAAGCCAGCGAGCTAGCTCGAAAGCACGCGAAGACTTTCAGTGAAATCAATAATGATGCGATTGTAATGAGTGATAATGCTACTGTCGGTGCTGTGTCCTATAAGGGGAACAAACATGGGCAGAACAGAAATGAAAAGCAATCGGAGGATGACATTTTAAATTGTAAACGCTGTGGTTACAAACACCAGTTAAGACAATGCCCAGCGTTTGGGAAAATGTGCACAAAGTGTAATGGAAAGAATCACTTTGCCAAACAATGCTTTTCAAAAGTACAAACTAAGAAAGGGCAACGGGTTAATGTAATTGAGGACACTGATTTAAGTGAGACATTTTTTGTAGGAATGGTGTCATGTGACAATATCAAAAAGGATACAGAAAATGTGCAGCCCTCAGAAATGGACAATGCTGAACATAAAGTTAATGCAGTAAAAGAGGACAAATGGATGATCCCACTGCAGGTAAATGGAGCATTAGTTACATTGAAACTAGACACTGGGGCAAAAGCAAACTTAATCAGTATGAGTGACATTAACAATATGAAAGAAAAGCCCAAAATACAGAAAAAGTCAGTACTACTGAAGGACTATAATGGACAGAAAATAGATAGCTTAGGTGTATGCAGACTTAAAGTGACAGTCAAAGACAAAGTGCATCATCTCATGTTCTCTGTTGTGGCTGAAAGGCTTGATTCACTACTGGGTGACAAAGCTTGTGAGGACTTAGAACTGGCCAAGAGAGTCTACCGTATAAACTGTGCCATAAGCAGACCAGATGACTCGGTGGATTCTGTAGTGAATAACTTCCAGGATGTGTTCAAAGGATTTGGAGTTCTACCATTCACTTACAAGATCCAGCTAAAGGAGGATGCTCAGCCAGTGGTATATGCTCCACGAAGAGTTCCAGCACCCCTGCGTGACCGGCTCAAGAATGAACTGGACAGAATGACCACACTAGGAGTCATCAGGAAAGTCGAAGAGCCAACAGACTGGCTTAACTCCATGGTATGTGTAAAGAAAAAGAACAATGATCTAAGAATATGCATGGATCCAAAGGACTTAAATGCAAACATAAAACGTGAACACTACCAGATTCCCAAGCGAGAAGAAATCACCAGTGAAATGTCAGGTGCCAGATACTTTACAAAGCTTGACGCCTCACAAGGATTTTGGCAACTAAAACTGGATGAAGAGAGCACCAAATACTGTACCTTCAACACACCATTTGGCAGGTATTGTTTCCTCAGAATGCCTTTCGGGATAATATCTGCATCTGAAATCTTTCATAGAGCGATGGAACACATAATTGAAGGTCTGGAAGGAGTTCGGGTCTATGTTGATGACATCATCATCTGGGACTCCACACTGAAAGAACACAATGAGAGACTGACTAAAGTGCTACAGAGCATACGCCGGAATGGACTGAAGCTCAACAAAGCCAAGTGTCAGTTTGGCGTACAGGAAGTCACTTTCCTAGGAGATAATCTATCTGGTAAAGGAATAGAGCCAGATATGGAAAAAGTAAATGCCATACTCAAAATGCCCCGACCCAATGACAAAAAAGGAGTGCTACGCATCATGCGGATGATAAACTTCATTGGAAAGTTCATTCCTAACTTGTCAGCCAAGACAGCCTGTCTGCAAGACCTGCTACATAAAACAAATGAGTTCGCATGGACAGAAAGACATGAACAAGGGTGGATAAACCTCAAAACCGTGCTGACAACCACACCTGTACTCACCTTCTTTGACCCAACAAAAAGAATCAAAGTGTCAACGGATGCATCAAAAGATGGCCTAGGTGCGGTCTTGCTACAAGCAGAGGGTGAAGATTGGAAGCCTGTTGCCTATGCCTCCAGGTCTATGACTGATACTGAGTGTCGATACGCCCAGATTGAAAAGGAATGTCTAGGCTCGGTAGTTGGACTAGAAAAGTTTCATGGCTACATATATGGACTTCCCACCTTCACAGTTGAGACAGACCACAGCCCTCTGGTTGCCATCATAAAAAAAAACCTGAATGAGATGTCTCCAAGGATTCAACAACTCATGATGAAGCTGCAAAGATATGACTTTGAATTGATCTACACACCAGGCAAATACATAGTGTTAGCAGATGCACTATCCCGAGCACCCACAATGAACCATGTGAGCTCTACTGAAGAAGACGTGGATGTTCATGTGAGTATGGTCACTGCTGCGCTGCCCGTGTCAGACACAAAATCAAAGCAAATAGCAGAAGAAACAGTAAAAGATACAGTATTACAAACAGTAATAGAGAACATTCATCATGGTTGGCCAAAAGGTTCCTGTCCAAAATACTTTCACATAAGGTCAGAATTGAGTGTCGCAAGTAGACTATTACTAAAACAGAACAGAATAGTCATTCCACAGGCTCTACGTCAAGACATGCTCAAAAGGATTCATGAGGGACACCTCGGAATTGAAAAATGCAAAAGGAGAGCAAGAGACACTGTTTATTGGCCTGGCATAAATAAGGACATTGAGAACATGATAGGCAAATGTGAGACATGCCAGAAACACCAAAACAAACAAGCAAAGGAACCAATGATAGTAGCTGACATACCAACAGTAGCATGGCAAAAGGTTGGTATGGACCTTTTTCATTTAAATGGTAAAGACTATCTAATAGTGATTGACTACTATTCTAACTATCCTGAGATGGTGCTGCTCTCAAGCACCACAGCAAGCAGTGTCATAATGCATGTGAAATCCATCTTCGCCAGACATGGAATTCCCAGGATTGCCGTTAGCGACAATGGTCCGTGCTTCAAATGTAAGGAGTGGCAACAGTTTGCAGCACATTATGACTTTCAGCACATCACATCCAGTCCTTTGTATGCTCAGTCAAATGGTAAGGCAGAGAAAGGTGTTCAAGTTCTCAAGCAGCTGCTGAAGAAAGCGACAGAAAGCAAGTCTGATCCTTATCTCGCCCTGCTGAGCTACCGAGCCTCACCTTTAGACTGTGGTTCTTCACCTGCTGAACTACTAATGGGTCGCAAGTTGCGCACCACGCTACCCTGCTGTGCAAAAGAACAGCAAAGTGAGGAACTGAGACAGAGACTTCAACTGTTAAAGCTGAAACAGAAATCATACTATGACAAGTCATCCAAAACTCTAAAACCACTGACAAGGGATGATGCTGTCAGGATTGAGGATCCAGATGCATGGAACAGGAAAGCTACAGTTCTTGAGGAAGTAGGACCAAGGTCATACACTGTTAGAACTGAGGAAGGACAGATTCTCAGGAGGAACCGCCGTTCCCTCCTAAAAACACAAGAGACTATTCAAGACCAGATTGATGACAATGCCACAACTGCATCTTGTCATTCACTGCCAGAACAATCTCATGAAGACACATCAGACTTACCCGTGTTGAGAAGATCCACACGTGAAGTAAAAGAGCCTGATAGACTTAATCTTTGAGTACAATGTAAAGCTTTGAAAATGTGTTGACTGTTTTGAAAATGTTTATGTTTATAGAGCACTAACAAAAGTGTTACTGATATTATCTTTATTGTTTTCTTGAAAGTTGATTGATATTGATTTTGTTAAACCTCTAAGAAAGGGGGATGGAATGGTCAATAACATGTCATTCTATAGTGGACACTAGGTGGAGCCGTAGAGCTGTATATAGCTGTATGTATATAAGACTACACTACCCAGCTGTATGATATTAAGACTACATTACCCATGAGGCACTAGGCTACCCACAAGGCAGCAGTCAAGATGGAAGCCTCTACAGATACAGTACCTAGTCCACATGTGCTCAATAAATTAACTAGCAAAAGCTAGCTGTGTTCATAATAAGAATGTCTATTTATTAATGAACATAACAGATACTTCTGTTGGAAACAATCTAAATAGATTGTGATCAATTAGAAGTTAATTAATGTGTTGTTGGCAGTTTTGCTAGATTGGACTCTCTCCTCAATCTCAACAACATCTGCAGGTTAGCTCAAGATCACATCAGATAAGCCTTAAGAGGAAAGGTCAGGTTAGCAGCTAACCATTATATCGGTGTTCCACACACCACAGTAGCTATGAGCAATGAACAACAAAAAAGTAAAGAATAATTTTTAAAAGGCCCAAACAGGGAATTCCAGGGGTTCTTTCTGTCTGCCTATTTTTTAAGATTGGTCAGTTGTGTTTTAGGGGGAAAAATTCAGTTGATTGCGCCTCCCATTAGTGCCTTAAGAGGGCACCAATTGGGGCGCAAAGCAACTAGAGGCTGGGCGTGGCAATGTTTGTGCTGCTCGCGAAATTAACTAGACATTTTGCGGCGGCGCTAACCACTACCGCCACGATCTCCTACGCCGGCAGATTGTGATGTCAGTCAAGTGCGTAACGCCCCTTTAGCGCCCCGGACTGGATATTGAGTGGCGCCCCCTGCCTTACCGCCTGCCGCTAGCAACGACAGGTTGAGGGGAGCGTTTTGCTGTCAGGAAGGGACTGGGGGAGCGCTATTTAAAGGCGACCGCTTCCTGCCTTTTTTTGTTGGTGACATTTTTGCACCACGCATTCTGAGAGAGAGAGAGACTTCTGGAGAGATTCAACGCTGTGTGAAGGAGTTTTGGGTACTGAGCAGCACTTTGCAGATTTATTTTGATTTGCCCTTCCTTGCTTCGCCAGCGCTTTGAGGTAGCGCCTCGCTCCTTGGCCTTTGCACCTTAAGACAGGTGTGTAGCGCCTGATTTAGTGCTCCAATCACCTCCAGGGGCGATAAAAGCCAAGTTTGCCGTCGGAGGCGATAATTAGCACCAGGCTCTAAACTTTGCGCACGGCCGATAATGGCGCCCCAAACGGGCCGATACTGAATTTTTCCCCCATAGTGTTTTATACAAATTGTAACATCTGGAATATGATGGATACCCTCAAGAACATATACGTGGAATTCATCTTATTTTAGTTTTGGGTTGGTTTTTAGTACTGATGGTGCCTGATGGATCAGACAGTGCTGGGTTGTTGATGCACTGAAATTCACACTAAATGATCACAATACTGTTCTAGTGATTTTTGTTGTTGTTGCAATCTTCCCTCTCCCCTCCTCTTCCCATTTCCCTTAAAGGTGTTCATTCCTTGCTTGCATTGTTACAATACAGTAGCCCCCCCCCCCCCCCCTCCAGTACCCCACCCAAGTGCACATTATTCAAGTGTGAGCCTCAATAATGCATATTGGCAGGTGACTCAACTGGGGTGGAGGGCATCACAGGTGAGCTGGTCCTGTGCTCATGCAACAGCCACACACATGCACCTCCAGCAGTGTTCATTGGATAGTAAACAGGAGCGAGAACCCTGGCTGGTTTTGCCCACCTAACTCAGGGGCATCAAGGCCAACTGCAGCACCCCTACCACCACTCCAGCTAAGATTAGTTAATTCAGCACAGAATGGGGCTAAAGCTGGGACCTCCCTGGTCTACATGGCTCGACTGGAGAAACTGACTGAACTATCAGCAAGGCTGCAAAAGATTCGAGAAATAATTTGCAGCTGTTTACAAGAAGTTCTTTGACTAGTGTTTATTACTAAGGATTAATAAAACTCTTAAACATGAATGAATTCATTACGTACAGAGAGCCTACACTTTAAAAATAAGCCTTTGTCCTTACAGCTCTTGAAATTAATCAGTGCTGATAATTGGAAAGTACTTGATATCTACATGTATTATTAATCTTTAAAAATGTAATTTCCTAGTAAGTTCGTCATGTTTTATCGCATATGTTTTAATGATGCTCTTAATGAATGTGACATTTGTTTTTATCCTAACCTAATAACTCAGGTTAAATTCAATGGAGTCATTGGCCCCCCATATTAATCTGAAGGCGGCTCCCGAGCGGGAGGGGAAGGGGGCGGGGAAGGGGGCGGGGATGGAATGTGGAATGGCGAAATCCGGAAGTCAAGCCAACGGGTCAGAATCTGCGATCGCAACTGAATGGAAGCAATAAATTTTGACTTCCGCGTTTCACGTCTCCAAGCTGTACAGTGGGCGTGATGCGCGTCCGCATGATGCGATCTCCACTCTATTTAAAAGGGACAATGTAGAAATGGAAATTGGAGGAGCCAGGAGGTGTTTGCGATGGATGGTGCACAGAGAACAAGGGCAGCACCCAGATTTAATGATGCTTCCCTGGAATTACTGCTGGGCGCAGTCCGGAGCAGGACGGACACACTTTGTCCACAGCAAGGGGAAGAAGAAACCGGCAGTTCTCACCAAGAAGGCGTGGTTGAAGGTAGCTGAGGAGGTGAGCAGCAGGAGCGTTGTGCCCAGGTCTTGGATGCAGTGCAGGAAGCTGTTTAATGACCTAACCAGGTCAGGAAATGTGAGAACCTTTGTTGATTCACCAACATCCTGCAGTTTAAGCCCCACCCCTAGGTTAGGATCAGATCAGCCATGATCTTATTGAATGGTGGAGCAGGCTCGAGGGGCTGATTGGCCTACTCCTACTCCTACTCCTACTCCTATTTCTTATGTTCACTGTCTTGCCAAGCGTATTTCATGACATCACTCCTCACACCCACTCAACTTTTAGCAGCACCCACCCTTCACTTTCTATGCACTTCCTCACCCCTCCATTTATCCATCCACCATTGTAACTCACCCCAATCCTTATGCAATGTGATGCAGCTGTCTCATAGTCACCATTACCGAATGCACTGAATACCTCACTTTCACTCATTCACAGGTCTGTTTTTTCACCCCTTGTAGGAGGAGAAGGCAAAACTCAAGGGAGAGGAAGAGGACTGGAGGTGGGCCGCCACAAATAGCCCAGCACACTGATGCAGAGGAGGACGTCCTGGAGATAAGTGGCACACTTATGTCCCTCTCAATCAGAGATGGAGAGACAGGGAACTCGCAGATAACGGATGACAGAATTACAAATATTTCTGACACACATATGCTGATTTTATTTCAGCAATGGCTGAACTATGAGAAGATTGATAATGGTGATTGTCAAGATTGTGACTTTGCCAGAACTAAATCATATCCCTTTCTTGTGTCTTCCAGGGCCTTTTCGTGTACAGCAAGTATCGCTGGACATGCATGAGGACAGTGCTTCAGAGGACCTCATTCCTTTTTGAGGGTTCACCATCACAGGACGTACAGCCGTGCACCACGCAAATACTCATACTTCGATGGGTCCACTTAGAAAGTTAGTTGGGTTTTCACCTGGCGATTCACACCTCACCACAAGTGAGCATGAGCAGAAACTGATGGCAGGGACAGCTGTGGGGAGGCGGGTGCGCAATCCTCTCCAAGTTCTAATCAGCTAGACACAGATGCTGAACCTCAGGGGCGATCGTCGAGAAGGAGAATGCTAGAGGTGCATCAGCATCTTAGCCAGCTAATGACAGACATGCCACGTACACTCTCCACAATTCCTGGGGCACTGGCACCAGTACTGGGGAAAGTGGGATCTGTATTGTTGGGACGGTCTTCACCTGAACCGTGCTGGGACCAGAGTTCTGGTGAGTCGTATAACTAGGGCGGTAGAGAGGGCTTTAAACTAAATATTGGGGGCATGGGATCAAATTTGGGAAGATGTGGTAATTCAAAGATTAGAGACAAGGCAATAGAGAAACGTATTAATATGGGAAATGATAAACAGACCGTGACGGGAAGGGTTAGAGAGTACAAATCTAAGAGTAAATCAACAGATAAGGCTAGAGGTTACAAAAATAATAAAAGGACAAAACTAAAGGCTCTGCATCTGAATGCACGAAGCATTCAAAACAAAACAGATGAACTGATAGCGCAAATGGAAATAAATAAGTACGATCTGATAGCCATTACAGAAACATGGCTGCAGGATGACATAGATTAGGATTTGAATATTGAAGGGTACATGACATTTAGGAAGGTGGGAAAAGGTGGAAGGGTGGCTCTGTTAATTAATGATGGTATTAGTACAATAGAGAGGGATGACCTAAGTTCAGGAAACCAGGATGTAGAAGCGGTTTGGGTAGAGATGAGAAATAATAAAGGCAAGAAGTCACTTGTGGGAGTGGTGTACAGGCCCCCTAACAGTAACCACATGGTAGGATGGAGTATAAAGGAAGAAATAATGGGAGCTTGTCAGAAGGGTACTGTTATGTCTGACATTTGTGATAGGTACTCGATTGCCTTGGCCTGAGCACATGGACTCTGATAGTGCAGTTATCATTGTATTGTGTATAGGTATTCGATTGCTTGTGCCTGAAAGTGTGTGTGTGTGTGGCAGCCATTATAAAAGCAGCATGAACTGAACTCTGCTGACGGTCTCTGGATTATCTTTGCAAACGCAACATTTGGCGACAAGGATGGCTGAAGTATCTCTTCCACCAACTCCTCCCTTCCTTGCACTACCAGGTGAGCCCCCGATCCCATGGGTTCGCTGGTTACAGTCCTTTGAAACCTACCTCATTGCTCTTGGACTAGAAACTGTGAGTGCGGCTCGGAAAAAGGCACTGTTATCCCATTGCTTGGGAGCGGAGGGCCAGCGTGTTCTTCGGACATTATGCACATCAGACTCAATTCAAACGTATGATGTGGCTGTGGCTCTGTTGAGCACACACTTCTCTGCCCCACAAAGTGCCCTCCTGCGGCAATTCATTTTTAGACAGCGTCACCAACTTCCCGGCGAGTCAGTGCATCAATACGTGGCTAATTTGAGGGGGTTAGCTAGCTCATGTGTTGTGTATGTAATATGTATGTTGCTTTAGACCTATGGCAGCACTACTTTGTAGGGCGTAGTGATACCGTAGTACCACCCCTGGCATAGGGGTATAAATAGTACTGTGGGCCCTGATTTCCCCTCAGTTCCCGCCTGTTGGTATGAAGTAAAGACCTACGTTGAATCTTCCAAGCTGTCTCTTCATTATTGAATTAAGTATAGACACATACTTTACATCATGCAAGTTCGGTGCGCTACCAGATGAGATGGTGCGTGATCAACTAATAGAGCACACCAACAACGTGAGAGTGCATGAAAGACTGTTACTCAAGTCCGACGATCTGTCGTTGTCACAGGCAGTCAACATTGCCTTTCAAGTGGAGTCTGCAGCTGAATGTGCAGCGAAACTAGCACACACACATCCAGTGACGGCGCCCTCGGCCCCGACAGCCCTGACACGGTAATGCTCGCGCGATGGCAGCAATGCGCGCTACCGCGGCAACAGTGTGGAAACTGTGGATCTCGTTCACATGCTACCAGAGCGCAGAATTGCCCTGCGCGCGGCCAAGCCTGTCACAATTGTGGAAAACAAAATCACTTTGCCAAGGTCTGCTGCTCTGCCCCTGTTGCTACAGATGAACACTCTCAGTCCTCAAGCAGTTGGCCTATAATTCACAACGTGAGCTCTGGGCCAGTAGTGGCTTTCAAGTCATGCACAATTAACCTGAATGATGTGTGCATCCCTCTGTTATTGGATACCGGTACCAGCGTCTCACTGCTGAACGTGGACACATTCAAACGCTTTTTCAGCTCCCTGCCACTCTCTGCGCCCTCCACTGCCCTTTGCGGGTATGGTAATTTGAAAATTGGACTAGTGGGCTCAATCAGCCTCACTGTAGGCTATGGAGCAAATGTTTTGCCAGATTTTTGTTTTCATGTGGCACGCCAAGGAGCTAACCTGATGGGATTGGATCTTTTCACTGACCTGGGTTTTTCTCTCTTGGACACCGGTGGGTCTGCGATTCTGCATGTCGCCTCACCGTGGTGCCAAACATGGCCAGCACTCTTCGAGGGTCTGGGCTGCCTGACTGCCTTCACCCACCAGCCCATGGTTGACTCCACCATTACCCCTGTCATTCAGCCACTGCGCCGCATCCCGCTTGCTCTCCGGGACGGGGTCACAGCTGAACTAAAGCAGCTACTGGAAGCTGGCATCATCGAACCAGTTGATGCCTCCCCATGGGTCTCCAACCTGGTGGTCGCAACGAAAAAGTCAGGCGGTCTACGCGTCTGTGTCGATCTTCGAGCAGTGAATAAGGCCGTAATCCCTGACAAATATCCACTGCCCACGTCAGAGGAACTCACAGTGCAGTTCTATGGTTCCATCCTGTTCTCGAAACTGGACCTTTGACAGGGCTATCTACAGGTTCCCCTCCACCCCAGCAGCAGGGACCTCACTGCTTTTGTGACACATGCTGGCGTCTTTCGGTACACCAGGATGCCATTTGAACTTAGCTCTGCACCCAGCTGCTTCCAAAAGACGATGTCCTCTGTGCTCGCGGGCATTCCTGGGGTGGCCATCTACCTGGATGACATCGTCGTGCATGGGCCCTCGACCTCCACTCACGACGAACGCCTTCGCAGAGTTTTCACGGCTCTAGCAAAACACAAGCTCACACTGAATGGCGAAAAGTGTGTCTTTGCTGTTTCAGAGATCGAATTTGTGGGGTTTCGGTTGTCGGCTGACGATATATCCCCACTCCAGTCAAACGTGGATGCCATTCACAGAATCCAGCTCTGCAGCACAGGTTGCCTCCTTCCTTGGCATGACTGGGTACTACCTGAAGTTTTTACCCCAGTACTCAGCCACCACAGCCCCACTGTGCCAGCTCCTGCGAAAGGATGAGCCCTGGGTGTGGTCACAAGCCTGTATGGAAGCTGTTCACCTCCTCAAATTGCAGCTCACGTCACCTCCAGTGTTGGCTCACTTTGACGTCTCCAGCCCCACCCTAGTTGTAGTGTATGTACCCGTCTACCTTTAAGGGAACGATTGAGTGTAACCGTTCACCTTTAAGAGAACTACTTTAGGTGTGGCACTATTTGATTGGCTTCTGTATACGGTAATACCGACAGTGACCACACCAGTATATAAGTGATGTTACAGGATAACTAGGGCAGATTCGCCCTGACCTCTGAATAGTAAAGACCTGTTTGTTTGTACTTCAAAAGTCTGTGTATTTATTTACTGCACAACCCACAGACTTTACAGTGGCGACGAGTCCGATCGTACCCTGCGGCAAGAATAGCAAAGTAACAAAGAGCGTCGAAGAGAGGCAACCGCCCTCGTCGTGCTACCAAAAGAAAACACGAGGCTACAACAACAGAAAGTGTGGTACTTTACAGAAGCTGGAAGACTAGCAACAAAAGCTTCATCAGCAACAGGCACTGATTACCCTGCTACCACGGTGTGGAGTGAGCCAACCAGCAAGAAACAAGGCGGCCGAAGAGACTGAGAGTAGGGGAAGGGGTAGAAGTATCCGGAGAAGGGCAGAGCACTCGACCTCGGTCGAGGGGGAGCTGTACCGGCCAAAAGTCGGGTCCAACGGCGTCGGGTGACAGCCGGACCGCGATCGGCGGGAAAAATCCGGGCAGCGACCGCAGCCACGAAGCGCTGAGCCTGTGAGTAGGCGCGGGAGGAGAAACCCAGCCGCAGCCGGGGAGGGAAACACCGGTCTGCGAGAGGGCTGGGGAGGCGAACGGGAACCGTGCGGGTGAGAGCCGGGTGCGGAGTGAGAGACTGCGAGGAGCCAGTCCAGCGGCTGAACTGTTCTCCACCTACGGAGTACCCAGAGCCGGTAGAACCGAATGTGCGGGAGAGACCGAGCCGAGCACGGGGAGAGAGAGACTGCGCGAGAGCCAGTCCAGCGGCTGAACTGTCCTCCGTTAACGGGGTGTACCCAGCGCCGGTAGAGCCGTGCGGGCGGGAGGAAAAGACAGAGCCGAGTAAGGGGAGCTGTGCGAGAGCCAGCCCAGTGGCTGAACCTGTCCGCTGTGGGGAAAGCGTACCCCTTACACCAGGGAGAAACGCGGGAAGCCGCCATTAGGCGGAGAAGACGACAGAGGCGGGAAACCGCCATTGAAGTGGGCGGGGAGAGAAAGGAAGAGCGGGAAACCGCCATTTTCGCGGGAAAAGAACCGCCATCTTAACTGCCATTGAAGTGGGCAGAGAGAGAGAGAGAAGGGAAGCGCGGGAAACCGCCATTTTCGCAGGAAAACCGCCATTTTAGAAAAAAAAAGAAGATAATAAAGAAATACTGTGCTGCTTCAAAGAAAGAAAGATGCCTAAGCGAGGGAATATTAACGATTTTAATTCTGAAATAGAAGACTGGGCCACGTACGCGGAACGCATAGAGATCTATTGCGAAGCCAACAAAATAGAGGAAGACGACAAGGCGATAACATTGCTAAACTCGATGGGGGCAAAAACATATGGGCTCTTGAAGCATCTAATAGCACCAGCTAAACCAGCGGATCAGACCTTCGAAGAAATTGTGGCTGTGCTGAAGGACCACTTGAACCCCACACCGTTGATGCTGGCTGAGCGATTCAAATTCTACGCAAGAACGCAGAGGAAAGACGAAAGCAATGCGGAATACTTGGTCGAACTGCGTAGGCTAGCGAAATACTGCCAGTTCGGAGGGAATCTGACAGAGGCACTGCGGGACAAGTTCGTATGCGGATTGTCCAAAGAAGGAACGCAGAAGCGACTACTGGAAGAAAACAACCTCACACTGGACAGGGCTGTCCTCATAGCTGCATCACACGAAGCCGCAGTGAAAGGAACGGCCGAAATGCAGCTAAAGGCGGCGGCACTCGGGGTGGACCAAATTACTTCGAGCACAACAAAATGCTACCATTGTGGGAAGACCACGCACGACCAGAATCACTGGTTTAAGAACCAAGAGTGTCGGAAATGTGGCAAACTGGGTCACATCGCGAAGGTATGCAGGTCCGGGAAAAAGACCAACAATCAACGGAAGCCACCACAAGAAAAGTACAACAAGGTACACAAGGTGGCTGAAAAGAGTTCAGACGAACAGAATTCAGACTCCGACCCAAACAACCAGGAGCTGGGTAGTCTGAAGATCCACAATGTGGGGAAAGAAACTGATCTACAAACGATTTGGGTCGTACTAAAAATAGCTGGAGTCCAAGTACGAATGGAGCTGGACACTGGATCAGCTCTATCAGTCATCAACCGAAGGGACTACCACCGGCTATTCTCTCACATACCTTTGAGAAATACCAAGTTCGTATTACAGACATACACGGGGCATAATGTATACCCCATGGGGAAAATAAGAGTCAAGGTGAGAGATAGAGGGAAAGAACACCCAAGAATGAATTTGTACGTATTACCTGAGGGAGGACCACCACTTCTAGGACGGGAGTGGATTAAGAAAATAGACATGGAATGGCACTACCTAAAAGCCATAATGAAGGAGGATTCGGTGCAAGCTATCAGCTCAGATTCTGAGATGGATGACGATAAGACCAATTCAAATATGCATGACAAGGCTAAAGGGGACTTGCCGACGATGGGGAAGGAAACAAAGACATGCAGAAAGACTTGTGTCACCAAGAAGAATAAAGTTACAGAGCAGAACTCCAGGTTGACAGAGAATTCTGAGCCTGTTCAAGCTAAGGATTCATCCACGACGGAAGAACACCGAGCTCGGACTCCAACTTATGTCAAAGTACGACAACAATTAGAACAGTGGAGTGACCGTCTCGTACAAGAGATGAAAAATATGGAAAAGTTCTGGGACACTGAATGGGAGAACCTGGAAAGACAACAGACAGCTAGCTCGAGAAAAGAGCGACCATAGAGCCATCGTGGCCAAGTACCGATCACATCTCCCTGAAACTGTTCAGGAACTAGACTATTTACAGAACGACCTAAAGGAAGAGGAATCTTCAGGAAGCCAGGATTTTATCCCAGTTCATCTCTACGACTCGTTGCAAGCAGAGTGTAACAAGTTGAAGGAACAGTGTGAACGGGCCCAGACTACAATCCTGGAAGGGGTTAACTCGGCAACCTCCGAAAAGCTAGTTTTAGTGAAAGCATATGAACAACTAAAGTTTGAACATGAGCGAGAATTACAAAGGCTGCAGGAAATGTTTGACGAGCTCCAGGCCAAGACAGACTCATCGGTAGAGATTCCATCCGTAGATGGAAAATTAGAGGTGGAAGACATAGCAGAACGTGAAATTCAAGATGTCCAAGAACTCGTTAAATTATTGAAGGAAACCCAAGACAAATATGAGGCGGCAATGGCAGAGGTCCAACAACTTGAAGAACATATTCAACTAGGAATCCGGGCAGTGGAAGGAAAGGCCAATGGAAGGAACACAGAGACTGTAGGAATGGCCCCTGATCAGGAGTTAGAGAACACCAAGGCGCAATTTCTTCGAGCGCTTAAAACCAAAGGACCGGAGGAAAGGAAGGTGAAAACATTGGAGGGAAAGGTGGATGAAATGGAGAAGGCGCTAATCCACAGTGTCCCCGTAGAAGAGTTAACGGCCAGCCAACTCTTATACACGCTGAGGGACAAGACTCCAAAATGGGAACACGAGTTTCAGGTTTCAAAGGGAAAGAATTCGGAGCTTCCAAAAGTCACGGAGAGAGCTGAGGGGGCAACACAGCTTGCACATGGATGTCAAAAGTCTGCTGAATTACGTCAAGGGGAACAGAAGAATGCGGAAACAGCTACTTCAGTCGAAGGATTAAATAGCCTGATAACGGAATCCCCGATGGAAGGGAAGGTATTGAACTCACAAATGAGGCCAGGCGTGAGGGAATGGCAGACATCCCAGGAAGAGCGGGATGAATATGAATGCTTGAAGTCTTTTCAAGAAAGATGGTCAGAGAAGGAACCACCGTCGGCTAACGTCCAGTTGGATAAGAAGGAAGTAGAAGGGCCCCTCACTGGCCTAACTCAGGACGACCCCGAATACTATCATGACCTATTGAGTGACACTGAATATTACGAGGATCTGGTCTGCCCAGTTTGTGATGAAAACTCCCAAAGTACAGAAATCCGCATGAAGCACTTAAGGTCTAATGAACAGAGAGTTGGTGGCGATACAGATGGCCGCAGAGAAAGGAGCTCCGAGAGTTTCAAAAAGGCAGAAAAGAAAAAGAAGCAGGAGATAATAACTGTCTAAAATACTATCATCTCAGGCGGGACACCATGAAAGGAGCTAAATTAGTTGAAAACCCGAAAATTATCAAGACAGCCAGTTGGTTGTAAAAGTCCGCACTGCTGGTTCAACAGGACGGAAGGTCAAGCTGTTACGTTAAGAAAAAGGCTATGGAGGAGTCACACTAGCCATGTGAACCGGCTACACCAAAGAGATGCTGTTCGGAATGAGTCAAGATCAGAGACTGAATCTATGAACTGTTTCCGCAGAGACTGAACCTGTGCACTGTTCCCACCGAAAGTATATCTGTAAACTGTTTTATATGACGTTGACTCCACCGGAATTATCTCTGTAAATTGTTTGTTCTCCACCGAGAGTATATCTGTAAATTGTTATGTGAAGTTGAAGATATGTATGTTTAACGGGGACCCTGTAAGTAATAAGCTAAAAAGGGAGGATTGTAGTGTATGTACCCGTCTACCTTTAAGGGAACGATTGAGTGTAACCGTTCACCTTTAAGAGAACTACTTTAGGTGTGGCACTATTTGATTGGCTTCTGTATACGGTAATACCGACAGTGACCACACCAGTATATAAGTGATGTTACAGGATAACTAGGGCAGATTCGCCCTGACCTCTGAATAGTAAAGACCTGTTTGTTTGTACTTCAAAAGTCTGTGTATTTATTTACTGCACAACCCACAGACTTTACACTAGTCACCTGCGACGGGTCCACTGCAGCTGTGGGGGTGGTGTTATCGCAGATACAGAATGGAGTGGAGAAACCAATCGCCTTTGCCTCCCGAGCCCTCAGCCCCACCAAACAGAAGTACTCAGTAGGTGAGCGTGAGGTGCTGGCGTGCGTCTGGGCATGTGAGCGGTGGCACCTGTACACATGGCCGTGCCTTCACCCTGTGAACCGATCACCAGGCTCTCACTGCCCTGCTGTCGACATCCGGCACGGGCCACAGACCACTGCGTCTACACCGCTGGCCTGACCGCCTCCGCCAATACAATTTCAGTCTCCAGTTCACACCAGGACGTGACAATATTGTTGCAGATCTGCTCTCCCGCACTGTCTCTGCCCCAGCCCCACTCATCGGGTCTGACCACGTGGAACAGGATATCGTTCAGATGCTGCACACGCCTCTCCAAACCACAGTCTCTCTCCAGGAGCTCAAAGAGGCCTCTGAACAGGATCCGGCCCTCTCCCAGCTGTGCACCTTCATCAGAGATGACTGGCCTCGCAAGGTGCCTGAGGAACTGTCTGCCTACTCCAGAGTTAAAGAGAAGCTCTCCTGCTGGAATGACTCCTGTGTTGCATGTGGGCTCTGCACTGTGGTCCCAAGTGCCCTTCGTGCGTGTGTTTTATCCATGGCGCATGAGGGCCACTTGGGCATAGTGAAGCTCAAACAACGATGCCGAGACCTAGTGTGGTGGCCGGGTATCGACGGAAATCGAGGCCCTGGTCAAGGACTGTGCAGCCTGCCTTGTAAGTGGCAAGACTTGCCACCAAGCTCTTCCACCCCTGCAACCCCTTGCCTGGCCCGCTCAGCCCTGGGAGCACCTGCAGCTGGACGTCTGCGGGGAGATCCATGGTGCCCCCCACCATCAAAGGTTCCTAGTGGTGACCTATGACCTGCACTCAAAATGGCCAGAGGTCACTGCCGTGGGCTCCATCACCTCTCGGGTCATCATTGATATCCTTGAGTCCCTCTTCTCCCGCTGGGGGCATCCAAAAGCCATCACCACAGACAATGGCCCCCAAGTGGTCTCTTTGGAACACTGCTCTTACCTTGAGAGCAAGGGCATCCGTCACGTACTACCAGCCCGAGTCAAATGGGGGGGGGGGGGTGGAGCGTTTTAACCAGACACTGAAAAATGGCCTCCGAGCACACCTATCCCAGGGGTGTGCGTTTGACAAGGCCCTCCTCCACACACTGCTGCACTACAGAGCCTCCCAGCATTCCACTACAGGGGTCTCACCTGCATCCCTCACGCTAGGCCTTGAGCTCATGCTGCCCCTTGGCAGGCTCCGCCCCTCGCTAGCTCAGAGCCCTGCTCCACCGGCTCAAGCCACAGTCGCTAGACAGCAGGAGAAGATGAAACTCCGCTTAGACCAGTCGAAGAGGGCCAAGGCGCCCAACATCTCAGTCTGCGATTGGGTCAGAGTCCGCAGGCCTCACCGCAACAATAAGATGGCGTCATTCTGGTCCTCCCTTCTCCAAATCAGCCGCCAACTTGGACCAGCCACTTTCTGCCTCACTGACGGCTCTCGGTGGCATGCCAGCCGCCTTCCGAAGGTGCCAGCACCCCCTGATGCAGGATTATACGGACCTAACCCCCCAAGCCTTACCCCCAGAGTGGCGGGATGCACATGTGGCTCAGCCAGCCAACCCCCAAGCAGATGTTGTGCCTCAGCCTGCTCCTCACCAGTCCCCACTTCAGCCTGCTCTTCACCAGTCCGCACCTCGGCCTGTTCGTACACGTTCTCGCCCTGGCCACCTACAGGACTTTGTCACTACATTTCATGTTTGAAATTCTGTGAGGGGGGAGGAAATGTTATGTCTGACATTTGTGATAGGTACTCTATTGCCTTGGCCTGAGCACATGGAGTTTGATAGTGCTGTTATCATTGTATTGTGTATAGGTATTCGATTGCTTGTGCCCGAAAGTCTGTGTGTGTGGCAGCCATTATAAAAGCAGCATGAACTGAACTCTGCTAACGGTCTCTGGATTATCTTTGCAAACGCAACAGGAATGGCAATAATCATGGGGGATTTTAATCTGCATATAGACTGGAAAAATCAGATGGGCAAAGGTAGCAAAGATGAGGAGTTCATAGAATGTTTTCGGGATAGTTTCTTTGAACAGCACGTTCTGGAGCCAACCAGAGAGCAGGCTATACTAGACCTGGTATTGTGCAATGAGATAGGATTAATTAATGACCTCATAGTGAAGGCGCCCCTAGGTAGCAGCGATCATATGATTGAATTTTACATTCAGTTTGAGAGAGAGAAGAGTGGGTCCAAGACTAGTATTTTAAATTTAAATAAGGGCAATTATGAGGGCATGAAAGCAGAGCTAGCTAAAGTGAACTGGCAAATCCGGTTAAGGGATAGGTCAATAGAGTTGCAGTGGCAGACATTTAAGGGGATATTTGAAAATACACAGAATATATACATTCCAACGAGAGAGAAAAATTCCAAGGGGTGGACCCACCATCTGTGGTTAAGTAAAAAAGTTAAAGATAGTATTAAACTTAAAGAAAAAGCATATCATTGCGCAAAGATAGGTGGCAGGTCAGAAGATTGGGCAGAATATAAAAAAATAGCAAAGAATGACTAAAAGATTAATAAGGAGAGAAAAATTAGAGTACGAGAGAAAGCTAGCTAGAAATATAAAAACAGATAGTAAGAGTTTCTATAGCTATGTAAAAAAGAAAAAAAAGTTAACAAAGTGAGCGTTGGTCCTATAAAGAGTCTGGGGAATGAATAATGGAAAATAAGGAGATGGCAGTTGAATTGAACAGGTATTTTGCATCGGTCTTCACTATAGAGGATACAAGTAACATCCCAGAAATAGCTGTAAATCAGGAAATGGAAGGGAGGGAGGAGCTCAAAAAAATTATAATCACCAGGGAAGTGGTACTGAGCAAATTGTTGGAGCTGCGGCCTGACAAGTCCCCGGGTCCTGATGGACTTCATCCTAGGGTCTTAAAAGAAGTGGCTAGTGAGATAGTTGATGCGTTGGGTTTAATTTTCCAAAATTCCCTAGATTCGGGGAAGCTTCCATTAGATTGGAAAATAGCAAATGTAACTCCTTTATTCAAAAAGGGAGGGAGACAAAGCAGGAAACTACAGGCCAGTTAGCTTAACATCTGTCATAGGGAAGATGTTAGAAGCTATTATTAAAGATGTTATAGCAGGGCACTTAGAAAAGTTCAAAGTAATCAGGCAGAGTAAACATGGTTTTGTGAAAGGGAAATTTATTGGAGTTCTTTGAGGAAGTAACGTGCTGTGGATAAAGGGGAACCGGTGGATGTACTGTACTTAGATTTTCAGAAGGCATTTGATAAGGTTATTGCAGAAAATAAAAGCTCATTTGGTTAACATATTGGCATGGATAGAAGATTGGCTAGCTAACAGGAAACAGAGAGTAGGCATAAATGGGTCATTTTCTGATTGGCAAGATATAATGAGTGGTGTGTCACAGGGATCAGTGCTGGGGCCTCAGCTTTTTACAATTTATATAAATGATTTGAATGAAGGGACCAAAGGTATGGTTGCTAAATTTGCTGATGACACAAAGATAGGTAGGAAAGTAAATTGTGAAGAGGACATAAGGAGGCTACAAAGGGATATAGATAGGTTAAGTGAGTGTGCAAAGATCTGGCAAATGGACTATAATATGGGAAATTGTGAAATTGTCCATTTTGGCAGGAAGAATAAAAAAGCATATTATCTAAATGGTGAGAGATTGCAGAGCTCTGAGATGCAGAGAGATCTGGGTGTGCGAGTGCATGAATCGCAAAAGGTTAGTATGCAGGTACAGCAAGTAATTAGGAAAGCTAATAGAATGTTATTGTTTATTGCGAGGGGAATTGAATACAAAAGTAGGGAGGTTATGCTTCAGTTATACAGGGCATTGGTGAGACCATATCTGGAGTACTGTGTACAGTATTGGTCTCCTTATTTAAGGAAGGGTGTAAATGCGTTGGAAGCAGTTCAGAGAAGGTTTACTAGACTAATACCTGGAATGGGCGGGTTGTCTTATGAGGAAAGGTTGGACAGGCTCGGCTTGTATCCGCTGGAGTTTAGAAGAGTAAGAGGTGACTTGATTGAAACATATAAGATCCTGAGGGGTCTGGACAGGGTGGATGTGGAGAGGATGTTTCCTCTTGTGGGAGAATCTAGAACTAGGGGTCTCTGTTTAAATATAAGGGGTCGTCCATTTAAGACAGAGATGAGGAGAATTTTTTTCTCAGAGGGTCGTGAGTCTTTGGAACTCTCTTCCTCAGAGGCTGGTGGAAGCAGTGTCTTTAAATATTTTTAAGGCAGAGGTAGATATATTCTTGGTAAGCAAGGGGGTGAAAGGTTATTGGGGGTGGGCGGGAATTTGGAGTAATTGGATCAGCCATGATTTTATTGAATGGCGGAGCAGGCTCTAGGGGCCGAGTGGCCTACTCCTGCTCCCAATTTGTATGTTCATATGTATGTTCGTATAGTGGAGAGGATGGAGGAGTCCAACTCGATCACGAGGTGATTGGTGGAGCAGGAAATTGCGAGAGTGGCCACCTCCATGGAGCTTCAAGCACGGCTCTCAAATGAGTCCATGCAGGCCATGGCCATGGCTGTGCAGACTTTGGATGCTAACATTACTGCCGCCTTAACCAGGATGACAGATACCTTATTCATGGCCTTACAACGCATCACTGATCTTCACCAATCTGGTCCACAGCAGAGTGGTAGGAGTGATGTGTCGCTGGCCCAGGAGAGGGATGATGGCAAAAGGGGACATGAAGTGGAAACTCCACTCAAAGCGCTTCCACTTCTCACCCATTGCCCTGCCCCAACCTTCCCCCCCCCAGCCAGTACTCGACATGCTGCCTCTTGACCCGATGGCGGTGTCTGCCTCTGCACATGTGCAAGAGGAGTAGTCTTTGGCGGGGCCCTTGGGGGCGCCAAAATCCAGAGGTCGTAGGCCAAAAACATCTCATCAATCTGCGCAGGGATCTCAGCAGCCTGACTCTCTATCTCTGCTGAAGCCAATACGGATTCACCACATAGAAGTGGTAGGAAGCGTAAGTAAAAGCAATTGTAATTCACCAAGACTTATGCACATGAGTCTTTGACAAAATGTTATGTTGTTAAGTTTCCTTTTTTTAGAACGCCAGATAACATTTACTGATTAGCACCACTTCCACATTATTGCGTCCCGAGTGCCAAATCGCCTTTCACTTGTTTCATGATGAATGTCAATGCATGATGGGACTCATTGAGTGGATGCCTGGTTGAAGGACTGTTTAGGGCAAAGGGAGAGGAGGGGAGAGGTGGTGCTGGTGGTGGGAGCAGGCTGGAGGATTTCTTTTGTTATGTTTTCCTGTGTGAATCAACACGAGATGAACCTTTGCGCTATTAGGGCATCCCTAGCATCCCAGGCAGCAGTGTACGCGGCTAGACTGGCGATGGGTGCCCCATCTTCATCCTCATCATCATCTATGTTCTCCTCATCTGGAGATGAGTGATGAGCCCCTTCATCCTCCTCCACCTGCATTCCTCTCTGCTGCACAATGTTTTGCAGGAGGCAGCACACCATTATTATTCTGGACACCCTAGCTGACCAGTATTGAAGAGCGCCTCCAGACCTACCTCGCCACCTGAAGCGCATCTCCAGCATTCTGATGGCTTGCTCTATAGAAACATAGGAGGAGGCCATTTAGCCCATCAATCCTGTTCCACCATTCAATGAGATCATGGCTAATCTGTGATTTAACTCCTTATACCCGCCTTTGCCCCATATCCTTTAATACATTTGGTTAAGAAAAACATTTCAATCTCAGATTTAAAATTAATAATTGACCTAGCATCAACTGCCGTTTGCAAAAGAGAGATTCAAACTTCTACCACCCTTTGCGTGTAGAAGTGTTACCTAACTTCACTCGACTCTAATTTTTAGGCTATGCTTCCTCGTCCTAGAATCTCCAACCAGTGGAAATAGTTTCTCTGTATCTACCCTATCAGTTCCCCTTAATATCTAGAAACCTTCGATCAAATCACTCCTTAACCTTCTACATTCCAGGGAATACAATCCTAGTGTGTAATCACGCCTTGTAATTTAACCCTTGGAGTCCAGGTATTATTGATAAATCTACCCTGCACTCCCTCCAAGGTCAATGTATCCTTCCTATGGCGTGGTGCCTAGAACTGAACACAGTACTTCAGGTGTGGTCTAATCAGGGCTTTGTATAGATGTAGCCGAAATTCCAGCCCCTTGTATTCCAGTCTTCTAGATATAGAGCCCAGCATTCCATTAGCCTTTTTGACTATTTTTTGTACCTGTCCATGACATTTTAATGATCTATGTACCTGGACCCCCCCTAAGTCTATTTGGACCTCTGACACATCTGGTTGTCATGATGATCTCATTGTAGCACTCCTGCAACTCATTGGTGGGGTTCCTCACAGGTGTCATGAGCCAAAATTGAAGGGAATATCCCTTGTCTCCTACGACCCATCCCTTAATTCTGCTTCCTGGAACGAAAAGTTCTGGAATATTGGACTGCCGCAGTATGAAAGCATCATGACAGCTCCCAGGGAATCTGGCGCACACCTTCATGAGCATCTTCTTGTAGTTTCAGGCCAGCTGCACATTGATGGAACAATATCCCTTGTGGTTGATGAAAACGCCTGGTTGCTGTGGTGGTTCTTGGATTGCCACGTGTGTGCAATCGATGGCACCCTATACCTGTGGGAATCCAGCAAGAGGCGAATCCCAGTGCCTGCTCATTCTGGCTTCACAGGGGTAGTTTACATAACTCCCAGTTCTGGCAAACAATCCATCCGTCACCTGCCTTATACATTTATGTGCAGCGGACTGCATGTCCCTTGATATGTCTCTAGTAGCGCCCTGGAAGGAACCAGAGGCAAAAAAATTGAGGACTTTCACAGCCACTGGTAATGCAGGTCAAGCAGGTAGCAGGTCTTCTAGTAGAAGAACTATAGTAACATCCCACTGTCATCCCAACTAGATTGGCTAACTCAGGATAGAATGGGAATTGAATCTGGGATCTTCCCAGGTTGTGTGGTTCACTGCCACATAATGTAGTGCGTCTTCCCACTGAACCATCAAGAGAACTCCAGCAACCACAATTCCTAATATATATGTTAATATGAGGGAACCCCTGCTACTTCTCAGCACCTCCACTCCCCGTGACTAAAATGCTCCATGTGATTCATGCATGATGATATCCACTGTGGTAAATTGAAAGTTATCATGTAACCTCAGCATGTTTATCAGGTGATAAACCACAGTTGATCAATGGGAAGTAGTGCAGTCCGTATATATTTTAGAGATCATATTAAAGTGAGCACACTGGGGCTCTTTAAAACAATTATAATTGTTGAGGCATCTCCTGATGGCTCAGTGGGTAAACTTATTGGCATGGAGTTTCCGCTCGGGGCACAATCAGCAAAATGTGTCCAGAATGCGCTGGACACTGCGCCGGTTTTGCGGAGGTGAAGTTATGCTCAAGTTTCCGTACAATCTCAAACGTAAAATCTCCCAAAAATCAGCACAATCGAGCAGCATAATTGATCGTAGTCGATTCGTGACCAGAACAGGGCATCCTCCAGCATCACAAAGAGGAGTGAGATTGCCAGGCAATGAGCCATTCTTCAACTGACTGATTAATGCCTTTTGTCTTACATTTTAATTGGCTGCTTTGATCTGCCCTTGGTGCACAAGACCTGTGACCAGCAGTCAATTGAAGTCGCACAGGTGTGTCCTGCACTGCTGTAATTGACTGAATTTAGACGAACTTAAACTGAATTCAGAGTACTTTAAAGTCATTGCAGCAGCAGCCTGAGAAACACAACAGGCTTCAATTGACTGCTGATCACTGCAGATGCAGGTGATTAACACTAGATTCATGTGACCACGAGCGTCTGTTAGCCCGAGCTTCAAGGTGCAATGTGACAGACACCTCCGAACGGGCGCAATCGGCGGAATCTCGCCATTCTGACCTGGGGGGGATGGGGCAGTTTTGTGGGCAGGGACTGGTTCAGGCGATTGGACTTTTGAATAAGGTAAAAGATCGCAGATACTCGAGCGTAAAGTAGGTACGGGCACAACCCACGTTTGAAATTCCACAATCTTTAGCGCTATTTCATTCGATTCCACCCACTGATGTCTGGGAGGAAATCATACGGAAACTCCAGGCCATTGTGTGGTGTGGAGCTGAGCCATACAGAACTGAAAGGTCCCAGGCTTGATCCCCAGACTTTGGTGAGTTCATTTGAGCCAGGTCAACAGTTTCAGTATTACAATTGGCTTCACTGTCCCTGGACCAGGGAGACCATGGCCGGAATTTTCCTTACCTTGGCGGGTCTGGTGTAGCCAGTGTCCGTGGGGGGTCGCGACCCCGCTGCTGGCTCCATCCCGCTGTAGAAAATGAACTTACCTTAACGGGGCCTATTAAGCCTGCCCAGCGCATTACCCGGCCCAATTAGATGGAGTGGGTCTGGTGACGTCATTCATGACGCATATTAAGCTGGGATCCTTAAAGGGACCATGGCCACATTAAATTTTAAGCTTAATCTAGTGGGTATTAAATCTTTAATGTACTATAATATAATAAAAGCTATATATGAGTGACAAATAAATATTTAAATAATATTATTAATATGACTCCATCTACAAATATGATCAAGAACATAATTAATAAAGTACATTAATTGGGAAGTTATTGGTGCTTTAGTCACAAATCTATAGCCTTTTGTATCCGTAACTGGTACAAATAAAAGATGTGTGTGTATAGGGAAGAGATAAAATTAAGCAGACTTTAAATGTAATTGTAAAGGGGTGGATTTACAATCTTACGCAAGTTCAGCGGAAGAGCTGCGGAAACCCTGACAAACAGTGTAAGTGGTGCTTAGAATGTGTTTCTGGGATTTCTGCAGCTCTTCCATTGAAGTTAACAATGGACAAGTGAGAGAACCTCCACAGAAATTCACCCTAAAGTCGCAGAAAGAAAAATTAAATTAGTCATATTCAGGGACTGAATGCAAATTGAACCAGTGGAATGAGTTATGAGAATGAAATTGTTACGGTTGATGACTTGATTTAATGTGTAACTGGACAATCACAGTATACTGTGAGAAAAACCTGACCAGAAACAACACAAAAATGTATTTAAATGGTATATGTCATTTTTTATAGTGCAGATCAATTCACTGAAATTACTGTTAAGTTGGAAGGCAACAGTCGAGAATGGCCGGTGAAAAATGTATTTCCCTCAACATTTACATCCCTTCAGGAATTTCTGAATTTACATTTACCAGTAGCTTTTCAAGTAGAACAGAATCTCTATCAATCTGTTAGCTGATGCAATCAACGTGTTTTATTTTGGTTTGTTTTCCATGCTGTCAAGTCATCAGCTGGGGGAATGGTCATGGAACTCACACCTCAGGTTGACAGATGTGGTTCCCGAGCTGCGTGAATCCTGTGGCCATGCAGGGAAATTTAAAAAGTAGGGGGGAGGGGGGGGAAAGGCTCTTAAGTGCCTGTAAAGTACCTCACAATGATTTCAATTGGGTCCCCCACCACTGCAGGTTGGGCCAGCTCCACGATGACAGACACGCCTGTGGGAAAGGCGAGTGGGAGTGAGATAACAGCGGGTTCCTGACCTGCTGTCAGTAAAAAAACAACTTTCACACCCGACCAGCCACTACCACCACGGAAAATTCAGCCCCATAAATCTGCCTGGGTGACCCCTGCTGGAAAGCGCAAGTATCTGAACATAAGATTAGGTCAGGATCAGGCTTGGTTGTGACGTCCTCCGTAGTTGGATAGCGTGCTGGCACTCACTGCCTAGCCTCAATCATGGAAAATGGTTTCTTGGGCAAGGTGTCACAGGGCTGCTGCCACTTGTTGAACTATACCTCCAATATAAGTCAGCACCTTCAGGAGATGAGGTGAAAATTTTAAGGGTGCCAGGGTCGGGGAGAAGAGAGAATTGCAATTACATTCTAGGAGCAAAACAGAAGTGTAACCATGACTAATAGGAGAAAACAACCTCGTCAAGCTAATCTCAATTTTCCTTTGAGACTAGGTGTTAGTAATTGTCTTACCATCTGAGTGACGCAGAAGCAATGCTTGAAGTTATGGAAGGGAATGTTGTTATAATGGCGATACACCTCGAAGAGGAACTGTTGCAGGACCTCAATTTCAATGTTGAATTTGCTCATGAAATCCAGGTCTATGTACATCAGTTGAAGGAGCACCATGATCTCTGCGTCTTCCCATTGCCTGGTATGAAAGGAGTAATGAAGTTATCACCAAATCACCACCAGCACCGAAAAAGAACATTGGGTGTATTCGCACTCAGCTACCAATCTGAGACTTGTAGCTGGAGTTCAGGTTCCAGCCAGGCAGAACCAAATTGACATTGCCTAACTTCTGCCTGGCTAGAACTGTAACAGCCTTGCCCTAGGAGAGAGCAGTGCACTTGCCTGGATACATGGACATGTGGGCAGAGCTCTCGCCCAACGATTAAAAACGTAAATGTTTAGAAAGTGGGAAGGGGCGAATCCTTCCTCTCTACGAACATTCGAACATACGAATTGGGAGCAGGAGTAGGCCACTCGGCCCTTCGAGCCTGCTCCGCCATTCAATAAGATCATGGCTGATCTGATTACTCCACATTCCCGCCTACCCCCGATAACCTTTCACCCCCTTTGCTTATCAAGAACTATCTACCTCTGCTTTAAAAATATTCTCAGATTCTGCTTCCACCGCCCTCTGAGGAAGAGCGTTCCAAAGACTCACGAATCTCTGAGAAAAAATTTCTCCTCATCTCTGTCTTAAATGGGCGACCCCTTATTTTTAAACAGTGACCCCTAGTTCTAGATTCTCCCACCAGAGGAAACATCCTCTCCAAATCCACCCTGTCCCGACCCCTCAGGATCTTATAATTTCAATCAAGTCACCTCTTACTCTTCTAAACTGCGGATACAAGCCTGTCAAACCTTTCCTCATAAGCCAACCCGCCCCTTCCAGGTATTAGTCTAGTAAACCTTCTCTGAACTGCTTCCAATGCATTTACATCCTTCCTTAAATAAGGAGACCAATGCTGTACCCAGTACTCCAGATGTGGTCTCACCAATGCCCTGTATAACTGAAGCATAACCTCCCTACTTTTGTATCCAATTCCCCTCGCAATAAACAATAACATTCTATTAACTTTCCTAATTACTTGCTGTACCTGCATACTAACCTTTTGCGATTCACGCACCAGGACACCCAGATCCCTCTGCATCTCAGAGCTCTGCAATCCCTCGCCAGTTAGATAATGGCCCAGAAATTCAGGTCAGGGGCTTCCCGCGGGTGCAAGCCCCCGACCTGCACTTACCTTGCGCGCCGGCAGTTGAGCTGTAGGGCCCCCGTGGAATTCCGATCCGGGGCCTGGCCCAGCTGCCGGCCGCGCTGTGCTTGCGTGTCCCAGGGGCGCAGTTAGTTCGATGCGTCCCCTGGGATCACGTGGGCCATGGGCAGCCAATCGGAGGAGGGAAAAGCCCATTCATAAGTCTTGACAGGAAGACCTGTCCAGACTTATAAATACTACGGCCCCAAAATAGCAGTAATCCTTCAAAAAAAATTTTTTTTAAATCACACTTTTTAAATAAACTATAAATTACATTAAATAACTATTTTAAACAATAATTTAAATTTGAAAAAAATAATTTTATATTCTAACGGGGCTAAATATATTAAAGTATTTAAAAATAATAAACCTGTGGGGAAAAATGTTTTAATTTTAATTAATTGACCATTTACCTTGTAAAAAGCAGGCCTTACGCCTGCTTTTTACATTTCTAAAATCTAAAGACTTACCCTCCCGGAGAAACCGGTAAAAAAAAGTAAGTTCAAAGTGCACGCGCAGACTCCCCCACGCACGTGTTCAACCTCTGAACCCCTTCATTCAGAGGAACGGAAGTGCCAGTTTCCCGCACATGCGCAGTGCATGCAGGAAACCGGCACTTCCATCGGGCCCACGCGGGAGTACCCTGTGCGTACTCACCCGTGGAGACCAAATTTCTGGGCCATTATGTTTCTTTTTTATTCTTCCTGCCAAAATGGACAACTTCACATTTTCCCACATTATACTCCATTTGCCAGATCTTTGCCCACTCACTTAACCTGTCTATATCCCTTTGTAGCCTCCTTTATATCCTCTTCACAATTTACTTTCCTACTATCTTTGTGTCACCAGAAAATTTAGCAACCATACCTTCAGTCCCTTCATCCAAGTCAGTTATATAAATTGTAAAAAGTTGAGGCCCCTAAACATTTAAATTGATGCTCTGCGGGTTATGAAGTGCCCAGGGGGTCCATTGAACCTCATTAACTCTTCAAAGAAGCAACGATTCAGAAATATTGATAAAATGAAGGCAAGGAAGATTGTGATGGGGAGAGAGAGATCACACATCAGAAAGGCTCTTTTGTATCTCTTATTAAAATTTGTGGTGTTGGACAGGATCACAATGTGAAGGCAGGTAATACTTGTAGTGTCCGCGTATCAATAACACACGGACTGCAGGAGAACGGTAATAACAGGTGTTTACTGAACAGAGGGTATGCTGGAACTGAAAGTACAGAAGCCTGCTACAGCTTTATATACAGGTGTGGTCACTGCCGGTACTACAGTATAAAAGCAGTTCTCTCTTAAAGGTACATACACAACAATTCCTCCCCTTTTAGATAAACAGTACATAACATTCATTTAACAATTAAATAATAACTAATTACAATTTTCTTGGTACTATATACATCAGCTGAAAGTAATCATTTATAAATTCAGTCTTTGAGGAGGCTTCCTGATCCTGTCTGGATAGCGCCTTTCTCGAGTATCCTGTTCTTGCGGCGGAGTCGATTCTGGCTCATTGTCATTGGTTGGTTCGTCAGCTTCCAATACCACTGATTCGGAGGTAGACGCAATCTGTACTTCGGGTTCATCACCAGGTGCGCATGCTCGTGGTATGGGTTTGACTTGTTCCTGTGACTCTAGAATCTGGTCAGCATGGCGTCTCACGATGCTCTCTCCAACGTCCACTGTGTACATTAGTGGTCCCTGCCGTGTGCATATCGTTCCTGGCTGCCATTTTTCTGTTCGGTAGTCGCAGGCCAAGACTGGTTGCCCTATCTTGAAGCTCCTGGTTGGCTTTTCATTGATGTGCTGGAATTGCTTATGCTCAACATCTCGTCTTATGTTTGGTTTGAACAAATCCAGGCACCATCTTAACCTTCGGTTAAAGAACATCATGGCTGGAGCTTGGTTGGTGACTGCATGTGTCGCATTCCGGTAAGCAAACAAGAAATTATCCACCTTGTGTTGCAGTGGTATGTTGTCATTATACATCGCCTTTATTGCTTTTTTAAAGGTTTGAACAAACCTCTCAGCCAATCCATTTGTGGCTGGATGATATGGGGCGGATGTGTAATGCTTTACCCCATTATTCCTCAAAAACCTCCGGAAATCCTCGGACACAAACTGTGGTCCGTTGTCGGAGCAAATCTGTTCTGGCAAGCCATTCCTGGCGAAGGTGGTCCGTAGGACTGCAATCGTTTTCTCCGTGGTGGTGGAGGACATTTTAATGACCTCTGGCCATTTCGAATGTGCATCCATGGCGATTAAATACATTGAGTCCATAAATGGACCAGCAAAATCAAAGTGTACCCATTGCCATGGAGATGAGGGCCACTCCCATGGGTGTAGCGGGGCCTGTGGTGGAGCGTTTTGGACTTTCTGGCATCCTGTGCATCTCTTGGTCATTTCCTCGATTTCTTTATCGATTCCCGGCCACCATACAAACGCCCTGGCTAGGCTCTTCATTTTTACCCCTCCCAGATGACCCTCATGAAGCTCATTGAGCACTCTTTCTCTCAACTTGGGTGGAATTACCACTCGGGATCCACACATCAAGGTCCCCCGGCACACTGACAGCTGTTCTCTCCTTGGCGAGAATGCTGGCAACAGTGAGTCGCCATGTGCTGGCCATCCCTTCACCGTCAAATCATAGACCCGAGAGTGTGTCGGGTCATTTCAGGTTTCCTTCTCTATACTTGAGTTTGTAACAGGTAGACATTCGACTATGGTCGAATGGAATATCTCAACAGGGTCCACTGCAGGTGCTTCCTCCACCATAGGCAGCGGCAGGCGCGACAGCCCATCAGCGTTTGCATGCTGTTTCGTGCCCTTATACTCTGTCGTATTGATGTGCCCCTAGAAAAAGTGACCATCTTTGCAGCCGTTGCGCCGTCATCACCGGAACGCCCTTCTTTGGGTTAAAAATGGAGACAAGAGGCTGGTGATCAGTCAGTAAGGTGAATTTCTGCCCGTGCAGATAGTGATTGAACTTCTTCCACCCCCCACACCAGGCTGAGGGCCTCCCTGTCAATCTGGGCGTAGTTACGCTCGGCTGAGGTTAACGAGCGTGACGCAAAGGCTATTGGCCTCTCTGAACCATCAAGGAATTTGTGCGACAGCACCGCTCCAATGCCGTAGGGAGACGCATCACATGCCAACCAAATCGGTAGTGTTGGATTGTAGTGGGCCAATACTTCTTTTGAAGTGATTAGGCATTTACATTTCTGAAAGGCACGCTTACACTCATCACTCCATTTCCATGCTACTCCAGTTTGCAGCAGGGCGTTCAGTGGGTGCAGAATTGTAGACAAATTTGGCAAGAACTTATGGTAGTAGTTCACCAACCCGAGGAACGACCTCAGTTGCGACACATTTTCCGGTGCTGGAGCCTTGACTACTGCCTCAATCTTGTCTGGGGACTTATGTAACCCCTCTTCATCAATCACGTGGCCACAATACGAGATTTGTTTCCTGAAAAACTCGCATTGGGGCGGTTGGCTCGTAGCCCATATTCTTGTAATCTAGTGAGCACCTGCTCCAGGTTGGCAAGGTGTTCACTGTCATTTCTGCCTGTAACCAGGATGTCATCCAAATAACACTGGGTCCCCGGGATCCCTTGCAGGACTTGTTCCATCGCCCTCTGCCAAATAGCCGGAGCTGATGCTACCCCGAATACCAGTCGGTTGTACTGGTAAAGACCTTTGTGAGTGTTTATCGTGAGGTATTTTCTAGATGCTTCTTCTACCTCCATTTGTAGATACGCTTGGGCCAGATCAATCTTCGTAAAGCATTTCCCTCCAGATAGTGAGGCAAAAATATCTTCTATCCGCGGAAGTGGATATTGTACTGTGTGAAGGACTGGGTTCACAGTTACCTTAAAGTCCCCACAGATGCGAACCTTCTTCGGTTCCCCAGGCATGCTGCTCAATGATTTCTTCATTACAGGAACGATTGGTGTGGCCCACTCGCTCCAGTCCACCTTGGACAGCACACCCAAACGCTCCAGACTCTCCAGCTCTGCTTCGACGGCTGGGCGGATCGCATATGGTACCGGTCCGGCCTTAAAAAAATTTGGGTTTGCATTATCTTCAATTTTTATCATTACCGTTACGCCTTTTAGAGTCCCAAGTCCTTGCTGGAACACCTCTTTCGCATCAGTTAGAATTTTTGACAGTCATCCAGGTGTGACGTCGCCATCCTTTTTGTCAGCCACAGTTAGCGCCTGAATGGAATGCCAATCCAATTGTATTTTTCGGATCCATTCACGTCCCAATAATGGTGGTCCTCCATCTTGTAGTGTATATATAGATACAGTTCCTGTGTTTCCTTGCCATTGTATTTAACGGGCACCCTTATTTTTCCTCTGGGGCAGACTTTTTGCCCCGTATATGGCTTCAAGACAATGGACGTGTCCTTCAAGGGTATGTGTGAGAATAGCCGCTCGTAGTCTCGTCGATTCATGACTGTTAGGGCTGATCCTGTGTCCAATTCCATCTTTACTTGGGACCCTGCTATCATGAGGGTGACCCAAATGGTTCGGTGATCCTCCTTTGCGATCACGTTGTGTGACTTTAGACAACTTAGTCTCCTGCTCCCAGAGTCATTATCACTCTTCTGATCTTCTGAACTACTGTCTGTCATCTTTTGTACTTTCTTGTACTTTTCCTTAGTAGTTCTTTCAGTGTTGGTTTTCTATCCCGACCTGCAGACTCGTGCCATGTGTCCCACTTTTCCACATTGCCTGCATACTTTGTCCTTAACCCAGCAATCCTTCTGGTCATGGGTTGTTCTGCCGCAGCGATAGCACTTTTCTGCTCCATATGCCATTTCATTGGTGCTATATTCTTACGGTTTCTGTTGTATTTCCGCAGCTCCCCGTGCTGCTGCTTCGTAGGATACTGCAACGCTGAAAGCCTTTTCTAGCGTAAGGTCCTTTTCCGAAAGTAGTCGTTTCTGGGTTCCTTCACTCTGGAGCCCGCAGACAAACTTATCCCTTAAGGTATCTACCAGTCCTGCTCCGAACTGGCAGTGTTTCGATAACTTGCGTAGTTCCGTAAGATAGTCAGCATTACTCTCATCTTTGTGCTGGTTTCTTTTATGGAACTTGAATCTTTCTGCTATCAGCAGCGGTGTAGGGTTTAGATGTTCCTGTAAGATATTGACAATCTCTTCAAAGCTTTTCTCCATTGGTTTAGCTGGGGTAATTAAATTCCGCAATAGGCCGTATGTTCTCGCGCCCATCAAATTCAATAATACCGACGCCTTCTTTTCATCGGCCACCTCATTTGCCTTGCAGTACACTTCAATTCTTTCCACATACATGGTCCAGTCTTCTATTTCGTTGTCGAAAGCAGTGATGCTGCCACTCTTCGGCATCTTGGGTGGTTTAAAATGGCGCCTCTCGCACTTTTCCTTCTTCCCCAATGGATTAAAATGGCGCCTTTTCCTTCTTCCCCCTGCTGCCAATGCTGCTCCTAGCGTTCTAACTAGTAATGGCGGCGCCCCGCGGCTTTCTACACGTCTCTCTTTTGTTAATTAATTTTCTTCGTTTTATTATTCTTCGACACTGTCCACTGCGCGTCTCTTTTCCTTCCCCTTTTTTACTTTCTTTAACGCTGCCCGACTTTTGAGCACCGGCCGCGCCCTGTGTGCTCCACCCTCTCTCTTTTTCTTCCCAACGACGCTGCTCAGCCCCTTTGCAGAGCCGCTCGATCAAGCTCTAGCCCGCTGCAGTCCAGGAAGGGTCAGCGCACTACCTGCTACCAGCCCGATTTGCTGGGACACCTTGACTGGAGAACCAAGCCCAGCTCTCCACAGCTTCCCCTGTGATTCTCTGAACTCCGATGGGTCACTGGGCGGTTGCCCACGGTCGATTCCCGTTGCTCTGGCTTCGACCTCCAAGAAGCTTCTTTTCAGGGATGGATCCCCGTGAGGTGATGCAGTACTGCAGGTGAGTTTGAACCTGCTCGTTGCCACTGTAGTGTCCGCGTATCAATAACACACAGACTGCAGGAGAACGGTAATAACAGGTGTTTACTGAACAGAGGGTATGCTGGAACTGAAAGTACAGAAGCCTGCTATGGCTTTATATACAGGTGTGGTCACTGCCGGTACTACAGTATAAAAGCAGTTCTCTCTTAAAGGTACATACACAACAATACTGTATTGCCAATCAGAGCACTGCTCACTTCACTGCTTCTCAATGTGCAGGAGAAAAGGGAAATCCATTGGTCTGTATGATGCACAATAGAAGGTGAGGTAGGCAAAACTGAACAAGCTTGAAGCAAAATCCCCAAGTGCACTTCAGCATTAGATTTACTTTGATCATTTATTAGCAATTATTGGCATTGTTGATACCTTTGGCTTTTATTGTAATAAAATTCAAATAGGCCACTGCTGGCTAAGAGCCCTCCCAATGGAGTTATTCTCAGCTTCATCTGATTTCCTATTTTCTCTATGCTGCAGGCCTTATAAATATGAAGGAAAAGACTCCTAAATAAGTCTTTGAACGATTGCAATTGCAAAGTGATCAATGTCTAAAGGTGGTGTTTTTTTGAATTCAGACGATGTGTTCATTGTGGCCATCGCATGGGAGCAGTGATATATATGAATTAAAAAGAGACATAACTGCTTTCATCCAATTTAATGACTTTTAAATGTGCATTTAAGACAGAAAAACAGGCCTAATTAACTGTAGTATAGATAATTATTCTTCTGACTACAATTAGTAAACAGAGCCATGAGAATAAACAGCCAACACAGCTGCATTCTCACTAGAAATTAATTATTTACATCCATGGTGTTTACCAGACATAATTACAAAAATATTTTTTCCACCTACTTTGTAAATGATTCCCCATCCATTTATGTCATAGAATCATACAACGCAGAAGGAGGCCATTCAGCCCATCGTGCCCATGCCAGCTCTTTGAAAGAGCTCTCCAATTAGTCCCACTCCCCTGCTCGTTTCCCACAGCCCATTTTTCTGCACTCCTCACAAAGACCCATATTTTCCTTGGTTTACTCACTTCAGTGAAAGAGTAGATGTGTGTGAACAGTATTGCAAACCTGGTAGAATACACTAACAGCCGACATTTGCCCACAGTCAGTGCTGCTCTGCGGAATGTTCCTGTCCAAAAACTAGATTATGGAAATCAGCAAAAAGTTATGAAAAAAGTGCGTTTAACTGTCTTGTTTTCGGACGATCGTGAAAAACGCATGAAGAATTAAACACGATGGGAGATAGTCACTGTAGTGTATGTACGTACCTTTAAGAGAGAACTACTTTTACAGCTCCGGTATACTGTAGTACCGGCAGTGACCACACCTGTATATAAGCCTTGAGCATGCCTCGGTACTGTTCTTTAGACTACCCTCCTCCAGTAAACACCTGTTGATTGTTAATTTACAGCCTCCGTCTAGTTATTGGAAAACATCATACTTTAAGAATCACGGATTCAACAGTGGCGACGAGGTCGATTCGAATCTACCTGCAACTCTGCATTTCCTTTCAAAGATTCGCTCCGGGAAGACGGTGGAAGAAAGTCGAGGCCAGAAGCACGGGCGTCGACCACGAGCAACCGCCCAGTCATCCGGCAGAGTGTGAACATCGCAGGGGAGGCTGTTGAGAGCTGGTTTTGGTTCTCCAACCACGATGATCCAGCAACAGACTGGCAACAGGTACAGCGCAGACCCTTCCCGAACAGCGGCGGCTGGAGCTGACTGACGGCACAGAAAAGGCCGAGCAGTGTCGACGGGGTAAGAGAGAGGGTGAAGCGCACAGGGCGCAGCCGGGAGTTGAAGACCGAGCGGCGTCGACGGAAAACAGAGAGAGAGTAAAGCACAGCCGGGGTTCAGGACCGAGCGGCGGCAACGAGAGAGGCGCATAGGAGAACGCGCAGAGCGCAGCCAGGGCTCGAGGGCTGAACAGCGTCCGCGGGGAAAGAAAGGAAGTGCGGGAGAAGCCATTGAGCCGCGGAGAAGAAGGGAGCGCGCGGGAGACGCCATTTTAGAAGCCGCAGCGGAGAAGAAGGGCGAGCGCGGGAAGAAAGGAAAGCACGGGAGACACCATTTTGTGCCAGCGAAGAAGGGAGAGCGTGGGAGACGCCATTTTAGACAGTTTAACCACACCCAGGGATGCCGAAGAGTGGCAGTGTCACTGCGTTCGACAATGAAGTCGAAGATTGGGCGACATATGTGGAACGCATTGAGGTGTACTGCAAGGCGAATGAAGTGCCAGATGCTAGGAAAGCACTAGTTTTGTTGAATTCCATGGGTGCAAAAACTTATGGCTTACTGCGAAACCTAATAACCCCAGAGAAGCCAGTGGATAAGAATTTCGAAAGCATAGTGGAAATCGTACAGGACCACTTAAACCCCACACCGCTGCTGATAGCAGAAAGATTTAAGTTCCACAAAAGGAACCAGCATAAAGACGAAAGTAATGCTGAGTATTTAACGGAACTGCGCAAGCTATCGAAATACTGCCAGTTTGGAATGGGACTAGCAGATACGTTAAGGGACAAGTTTGTGTGTGGGCTTCAAAGTGAAGGAACCCAGAAACGGCTTCAATCAGAAAAGGATCTTAGCTGGACAAGGCTTTCAGCATGGCAGTATCACACGAAGCAGCCGCACGGGGCGCTGCAGAGATACAACGGAGACCGCAAGAATATGGCACCAATGAAATGTCATATGGAGCAGGGAAGTGTTATCGCTGCGGCAGAACAACACACGACCAGAAGGATTGTTGGTTCAAGGACCAAGTGTGCAGACAGTGTGGAAAAGCAGGACACATAGCAAGAGTCTGCAGGTCAGGGAAGAAAACCAGCAGCAAGAAATCTCCACAGGAGAAGTACAAAAAGGTACATAAGGTGATGGACAGTAGTTCAGATGAACAAAAAAGTGATACAGACTCCAGAAGCAAGGAGCTGGGTTGTCTGAAACTACATAAGGTAATCAAAATGGAGGATCACCAGACTATCTGGGTCACGCTCAAGATAGACGGAGTCCAAGTGAAAATGGAATTGGACACAGGATCAGCCCTAACAGTCATAAACCGAAGGGACTACAAGCGGCTATTCTCACATATACCCTTGAAAGCTACAGAGATTGTCTTGAAGACGTACGCGGGGCAAAAAGTCTACCCCAAAGGAAAAATAAGGGTGAACGTGATATACAAAGGCCAGGAAATACCCAAAATGGACCTATATGTATTGCCAGATGGAGGACCACCACTACTAGGGCATGAATGGATCCGGAAGATACAATTAGATTGGCATTCCATACAGGCACTGAAGGTTGAGGCCAAAAAGGATGACAACGTCACACCTGGACGACTGTCAAAAATGCTAACTGACGCACAAGAAGTGTTCCAGGAGGGACTCGGAACACTAAAAGGCATAACAGCGACGATTAAAATAGAGGAAAATGCAAGCCCAAAGTTTTTTGTTTTTTTTTTAAGGCCAGACCGGTGCCTTATGCGATCCGACCAGCCGTCGAAGCAGAGCTGGAAGGGTTGGAATGTTCAGGAGTACTGTCCAAAGTGGACTGGAGCGAGTGGGCTACACCCATCATTCCTGTAATGAAGAGGTCGTTGAGTAATACGCCTGGGGAACCAAAGAAGGTCCGCATCTGTGGGGATTTTAAGGTGACAGTGAACCCAGTCCTTCACACGTTATAATATCCACTTCCACGGATTGAGGATATTTTCGCCTCGCTATCTGGAGGTAAACGCTTCACCAAGATTGATCTGGCCCAGGCGTACCTGCAAATGGAGGTAGAAGAAGCCTCGAAACAATACCTCACGATCAACACTCAAAAGGTCTCTACCAATACAACCGGCTGGTGTTCGGGGTAGCATCGGCTCCGGCTATTTGGCAAAGGGCAATGGATCAAGTCCTGCAAGGGATTCCAGGGACCCAGTGTTATTTGGACGACATCCTGGTCACGGGCGAAAATGACAGTGATCACCTCGCCAACCTGGAGAAGGTGCTCACTAGATTAAAGGGATGTGGGCTACGAGCTAATCGCCACAAGTGCGAGTTTTTCCAGAAGCAGATCTCGTATTGTGGCCACGTTATTGATGAAGAGGGGTTACATAAGTCCCCTGAAAAGATTGAGGCAGTAGTCAAGGCTCCAGCACCGGAAAATGTGTCACAACTGAGGTCGTTCCTCGGGCTGGTGAACTACTACCATTAGTTCTTAGCAAATTTGTCCACAGTATTACACCCACTGAACACCCAACTGCAAACAGGGGTACCATGGAAGTGGAATGACGAATGTAAACAAGCTTTCCAGCAGTGCAAAGAATTGATCACATCAAAAGAGGTGTTGGCCCATTTCAACCCAGCACTACCAATTCGGTTGGCGTGTGATGCATCACCCTATGGTATGGAGTGGTGCTGTCGCACAAATTCCCAGACTGGTTGGAGAGGCCAGTAGCCTTTGCGTCTCGGTCACTAACCTCAGCCGAGCGCAACTACGCCCAGATTGACAGGGAGGCCCTCAGCCTAGTATGGGGAGTAAAAAAATTCAACCACTTTCTGCATGGGCAGAAGTTTACCTTGCTGACTGACCACCAACCACTTGTCATAGAGTTATACAGCACAGAAAGAGGCCCTTCGGCCCATCGTGTCTGCGCCGTCCATCAAGCCCTGTCTAATCTAATCCCATTTTCCAGCATTTGGTCCATAGCCTTGTATGCAATGGCATTTCAAGTGCTCATCCAAATGCTTCTTGAATGTTGTGAGGGTTCCTGCCTCTACCACCCTTTCAGGCAGTGAGTTCCAGACTCCAACCACCCTCTGGGTGAAAAAGTTCCTCCTCAAATCCCCTCTAAACCTCCTGCCCCTTACTTTGAATCTATGCCCCCTTGTTATTGACCCCCCTACTAAGGGGAAAAGTTCCTCTTTATCTACCCTATCTATGCCCCTCATCATTTTGTACACCTCAATCAGGTCCCCCCTCAGCCTTCTTTGCTCCAAGGAAAACAACCCCAGCCTGTTTAGTCTTTCTTCATAGCTGAGGCGCTCCATCCCAGGTAACATCCTGGTGAATCTTCTCTGCACCCTCTCCAAAGCAATCACATCCTTCCTATAGTGAGGCGACCAGAACTGCACACAGTACTCCAGCTGTGGCCTTACCAGCATTTTGTACAGCTCCATCATAACCTCCCTGCTCTTATATTCTATGCCTTGGCTAATGAAGGCAAGTATCCCATATGCCTTTTTAACCACCTTATCTACCTGATCCGCTGCCTTCAGGGATCTATGTACATGTACACCAAGGTCCCTCTGACCCTCTGTGCTTCCTAGGGCCCTACCACTCATTGTGTATTCCCTTGCCTTATTTGTCCGTCCAAAATGCATCACCTCGCACTTTTCGGGGTTAAATTCCATTTGCCACTTTTCCGCCCATCTGACCAACCCGTTTATATCGTCCTGTAGCCTGAGGCTTTCCTCCTCGCAATTTACCACCCCACCAATTTTCGTGTCATCTGCGAACTTACTGATCATACCTTTTACATTCTCATCCAAATCATTTATGTAGATCACAAACAGCAAGGGACCCAGCACCGATCCCTGAGGTACCCCACTGGACACAGGCTTCCAGTCACAAAAGCAACCTTCGACCATCACCCTCTGCTTCCTGCCACTCAGCCAGTTTAGGATCCAACGTGCCAAGGCACCCTGGATCCCATGGGCTCTTACCTTCTTGACCAGTCTCCTATGCAGGACTTTATCAAAAGCCTTACTGAAGTCCATGTATACCACATCCACCGCATTTCCCTCATCCACACACCTAGTCACCCCCTCGAAAAATTCAATCAGATTGGTCAGACATGATTTACCCTTGACAAAGCCATGCTGACTATCCCCGATTAATCCTTGCCTCTCCAAGTGGAGACTAATTTTGTCCCTCAGAATTTTTTCCAATAATTTCCCTACCACAGATGTTAGGCTCACTGGCCTGTAATTTCCTGGTTTATCCCTGCTACCCTTCTTGAATAATGGTACTACGTTAGCTGTTCTCCAGTCCTCTGGTACATCCCCTGTGGCCAGAGAGGTTCTGAAAATTTGTGTCAGAGCCCCTGCAATCTCCTCCTTTGCCTCACAAAGCAGCCTGGGATACATCTCGTCCGGGCCTGGGGATTTATCCACTTTTTGGCCTGCTAAAACCGCTAGTACCTCCTCCCTCTCGATGCTAATATGTTCAAGTATATCACAGTCCCCTTGCCTGATTTCTATGTCTACATCGTCTTTCTCCATAGTGAACACAGATGCAAAAAATTAATTTAAAACCCTGCCTACATCATCTGGCTCTACACACAGATTGCCACTTTGGTCCCTAATGGGCCCTACCCTTTCCCTGGTTATCCTCTTGCCCTTAATATACTTATAAAACATCTTAGGATTTTCCTTTATTTTGCTCGCCAGTGTTATTTCATGGCCCCTCCTCGCTCTCCAAATTTCTTTTTTAAGTATGCTCCTGCACTTTTTATACTCCTCTAGGGCTTCCTCCGTCTTTAGTCTTTTGTAACTGCCAAAAGCCCCCCTTTTTTTTCCTAATGCATTTTTGTATATCCCTTGTCATCCAAGGTTCCCTTTGCTTGTTGGTACCACCCTTGACCTTTACGGGAACATGTTGGCGTTGTACTCTATTTCCCTTCTGGAAGTCTCCCATTGCTTTGATGTGGATTTTCCTATAAGTAGCTGCTCCCAATCCACTTTGGCCAGGTCCTGCCTTATCATATTAAAATCGGCCTTCCCCCAATTTAGAACCCTTATTTCCGGGCCGTCTTTGTCTTTTTCCATGACCACCTTAAATCTCACCGAATTATGGTCACTGTCACCAAAATGCTCTCCTACTGACACTTCCACCACTTGCCCGGCTACATTCCCTAGAATTAGGTCCAGTACCGCCCCCTCTCTTGTAGGACTTTCTACACGCTGGCTCAAAAAGCTCTCCTGGATGCACTTTAAGAATTCTGCACCCTCTAAGCCTTTCACACTCTGACTATTCCAATTAATATTGGGGAAGTTGAAATCCCCCACTATTATTACCCTATTATTTTCACACTTCTCTGAGATTTGCCTACATATCTGTTCCTCTATCTCCCCCTGACTGTTTGGGGGCCTATAGTACACTCCCAGCAAAGTGCTTGCCCCCTTTTTGTTTTTAAGTTCTACCCATATGGCCTCATTGGAGGAACCCGCTAATATATCATCCCTCCTTACAGCAGTAATTGACTCCTTAATTAATATTGCAACACCCCCGCCCCTTTTACACCCCTCTCTGTCTCGCCTGAAGATTCTATACCCCGGAATATTGAGCTGCCAGTCCTGACCCTCCTTCAACCATGTCTCCGTGATAGCAACAATATCGTACTCCCATGTGTTCAACAACAACTTCAGTTCATCCACCTCATTTGCAAGACTCTTTGCATTAAAATAAATGCCTTCCAGCCTTGCCATATTCCCTTTTGCCTTCCCAGCTGACTTGTTTTTTCCTCCGTATTTGGCTGTAAATCACCCCCTACTATAGCTCCACTCTGTATCCCATCCCCCTGCCAAGTTAGTTTAAACCCCCCCCCCCAACAGTGCTAGCAAACCTCCCCGCAAGGATATTGGTCCCCCTCTGGTTCAGGTGTAAACCGTCCGACTTGTACAAGTCCCACCTTTCCCAGAAGCAGACCCAGTGATCGAGGAAACTAAAGCCCTCCCTCCTGCACCAACTCTTTAGCCACGCATTCATCTGTTCTATCTTCCTATTCCTACACTCACTGGCACGTGGCACCGGGAGTAATCCAGAGATTACAACCTTTGAGGTCCTGCTCTTTAATCTTCTACCTAGCTCCCTAAATTCTTGCTGCAGGACCTCATCCCTCTTTTTACCTATGTCATTGGTACCAATGTGGACCACGACCTCTGGCTGTTCGCCCTCCCCCTCCAGAATGCCCTGCAGCTGCTCAGTGACATCCTTGACCCTGGCACCAGGGAGGCAACAAACCATCCTGGATTCACGTCTACGGCCACAGAAACGCCTATCTGTTCCCCTTACTATAGAATCCCCTACCACTATTGCTCTCCCACTCTTTTTCCTTCCTTCCTGGGCAGCAGGAGCACCCCCAGTGCCAGGAAGTTGGCTGCTGCTGCCTTCCTCTGGTAAGTCATCTCCCTCAACAGTATCCAAAGCGGTATACCTGGTTGAAAGGGGGATGGCCACAGGGGTCTCCTGCACTACCTGCCTGCTTCTATTGTTCCGCCTGGTGGTCACCCATTTCCCCTCTGCCTGTGCAGCCCTACCCTGCGGTGTGACCAACTCACTGTACGAGTAATTCGCGACCCTCTCAGCATCGTGAATGCTCCACAACCCATCCACCCGCAGCTCCAGCGCCGCAAGACGGCCCATTAGTAGCTGCAGCTGGATGCATTTCTGGCACACGTGTTGGTCAGGGACACTGGCAGCGTCCCTGAATTCCCACATAGAGCAAGAGGAGCACATCACGGGGCTGGGCTCTCCTGACATGGCCTACCCCTTAAATCAATTTAAGTTAACTTAGTTCAATACCACCAGTAAAGTAAGCCTTACCTGGTCTCTGGAGCCCTTTGTAGGCCCGCTCTGCCGCTGAAGCACCCGCCGAAGCTCTGAGGCCTGGCCTTGCCTCATCTAACTCCCTGACTCACCCAACTCTCAGCACTCTGTTGAAACTGCACTCAGTGCAAAATCGCACTTCAAAGCCTGTTTTTATAGGCCCTGAAACAAAGACTTGCTGAGCTGAGCCCAGCTACAGCAGAACCAGGTTAACCAGATTACTCCAGTTTCCCTTGTTAACTGCCTTCAGCTGCTCTGAGTTGTAGGACTTGTTTATCCCTTTTTAACCCTGCTTAAAGCTGGGAAATTTAGATTTTAAACAGTAAACAGTACACAGTAAATGTGGAACAAACAAAAGTTTGATTTCAGCAACCAGTTAAGACTCCATCTTTAATCCAAAGAAGGACGTTCCGGTGATGACTGCACAACAGCTACAAAGATGGTCCCTTTTTCTAGGGGCGAACCAATATGAAATAGAGTATAAGGGCACGAAACAGCATGGAAACGCTGATTGGCTATCATGCCTGCCACTGCCTACTGTGGAGGAAGCACCAGCAGTGGACGCTATCGAAATATTTTATTCGTCGATAATTGAACGATTGCCAGTAACTAACGCAGATATAGAGCAGGAGACCCGCAATGATCCGACACTGTCTCGGGTATATGATTTGACGGTGAAGGGATGGCCAACACATGGCGACTCACTGCTGCTAGCATTCTCATCCAGAAGAGAACAGCTGTCAGTATGCCAGGGGACAGTGATGTGTGGATCCCGAGTGGTAATTCCACCCAAGTTAAGGGAGAGAGTGCTCAATGAGCTTCACGAAGGCCATCTGGGAGGGGTGAAAATGAAAAGCCTTGCTAGGGCTTATGTGTGGTGGCCGGGGATCAATCAACAAATCGAGGACCTAAAAAAGAGCTGCTCAGGATGCCAGAAGGTCCAAAATGCACCACCACATGCCCCTCTACACCCATGGGAGTGGCCCTCCTCTCCATGGCAACGGGTGCATATTGATTTTGCTGGTCCATTCATGGACTCAATGTTCTTAATAGCAGTGGATGCGCACTCGAAATGGCCTGAGGTGATCAGAATGTCCTCCACCACTACAGAGAAAACGATTGCAGTCCTACGGACCATATTTGCCAGGAACAGCTTGCCAGAGCAGATTTGCTCTGATAACGGACCACAGTTTGTGTCCGAAGAGTTTCGGAAATTTATGAGAAGGAATGGGGTAAGGCATTACACATCCGCCCCGTATCATCCAGCCACAAATGGATTGGCTGAGAGGTTCGTACAAACCTTTAAAAAGGCGATAAGGGCCATGTGCGATGATGAAATTCCACTACAGCATAAGGTGGACAATTTCCTGTTAGCCTACAGAAATGCGACACATTGTTCTTTAACCGAAGGTTGAGATCTCGTCTGGATTTACTCAGACCAAATGTGCGAAGAAATGTTGAGGATAAGCAATTCCAGCACATCAATGAGAAGCCGACAAGGAGCTTCAATGTAGGACAACCAGTCTTGGCCCGCGACTACCGAACAGAGAAATGGCAACCCGGAACGATATGCACACGGCAGGGGCCACTAATGTACACAGTGGATGTCGGGGAGAATATTGTGAGACGCCACGTCGACCAGATCCTAGCGTCACAGGAACGAGTCAACCCCGTGTCTCGCGTACCTGGGGATGAACCCAACATACCAGTAGCATCTACCCCAGAAACAGTAACAGCGGAAACTGATGAACTGACCGAAAGGGGGCCAGAATCACCTCCGCACCAAGAACAAGAACCTCAGGAAAGGCGCTATCTAGAAAGGATCAGGAAGCCGCCCCAAAGACTGAATCTATAAATGGCCTATTTCAGTTTAATGTGCATGTTAAAGTGTTAACTGTTATTTGAATGTTATGGGTACTGTTAATCTAAAAGGGGAGGAATTGTAGTGTATGTACCTTTAAGAGAGAACTACTTTTACAGCTCCTGTATACTGTAGTACCGGCAGTGACCACACCTGTATATAAGCCTTGAGCATGCCTCTGTACTGTTAGTCTTTAGACTACCCTCCTCCAGTAAACACCTGTTGATTGTTAATTTACAGCCTCCGTCTAGTTATTGGAAAACATCATACTTTAAGAATCACGGATTCAACAGTCACAAAAGGAGTATTTAATGGCAAGTTCAGAAGTGAACTGCACAGAGGAGTTTTCTGACCATTGTCAAGTGTATCACAGCAGCAGTAGGAGAGGGCAGCTCAGGAACACAGAGGGCATAGGAGGCTCATGACTCACAGCCAACACTGCTGCAATAGTCAACTGTCTGCAGATCTTGAGTAGCAGTGCATGAGTAGTCTCGAGTCAGCAGAGAGGCTGTGACTGCAATGTGTCATCTGATCGAGGGGGGGCCTACAGTGATAGTCTACCGTCTGTACTGCACTACCAGTGGCAGTGAAGATCACCACAACAGGGTCCTTTATGTACAAGGGCATTTTGGCATCCACAGGGCGATATCTCAAGAATCATCAGTTTTGATATGCACCACTCTATTAAGAGTAACTGAAGCCCTTTATCACCATTAATCCAGCTTCATAAATTTCAGCCCTAAGTAACAACAGCCGGGGCAGCTAAAATCAAACTGGGTGACTTTTCCACGGTTTAGAGCCTCACTGCAAAGATATAGCCATTCATGCATCGCCTTCAATCATACACATCATGTTGCCATCACAACACATTATATCATCATCACGCATACAAGTGCTGTTATTCATAGTAGTGACATCACGGTGTCACTTATCATGATGACATGACGCCAGTACTTTACATTTGTGCATTAGACAAACCGTCACGGCCAGTCTGCGCATGTGCAGAAGTCTGGGACCCACGTTGCCGGCAGTTAATGGGAAGACTGGCTTCACTTTTAGGAGGCAAATGCGGGAGACTCCCTGAGACCTCTTCCAATTTAAGAGCAGCGACTGTTTACCAGTAATTAGTTCTCTCCTACAATTTACTGTGCTCTTTCACTTTTAGGAGGCCACATTCGCCCTGGGAACCTTGGAATATTCTCTTTCAACTAATGATAAAGCCAGCAGTATTTACATATCAATAGCAGATTTCACATAAAATAAAAAGGCATAATTTAACCAGGCATACTCGAATACGCACTTCAAATATCTCCGGAACTTCTAAGAGCCACATAATTTTCACATTAAAGCAGCAGGTGCAAGCGCTGGCTCATCTGAAGTTGTGATATTAAAATCAGCACACATTGGGATAATATAGGAAGTACTCTTGTCGCCTTGTGCTCAGAGTGCACTTAACTGATCCCTTTTACTCAAATCAGGTGCTGACTAACACGTGGCCATAACATTGTGAGGAAGCATTGAAAATAAGTGAAGTTGTTTGTATTTTGTTATATTCACGGGTAAACCTTGAGCACCGTCTTTCTTTAAATTTGATCAGCTGGCTTGAAATGCTAACAACAAACTCATGAGTAAGCTTATTAGCATGGTGGATAGGGGAGTGTCTATGGATGTTGTCTATATGAAATTCCAGAAGGCCTTTGATAAGATTCTACACAAGAGTTTAGGTGGATAGGGGAGTGTCTATGGATGTTGTCCATATGGACTTCCAGAAGGTATTTGATAAGGTTCCGCACCAGAGATTATTAGCAAAAATGAGAGCATATGGAATTGGAGGTAACCTTGTGATGTGGGTTGGTAATTGGTTGGGAGATAGGAGACAGAGAGTAGGGATAAATGGTTTGTTCTCCGGTTGGCGGGATGTGACAAGTGGTGTTCCCCAGGGATCTGTACTGGGGGCTCAGCTTTTCATCATGACTTGGATGAAGGAATTGAGAGTTGTATATTCAAATTTGCAGATGACACTAAGTTAGGAGGTATTGTCAGTTGTGTGGATGGGAGGAGGAAGTTAGAAAGGGACATAGACAGACAAAGTGAGTGGGCAAAACTATGGCAGATAGAGTTCAATATGGGGAAGTGTGAGGTCATCCATTCTGGATCTGAGAAAGACAAATCAGAATGTTTTCTTAATGGTGAGAGACGAGGAGTTGTGAAAGAGCAAAAGGATTTAGATGTCCATGTACACAAATAATTAAAACCTAGTGCATGGGTACAAAAAGTAATCCAAAAGTCTAATGGAATATTGGCCTTTATCTCAAGGGAATTGGAATTCAAAAATGTCTTGAAGTGATGCTTCAGTTTTACAGAGCCTTGGGCAGATCCCATCTAGAGTATTGGGTTCAGTTGTGAGCACCAAACTTCAGGAAAAATATATTGGCTTTGGAAGGGGTGCAGCGCAGATTTACCAGAATAATACCAGTGCTTAAAAGGTTAACTTATGAGGACAGTTTGCATAAACATGGCTTGTATTCTCTTTAGTTTTGAAGGTTGAAGGGTGATCCAATTGAAGTATTTAACTACCTGCATATGATGTAATCACATGTTTTGATCTAATTTAATGTAATTACCTCACATGTTTGCAAATGAAAAAAGGTTTTCTAAATACATTTTCATAAAGGCAGTGTTTAAGAACTTTCAAATGTTTATGGTACTAAATATATAACTTCAATTTTACTGTAAAATTTATATTGCTCTCTGTGGAAGACTGAAACAGATAATACCACAAATTGTATTTCAGCCATAACCATCTTATTGTTTGTTCAGCATGTTATATCATCGAGGGACTAGATTAGAGGAAAATTGAGGAGCAATGTGATTGTCAATAAAACAGAAGGCATTTATTCAGGATTTTGAATGTTTGCACAGTACATTTTAATAAAGAAACACCTTCCCTCAGTTTAATGTACATACTGTCAGAGCAGGGCCTTAATTTAATGCAGCAGTATTCTTTGGTATAGAATTCAATGATTCTTTCATATCATAATACTCACACCGAGGGATGAAATTAAAGAAGATCTGAGCATGTTATTATCTATTATGAAGGGGGCTCTGATGAAAGGTCAGCAGCCTGAAACATTAACTCTGTTTCTCTCTCCACAGATGTAGCCTGACCGGCTGAGCGTTTCCAGCATTTTCAGTTTTTATATTGGCCCAGAAATTCAGGTCTCCACAGGTGAGTACGCACTGGGTACTCACCCATAGACCCGATGGAAGTGCCGGTTTCGTGCATGCACTGCGCATGCGCAGGAAACCGGCACTTCCGTTCCTCTGAATGAAGGGGTTCAGAGGTCGAACACGTGCGCAGGGGAGGCTGCGCGTGCACTTTGAACTTATTTTTTTTACAGGTTTTTCCGTGAGAGTAAGTCTTTAGAATTTAGAAATTTAAAAAGCAGGCATAAGGCCTGCTTTTTACAAGGTAAGTGGTCAATTAATTAAAATTAAAACATTTTTTCCACAGGTTTATTATTTTTAAATACTTTAAAGCAAGGTAAGTTTATTTTTAGCCCTGTTAGAATATAAAATTATTTTTTTCAAAAATTTAAATTATTGTTTAAAATAGTTATTTAATGTAATTTATAGTTTATTTAAAAAATGTGATTTAAAAAAAAAAAAATTATTTGAAGGTTTACTGCTATTTTGGGGCCGTAGTATTTATAAGTCTTGACAGCACTTCCTGTCAAGACTTATGAATGGGCTTTTCCCTGCTCCGATTGGCTGCCCATGGCCCACGTGATCCCAGGGGACGCATCGCACTAACTGCGCCCCTGGGACATGCAAGCACAGCGCGCCGGCAGCTGGGCCAGGCCCCGGAGCGGAATTCCACGGGGCCCTACAGCTCAACTGCCAGCGCGCAAGGTAAGTGCAGGTTGGGGGCTTGCACCCGCGGGAAGCCCCCGACCCGAATTTCTGGGCCAATATATATTGTTACCGGTTTACTTATTTTAATCTTTCGTTGCCATGTGTTTCCCTACATTACAACAGTGACTGCACTTCAAAAGTACTTTGTTGGCTGTGTGAAGCGCTTTGGGGCATCCTGAGGTCGTGAAAGGCGCTATATAAATGCAAGGCTTTCTTTCCTTTATTACGCGTTCCCCTCACCCTCCCCGGCTCCCCATCAATATCGGGGACTTTGTTTCCCCTGTTCTTCAGAGATGCTTTGAGTTTCAGTTTTGAATTTTTTTTAAGTTACTGATAAAGATAGTTTTGGGTAGCCCACCCTAAAATTAGTGTACAGTTTGCATTTATTTAGAAAATGCTTATGTATTTGAATTTTATTTTGTTTCCCTGTACCTAAAAGTTTAAGTTGTGAATAACGGGTACTTAGGAATGAATACAGGCAGTAATTTCACCAAGTGGTCCTGATAATGAAGTGAAGCTGAGACAGTTTATAATCATAATATGGATGCTAGAATGAGATTCCTAGCTTGAAACACTTCCAAATATCCATTTCTTTAATAACACTAGACGACCTCCTGTGGCATTACCCATGGGTAAGGCTGGAATACATTCTTGAAATTTAGCTGCTAACCCGGCCAGTCCATTCAAGACTACTGCCTAGGTACTACCTATGGGGATGTGGTTTAAATAGGTCTGGAGGTCAATCAAAATGTAATTGCTATTTGCTTTGTGGATTACAGTGGAGATACTGTGAGTTCAGTCTATTGGAGCACCCAGACATTGATGTCCCAGACTTTGATGTGCCACCATCAGAAAGTGCCAAACAGAGCCCAGGCACATCCACAGGAAATAATGGAAAATCAGAGGGCAAGTTGGACTAAGCTGCTCTCATGCATCACCTCGCGGCTGTCAACTTGGCTTTATCAGTGGACTGTTCTGTTCACTGGGAATAGTGCATAGCACAAGAATACCAAAAGAAAATGGAACTATATTTTCAAATAACATAGTGGTTCCCTGTGTCCTTCCTCAAGTATCCCACAGTTCTCTTCCCCATGCTTTTCCAATCCAAAATGTTGGCTCTTCCTAGGTTGGCTTCGGCCACCTTATTTGTTATTGGAACTCATCTTCTATATTATTGCTTCCTGGTGACTAATGAACTGTTAGGACATGCCCCTCTCGATTGAGGGCTTGAAAATATAAAAAGATAAGTTTCAAGGTACACACATACGATGAATTTGGGATGGTGCTTGTATTCTGATCTGGGGACCTTTTTGTCACCAATGAGGTGTCACAATGGACACTGACAACCTGCATCTCCCTGACGGCAATGTGTGATTGAGTCCATACTGAAGAATTAATGACAGTGATGTAATCACTGCTGATTTATCAACCGACAACCAACAGTTAACAGGAACTAGCATAATATAGCGCTAAAAATTTACTAATTTTTAGGGTTAATGCATATTTCATAAAAAGAATCTGAGAAGATTCTCCCAATGACATCACAGAGTACTCACACTGACCAAGCCTGTCAAGTATTAATTCAGAAATATAGATGGGCTTCCAATTGACAAATAATCTCTTGTTACGATTAGATAGATAAGAATGGAGCCAGGCGAGTGCAGTCCCACCCAGCTGGACGACGGTGGAGAGGCATTGGAAAAGGATGGAGTGGTCAACCGTGTCAAAGGCTGCAGGCAAGTCAAGAAGGACGAGGAGGGATCGTTTACCTTTGTCACAATCACAAAGGATGTCATTTGTGACTTTGATGAGAGCCGTTTCGGTACTGTGGCAAGGGCAGAAACCTGATTGGAGGGATTCAAACATAGAATTGCGGGAAAGACGGGCACGGATTTGGGAGGCAGCAAAACGTTCAAGGACTTTGGAGAGGAAAGGGAGGTTGGAGATGGGGCGGTAGTTTGCAAGGACGGAGGGAATCAAGGTTTGGTTTTTTGAGAGGGGTGATGATGGCAGATTTGAGGGAGAGAGGGACAGTACCTGAGGAGAGAGAACTGTTCACAATATCAGCTAACATGGGAGCCAGAAAAGGAAGTTGGGTGGTCAGCAGTTTGGTGGGAATAGGGTCGAGGGAGCAGGAGGTGGGTCTCATGGACAAGGTGAGCGCAGAGAGGTCATGAGGGGAAATCGGAGAGAAGCTGGAGAAAGATGTGAGTTCAGGGCTAGGGCAGGGGGGAACCTGAGAGGAATTTTGGCCCAGTGGGGTAGGGGAAGGAAGGAAGTGGCAAAGGCAGCTGAACAGATGGTCTCAATCTTAGAGACAAAGAAGTCCATGAGCTCCTCACATTTGTTATCGGAGGTGAGGGTGGAGGAGACAGGGGAGAGGGGTTTAAGAAGACAGTTAGCAGCAGAGAATAGGAGCCGGGGTTTATCTTTGCATTCCAGACTGATTCTGGAATAGTGAGCAATTTTGGCAGATGAGCGCAGGGCCCGATAATGCTTTGTGTGGTCCAGCCAGATCTGGCGGTGAATGGCTAAACCAATTGTTCGCCATATCCGTTCAAGTCTGCGTCCCTTGGACTTAAGGGAGCAAAGATGAGAGCCATGCCAGGGGGAATGGCCAGGGTGAGAGAGGGTAATTGTTTTAGTAGGGACTAGGGCATCAAAGGTGGTGGTGAGGGTGTGGTTGAGCAGATCGGTAGCTGCAGCAATGTCATGGTGAATGGAGGGCCAGAGGCTGGATAGTTGGGATTTCATAAGTGCAGTTGTAAGAGAGTTGGGAGAGAGTTTTTTCCAGGGGCAGACACAGAAGGAAGTAGGGTTGGGAGGGGAGGGGCGGTGGAAGGGGGATGTGGGTAGAGAGCGATACGAGGAAATGGTCAGAGATGGCCTTATTTGCAATTGACGCGATGGGAGTAGCGAGGCCACGAGAGATGGCAAGGTCGAGGGGGTGGCCATGAATATGGGTTGGGGAGTTTACATGGAGGGAGAGATTAAGGGAGGATAGGAGGCTACTGAACTCAGAGGAGAGCGAGCATGATGAATTGAGATGGAGGTTGAAATCACCGAGGATGAGAAGTCATTCGGTGCAGAGTCTGAGGGAGGAAAGCAGTGAAGATATCTCAGTAATAACATTTTTATGGTACTTGGGTGGGTGGTAGAGAACAAGAATTTTAAATGAGAGGTGAGAGGGGTGGAATAAGGTGAGATGCTCAAAGGAGGAGAAGGTGCCGGAGGAGTAGGGGGACAGACCAAGGTGTGATTTGGTGATGAGAGCCACACCGCCACCACGGCGGTCTGAGCGGGGCAAGAGGTGGAAGGTATAGGCAGGTGGGGAGGCTTCATTTAAGGGTAAGGTGTCATCACCCCTCAACCAAGTTTCCGTCGGGGCCATGATATCGAAGCAGTCATCCACTATAAGCTCATGGATGGCAAGGGCCTTGTTCACAAGTGAACGGACATTCTGGAGGGAAATGCATAAAAATTAGTAAAAAGATTAGTAAAAAGCAAGGGCTTGCATACCAGTTATCAAAGGTCGGTGTCTTCAGATACTGCCTGACTTCCTCTGTGACCTCCAGACTGCTGCATTGAAAAGGAATGAGTAGTATTTTAACAAAGATCTCATTTTTTCTGTCGACAGCAATGATATCTCTGTAATTAAGAACCAGTTTTATTTTTTTCAGCAAAGCAATTTTTAGCTCACTCCTCAGCACTAATCAAATCCCTATTTCTGTTCCAGGTTCAGTTTCTGTTTTAGGAGATAAGTTAATCAAATCCTCTTAGCCAAGCAGAAGAGCATTTGTTCCACTCTCGGATTACAGGTTTGGCCAAGTCTTCTACTTCCTTCCACAGTTATACCATATGTTAAGGAAATCTCCAACTGGCTTAAGTCAATCTGATCCAAATAGCAGTCATGTCACATTTACAGCAGCAAAATACCTTCTGTAACCTAGAATGAAAGGTTTTACTTATTATAATACAGAATAACTGTCAATATTTGTTTTGGTTATTTTCTAGTACTAAAAAAATGAAAACAATTTGCCTGTTCAGGCGTGACTGTGATTAGTCTGCAATTCAGTACAATACTGAGGAAGAGTTGCAATGTCAGAGGCGCTGTCTTTTGGGTGAGACATTAAACGGAGACCCAGCTGCCTGTTCAGGTGGATGTAAAAGATCTCATGGTACTATTCATAAAGGAAAAGGAAATTCTCTGTTATCCTGGCCAATATCCTCAACCAGGAGTATCATTCATCTCATTTGCTGTTTGTGGGAGCTTGCTGTGCACATATTAGCTGCTGAGCTTGCCTACATAACAACAGTGACTACACTTCAAATTAATTCATTGCTTGTGAAGATCTTTTGGGATGTCTAGAACACTTGGGCGGACACAAGTTCATACGTCATTTGTAATCTCTTTCTTATCACCTGCCAATGTCATTTAACAGCTGAAAACTATTTTCACCAGCACAAGCACTCTTCCACCAGTCTTGCTCATCTTTTCATGATGGTACAGTAAAATTATGTAGAAGAGAGTTTAGCTGGTAAATAGCTTCACCACAATGAGTTTCTCTGGAAAGCACATTACCTCATCTGCAGGTAGTTTTCCATCACTTGCTGGCACTCTTCTTTAGTTTTTCTCAATGAACGTTTGTGATAGAAGGGTGAAGGTTTATTTGTCCCCTCTGTCAGCTCTTTAAATAGTCCGAGCCAGCTGAGGTGTTCAACGCTCTGTGGACATTAAAGAGTTTTAATAAGGATGAAACAATGGCCCGGATTTTGCAGTCAACGGTGAACGAATGGCAGCAGCCGTTCATTACACTGACACTTGCCCACAGACTTTCTACGGGCTTTTGCACTGGAACTTGCGGTGATTACAAATCTGTTTCAGGGTGGAGCCCTCTACAGGGGATCTGGGACCTGTGTGAACAGGGAAAGCAACTGTGTATCTCCTTAACCAATCTGATTGAAGAATTCTTAGTGGCCCGGAATTTACAGTTGTAATGACGGCGAATCTGTCCGTGTTCACCATCATTACTGTGTACAACTGACAGCAACTTCTGGCGTTCACACATGCGCAGTTAAACGCAAAATTCCAGAAGTTGCTGTCAATGATACCCTGCTCCTCCTCAGTGTGCGCTGTTGCAGTCTTCGCAAATGCAATCAACACAGAAATAGTGATTTGACATGAATTTTAAAAGGAAAAAGAGCAGGAAAGCTATAGTGATAGGAGAATCTATTGTAAGGGGAATATATAGGCATTTCTGCGGCCGCAAACGAGACTCCAGGATGGTATGTTGCCTCCCCGGTGCAAGGGTCAAGGATGTCTCCAGGCGGCTGCAGGGCTTTCTGGAGAGGGTGAACAGTCAGTTGTCGTGGTGCATATAGGTACCAACGATATAGGTAAAAAATGGGATGAGGTCCTAAAAGCTGAATATAGGGAGTTAGGAGGTAAATTTAAAAAATAGGACCTCAAAGGTAGTAATCTCAGGATTGTTACCAGTGCCATCTGCTAGTCAGAGTAGAAATAGAAGGATATTTCTGATGAATACATGGCTAGAGGAATGGTGCAAGGGGGAGTGATTCAAATTCCTGGGACGTTGGAACCGGCTCTGGGGGAGGTGGGACCAGTACAAACTGGACGGTTTGCACCTGGGCGGGACCGGGACCGATGTCCTAGGGGGAGTGTTTGCTAGTGCTGTTGGGGAGGGTTTAAACTAAAATGGCAGGGGGTTGGGAACCTGTGCAGGGAGACAGAGGAAAGGGAAGCAAGGATAGAAACAACAGACAGGAAGGAGAAAAACAAAAGTGGAAGGCAGCGAAATCAAGGGTGTAAATCAAACAGGGCCACAGTAAATAATAATTCTAAAAGGACTAAGAGTGTTAAAAAAACAAGCCTGAAGGCTTTGTGTCTTAATGCAAGGAGCATTTGTAATAAGGTGGGTGAATTAGCTGCGCAAATAGATGTAAATGGATATGATATAATTGGGATTACGGTACATGGCTCCAGGGTGACCAAGGCTGCGAATTCAACATCAAGGGTTTTCAATATTCAGGAAGGACAGGCAAAAAGGAAAAGGAGATGGGGTAGCATTGCTGGTTAAAGAGGAGATTAACACAATAGTAAGGAAGGATATTAGCTCTGATGATGTGAAATCTGTATGGGCAGAGCTGAGAAATACCATGGGGGCAGAAAACGTTAGTGGGAGTTGTATACAGACCCCCAAACAGTAATGCTGAGGTTGGGGATGGCATTAAATGGGAAATTAGAAATGCGTGCAATAAGGGCACAGCAGTTATCATGGTTGACTTTAATCTACATATAGATTGGGCTAACCAAATTAGTAACAATACTGTGGAGGAGGAATTCCTAGAGTGTATACGGGATGGTTTCCTGGACCAATATGTTGAGGAACCAACTAGAGATCAGGCCATCTTAGACTTGGTATTATGTAATGAGAAAGGATTAATTAGCAATCTTGTTGTGCGAGGTCCCTTGGGGAGGAGCGATCATAATATGATAGAACTGGTTGGCAGACAGGAAGCAAAGAGTTGGAATAAACGGGTCTTTTTCCGAGTGGCAGGCAGTGACTAGTGGGGTACCGCAGGGATTGGTGCTGGGACCCCAGCTATTCACAATATATATTAATGATCTAGACGAGGGAACTAGATGTAATATCTCCAAGTTTGCAGACGACACAAAGCTGGGTGGGCGTGTGTGCTGTGAGGAGGATGCAGAGAAACTCCAGTATGATTTGGACAGGTTGGGTGATTGGGCAGATGCATGGCAGATCCAGTATAATGTGGATAAATGCGAAGTTATCCACTTTGATGGCAAAAACAGGAAGACAGATTATTATCTGAACGGCAGTAGATTGGGAAAAAGGGAAGTGCAATGAGACCTGGGTGTCCTTGTGCACCAGTCGCTGAAGGTAAGCATGCAGGTGCAGCAGGCGGTTACGAAGGCAAGTGGTATGTTGGCCTTTATAGCGAGAGGATTCGAGTACAGGAGCAAGAATGTCTTGCTGCAGTTGTACAGGGCCTTGGTGAGACCACACCTTGAGTATTGTGTGCAGTTTTGGTCGCCTTATCTGAGGAAGGATGTTCTCGCCATGGAGGGAGTGCAGCGAAGATTCACCAGACTGATACCTGGGATGGCAGGAATGACGTATGAGGAGAGATTGGGTCGATTGGGATTATACTCGCTGGAGTTTAGAAGAATGAGAGGGGATCTCATTGAAACTTATAAAATTCTAACAGGACTAGACAGACTAGATGCAGGAAGGATGTTCCCGATGGCGGGGGAGTCCAGAACCAGGGGTCATAGTCTAAGGATAAGGGGTAAGCCATTTAGGACTGAGATGAGGAGGAATTTCTTCACCCAGAGAGTGGTGAACCTGTGGAATTCTCTACCACAGAAGGCAGTGGAGGCCAATTCATTAAATATATTCAAGAAGGAGTTAGATATATTTCTTAAGGCTTAAGGGATCAAGGGATATGGGGAGAAGGCAGGGACAGGGTACTGAGTTTGGATGATCAGCCATGATTTCATTGAATGGCGGAGCAGGCTCGAGGGGCCGAATGACCTACTCCTGCTCCTATCTTCTATGTTTCTATTATAATGAAGCGAATGACTTAAATACACTTTCAGTTGTCCATAACAACTGTGTGACGGTTTTTGCAGCCCTGCAATTGCAATCCAGTTGCATTCCATTGTTAGCTTCTTGCCAAACTCGGTACAACAATTAAAACGGAGAAAACAATAGAGTGCGTTAAGTGAATAAAATTACTTCATTATTCATTGAACCGTTTTCCACTGTAATAATGAAGCCCATCTTTTCCATCAGAAAAAATGGTCTGGTTCTGAAGCCTGCAAAGTTTGCCAATTATTTAAGAAACAGCATAACTTCTAAATTAAAGCAGAGTACACATTAACATTTTTTCCCAACCTTTGTGCATAATTCAATTAAGACCCATGGAAAATGCACAATAAAATAATACAAAATAAAACACACAAATACTCAATGTGTGGGAAGTAAATGCATTGTACTGATTTGGTGTTTTGACACTATTCATTAATAAAATTGAGTTTTCTTACTTCAAGTTTCTCCCGAAATGACTCTACGCGATTTCTCATCTCATATACGATGGATGGCATCTCCCCAGATTCCACCAGAATTTTCTTCTCTAGTCCCTGTAACCTAGGGACAAGGGTTTTGTATAGTTTTAAATGTTGTTGCATATGTTGCTCGTGGTGTCATTTCCTTCAGATTAATTCTCAGGCTTGTCTGAAATCGCAGCCCCAGCAAATGAATGGAGACGCACCACTGGTTAGGCAGCTCCTCCCCATCAGTGATATTACCACAGGGGCCTGGAGAGGAAAGAGACTCAAGGTGCGGGTTAGCTTTGCATTGAAAGTTTAAGTTTTCTTTACAACGGTAAAAAATACACGTCTAATTCGGTATGGCTTTTATCTTTTTAATTTACTTTTTGGTCGGACAAAAATTGTTCACACATTATACAAAAAACCTTCAAAATTCCACTCATTATCCACTCATTAGCATTGACTGACGTCAAGGTCGACCAATCCTGTGCCGTGATGATTGACCAATCCTACAGTTCAGTCACCTGATGGTTGACCAATTGGTGTGTGTGTGGGCGGGACTAACCATTCTCAGCTCAGGGATCTGGCAGCCATTGCCTCAAGCTAAAAACCCCATTGCCTCAACCTAAAAATATGCTCATCGAGGTTAGTATCTTATTTTTTTTTAAAGATTTACCAAAAATGTTTTATAAGTACTTTAACTTTCATCTTTGAAGGTATTAAAAGCTAGAAATGTTTAGGTTAAAAAACAGTGCAAAACAGGCCTAGGCTTCTCCAACTGCTGACAGCCCAAATCCAGTCCCAGGCTTCCGGCCCACACATCCACCAGGCCCAAAAAAGCCCTAGAAACTGCCGGCAACCCAAATCCAGTCCCAGGCTCCCGGCCCACACATCGACCAGGCCCAATAAAGCCCTCACAATGCGGGGCTCCCCTGCTAGTCATTTTATAATTTACCACTACTTAGGGCCAGTCCCTTCCATAACAATGTATTTTGTCAGTCATGGCAGTGGGTAGCACTCTCACCCCTGAGTCAGAAGGCTATGGGTTCAAGCCCCACTCCAGAGACTTGAGGACAAAATCTAGGCTGACACTCCAGTGCAGTGCTGAGGGAGTGCTGCACTGTCAGAGGTACCGTCTTTCAGATGTGACGTTAAACTGAGGCCCCGTCTGCCCTCTCGGGTTGACAAAAAAGATCCCCAGGCACTATTTTGAAGAAGAGCAAGGAAGTTTCCCCCGGTCCTGGCCAACATTTATCCTGCAACCAACACCTAAAACAGATTATCTGGACATTATCTCATTGCTGTTTGTGGGAGCTTGCTGTGTGCAAATTGGCTGCTGCGTTTCCTACATTACAACAGTGACTACACTTCAAAAGTACTTCATTGGCTGTAATGTGCTTTGGGATGTTCTGAGGTCGTGAAAGGCGCTATATAAATGTAAGTCTTTCTTTCGCCAAAATCTCTGTGGCATTTTAACAGAAGAAAAGGAATGATTGTGGCATATTTAAAAAAAGATAGATTCTGAATGAATAAAAGATGTGATGGACAGACCTTTTCTCCATGGCAGACAGATCAAATCCCAACACTGCTGCTAGTTCAGAACCTGTAACCAGAGAGTAAGATTAATGTACTGGCCTGCTGCCAACGCGTAAACATTCTGACAGAAAATTTCCACGAGTGAGGGGTTCTCTCGATCTCCCGTCATGACTTGGGCAGAAGATCAGTGGAAACCCCAGAGAAACGGTGTCAATAGCCTTTCGCGCCAGTTATCTGGCGTCTCCACTGAAGTTACGACTGGAGGTCCGAAAACCCAGTGAAAAATGTTACCCCTCGTAGGGTTTTAATCTTCCAAACTAAGGACACAGTCATTTAAAATTTTATAACACATTATTATGACCAATAGTTAAATATGAGCCAACACACTAAAAAGTGTTCCTTTCAAATATCCGTAGAATAATAGAGGTAGATTTTAACTATCGTGTGGCCAATCATTACCATACAGCCGATGAGCATCATACTGTAACGGCTTCAGCGGCACTTCCCTCTGCTCGCCACCTGAGGGCGGTTTTTGAGGCTTCGGTGCGCTGCTGCCGTGCCTTCTGGGCCCCTCTCCTCACCTGTTTCTCGAGTAATTGTTCTCATCAGAGTAATTAGGCTAGTTAATAAAGTTGTTCAGTTTTGTCCTTGTCTTGTTCCTCTTTTTGTATAAACCAAAAAAAACATTAAATAAATAAACTATAACAACCCTTTAAATAGACCTAATAAATCAAATTAAAATTTGGCCCCTTTAAATCAATTACGCACTCCAGTCCCCGCGGCGCCCACCGGTCACGAAAGAGCTCGAGCTCGCCGGCGGACACCGCGTGCTCCATCTCCAGGGCCACCCGGCCGCGAACATGGCCGCGGAAGAGAGGGAGGCAATCCGGCCGGACGACCCCCTCGACCGCCCGCTGCCTGGACCAATTAATGGCTTTCTTGGCCAGGCCCAGGAGCAGGCCTACGAGGAGGTCCCCCGACCTGCCCGCTCCCCTCCGCACCGGGTGACCGTAGATCAAGAGCGTGGGACTGAAGTGCAACCAAAATTTGAGGAGCAGCCCCTTCAAATAGTGTGTCCTTGTCTTGTTTCTCTGCCTTCTGGCCTCACCTGTGTGTTGTTAAAGTATTTGTCTCCTGTCTCATTTGAATAATTATGTCACGTGACCACTCTGGCCTGTATTTAAGCTTCCTGTTTCCTGTCCTCTTTGCTCAGTCCTGGGTTTGCCTGCCTGCAAGTAACAGCTCTTGCTGTGTCTCTGGCGTTCTTGAGTCTGTCTGTGTTTTCAAGTCTCAGCTGAATCTCCTTTCGAGTTCTACCCGGTCTCGAGTCCTTGGATAGGTTTCCTGCGCTTGGGTCCACTACCGAAACCCTAGCAAAATGGCCCCGTGAATGCACGGCCCCGTGACACATACGACAAATGGACGCCCACCACAGCCATCTCAAGCATCCTCAGTGGATGATCAGGAGCCTTCCATCTACTAGGCTCCTGCGACAGAGGAACCACCTCGTAGGAGTGTTAGAGTAGGTAAATTAGCACAGAAACCAGGCATTGAAGGATTGCACTAGGATGATTTCAATTCAGCATTAAGAGGAGGAAAAGTTGTTAAATCCACAATATGCACAACGTTAAGTTGATGTTAGACCCATGAGGTAGTAGTGATGGAGGGTATTCAGAAGGTAGGTGGAAATAGTGAGTCAGGTAGTAGATGGGACTCTTGGTGTGCTGGAGGAAGAATTTGCTTAAGAGAATCTCTCCTCAATAATTTGTTGTCTTTTCACTCTGGCAGTTGGAAGAACTGCTCGGCCTTAGTCTTCCTCATCATCCTCCTCTTTCTCATCCCCTTCCTCATATTGCTCCTCCACATCTTCCTCCTTTGGTGGCTGCAAGAATGGCCCCTTTGAATTGCATACTTGTGTAGAATGCAGCAAACCACTACAAATCTGGAGACTCGCTCGGAGCTATACTGCAGGACTCCTCCGGATGGGTCTAGGCACTGGGACCTTTGCTTGAGGATGCCTATTGTTTGCTCAATGCGAGCTGTGGTTCGTGTGTGGCTCTCACTGTTTTGCCACAGTATGAAGGTATCACAACTACTGCCAGGAAACCGGGCTGTGCCTGCGCAGGTCGGTGCTGCCATGTATGCTGCTGCTGGTGTAGCAGCCTCAATGGCAATCCCAGCAAAGTTCCCATCTTTTCCAGTACTCCTGCAGCAGTGAAGTGACAAAGTACGGCGGCAGCCAAAAGTTACTTGGTCCATTAAAGCTCATCTTCCTAATACATTAACTCTCCCATCATGGTATCCAATTACATTTTGAATAACCCCATGGTTTGCCCCATTACCTCGATTATTCCAAATGATATCACTTATTCAGTGAAGAAGTTTTTCGGCAGTTGAATTGCTCTACACTGGCCATGCTGAGCTATGTTGAATTGCTCTACACTGGCCATGCTGAGCTATGTTGAGTTACTCCTCACTGCCCATACTGAGCTATGTTGAGTTACTCTGCACTGCCCATACTGAGCTATGTTGAGTTACTCTGCACTGCCCATACTGAGCTATGTTGAGTTACTCTGCACTGCCCATACTGAGCTATGTTGAGTTACTCTGCACTGCCCATACTGAGCTATGTTGAATTGCTCTACACTGGCCATACTGAGCTATGTTGAGTTACTCCTCACTGCCCATAATGAGCTATGTTGAGTTACTCCTCACTGCCCATACTGAGCTATGTTGAGTTACTCCTCACTGCCCATACTGAGCTATGTTGAGTTACTCTGCACTGCCCATACTGAGCTGTGTTGAATTGCTCTACACTGGCCATGCTGAGCTATGTTGAGTTACTCCTCACTGCCCATACTGAGCTATGTTGAGTTACTCTGCACTGCCCATACTGAGCTATGTTGAGTTACTCTGCACTGCCCATACTGAGCTATGTTGAGTTACTCTGCACTGCCCATACTGAGCTATGTTGAATTGCTCTACACTGGCCATACTGAGCTATGTTGAGTTACTCCTCACTGCCCATACTGAGCTATGTTGAGTTACTCCTCACTGCCCATACTGAGCTATGTTGAGTTACTCTGCACTGCCCATACTGAGCTGTGTTGAATTGCTCTACACTGCCCGTACTGAGCTATGTTGAGTTACTCTGCACTGCCCATACTGAGCTATGTTGAATTGCTCTACACTGCCCATACTGAGCTATGTTGAATTGCTCTACACTGCCCGTACTGAGCTATGTTGAGTTACTCTGCACTGCCCATACTGAGCTATGTTCAGTTACTCCTCACTGCCCATACTGAGCTATGTTGAGCTACTCCTCACTGCCCATACTGAACTATGTTGAGTTACTCCTCACTGCACATACTGAGCTGTGTTGAGTTACTCTGCACTGCCCATACTGAGCTATGTTGAGTTACTCCTCACTGCCCATACTGAGCTATGTTGAGTTACTCTGCACTGCCCATACTGAGCTGTGTTGAGTTACTCCTCACTGCCCATACTGAGCTATGTTGAGTTACTCTGCACTGCCCATACTGAGCTGTGTTGAGTTACTCTGCACTGCCCATACTGAGCTATGTTCAGTTACTCTACACTGGCCATACTGAGCTATGTTGAGTTACTCTACACTGGCCATACTGAGCTGTGTTGAGTTACTCTGCACTGCCCATGCTGAGCTATGTTGAATTGCTCTACACTGCCCATACTGAGCTATGTTGAGTTACTCTGCACTGCCCATACTGAGCTATGTTGAGTTACTCCTCACTGCCCATACTGAGCTATGTTGAGTTACTCTGCACTGCCCATACTGAGCTGTGTTGAATTGCCCTGCACCGCCCATACTGAGCTATGTTGAGTTACTCTGCACTGCCCATACTGAGCTATGTTGAGTTACTCCTCACTGCCCATACTGAGCTATGTTGAGTTACTCTGCACCGCCCATACTGAGCTATGTTGAGTCACTCTGCACTGCCCATACTGAGCTATGTTGAGTTACTCCTCACTGCCCATACTGAGCTATGTTGAGTTACTCCTCACTGCCCATACTGAGCTATGCTGAGTTACTCTGCACTGCCCATACTGAGCTATGTTGAGTTACTCTGCACTGCCCGTACTGAGCTATGTTGAGTTACTCTGCACTGCCCATACTGAGCTATGTTCAGTTACTCCTCACTGCCCATACTGAGCTATGTTGAGCTACTCCTCACTGCCCATACTGAACTATGTTGAGTTACTCTGCACTGCCCATACTGAGCTGTGTTGAGTTACTCTGCACTGCCCATACTGAGCTGTGTTGAGTTACTCCTCACTGCCCATACTGAGCTGTGTTGAGTTACTCTGCACTGCCCATACTGAGCTATGTTGAATTGCTCTACACTGGCCATACTGAGCTATGTTGAGTTACTCCTCACTGCCCATACTGAGCTATGTTGAGTTACTCCTCACTGCCCATACTGAGCTATGTTGAGTTACTCTGCACTGCCCATACTGAGCACTGTTGAGTTACTCTGCACTGCCCATATTGAGCTGTGTTGAGTTACTCTGCACTGCCCATACTGAGCTGTGTTGAGTTACTCTGCACTGCCCATACTGAGCTATGTTGAGTTACTCTGCACTGCCCATGCTGAGCTATGTTGAATTGCTCTACACTGCCCATACTGAGCTATGTTGAGTTACTCTGCACTGCCCATACTGAGCTATGTTGAGTTACTCCTCACTGCCCATACTGAGCTATGCTGAGTTACTCTGCACTGCCCATACTGAGCTGTGTTGAGTTACTCTGCACTGCCCATACTGAGCTGTGTTGAATTGCCCTGCACCGCCCACACTGAGCTATGTTGAGTTACTCTGCACTGCCCATACTGAGCTATGTTGAGTTACTCTGCACTGCCCATACTGAGCTATGTTGAGTTACTCCTCACTGCCCATATTGAGCTATGTTGAGTTACTCCTCGCTGCCCATACTGAGCTATGTTGAGTTACTCTGCACTGCCCATACTGAGCTATGTTGAGTTACTCCTGACTGCCCATACTGAGCTATGTTGAGTTACTCCTCACTGCCCATACTGAGCTATGTTGAGTTACTCCTCACTGCCCATACTGAGCTGTGTTGAGTTACTCTACGCTGCCCATACTGAGCTGTGTTGAATTGCCCTGTGCGGTCTGCGATGTTGGATTGTCAGGTGAAGCTTGTACTGTGCTGTGGCGTCTCTTACCCAAGGAATTGGTCTTGCAATCAGCAGCAACAACTTCCAGTTTGTACTGTGTTTGCAGAGTATTAGACTCCAGCTTTGGTGAGATGTTTATAATGTTGCCTTTTGTGTTATACAGTTTCAGGATGTCGTGGGGACCTGCCTCAGCAGCAGCTCGGAAAACCTCTGCAAGAAAATAAAAGGTCACACATCAGTACAAATACTTTGGTGTAAACTTGAGCTTATCCAAATCTCTGCAGCCCATATCCTAACCCGCACCAAGGCCTGTTCACCGGTCACCACTGTGCTCGCTGACCTACATTGGTTTCTAGTCCGGCAACATCTTGATTTTAAAATTCTTATCTTTGTTTGCAAATCCCTCCATACCCTCGGCTCTTCCTGTCTCTGTAACCTCCTCAGTCCTACAACCCTCCGAGATCTCCGCGCTCCTCCAATTCTGGCCTCTTGCGCATCCCCGATTTTCATCACTCCACCATAGTTGGCCATGCCTTCAGCTACCTAGGCCCTAAGCCCTGGAATTCCCTCCCTAAACCTCTCCGTCTCTCTCCCTCTCTCTCCTCCTTTAAGTTGCTCCTTAAAACCTACTTCTTTGACCAAGCTTTTTAGTCACCTGTCCTACTATCTGCTTATACAGCTCGGTGTCAAATTTTGTTTTATAACGTGCCTGTGAAGTGCCTTGGAAGATTTTACTACTTTAATGGCACTATATAAATGCAAGTTGTTGGTGCTGTTGTTGTACAATTCATAAAAGGTAAGTATAGATGAGGGAGGATATTGAGCCCACCTTGCTCATCTTCCAACAGAAACTACAGGCCCGCCATCAAAACATGTAACTGGCTTGACTGATTTCAAACTTGAATGGTTGTGGGTTCAAGCTCCACTGTACACTTGAACACATATTGCAGGCTGACGCTTCGGGACAGTAATATGGGAGATCTGCATTATCAGAGGCATTGTCTTTCAGATGAACCATTAAACCAAAACCAGATCTGCCTGTTCACGTGGAAGTAAAAGATCCCGTGGCACCACTCAAAGAACGGGAGAGAGCTCTCCTGTTGTTCTTGCCCATATTCTTCCCTCAGTTAACCCCACGAAAAAGACTCATTATGTGGCCATTCATTCATTTTCTGTTTGTGGGACCTTTTCTGTGTGCAAATTGCTACTGTGTCTGCCTATATAGCAATGGTGATGGCACTGCAACAGTAATCCACTTTAAGGCAACCTGAGGATGGGAAAGGTGCTATATAAATCATAGAATCATAGAGAATCATAGAATGATACAGCACAGAAGGAGGCCATTCAGCCCATCATGCCTGTGCCGGCTCTTTGGTAGAGCTATCCAATTAATGCCACTCCGCTGCTCTTTCCCTATAGCCCTGTAATTGTTTTCTCTTCAAGTATTTATCCAATTTACTTTTAAAAGTTACTATTGAATCTGCTTCCACCACCCTTTCAGGCAGTGCACATTCCAGATCACAACAACTCGCTGTGTAAAAAAATGATTCCTAAATGCAGGTTCTTTCTTTATTTCAGGGCTTTTGGCTCCACTACCCTGCCCAGAAGGCTTTTGTAGGTATTGATCACTCCTTATGTGAAGATGTGCTTCCTGCAATCAAAAATAAATTTAAAAGTGCTCTTGATTTACCTTTTTTATTCCACTTAGTGTCTTATATACTTGAATAAGATCCCCTCTCGTCCATCTCCTATCAGGACTAACGAGTCCAGTTTATTCTCATAACTCAGTCCTCTAACATTAAAGAACAGCCCTTGGGTCTATCTCTGTACTACCACAAGGATTTTGATGTTTAACTTGTGTTTTCATGACCAGAAATGAACTATTATTTTAACAGATTTCAGAATTATTGAAATTTACAGTTTTGGCTTCATTAGAAAAGGTTAAGTTGTTTGATGATGAGGGAAATCGCTACAGAGACAACAGTAACCTGAATTCTTCTGTTTTCAGATGATCCACTGTAATAATACAACGCTAAGATTCTTAGCTCTGTTTGTCTGGTGGAGGGAAAAATCCTGGAATCACTTTAAGAAATAACTGGATGCTATAATGGGAGGTTGTTAGGATATCTAGATGGATTAATTAAAATGAGCCTTCCTCATCCGTAATTATCTTGGTTTATTGTTGCAGACTTTTAACCACCAAGGGAAAGTGGCATTATTTTCTATTTGCACATTGTGTTCTCAGAAGCCGGACATAATTATAACCTTGTTTTCCACAGCTGTGCTGTAAACTTCAGAGGCAACTGTGGCTCAAACAATGTTAGATGTTCAGCCAAAGGTCTGCAGTTTGTTGATGAACATATCTACAAACCACAAACCAGTTACAATGATGTTGTGGCAGAGCCACTGAGGGACTCTGAACAACTGTACATAATTCCCTTTAACGATGCGTTAGCTACAGACTAAATCTGTACCATTGTATATACTGTTTGCATGTACAGTGCGCGGTCCCTTTAAGAGCGCGGGCAAACGCGATGACGTCATGCCGCTAATCACGTGATCACCCAAACGCGGGAAAAACGTGATGACATCATGACACCATCCACAGGGCCGCCCTGGCAGTCCTCGTGGAGCCTCCAACCTGTTAAGACCTGTATTCATAGTTCTCTTGCATCAATCTGTTTAAACTCGTTAGTTTGACATTAAAAACCTTTTTGATTGATTGCCTGCGTCAAACTCAATCTCTAGATAGGAATTTGACCATTCCTACATTGGTGACCCCAACTTTTGTGAACGGATTTCGCAAAAGGAACACAGCATGGAGGCAAACGCCGTTTCATTGAAGCTGCCGCAGTTCTGGGAGCAACAAGCGACCTCGTGGTTCATCCAAGTTGAAGCCCAGTTCACCCTGAGAGGCATCGTTGAGGATCAGACCCGATACTTATACGTGGTCTCCGCACTCGACGGCTCTACCGCCTCGCGGATCATCAGTCTTCTCGGGAACCCCCAAGCGGACCGCAAGTATGAGACCCTCAAGGCGCGGTTGCTACAGGTTTTCGGGCTCACGAAATCAGAGCGCGCCCTTCGGCTGCTCGCTATGCCCGGGATCGGGGACTCCAAACCTTCCGAGATGATGAGCCAAATGCTCACACTCCTCAGCTCCAAACCGGAATGCTTTCTCTTCAGAGAGTTATTTCTCAGCCAATTACCGGAGCAAATGCAAGTGGCCTTGGCGAGATCCGAGGTCGAAGACTGCGCAGCGCTCGCTGCCGAGGCAGACAAAATATTCGCTGTTACGCAACAGTACTGCGCTGCCACAAGGCGCCCATCCGCCACAGACGCCGCCCCAGCTCCTCAGCCCACGGGGCTGTGCTTCTACCACGCGCGGTTTGGCGTGAAGGCGAGATGTTGCCGCCCTCTGTGCAGCTTCTCTCAAAAAAAAACAACAACTCCGTCCAATGAAGAACGGGTCTAACGGGTGCCCCGCGGCCGCGATGGCAATCGGCAATGCAGGCAAGCTGCTCTTCATCACAGATACCCTCTCCGGTCGTCGGTTCCTGTGCGACACCGGAGCGCAGTGCAGCATTCTACCCGCATCAGCTCTTGATGTACAGGCTGGGAGGCACGGCCTCCCCCTCGAAGCGGCTAATGGCGGAGCTATTCGGACCTTCAGCAGACGGCGGGTCCAGGTTTGCTTCGGCGGCCAGCGGTTTTTCTGGGAATACGTTACGGCCAAGGTTTCGCAAGCTATTCTCGGTGCAGATTTCCTGTGCACCAACGGCCTCCTGGTCGATGTAAGGAACCGACGGCTGATCAACGCGGCCACGTTTCACTCTATCCCTTGCCACCGTAGTAACACCATGTCGCGCACCGTCTCCTGCGCTTTCCCGACTCCGAATGAGTTCGCTCGCCTGCTAGGCGACTTTCCAGACCTGACCAGGCCCACATTCTCCTCCACGGCCAGGAAACATGGTGTGGAACACCACATCACCACCACCGGCCCCCCAGTCCACGCGCGGGCCCGGCGCCTCGAACCTGGCAAGCTAGCGGTCGCGAAGGCGGAGTTAGCAACAATGGAATGCTTAGGGATTATTCGCAGGTCGAATAGTCCCTGGTCTTCGCCTCTTCACATCGTACCGAAACCTGGCGGCGGATGGCGGCCCTGCGGCGACTATCGGCGCCTAAACGATGGCACCACTCCTGATCGATACCCGATCCCCCACATCCAGGATTTCTCTGCCCATTTGGCAGGAAACACCGTTTTTTCCACGGTTGACCTTGTCCGAGTCTACCACCAGGTCCCGGTGCACCCGCAAGACGTCCAGAAGACCGCAGTCATCACCCCTTTCGGTCTTTTTGAATTTTTAAGGATGCCGTTTGGGTTGAAGAACGCCGCCCAGGCTTTCCAGCGCCTCATGGACTCCGTGCTGCGGGACCTCAAGTTCCTTTTCGTCTACTTAGACGATATTCTCATCGCCAGTCCTAATAAGGAGGAGCACATCTCTCATCTACGCACCCTCTTTCGACGCCTCAGCCAACACGGCCTGATTATCAACCCAGCCAAGTGTCAGTTTGGTCTGCATCAAATTGATTTCCTGGGACATCGCATTACCGCAGAGGGAGCGGTTCCTTTGCAAGCGAAGGTGGAGGCGATGACATCCTTTCCACGCCTGCAGAACATAAAGGCCCTGCAGGATTTCCTCGGCATGGTAAACTTTTACCAACATTTCGTGCCTGTACCATTGTATATACTGTTTGCACGTACAGTGCGCGGTCCCTTTAAGAGCGCGGGCAAACGCGATGACGTCATGCCGCTAATCACGTGATCACCCAAACGCGGGAAAAACGTGATGACATCATGACGCCATCCACGGGACCGCCCTGGCAGTCCTTGTGGAGCCTCCGACCTGTTAAGACCTGTATTCATAGTTCTCTTGCATCAATCTGTTTAAACTCGTTAGTTTGACATTAAAAACCTTTTTGATTGATTGCCTGCATCGAACTCAATCTCTAGATAGGAATTTGACCATTCCTACAATGTCATGTTACACCGAATATACTTCAGGATGAAGAAGCAATGCTGAAAGAATCATGTTGCCACAAGCTGCATTTCTCTACAATGCCTTAGCATATAGTTCAGATGTTGCCATGGGATTATGTTTCTGAGAAGAATACTGAGCTATAAATTAAAATATTAAAAGTAGGCCATAACTATCCTTTAATGATGTGAATGGGGTCATTATGAATTCAGCTATGAGCCAATATCAGTGAGATAAAACGTAAGCTCCAATCTCTGTACCTATATCTTTATAAGATGTCAAAGTAGCAATTAGATTACTGAGGAGCAATCCTAGGGAAGTACTTTGGATGACTACCTTGTAAAATATATATATTTTTTAAATTTATGTTTTCTGGTGAACTTTTGTGCTTGCCAAAGAATAGACTAACATAATTCTCTTCGCTTTTGTTAGCCAGAGTCAGCATCAGGAATTCCCAAGTTAGGTTTGACAAAACTCACTGCAAAGTAAAGTTTGTCGGACTTTGTCCCGTGTACCTTCGACTGCCCTCATAAGCTCATTCTACTAAAGCAAGGTGAGGCTTTCCACTTTCTCACCAACTACCCTATGGTTTTCTGAGTGAGATTGCTAATGAGTGCTAAATTGGAACAATGGAATTTCAACACATTAGTAATGTTTTGAAGTGCATTACAATAATTTCCCTTCTCTGGTCTGGATACCTGACCAGAAACATATAGACCAAGGGGTTGAATGGCCTACTCCTGTTCCTATTAGAAGGGAATTGGATATATACTTGAAGCAGAAATATTTGTAGGGCTATGAGGAAATAGTGTGTGAGTGGGATTAATTGGTTAGTTCTTTCAAAGATCTGCGACCTAACTCCACATACCTCTCTTTGGCCCATATCCCTTAATACCTTTGGTTAACAAAAAGCTATCAATCTCAGATTTTAAATTAATAATTGATCTAGAACCAATTGTGTTTGCTGAAGAGAGTTACAAACTTCTACCACCTTTTGTGTGTAGAAGCGTTTCCTAATTTCACTCCTGTAAGGTCTGGCTCTAATTTTTAGACTATGCTCTCTTTGTCCCCCTATGCATCATTTGTCCCATCATGTCGGTGCTGCCTCTTTGAAAGAGCTAGCCAATTAATCCCACTGACACACTATTTCCCCATAGCCCTACAAATGTTTCCGCTTCAAGTATAGACCCAATTCCCTTTTTAAAGTTACTATTGAATCTGATTCCACCACCCTTTCAAGGCAATGTATTCGAGATCATAACAGCTCACTGTAAAAAAATGTCTCCAACATTTATCCTATAATCTCTAGAGACTGAATGCATACACTGTAAAAGAAAGCGAGAAAAAGAGATAAATAACCAGAATTAACCTGGCATTAAAAACAAGCTAGAACTAGTCAACATTACTCCATACATCTAATCCTGAGGAGAATCTAGAGCAGATTAAGAGCTTTGAGAATTGTCCAGAGCCACCCACAACAAGACTACCAGCATTTCCATATGAACTACTTCCAAAACTGATGTTACAGTCGTGACACCACCAGGAAACCAAGGTTTATGCATACCCTCATTCACGGAATGTGGAACTCCAGAAGCAACCACCAAATTTCCAACTCTCCATCTACCCTGGAGACCATTTAAACATTTTAAATTGTCCTCTTTGTTCAAGTAAACTCACTGAAGAGTTAATATAATATTCACAACAAAAATCCTCAGAGCCTCAAGCAGGAAAAGGTACTTTTAAAATATTTTTTCTCATTACGGCTACTGTTATCATTTAGCCTGACAATACCACATGGCTCAGGAACCTTGAAGTGGATAAGAAGTTTTAAAACTGAATCTGCAAGCGGCCCATTGGCTTTCTATGTCTGGTTGTCAGGTTCATCCGTTTTCTTGCAATAATACAAGGCTGAGTGGCTACTTCTCCTGTTGTAAAGCTCTGGGAGATCAGAACAGCCCCTTCCAGATGGTTTAGCCAGGCTTCATTTGCACCCATTTCTCTGTCAATCAGAGACTTTTGTACAGTAGATTTCCACTTCTGGTATTAAATCTGTTGTTCGCCTTGTCAGTAGATGAGCTGTGAGCCTTTACATTAGTCTCTCGGTGCTAATTAGTAAAGATTTTAATTAGCTATTGCAGACCTAATAACAAAGTCTTCTTTTATAAGGCAATATGATAATCTCAGTAGGACTGATTACAGGGCCAGCTCTTCCAATACAATCGCCATTCTTTTCTGTGTCAGTGTGTCTGAATACATATAAGAGGCAGAGGAAAGACAGCACCCATCAAATATATCTATCCATAATATATTAAAAAGGTGTTATATCTCCACATGCATCCTGTCTACAAAACCATATTTCTTGTAGCTACATTTTTGTCACGCTTTTCTGTCAACTCTTTCCATGATAATTTCCTATATCCATATTTATAGTTGAAACTGCCTATGTCACACTGTTATTACACCCTCCTGCCAGTGGTGGCACTGTAGTGTCTCGGTTTTATATCTACCGGCTCCCCAGATTGTACCACAGATAAACTCCTATGCTCTAACCAACTCTACTTCCTAAATTGTTGTAGGTTTTGCCATTTAACTATAAATAACAACAACAAAAAATCAATGGGTTATATGAAAATAAGGAAAAAAGTACGACTTTAAATAGGGACTGTTTACATCTCACAGAATCCCCACAGTGCAGAGAGAGGCCATTTTGGCCCATTGAGCCTGCACCGACACATATCCCACCCTATCCCTGTAACCCCACGTATTTAATCCCCTAACACTAAGGGTCAATTTATCATAGCCAAATCAACCTAACCCGCACATCTTTGGACTGTGGGAGGAAACCGGAGCACCCGGAGGAAACCCACGCAAACACGGGGAGAATGTGCAAACTCCACACAGACAGTCACCCGAGGCCAGATTTGAACCCGGGTCCCTGGCGCTGTGAGGCAACAATGCTAACCACTATGCCACCGTGCCCCCCATGTGCCCTTGATCCAACTATCTCATGCCATCCAACCCCAGCTCACCTGAAGATTACACTTGGCCACGTACAATACAGATTGACTGGTATGTTATTAAATATTTTCCATATGGCACACACTTCCTGTTCACAAATGTTACTTCCAGTAACACTTTTATGCCACCATTTATAATATGAAGCTTCCTATGTAAACATTTATGATGAGATTCCTGTATGCAAATATTTTATCATAAGAACACTGCATGTATACATTTCATTCGCACAGTTTGTTGATGAACCATCTAATCACTCAAAAGGCTTTCTGAAAATAGTGTCTTTGCCATTTTTTCTCAGTTACAACAATCTCCAACATCCCAAAAAGGTTTCAAACAAACAGGCAGGGTTAAAATCGTCCCTTTGCTCAATTAGGCGTAATTCAAATGAGCAGCAAATGGGGAGAATAGTGTGCACCTACAGATAAGATACATGTCCATGTTGTCTCCTGGTACATATATTGTTTCGGTTTTTTAAAGTTTTTTACACCAAATGGAGGCAGCTTGGAAGGTGAGAAGTGGGAGGACATGCTAATTCTCCATTAAATGTAATCAAAGAGTGTGCCAGTGTATGCAGCAGTGAGAGCTTTGTTACAACATTCAGAGTAAGTGAAACCCACTAAAGAGGTGGGATTAGTTTGTTCCAAATGGTTTACGATGCCAAAGGGTACCCCAATCAACTGAATTTCTTTCCATATTATCCTGATTGCCATTATAATCAAGCTATAAAATGTCAAGTGTGTCGTCATGGGCACCAACACAGCAAATTGAATTCGGCCCAAAGTAAGGAATAAGAATATTGTAAGAGCCAATTGAGGTAGCTTAGAAGAGTCATTGGTAACCTGTAGAATGCCGAAGCCCTTCAGTTCATTTGTGTTGCTTTTACAGAGATCAATAAAAAAAATAAGAATATTGTACATATCTGCTAAAGGGTGGTTGTTTGTGTGACAATGAACCCATCATTTTGAAAAGAGATTTACTGCAATGGTTCAAAAAAATTCATTTGAAGCCAAAATATGAAACAGCAGAGTCACTTTAGAGGAAGTGTTGTCAGATGCTATTAATGTTGTACGATATTCTAACACACAATTATCAACGACTCCATCTGTAAGCAATCATAGTAGATTAGCTGTCCACTGATTCTCATTGTATTATGGTGTTTTAATCCAGGGAACGACTATAAAAGCAATAGCATCAGATGATCCGAGGGCAAGTCCAGGCTTCCTGAACCAGCCAGTTTTTGATCATTTCAGCTCACATACTGAGATACTGAAGCAAACCCGGCCGCATTTTTTCTAGTTCAACACTTGCAGTGCAGAGCTTTGCACACTGGAAGCACTTACCAGAAATCTGAGTGCATGCCTGCTCTGATTCTCCACCCAGTAACTTTAATCTTTAAAATCTGTCATTTTAATTTTAATGTGCACTAGGAATGCTAAATGACAAAATGTACCTCATAACACTATAGCAATAATGCCATTAAGACATTAGGAGTATATTCCCTTCTATAATGTATTATTTCCCGTGGCATAGTGGTTAGCACTGTTGCCTCACAGCGCCAGGGACCCGGGTTCGAATCCGGCCTCGGGTGACTGTCTGTGTGGAGTTTGCACATTCTCCCCGTGTTTGCGTGGGTTTCCTCCGGGTGCTCCGGTTTCCTCCCACAGTCCAAAGATGTGCGGGTTAGGTTGATTGGCTATGATAAATTGACCCTTAGTGTTAGTGGGATTAAATATGCGGGGTTACGGGGATCGGGTGGGATATGTGTCGGTGCAGGCTCGATGGGCTGAAATGGCCTCTATCTGCACTGTGGGGTTTCTGTGATTCTGTGAAACTCTGCTCTCTCTGGCTTCTTTATTATTCAATTTTATCTTTGTCCCATTCTCTTGGTCTTAGATGTTTATTTTAACTTTACATTATTTCCAAACAATTTACTATGATTTGATATTCTTGCACCTTTTTTTTTGTTCACACATTAAATACTTTCCTCTTTCTCTCTGCTGATTGACTCCCTCCATTTATTCTAGGTTGGAGCCCACTTTGTCAAAAGCTAGTCCTTGATTGACTGACTACCAGTTGAGGCTCAGGACATTGTAGTTTCTGAGCCTGGTTGCATTACTGAAATGATCAGATGTAAGAAGTCACACAACACCAGGTGTTGTGAAGTGCACCTGACGAAGGAGCAGCGCTCCGAAAGCTTGTGATTTCAAATAAAGCTGTTGGACTATAACCTGGTGTTGTGTGACTTCTTACATCTGATCATTTCAGTGGTGGCATAGTGGTTAGCACTGTTGCCTCACAGCGCCAGGGACCCGGGTTCAAATCTGGCCTCGGGTGACTGTCTGTGTGAAGTTTGCACATTCTCCCCGTGTTTGCGTGGGTTTTCTCCGGGTGCTCCGGTTTCCTCCCACAGTCCAAAGATGTGCGGGTTAGTTTGATTGGCCATGATAAAAATTGACCCTTAGTGTTAGGGGGGATTAAATACGTGGGGTTACAGGGTTACGGGGATAGGGCTTGGGTGGGATGGCTGTCGGTGTAGGGACCGGGTGCTAGGGTTTGGATGATCAGCCATGATCTCGTTGAATGGCGGAGCAGGCTCGAAGGGCCGAATGGCCTACTCCTGCTCCTATCTTCTATGTTTCTATGTTTCTATTTGTCCACCCCAGTCCAACTCCGGCATCTCCACACCATGAAATGATCAGTTCAGACATATGACATTGGATACCAGTAACTCGACCAACTAACTCATCACCAGCAGCTGGAGACTTAAAAATACTGTAGAGCTTAATATTATTTTCACTTCTTTGCTTTGGAACAATGAAAGTATCTGGAAAATAATTACATTTTAAAGCAATAGCTAAGGCTGTAGAAAGCTACAAGAGGTGTTTATTATCGTTGTGAGAAAGACGTGGCAACTCTCTTCTGTGCATTATTTTTAACATCAAATGTGTTCACGTCAAATCGCTGTGTACAATATTTTAACGAAGTTGTTAATGACTTTGTTCAAATAATGTACGGTATATGGGAATTTGATGGAACATTAACCACTGCATACAGAGGAATTTCAACCCACATTTTTTTAAAGAAAGAGCTCACCAATGAATTGAATCCTAGTTTGAACTGTGTCAGTGTTTGATAAAAGCATAATTTTAAGCTATCTCTCCAAATACAAAAAGTTTTCTGAAAAAGCATTATCCATTCTTGGAATCTATCCAAATTCGTTCCATTCTATGTCACCAGAGAATGCAAATTGCTGTCACAAATTCTGATACTCCTAACAGAAGAATGTTGTAATTTTCTTGCATAGTGGGGGGTTGTCTGTATGATGTCTACACCCAGCAATTAGGAAATCTGCTTTTGTGAAACTGTCTCAGGTTTGGGCAAATGCTAATTCCCGTCAAGGGAACTCAAGAATGGTGGCCTCAGCTGTTCAAGCTTACTAAGTGAAGGTCAGTTTAAGCATACCCTTAGAATAAGGCATTGTGACCTTGGAAAGCAAGAGGGGCGAATTTCCTCAGAAGTCCTCCTGCTCTGCCACCATGACTTCGGCAGAACTCCCATTTTATGTCTGTGAGCAGAGTTTCCGCCAAACTTCCACCGAAGTTACAGTGGCAGAGAGGGACGAGCTCGGAGGAAGCTCTCCCCACACCACCCCACCCCCCGCCCCCACCCCCGCCTCCCGCAATGTGATAATGACCAGATAATCTGTTTTAGTGATGTTGATTGAGAGATAAATATTGGCCAGGACTCTGGGAATAATTTGAGTTTCAGCCATGGCTCACTGGGTAGCACTCTTGTCTCTGAGTCAGAAGATTGTGGGTTCAAATCCCACTCCAGAGACTTGAGCACAAAAATCTAGGCTGAAACTCCCAGAGCAGTGCTGAGGGAGTGCTGCACAGCTGGAGGTGCCGTCTTTCAAATGAGACATTAAACTGAGGCCCTGTCTGCTCTCTCAGGTAGACGTTAAAGATCCCCTGGCACTATTTCGAAGAAGAGCAGGGTGTAATGTATGTACCTTTAAGGGGGAGAACTACTTTTTACAGCACCTGTATCCTGTAGTACCGGCAGTGACCACACCTGTATATAAACCCTGTACAGTCAGTTGCAGTTTGAACCCTCATTCAGTAAACACCTGTTGATCGTTCCCTGCAGTCTTTGTCTGATTATTGAAGGACACCACATTAAGATACCCGGATCTAACACTGGTGACGAGAAAGATTCGAACCTACCTGCAACTCTGCATCACCTCCCAGGGATTCGCTCCTGGAGAACAGTGGAAGGAGATCGAGTCCAGAAGCACGGGCATCGCAGGGGAGGTTTTCGAGAGCCAGGTTTGGCTTTCCAGCCACGGTGGTCCAGCGAAACGGGCTGACAACAGGTACTGTGCAGACCCTTCCCGGACAGCGGCGGCTAGAGCCGACCGAGCGGCACAGAAAAAGGCCGAGCAGCGTCGACGGGGGAGAGAGAGAGGGCAGAGTGCACGGGGCACAGCCGGTGTTCAAGGGCCGAGCAGCGTCAACGAGAGAGAGCAGAGCGCAGCCGGTGTTCAGGACCGAGCGGCGTCAACGGGGGAGGGAGGCGAGAGAGAGCAGAGCGCAGCCGGTGTTCAAGGGTCGAGCAGCGTCAACGGGGGAGAGAGGCACGCAGGAAAACGCGAGGCGCTGCCATTGCCACGAGGACCGCAGAGAGCGGCATTGGCAGCAGCGCACGAAACCTACAGGGCGTCGCCATTTGCCAGGAGGACCGCCGAGAGCGGCGTTGGCAGCAGCGCGGGAGACGCCATTTTAAGCCGCTGCGGGGAAGAAAGGAAAGCGCGGGAGACACCATTTTAAGCCGCAGCGGGGAAGAAAGGAAAGCGCGGGAGACGCCATTTTAAGCCAGTCTAACTAAACAAAAACAAAAAAAAAATGCCGAAGAATGGCAGTATCACAGCGTTCGACAATGAAGTCGAAGATTGGATGACATATGTCGAATGCATAGAAGTATACTGCAAGGCGAATGAAGTGCCAGATGACAAGAAAGCGCTGGTATTGTTGAATTCAATGGGTGCAAAAACGTATGGCTTACTATGAAACCTAGTAACCCGAGAGAAGCCAGTAGATAAGGATTTTGAAAACATAGTGTCAATCCTACAGGACCACTTAAACCCCACACCGCTGCTGATAGCAGAAAGATTTAAGTTTCACAAAAGGAACCAGCATAAAGATGAAAGTAATGCTGAGTATTTAACGGAACTGCGCAAGCTATCGAAACACTGCCAGTTTGGAACGGGACTAGCAGATACTTTAAGGGACAAGTTTGTGTGTGGGCTTCAAAGTGAAGGAACCCAGAAACGGCTTCTATCAGAAAAGGATCTTACGCTGGACAAGGCTTTCAGCATGGCAGTATCACATGAAGCAGCCGCACGGGGCGCTGCAGTGATACAACGGACACCGCAAGAATATGGCACATGAAATGTCATATGGAGCAGTGAAGTGCTATCGCTGCGGCAGAACAACACACGCCCATAATGATTGCTGGTTCAAGGACAAAGTGTGCAGACATTGTGGAAAAGTAGGACACATAGCAAGAGTCTGCAGGTCGGGAAAGAAAACCAGCAGCAAGAACTCTCCACAGGAGAAGTACAAGAAGGCACATAAGATGACGGAGAGTAGTTCAGACGAACAGAAGAGTGATACAGACTCCGGAAGCAAGGAGCTGGGTTGTCTGAAACTACATAATGTGATCAAAACGGAGGATCACCAAACTATCTGGGTCACGCTCAAGATAGCAGGAGTCCAAGTGAAAATGGAATTGGACACAGGATCAGCCCTAACAGTCATAAACCGAAGGGACTACAAGCGGCTATTCTCACATATACCCTTGAGAGATACAAAGATTGTCTTGAAGACGTATACGGGGCAAAAAGTCTACCCCAAAGGAAAAATAAGGGTGAACGTTATTTATAACGGCAAGGAAACACCAAAAATGGACCTATATGTATTGCCAGATGGAGGACCACCACTACTAGGACGTGAATGGATCCGGAAGATACAGGTAGATTGGCATTCCATACAAGCACTGAGTGTGGATGCCAAAAAGGATGACGACGTCACACCTGGACGATTGTCAAAAATGCTAACTGACGCACAAGAAGTATTCCAGCAGGGACTCGGAACACTAAAAGGCATAACAGCGATGATCAAAATAGAGGAAAATGCAAGCCCAAAGTTTTTTAAGGCCAGACCGGTAACTTATGCGATCCGCCCAGCCGTCGAAGCAGAGCTGGAAGGTTTGGAACGTTCAGGAGTACTGTCCAAAGTGGACTGGAGCGAGTGGGCTACACCCATCGTTCCTGTAATGAAGAGGTCGTTGAGTAATACGCCTGGGGAACTAAAGAAGGTTCGCATCTGTGGGGACTTTAAGGTGACAGTGAACCCAGTCCTTCACACTGCACAATATACGCTTCCGCGGATTGAAGATATTTTCGCCTCGCTATCTGGAGGGAAACGCTTCACTAAGATTGATCTGGCCCAGGCGTACCTGCAAATGGAGGTAGAAGAAGCCTCGAAACAGTACCTCACGATCAACACTCATAAAGGTCTCTACCAACACAACTGGCTGGTGCTCGGGGTAGCATCAGCTCTGGCTATTTGGCAAAGGGCAATGGAACAAGTCCTGCAAGGGATTCCAGGGACCCAGTGTTATTTGGACGACATCCTGGTCACGGGCGAAAATGACAGTGATCACCTCACCAACCTGGAGCAGGTGCTCACTAGATTGAAGGAATATGGGCTCCGAGCTAATCGCCACAAATGCGAATTTTTCCAGAAGCAGATCTCGTATTGTGGCCACGTTATTGATAAAGAGGGGTTACATAAGTCCCCTGAAAAGATTGAGGCAGTAGTCAAGGCTCCAGCACCAGAAAATGTGTCACAACTGAGGTCGTTCCTCGGGCTGGTGAACTACTACCATAAGTTCTTGCCGAATTTGTCTACTGTATTACACCCACTGAACACCCTACTGCAAAGGTTGGATCTCAAACAAGCATGCTAAGCTTGAATAAAGGGGACTATGAAGGTATGAGAGCGGAATTGGGTAGAGTGGATTGGGAAAATAGATTAAAGGGTAAGACGATACATGATCAGTGGTGTACATTTAAGGAGTTATTTTACAACTTCCAAAAAAGATATATTCCACTGAGAAGAAAAGGGTGTAAAAGAAAAGACAGCCATCCGTGGCTAAGTAAAGAAATTAAGGATAGTATTCGACTAAAAACAAGGGCATATAAGGTAGCCAAATCTAGTGGGAGGATAGAGGATTGGGAAAACTTTAAAAGACAGCAAAAAATAACAAAAAGATTGATTAAGAAAGGGAAGATAGATTATGAAAGTAAATTAGCAAAAAATATAAAAACAGATAGTAAGAGTTTTTATAGTTATATAAAAAGAAAAAGGGTGGCTAAAGTAAATGTTGGTCCCTTAGAGGATGAGACCAGGAAATTAATGGTGGGAAATATGGAGATGGCAAAAACACTGAATGAATATTTTATATCAGTCTTTACAGTAGAAGACACTAAGAATATCCCAACACTGGACAAACAAGGGGCTAAAGGGGCGGAGGAGCTAAACACGATCAAAATCACTAAGGAAGTGGTACTCGGTAAAATAATGGGACTCAAGGCGGATAAATCACCTGGACCTGATGGCTTACATCCTAGGGTCTTGAGGGAAGTGGCGGTAGGGATTGTGGATGCATTGGTAATAATTTTCCAAAACTCCCTGGACTCGGCAATGGTCCCGGCAGACTGGAAAACTGCTAATGTAACACCCTTATTTAAAAAGGGCAGTAGACAGAAGGCTGGAAACTATAGACCGGTTAGCCTAACATCTGTGGTAGGTAAAATTTTGGAGTCCATTATTAAGGAGACAGTAACAGGACATTTGGATAATCATAATTTAATAGGACAAAGTCAGCATGGTTTTATGAAGGGGAAGTCATGTTTGACAAATTTGCTGGAGTTCTTTGAGGAAGTAACATATAGGGTGGATAAAGGGGAACCAGTGGACGTAGTGTATTAGGCTTCCAAAAGGCATTTGACAAGGTGCCACACAAAAGATTATTGCTTAAGATAAAAAATCACGGGATTGGGGGTAATATTCTGGCATGGATAGAGGATTGGCTATCTAACAGAAGGCAGAGAGTTGGGATAAATGGTTCATTCTCAGACTGGCAATCAGTAACTAGTGGTGTTCCGCAGGGGTCAGTGCTGGGTCCCCAACTCTTTACAATCTATATTAACGATTTGGAGGAGGGGACCGAGTGTAACATATCAAAGTTTGCAGATGATACTAAGATGGGAGGGAAAGTAGTGAGTGAGGAGGACATAAAAAACCTGCAAGGGGACATAGACAGGCTAAGTAAGTGGGCAGAGGTTTGGCAGATGGAATACAATACTGGAAAGTGTGAGGTTATGCACTTTGGCAGGAAAAATCGTAGAGCAAGTTATTATCTTAATGGCAAGAAACTGGAAAGTACTGAAGTACAAAGGGATCTGGGGGTCCTGGTGCACGAAACTCAAAAGGTTAGTATGCAGGTGCAGCAAGTGATTAAGAAGGCCAATGGAATGTTGGCTTTCATTGCTAGGGGGATAAGAATATAAAAATAGGGAGGTATTGCTTCAGTTGTACAAGGTATTGGTGAGACCGCACCTGGAATACTGCGTACAGTTTTGGTGTCCATACTTAAGAAAGGACATACTTGCTCTCGAGTCAGTACAAAGAAGGTTCACTTGGTTAATCCCGGGGATGAGGGGATGGACATATGAGGAGAGGTTGAGCAGATTGGGACTCTACTCAATGGAGTTCAGAAGAATGAGAGGCGATCTTATTGAAACATATAAGATTGTGAAGAGGTTGGATCGGGTGGATGCAGGGAAGATGTTCCCGATGATGGGTGAAACTAGAACTAGGGGGCATAGTCTTAGAATAAGGGGCTGCTCTTTCAAAACTGAGATGAGGAGGAACTACTTCACTCGGAGGGTGGTAGGTCCATGGAATATGCTGCCCCAAAAAGCTGTAGAAGCTACATCATTACATAAATTTAAAACAGAAATAGACAGTTTCCTAGAAGTAAAGGGAATTAAGGGTTACGGGGAGTGGGCAGGAATTTGGACATGAGTCTAGGTTCGGATCGGTCATGGCCCTGTGGGTAGCGGAGCGGGCCCAGGGGCCGTGTAGCCTGATCCTGCTCCTATTTCGTGTGTCTAATTCTGTTAGATTCAGGAGATGGTTCTGTGATAGTGGATTGCCAGTTAGGATCAGATCAGCCATGATCTTATTGAATGGCGGAGCAGGCTCGAGGGGCCGATTGGCCTACTCCTGCTCCTATTTCTTATGTTCTTATGTTCTTAAACGGGGGTGCCATGGAAGTGGAGTGACGAATGTAAACGAGCTTTCCAGAAGAGCAAAGCATTGATCACATCGAAAGAGGTGTTGGCTCATTTGAACCCAGCACTACCAATTCGGTTGGTATGTGATGCATCACCCTATGGCATTGGAGCGGTGCTGTCGCACAAATTCCCGGACAGCTCGGAGAGGCCAGTAGCCTTTGCGTCTCGGTCACTAACCTCAGCCGAGCGTAACTGCGCCCAGATTGACAGGGAGGCCCTCAGCCTAGTGTGGGGAGTGAAAAAGTTCAATCACTATCTGCACGGGCAGAAGTTCACCTTGCTGACTGACCACCAACCACTTGTCTCCATCTTTAATCCAAAGAAGGGCGTTCCCGTGATGACTACGCAACGGCTACAAAGATAGTTCCTTTTTTGAGGGGCGCACCAATATGATATCGAGTATAAGGGCACGAAACAGCATGGAAACGCTGATGGGTTATCACGCTTGCCACTGCCTACTGCGGAGGAAGCACCAGCAGTGGATCCTGTCGAAATATTTCATTCGACTATAATTGAATGCTTGCCAGTAACTAACGCTGGTATAGAGAAGGAGACCCGAAATGACCCGACACTGTCTCGGGTATATGATTTGACGGTGAAGGGATGGCCAGCACATGGCGACTCACTGTTGCCAGCATTCTCATCCAGAAGAGAACAGCTGTCAGTATGCCAGGGGACCTTGATGTGTGGATCCCGAGTGGTAATTCCACCCAAGTTAAGGGAGAGAGTGCTCAATGAGCTTCACGAAGGTCATCTGGGAGGGGTGAAAATGAAAAGCCTTGCTAGGGCTTATGTGTGGTGGCCGGGGATCGATCAGCAAATTGAGGAACATAAGAACATAAGAACATAAGAAATAGGAGCAGGAGTAGGCCAATCGGCCCCTCGAGCCTGCTCCACCATTCAATAAGATCATGGCTGATCTGATCCTAACCTCAAATCTTCTATCACTCTGCATCCACCCGAACCCATGTGATCTCCCGGGAGAGGCGAAAAACCAGATAAAGACCCAATGGCCAATTTGGGAGAAAAAAAATCTGGGAAATTCCTCTCCGACCCATCTAGGCGATCGAAATTCTTCCAGGAGATCACTCTGTCCCTATATTTTCTACAGTACTTACCTTCTGTAAAGGCGATCTCCACCCCAGTCAGGAACAGGAATAAAACCATCTCCTGAAATCTAACAGAATTAGAACACAGTAGGAGCAGAACAAGGCTACACGGCCCCTGGGCCCGCTCCACTACCCACAGGGCCATGACCATTCCGAACCCAGACTCATGTCCAATTTCCTGCCCGCTCCCCGTAACCCTTTATTCCCTTTACTTCTAGGAAACTATCTATTTCTGTTTTAAATTTATTTAATGATGTAGCTTCCACAGCTTTCTGGGGCAGCAAATTCCACAAACCTACCACCCTCTGAGTGAAGAAGTTTCTCCTCATCTCAGTTTTGAATGAGCAGCCCCTTATTTTAAGATTATGCCCCCTAGTTCTAGTTTCACCCATCATTGGGAACATCCTCACCGCATCCACCCGATCAAGCCCCTTCACAATCTTATATGTTTCAATAAGATCGCCTCTCATTCTTCTGAACTCCAATGAGTAGAGTCCCAATCTACTCAACCTCTCCTCATATGACCACCCCCTCATCCCCGGGATTAACCGAGTGAACCTTCTTTGTACTGACTCGAGAGCAAGTATGTCTTTTCTTAAGTATGGACACCAAAACTGTATGCAGTATTCCAGGTGCGGCCTCACCAATACCTTGTACAACTGCAGCAATACCTCCCTGTTTTTATATTCCAACCCCCTAGCAATAAAAGCCAACATTCCATTGGCCTTCTTAATCACTTGCTGCACCTGCATACTAACTTTTTGAGTTTCGTGCACCAGGACCCCCAGATCCCTTTGTACTACAGTACTTTCCAGTTTCTTGCCATTAAGATAATAACTTGCTCTATGATTTTTCCTGCCAAAGTGCATAACCTCACACTTTCCAGTATTGTATTCCATCTGCCTTGGGCAGAGGACTTGACAAAGAGCTGCTCAGGATGCCAGAAGGTCCAAAATGCACCACCACATGCCCCTCTACACCCATGGGAGTGGCCCTCATCTCCATGGCAACGGGTGCATATTGATTTTGCTGGTCCATTCATGGATTCAATGTTTTTAATCGCCGTGGATGCGCACTCAAAATGGCCTGAGCTGATCAAAATGTCCTCCACCACCACGGAGAAAACTATTGCAGTCCTACGGACCATTTTTGCCAGGAATGGCTTGCCAGAGCAGATTTGCTCTGATAACGGACCACAGTTTGTGTCCGAAGAGTTTCGAAGATTTATGAAAAGGAATGGGGTAAGGCATTACACATCCACCCCGTATCATCCAGCCACAAATGGATTGGCTGAGAGGTTCGTACAAACCTTTAAAAAAGCAGTAAAGGTCATGTGCGATGACGACATTCCACTGCAGCATAAGGTGGACAATTTCCTGTTAGCCTACAGAAATGCGACACATGCAGTCACCAACCAGGCCCCGGCCATGATGTTCTTTAACCGAAGGTTGAGATCTCGTCTGGATTTGCTCAGACCAAATGTACGAAGAGATGTTGAGAATAAGCAATTCCAGCACATCAATGAGAAGCCGACAAGGAGCTTCAATGTAGGGCAACCAGTCTTGGCCCGCGACTACCGAACAGAGAAATGGCAACCAGGAACGATATGCACACGGCAGGGGCCACTAATGTACACAGTGGATGTTGGGGAGAACATTGTGAGATGCCATGCTGACCAGATCCTAGAGTCACAGGAACGAGTCAACCCCATGTCTCGGCCATACGTACCTGGTGAGGAACCCGACGTACAGGTCGCATCTACCTCAGAAACAATAGCATTGGAAACTGATGAATCAACTGACGACAGGGTGTTAGAATTGCCTCTGCACCAAGAGCAAGACACTCGGGAAAGGCGTTATCCAGAAAGAATCAGGAAGCCTCCCCAAAGACTGAATTTATAAATAGACTATTTCCAGTTAATGTTGCATGTTAAAAGTGTTAATTGTAATTGGTTTGATATTTAATTGTTAAATGAGTGTTATGGTACTGTTAATCTAAAAGGGGAGGAATTGTAATGTATGTACCTTTAAGGGGGAGAACTACTTTTTACAGCTCCTGTATCCTGTAGTACCGGCAGTGACCACACCTGTATATAAACCCTGAGTAGTGCTCTGTACAGTCAGTTGCAGTTTGAACCCTCATTCAGTAAACACCTGTTGATCGTTCCCTGCAGTCTTTGTCTGATTATTGAAGGACACCACATTAAGATACCCGGATCTAACACAGGGGAGTTATCCCCGGTGTCTAGGCCAACATTTATCTCTGAATCAGCATCATAAAAACAACAGATTATCTGGTCATTATCACATTGCTGTTTGTGGAGCTTGCTGTGCATAAATTGGCTGCCATGTTTCCTACATTGCAACAGTGACTACACTTCAAAATTACTTCATTTGCTGTAAAGCACTTTGGGACATCCTGAGGTCATGCAAGGCGCTATGTAAATGCAAGTCTTTTTTTAAATAACTCCCCCTGCTCTTCATCGAAATAGGGCCATGGGATCTTTTACATCCACCTGAGAGAGCAGATGGGGCCTTGGTTTAACATCTCATCTGAAAGACGGCACCTCCAACAGTGCAGCGCTCTCTCAGCACTGCACTGGAGTGTCAGCCTAGATTTTTGTGCTCAAGTCTCTGGAGTGGGACTTGAACCCACAACCTTTTGACTCGGAGGCAACTGAGCTACAACTGAGAAGTACGCACAAGTAGAACCAGAGGTATTGCTGCGTGCTTCCAGTGGTATTCAATTAAAATGTTCTGTACATTGTGTTTGTTGTTCTAATATACTTAATCTATAAATAGTGCTTATCCTTGCTCTTACCCCCCCCACCCCACCACGCCACCCAAGATTTCTCAAATACTCTAGCCAGCCTTAAGAGGTAAAATAGTTTTTTTTTCACATAAATATAAGGGCCCAGAAATTCGGGTCGGGGGCTTCCCGCAGGCGCAAGCCTCCGACCTGCACTTACCTAGCACCGGCCGTTGAGCTGTGGGCCCGCGTGGGATTCCGATCCTGGGTCTCCTCCAACTGCCGGCGTGCAGTGCTTGCGTATCCCAGGGGCGCAGTTAGTTCGAAGCACCCCCTGGGATCACGTGGGCCATGGAGAGCCAATGGTAGCAGGGAATGCCCATTCATAAATTTGACAGGAAGAGCTGTCAAAACTATAAATACAATTCAGCCCCAAACCATAACTAAAACTTCAAATAAATGTTTTTTTTAATCACATTTTTAAAATAACTATAAATTACGTAAAATAACTATTTTAAACAAATTTTTGAAAAAATAAATTACAGTTTCTAACGGGGCTAAAAATAAGCTTACCTTTCTTTAAAGTATTTAAAAATAATAAACCTGTGGAAAAATGTTTTAATTTTACTTAATTCACCACTTACCTTATTAAAAGCAGGCCTTGCGACTGCTTTTTAGAAGCGTAGCTCCTGGAGACTTACCTTCCCGGAAAAACCTGTAAAAAAAATGTAAGTTCCAGGCGTACGCGCTGCCTCTCCGGCGCACGCATTCGACCGGTGAACCCCTTCCTTTAAGGGAACGGAAGTTCCGGTTTTCCGCGCATGCGCAGTGCATGCACGAAACTGGCACTTTCGTTGGGCCTACGCGTGAGTACCCAGCGCGTACTCACCCGTGGGGACCCAAATTTCTGGGCCAAGCTTTTTTGTAATAAAAATACAGAATTTTGCATCAGTTAATCAAAACCTCACAGGCAGCTAAACCAAACTGCAGACTGAATGTGCAACAAGTTCCAATTTGTATCATGAAGCTTCTAATAAAACTGGAAGTAATTTGGTCCCTTCTCTTACTAATGAAGTATTCATAGCCTGCCATTTGCGTCATGTTACATCTGTGCCACTATTGATACAAAGCACCATTTGTTTCTTAAATGGGACCAAGCCAGTACAAGATCTGAGAGACAGCACTTCAAGGCCTCTGCTTTCTCTCAAGAGAGATGAAAGGTTGCACTTTGTCGAGATGGTTGCCATGCAGAGCAACCTCTCAGGTAAACATTCCAATGCCTGAGCATTCGTAGAACATTTGAAGGCCAAAAATAAAGCCCATATTACATATATCTGTTGCTATATATATATAATAAAGATTACACATTCAATAATTAGGGCAGCACGGTGGCATAGTGGTTAGCACTGTTGCCTCACAGTGCCAGGGACCCGGGTTCGAATCCGGCCTCGGGTGACTGTCTGTGTGGAGTTTGCACATTCTCCCCGTGTTTGCGTGGGTTTCCTCCGGGTGCTCCAGTTTCCTCCCACAGTCCAAAGATGTGCGGGTTAGGTTGATTGGCCATGATAAATTGACCCTTAGTGTTAGGGGGATTAAATACTTGGGTTTACGGGGATAGGGTGGGATATGTGTTGGTGTAGGGGTTACGGGGATTGGGTGGGATATGTGTCGGTGCAGGCTCGATGGGCCGAAATGGCCTCTATCTGCACTGTGGGGTTTCTGTGATTCTGTGATTCTGTGAATAAGCCCTATACCACCACACAACTCACCATGCTATGACTTTTGTAATGGGCTGTAAAACCTTGCAATATTCCTCCTCAGTACCAGAGAAGCAGAGCTGCCCACAATATCTCTGATCAATGGTCTCCATTCTAGCCAATGCAGAGCTGCTGTGTAAAAGCCAGGTTGAGCAAGTTGTACTGTACCATAGCCCTTCACTCACTGTATCTGCACACAAGGGTCTGAGTTTATCTTGCATATTTAAGTTATCTTATTCAGTGTGTAGGTTGCATAAATTGTTTAGTTTGTTAGATTGTTGAATAGTTGTCAATAGTTTAGATAGTCAATTTGTTTGGTTTGCCTTACTTAATTAAGGTTTTATTACTGGTACCTGTCTGTCCTGGCAAAGTCGTTAATCAAGATCTAATACAGTCCATTGAGTACAGGGCCTGTATCACAGTAACATTGGGTTAAAAAATTATCATTCCTCATAAGCACTCAAAATGCAAACTTCATATTTATTAGCAATGCCATTTTTTTTTTGGTCAGCTGGGTGCCACCATTCTTAAGAGCCTCCAAACCAATCTACACAGATGGACATTCTCTTTGCCCAATATGGAGTGTGTACTCTTTCCCTATAAGGACAAACTCCACCTATGCAAACCCTGAGAGCTCAGTTGCAGGTTGGCCTAGCTAAGGCTTAGGTCCCCATAATTGTGGACAGGGTTAATGCCGGAGTTTAACCAGCTCAAAGCATACAACCTTCTAATACAAAGCATTGGTAAGCTTCCCTTACTTGCAGCTAGGAGCACTCTACTCATTAGGCATCGGTTGGAAGGGTTATTTGGATCCAAGTGGGAAGAGTCCCAGGTCCCAATGACAGGTCCCATTGTTGAGTTAGATTAGCTGGTCAACCATCATTGGTGCACTGGCGTACTACCTGGCTCTGATGTCGGGTTACCAAGTCTGCGCTGAAAGTTAACTTAGTTACAACCTTCTACCTTCAAGTGCGTCACCTTGGAGTCATCTCAACTCTAAAAGACCTTGTTTACTTTCTGCGCAAGGATAGTCACTAGTAGCTATAAAAAATGACAAATAGGATTCTGAATTTGATATATATTGGCACTGAATGCAAAAGCAAGGAAGTGATGATGAATCAGTACAAGACATGGTTAGGCCACATTTGGGAGTACTTTTCACAGTTTTGAGCACCCCATTACAGAAAGGACACTGAAGCCATGGGAAAAATTAATGTAGATTTACAAGGATGATACCAGTGATGAGAGGCTATAGTTCTGATGAAAGACTTGAGAATCTAGGGCTGTATTTCATGGAGTAGAGAGATCTAATTGAAGCACAGGTAGACTATCCTTTATCCGCACTTCTGAAAACCGAAAACCTCTGAAAACCGAAAGTTTTTTTTTGGAGCGTAAGTCGTGCGCACGACATAACCCGAGTGGCGCCAAACATGACCCGATGCGGCCGATGCCTTTCTGACCTGATTTGCGGGCCAGCTTAGCGTAGGAGTCAGCCGATATCCGGCTTTCCCACAACTGGCGGCGGCAGTCGAGCCCCAGACCCCCGCTAAGTCAAGGAATTCAGATACGGGGCAGGGGGAGCTGTAAACAGACTGTGAGCGGCAGCACAGAGAAGCAGGAAGGGGAATGAGACACGGAACAGTCGCAAGAGGTAGCCTGAACTTTTAAAATTTATATTAAATACAAATACTAATTACCAAATTAATTTAATGTTCAGAGTTTCCCAGTCTGAAATAATACCTTCTGAAATCCGAAAATTTCCGAAAACTGAAACACAGCTGGTCCCAAAGTTTTCAGATAAGGGATAGTCAACCTGTATTCAAAATTATGAAAGGTTAAAAAGGGATTGCTCTCATGGTTGAATCCTTAACCAGTGCTCATAAATTTAGGATTAGTATGAGAAGTGGAAAGTGGAAAGTTAGAAAATATTTTTGTCATACTAAGGGTTATTAGAAAATGGAATGCATTATCACAAGTGGCGATTGAAACTGATTTCAATCACATAGTTTAAGAGTGATTTAGATAGGCACTACTTTTTCTTCTTAAACAGTGCAGGAACAGAATAAGATAAGGGGACCTGAGTAGATAGCTACGTATGGAGGTAACAGTGGCACTAGTTCGCTCTGTATCTGCTCACATACTGACCCAAATTGGGCTAAAATGGCCTCCTTCTCTGCTTTAATTTCTATTATTCCAATCGCACATTAATAATACCACAATATATAAATAACCTTGATATCTGTTATATCAATACTCATAATATTATTTTTGTTGAATGTTTAATTTTTGTTCATGCAGCTTAAAAAAAAATCAAGTAATGGAATTCTAACTCACCTTTTGGTTATGTCTCCAGACCGCAGTGGTATATCATTCTCCTATTAGGACAACAAATCTACTGTCCTTACATTTAGAACATAGGCGCTTTTAGGAACAGCAAAGGGCCACTAGGCCAGACAAACCAGTCCCTTTTTGATAGATCAACCCTACCTACCCTCACAGACAGGTGGTTATGAAGCTAATACTTGGCTGGTGGGTTCAGTTCAGTTGTTTGATGTATTTTACTCCAGAAACTAGCTGTATCCATGTTACAGGTTCACTGTAATAATGAGCTTATTAGATTGTAGCTAGCCTTTTATGTAAAAGAACCTTTGGCTTTATTACTATATACTTTTATTACTCTACATTTCCAAAAATGCAATTATAAATATATCTCCAAAGGGCATCCACGCTTAATTTTATGGTCTATCTTCTGATCACATTTCTCAATCCCTTCTCTCTACAGAGATGCATCTAATTGCCTCTCTAGCCCATTCATATAACTGTTGTCAAGATAAATAGAGTTAAACTAATGTTATAGCAAAATACTGCGGATGCTGGAAATCCGAAATAACAACAGAAGACGCTGGAAAAACTCAGCAGGCCAGACAACATCCGTGGAGAGAGAAATAGAGTTAACGTTTCAGGTCGAAACCCTTCTTCAGAACTGAGAAAAAAAAGGCAGGAAATGAAACAGATTAAAAGGCCAGTTTGTAAGGACTCTATTCCATTCTCCCAGTTTCTCTGTCTCCGCTGTATCTGCTCTGACGATGCCACCTTCCACACCAGTGCTTCCGACAAGTCTTCCTTTTTCCTCAACTGAGGATTCCCCTCTACCGTGGTTGACATGGCCCTCGACCGTGTTCGTTCTATCTCCCGCACTTCTGCCCTCACCCCTGCCCCTCCCTCCCGGAACCACGATAGGGTTCCCCTTGTCCTCACCTTTCACCCCACCAGCCTCCACATTCAACAGATCATCCTCCGCCATTTCCGCCACCTCCAACGTGATCCCACCACCAAATGCATATTCCCCTCCCCTCCCCTTTCAGCATTCTGTAGGGACCGCTCCCTCCGAGACACCCTAGTCCACTCCTCTATCACCCCCAGCACCCCTTCCCCTTCGCCTGGCACCTTCCCGTGCAAGCGCAGGAGATGCAACACCTGCCCTTATACCTCCCCCCTTCCCACTGTCCAGGACCCCAAACACCCCTTCCAGGTGAAACAGCGATTTACTTGTACTTCTTGCAATCGAGTATACTGTATTCGCTGCTCACGATGTGGTCTCCTCTACATTGGGGAGACCAAACGCAGATTGGGCGACCGCTTTGCAAAACACCTCCATTCAGTCCGTAAGGGTGACCCCGAGCTTCCGGTCGCCGGTCATTTTAATTCACCGCTCCATTCCCACTTGGACCTCACCGTCCGCGGCCTCTTGCATTGTTCCACGGAAGCTCAACGTAAACTCGAGGAACAGCACCTCATCTTCCGATTAGGCACTTTACAGCCTTCCGGACTCAATATCGAGTTCAACAATTTCAGATCATAACCTCGGCCCTGATGCGCTATCAATTACTCATAAAAGACGGAGAGTTAGGAGAGTAACTAAAAGGCTTTTATTAGCAAAGAACAGAGCATGCCTCTCGTGGTTGACTGGGTTCCAAGAAGGCAGGGGGCTGCAGAGCAGTCACCTTTATACCTGGGCCTGTGGGTGGAGCCAGGGGCGGAGCCAGCAGAGGCATGCTGAGGCATGCATAGATACAACAGTGTGCAACAACAACAACGGTGAACAACAATAACAGTGGTTTACCACATTCACCCCTTGTTTAAAATTGAGTCCGGCGGGTGAAGTGTACTAAAGGTTCGTGTAAGTAAGTCTATCAGGTGGCCTTGTATGCCATCCTGATCGTCATGGTGGCGGCGGTGATGGTGCAGCATCCAACGTTGAATCTGGCATCTCATTGAGTGGTTGGGTGGTCAATGACGGGTCCTGGGACTGCAGCATGCCATCTACCGGGGTTGGGTTGTGGGTAGTGGTGGATGGCAATGGTAGTGTTTCAGGGGCACCCGAAGGTGCGAGGTCTCGTATGGAGACTGTGTCCTCCCGCAATGGTAGTGTTTCAGGGGCACCCAAAGGTGCGAGGTCTCGTATGGAGACTGTGTCCTCCCGCCCGTCCGGGTACGCCACGTAAGCATACTGGGGGTTGGCGTGGAGGAGGCTCACCCTCTCAACCAGGGGGTCCGTTTTATGGGACCTCACGTGCTTCCGCAGTAGGACGGGTCCTGGAGACGTCAGCCATGTCGGTAGCGAGATCCCCGATGTGGACTTCCTGGGGAAAGTGAACATTTTTTCATGGGGGGTGGCATTGGTGGCCGTACAAAGCAGTGACCGAATGGAGTGGAGCGCCACAGGGAGGACCTCCTGCCAGCGAGAGGTCGGAAGGCCCTTAGATTTTACGTTTAAGAGGACGGCCTTCCAAACCGTCGCGTTCTCTCTTTCCACCTGGCCGTTCCCCCGGGGGTTGTAGCTGGTGGTTCTGCTTGTAGCAATGCCTCTCATGAGCAGGTACTGACGGAGTTCGTCGCTCATAAAGGATGAGCCCCGGTCGCTATGGATATAGCTAGGGAAGCCGAACAAGGCGAAAAGGTCATTCAGACATTTAATGACCGTGGTACTGGTCATGTCCTGGCACGGGATGGCAAACGGGAAATGGGAGTACTCATCAATTATGTTGAGGAAGTACACGTTGCGGTCAGAGGAGGGGAGGGGCCCTTTAAAATCGACGCTCAGGCGCTCGAAGGGGCGAGTGGCCTTGATCAGGCTTGCTCTGTCTGGCCTATAAAAATGCGGTTTGCACTCGGCACAGATTTGGCAGTTCCTGGTCATGGTCCTGACCTCCTCGATGGAGTAGGGCAGGTTACGGGATTTGATGAAATGGAAGAACCTGGTGACCCCTGGGTGGCAGAGGTCATTGTGGAGGGTCTGCAGTCTATCGACCTGCGCGTTGGCGCATGTACCACGTGATAGGGCATCTGGGGGCTCATGAGTTTCCCGGGCCGGTACAAGATATCGTAATTGTAGGTGGAGAGTTCAATTCTCCACCTCAAGATCTTGTCGTTCTTGATTTTGCCCCTCTGATTATTATTAAACATAAAAGCTACTGAACGCTGGTCAGTGAGCAGGGTAAATCGTTTTCCGGCCAGGTAATGCCTCCAATGTCGCACCGCTTCCACAATCGCCTGGGCCTCCTTTTCGACAGAGGAGTGTCGAATCTCGGGGCCCTGGAGGGTCCTTGAGAAAAAGGCCACGGGTCTCCCCACCTGGTTAAGGGTTGCAGCTAGGGCGAAGTCGGATGCATCGCTCTCCACTTGGAAAGGGATGGACTCATCCACTGCGTGCATTGTGGCCTTCGCAATATCTTTTTTTATGAGAGTGAAGGCTGCACATGCCTCTGCTGTCAGGGGGAAGGAGGTGGACTTGATGAGGGGTCTGGCTTTGTCCGCATAGTTGGGCACCCACTGAGCGTAGTAAGAGAAAAACCCTAGGCATCTCTTCAGTGCTTTTTGGCAGTGGGGGAGAGGGAGCTCCATAAGGGGGCGCATTCTGTCGGGGTCGGGGCCAATGACTCCGTTCTCCACTACGCAGCCAAGAATGGCGAGGCGCGTGGTGCGAAACATACATTTGTCCTTGTTGTATGTTAGATTCAGCCGCTGGGCCGTACGGAGGAATTTCTCTAGGTTAACGTCATGGTCCTGCTGGTCATGGCCGCAGATGGTGACGTTGTCTAGATAGGGGAAGGTGGCCTGCAGCGCGTTCTGGTCAACCATTCGGTCCATCTCCCTTTGGAAGACCGAAACCCCGTTGGTGACGCCGAAGGGGACTCGGAGGAAGTGGTAAAGACGACTGTCAGCTTCAAAAGCTGTGTACTGGCGGTCCTCGGCCCTGATGGGGAGCTGGTGGTATGCCGACTTCAGATCAATCGTCGAGAACACCCGGTATTGTGCTATCTGATTGACCATGTCAGATATGCGGGGGAGTGGGTATGCATCTAACTGGGTGTAGCGATTGATCATCTGGCTGTAGTCAATAACTAGGCGCTGTTTTTCGCCAGTCTTCACTACCACCACTTGTGCTCGCCATGGGCTAGTGCTACCCTCAATAATCCCTTCCTTCAGGAGTCTTGCTACTTCGGATTTAATGAAGCTCCTATCCCCGGCACTGTACCGCCTGCTTTTGGTAGCGATGGGCTTACAGTCGCGGGTGAGGTTAGCGAACAAGGGGGGGGGAGACTTTAAGCGTGGAGAGGCTGCAAATGGTGCGCGGCGGGCGATTTAAAAGCTGCTGGCTGCAGACTGTGAGTGGGGGGAGGGGTCCGCCGTACGCTAATGTGACACTTTTAAGGTGGCACTGAAAATCCAACCCCAGTAGAACGGCAGCGCAGAGATGGGGCAGGACAAGAAGTTTAAAATTTTTGTATTCTGTGCCCCTTACTGAAAGGGTCACTACACAGTAGCCACCGACGTCTGCTGAATGAGATTTGGAAGCCATAGAGATCCGATGGCGCGTTGGCAGGACCGGGAGAGAGTAACTGCGCACCGTGTCGGGGTGGATAAAGCTCTCTGTGCTCCCGCTGTCGAAAAGGCAGGTAGTGGCGCGGCCGTTTACCGTAATGTCCATCATGGACCTGGACAGTTGGTGAGGGAGAGATTGGTCCAGCGTCACGGAGGCCAGCGTATGGTCGAGCGAGTCGCTGTGGTCGGCAGACGAGGCGGTGGTTGAGTCCGGGTCACCCGCGATTGGAGTTGGAGGCATCCAAGATGGCGGACAAAATGGCTGCGCCCATGATCCCGATCCCCACGCGGCTGGAGGTGTCCAAGATGGCGGACAAGATGGCTGCCCCCACGGTTCACACGCGGCGCTGCTGGCGTTAGCGGTTTTACCTTTGCAGGCGCTGACGTAGTGTCCTTTCTTCCCGCAGCCAGAGCAGGTAGCGTTTTTCGCCGGGCAGCGTGCTCTGGGGTGTTTTGCCTGGCCACAAAAGTAACATTTTGGGCCCTTGGACATCGCTGCAGCAGTTGGTGCCGGGGGTGGCGGTCCCATGACCCAAGGTTGCGGCGTCCACGGTGCAGAGCGGTTAGGGGAGAATGCGTCCATATTCCGGTGGGCCGCGTCTAGCGAGAGCGCGAGGGACACTGCCTTCTTCAGGTCGATTTCGCCCTTCTCCAGCAGTCTCTGTCGGGAGTAGTCGGATTTGAGGCCCGCAACGAAGGCATCTCGGATAAGTCCCTCCACGTGTGTCGCGGCCGATACCTCTTTACAATCGCAGGCTCGGCCGAGTATCTGTAGTGCCCGTAGGAATGCCTCCACCGATTCCCCGGACTGCTGTTTGCGGGATCTCAGGAATGGTCTGGCATAAACCGTATTTACCGGGCGTGTGTATTGTCCTTTTAGCAGATCGATAGCCGCCGTGTAGGTAGTCGCGTCCTGGATGAGTGTGTAGACTTGGTGGCCCACCTTGGAGGCCAGGATTTTTAGTTTGTTTCCATCTAGTGTCACGGCTGAGGCTTCCAGGTAAGCTTCGAAGCAACGCAGCCATTGTGCGAACTTGGTAGACGAACCCGCCTCTTGAGGGTCTAGGTCCAGGCATGTTGGTCTGAGGGCATGCAGCAGCGCCTGCTGCTCAGCGTTTGGTGCCGTCGTTTGCTGCAGCGCCTGCTGCTCAGCGTTTGGTGCAGCAGCTTGCTGCTCAGCGTTTGGTGCAGCAGCCTGCTGCTCAGCGTTTGGTGCCAACATTTTGTTTTTGCTAATAAAATTGATGCGCTATCAATTACTCATAAAAGACGGAGAGTTAGGAGAGTAACTAAAAGGCTTTTATTAGCAAAGAACAGAGCATGCCTCTCGTGGTTGACTGGGTTCCAAGAAGGCAGGGGGCTGCAGAGCAGTCACCTTTATACCTGGGCCTGTGGGTGGAGCCAGGGGCGGAGCCAGCAGAGGCATGCTGAGGCATGCATAGATACAACAGTGTGCAACAACAACAACAACGGCGAACAACAATAACAGTGGTTTACCACAGGCCCCTATTACATTTTTATATTTTTTTTATCCACACCTTTGGTTTGAAACATAGAAACATACATAGAGATAGGAACAGGAGTAGGCCATTCGGCCCTTCGAGCCTGCTCCGCCATTCAATGAGATCATGGCTGATCTTCGTCTGAGATCATAGCTGATCTTACCAGTTCAGTACCACGTCCCCGCCTTTTCTCCGTAACCCTTAATCCCCTTAGCCTTCAGAAATATATCCAATTCTCTCTTGAAAATATTTATTGAATTAGCCTTCACAGCCCTCTGTGGCAGGGAATTCCACAGGCTCACCACTCTTTGAGTGAAGAAATTCTTCCTCATCTCTGTTTTAAATGATTTGCCCGCTATTTTTAGACTGTGGCCCCTGGTTCTGTGCTCCCCTGCCATTGGAAACATTCTCTCTGAATTCAGCCTGTCCAGGCCTGCCATAATTTTATATGTTTCGATGAGATCCCCTCTCAATCTTCTAAACTCCAGTGAGTACAAGCCCAAACTATTCAATCTCTCCTCGTAGGTCATTCCCGCCATTCCAGGTATCAGCCTGGTGAATCGCCGCTGCACTCTTTCCATGGCAAGAACATCCTTCCGCAGATGGGGCGACCAAAACTGTACACAATACTCCAGATGCGGTCTCACCAGCACCTTGTACAGCTGTAGTAAGGTATCCCTATTCCTATACTCGAACCCCCTTGATATGAAGGCCAACATACCATTTGCCTTCTTAATCGCCTGTTGCACCTGCATGCTCTCCTTCAGTGACTGGTGCACAAGAACACCCAGGTCCCTCTGCACTTCCCCATCTCCCAATCTATTGCCATTTAGATAATAATCCACCCTCCTGTTTTTACCCCCCAAAGTGGATAACCTCGCATTTATCCACATTATAGTGCATCTGCCACGTATCCGCCCATTCCCCCAACCTGTCCAAATCGCACTGTAGCCTCCTGACATCCTCATCAGAGCCCACCCCTCCTCCTAGTTTAGTGTCGTCAGCGAATTTGGAAATATTGCATCCAATTCCCTGATCCAGATCATTTATATATATTGTGAACAGCTGGGGTCCCAGGACAGATCCTTGCGGCACCCAGCTGGTCACTGCCTGCCACTCCGAAAACGAGCCGTTTATTCCAACTCTCTGTTTTCTATCCGCCAGCCAGTTCTCTATCCACGTTAATACTTTGCCCCCAATCCCATGAGCCTTAATTTTGCATGATAATCTTTTGTGTGGAACCTTATCGAAGGCTTTCTGGAAGTCAAGGTACACCACATCCACTGGCTCTCCCCCATCTATTTTACCAGTTACTTCCTCAAAAAATTCCAGCAGATTAGTCAAACACGATTTACCCTTTGTAAATCCATGTTGACTCTGTCCGATCCTTTCCCCATTTGTCAAGTGCTCCGCTATTTTATCCTTAATAATGGACTCTAGCATTTTGCCCACAACCGATGTAAGGCTTACTGGTCTATAATTCCCTGCTTTCTCTCTACCCCCCTTTTTAAATATTGGGGTAACATTAGCTACCCTCCAATCCACGGGTACTGTTCCCGAGTCAATGGAGTTCCGGAAGATGATCCTTAGAGCATCTGCTATCTCCAGGGCCACCTCCTTAAGTACCCTAGGATGTAGTTTATCAGGCCCCGGGGATTTGTCGGCCTTCAGTCCCCTCAACTTACCCAACACCATATCCCTAGAGATACTAATTTCTGTCAGCTCCTCCCTCTCATTAGTCCCTATGTTTGTCGATATTCCTGGGAGGTTATTTGTGTCCTCCTTTGTGAATACAGAACCAAAGTATGAGTTTAATTGGTCTGCCATTTCCTTATTCTCCATTATATATTCTCCCGAATCGGACTGCAAGGGACCGACTTGGGATTTTACCAGTCTTTTCCTCCTGATATACCGATAAAAGCTTTTGCAGTCTGTCTTTATGTTTGCTGCAAGTTTACTTTCGTATTCTATTTTCCCCTTCCTGATTAATCCCTTTGTCCTCTTTTGCTGTATCCTGTACTGCCCCCAATCTTCCGGTCTGGTGCTTTTTTTTGCCAGTTGATATGCCCTTTTTTTTGATTTTATGCTGTCCCTAATTTCCCTCGTTATCCACGGTTGAGTCACCTTTTTAGGTTTATTTTTATGCCAAACCGGTATAAACATGTTCTGGAATTCTTCCATTCTATCTTTGAATGCTTGCCATTGTCTATCCACTGTCAATCCCCCCAGAAACACCACCCAATCAATCTTACCCAATTCCCGTCTCATACCCTCGTAATTCCCTTTATTTAAGTTCTGGACCTTAGTCTCTGATTCAATTTCCTCACTCTCCATCTCGACTGAGAGCTCGATCATATTATGATCGCTCTGACCCAAGGGGCCTCGTACAAGAAGATTGCTGATAAGTCCCTTCTCATTGCACAATACCCAGTCTAAAATGGCCTGATCTCGAGTCGGCTCCTCGACATATTGGTCCAGATAACCGTCCCGAAAACATTCCAGGAATTCCTCCTCCTCAGAATTTTTACTAATTTGGGTAGTCCAATCAATATGTAAATTAAAGTCACCCATGATGACAGCTGTGCTCTTATCGCACGCTTCTCTAATTTCCCTTTTTATGCCTTCCCTCACCTCCATATTACTATTTGGAGGCCTATATATCACACCCACTAACGTTTTCCTCCCCTTGCTATTTCTCATTTCTACCCATACAGATTCCGTTTCATCCGAGTTAATATCCTTCCTTTCCATTGCATTAATCCCCTCCTTTACCAGCAATGCTACCCCACCTCCCCTACCTTTTTGCCGATCCTTCCTAAATATTGTATATCCCTGGATGTTAAGTTCCCAGCCTTGCCCACCCTGCAGCCACGTTTCTGTAATCCCAATCAAATCATACTTGTTTACCTCTATTTCCACAACTAATTCATCCACCTTGTTCCTAATGCTTCTAGCATTAAGATACAAAGCCTTCAGGCTTGCTTTTTTCACACTCTCATTATGAATTAGTTTGGCCCTTTGTGTTTCTCTCCTTTGCTTATTGCTTCTCACCTTTCTACCATCTATTTCTAACTTCATATGACTTCCCTCTTTTCCACTACCTAGGTTCCCATCCCCCTGCCAAATTAGTTTAAATCCTCCCGAACCGCCCTAGAAAATATTACCCCGAGGACATCGGCTCCCTCACAGTTCAGGTGTAGACCGTCCCCTTGGTACAGGTCACTCCTCCCCAAGAACTGGTTCCAATGCCTCAAGAATTTAAATCCCTCTCCCTTGCACCACTGCTCAAGCCACGTATTTAGCTTATCTATCTTCCTCTCTCTAAACTTATTAGCTCGTGGCACTGGTAGCAATCCAGAGATTACTACCTTTGAGGTCCTACTTTTCAATTTAGCTCCTAACTCCTTAAATTCAGCTTGTAGGACCTCCTCCCTCTTTTTACCTACATCGTTGGTACCTACATGTACCACGACAACTGGCTGATCCCCCTCCCCCTTCAGAATGCTCTGCACCCGCTCCGAGACATCCTTGACCCTTGCACCAGGGAGGCAACATACCATCTTGGAGTCTCGGTCTCGGCCACAGAAACTCCTATCTATCCCCCTTACAATTGAATCCCCTATCACTATAGCCCTATCCCTCTTTTTCCCGCCCTTCTGTGCAGCAGAGCCAGTCATGGTGCCCTGAACCTGGCTGCTGGTGCCTTCCCCTGATAAGTCATCTCCCCCAACAGTACCCAAAACGGTAAACCTGTTTTGGAGGGAGATGACCGCAGGTGACTCCTGCACTACCTTCCTGCCTTTACCCTGCCTTTTGGTCACCCATTTACTGTCTGAGCTAGCCTTTACCTGCGGTGTGACCAACTCACTGAATGTGCTATCCACAACATCCTCAGCATCGCGTATGCTCCAGAGTGAGTCCATTCGCAGCTCCAGCGCCGCCATGCGGTCCGCTAGGAGCTGCAGCTGGACACACTTCCTGCACACATAGTTGTCAGGGACAGTGTCCCTGATTTCCCACATGGCACAGGAGAAGCATGACACGGGTCCGAGCTGCCCTTCCATGACTTAACCCTTACAATACCCTTTTATTTACTACGATTTAGCTTGATTATTGAATTCTACTTAGAATAAGTTTGTGAAAGTACTCACCAACCAGTCACCTACCTGTTTTCTGGTGTTGTATTTTCACTGCCGCCTCCTGTCCTGGAACCTTTTCCACCTAGGTTAGGCTCCTGAAATAAAATAAATTGAACCTACCTTTTCAACTTCCCCTAACCCCTAAAAGGTTAGAGGAGGTGGAAGGGTGGGAGACACTACACTGTAGTGTTTCGGGTTTAGCAACAGCTCCACCTATATAAGAGTTACTGGCCTCCTGCTCTCCCGACTGCACCAGCTGTGAAAGAAAAAGCCCGCGAAAGGTGAGCTTTTAAACTCACCAGTTACTGGCCTCCTGCTCTCCCGACTGCCCCAGCAGTTACTGGCCTCCTGCTCTCCCGACTGCCCCAGCTGTGGTCTCGGGCCTCGCCTCTCTCCGGTTTTTATACCGGGCTCCGACTCACTGCTCCCGACTGGTCTCGGGCCTCGCTGGTCGCCGGGTTTTCTCCCGAGCTCCTCCTCGCTGCTCCCGCTGGTCCCGACTCCGCCTCCACCCGCTGCCGATGCCGCACTGGGGCCTACCTGAGCCTCTGGGGCCTCTTGTAGTCGCTCTGCCGCTCAGCTCCGCCTCCACCCGCTGCCGATGCCTTTTCCTTTTTCTCTCTCCCACATGGCAACTGTCTCTCATTCTGCCAGCGCATTTCACACTTCATCTCGAGCCATCTTTTGTCTCTTCACCTGTCCTATTACCACCTCGTCTTGTTTTGAATACCTCTTAATGTCTCTTCACTTCTCTTTTGTTCTTTCATCCCCATTTCCCAGCCCCCAAACTGGCCTTTTAATCTGTTTCATTTCCTGTGTTTTTTCTCAGTCCTGACGAAGGGTTTCGACCTGAAACGTTGACTCTGTTTCTCTCTCCACGGATGTTGCCTGGCCTGCTGAGTTTTTCCAGCGTCTTCTGTTGTTATTTTAAACTCATGCTATTTGGCTCCAGTTTAATAATAAATTCGTCATAATGCCACAACAGTTAGATTGAGTTTTCCTCTCTGATTACTGCCCCCTTCCCTAAACTTATATCACTGAGGATGGAAGGACAAATGTTCTGTACGAATATAAAATAATACAGTAAAAAAATGTGCTGAAGATTAGTTAGGAATGAAAAACTCCATTTTTCGAACTCAAAATGACTTTACTGAATCAGATTGGAATAATTTTCAGGGTATAGATTTTTTTCCCCCCAAATTGGCCTGGGTTTTTATCTGGTTGTTCGCCTCTCCCAGTAGACCACATGGTTTTGGGTGGGGTGTGGAGTGTCTATATTGTGATGCACAAGCTATCACAATTGTGTGGGATGGATGAACCAGAGGGTCTTTTCCTGTTCACCATTGTTCGCATGCTCCGATAGGAGTTTGGCCCTATTTGAACTAGTGGAGTACACAGCCTGCTGATGGTAATCCTAGGATGTATAGCATAATTAAAAGCACTCTATTTTATGATAGAGAGAGGAAATCCTGCTATAAATCTTCCAATGTGTAAAGACTCTGGGATGGGGGCGGGTCTATTTTCTGTGGCTTATTGTAATGAGAGAGATGAGGCATGTATTTGTTTGCAATCTTGCAAGAAATTGTCTAAAATCAAAACTAAAAAAAAAATTATGCTTCCATGAACGGCGGAGAATGAAATCTTGGTCTCATCGCGCCTAATATCCAGTCAAAGTAGTGTCAAAATGATTTAAACTGACCAGAAGGTCACATTTGTAGCGATTTTTCACTCAGCTGTATAGGTAACGCCGTCAGAATTCACATACGTGCGGACCAGGAAATTTGGTGGCAGATGCTTCCACCCAATCCCTGCTGCTAACACGCCCTGTGTTGAGTATGGGCTGTAATCTTGTTCATATTTGAGAAGCCTAATTATGCATTTTATAGCATGCTAATAAAAGTGTTTAACAGATTCAATCACATCTCTCATGTTTGGGTGAAGGTACATCTTCCCATTACGTAAACAGCTATTAAAGGGAAATTGGTTAAAATTGCAATTCAAAGGATCAAAAGAAAATGGTGGGAATTTTTAAAAAATATTTTTAATTTTCAGCTAATGTATTAATATATTTTTTTTTAATGTTGCAGCAAATGTTTCATGCATCCATTTAATAATTTAGCTATGTTTCAGCTAATTTTTGAAATAGTAATGTATTTTTCCAGCTGACGTTTAATGTATTTTTCCTGCATTTTCCAGATCAAACCTTGGAGAGAATGTTTGTGAAACGAGAAAAAAAGGAGAATCAATTAAAGTAATTTTATATTTCAGTCGGGATGAAAGTCGGGCAGGTTCTACAACAGCTGGGAGATTTGCTTTGCCAGGTTACTTTTGGTGACCCGCTTTGACCCTACAATTACAGAGAGACTAATCATACAAATACTCCCTCTAGAGATTTGCAGAACAGGAACATCCTTAAAATGGCAAGATCTGTAAAGTATTTCTTACAATCCAACATTCATTCCACCAAACCTCCAACAGTGCAGCACTTCCTCAGTGCTGAAGTGTCAACCTAGATTATGAGCTCATTAGCATGTAAAGTTAAGGCACATGGGATTGGGGGCATGGTATTGACTTGGATAGAGAACTGGTTGGCAGACAGAAAGCAAAGAGTTGGAATAAACGGGTCTTTTTCCAAGTGGCAGGCAGTGACTAGTGGGGTACCGCAGGGCCCCAGCTATTCACAATATATATTATTGATCTGGACAAGGGAACTAGATGTAATATCTCCAAGTTTGCAGACGACACAAAGCTGGGTGGGCGTGTGAGCTGTGAGGAGGATGCTGAGAAACTCCAGGGTGATTTGGACAGGTTGGGTGATTGGGCAGAAGCATGGCAGATGCAATATAACGTGGATAAATGCGAGGTTATCCACTTTGGTGTCAAAAACAGGAAGGCAGATTATTATCTGAATGGTAATAGATTGGGAGAAGGGGAAGTGCAACGAGACCTGGGTGTCCTTGTGCACCAGTCGCTGAAGGTAAGCATGCAGGTGCAGCAGGCGGTTAAGAAGGCAAATGGTATGTTGGCCTTCGTAGCGAGAGGGTTTGAGTACAGGAACAAGGATGTCTTGCTGCAGTTGTACAGGGCCTTGGTGAGACCACATCTTGAGTATTGTGTGCCGTTTTGGTTGCCTTATCTGAGGAAGGATGTTCTCGCCATGGAGGGAGTGCAGCGAAGATTCACCAGGCTGATACCTGGGATGGCAGGAATGACGTATGAGGAGAGATTGGGTCGATTGGGCTTATAGTCGCTGGAGTTTAGAAGAATGAGAGGGGATCTCATTGAAACTTATAAAATTCCAACAGGACTAGACAGACTAGATGAAGGAAGGATGTTCCCGATGGCAGGGGAGTCCAGAACCAGGGGTCACAGTCTAAAGATAAGTGGTAAGCCATTTAGGACAGAGATGAGGAGGAATTTCTTCACCCAGAGAGTGGTGAACCTGTGGAATTCTCTACCACAGAAGGCAGTGGAGGCCAATTCATTAAATATATTCAAGAAGGAGTTAGATATATTTCTTGAGGCTAAAGGGATCAAGGGATATGGGGAGAAGGCAGGGACAGGGTACTGAATTTGGATGATCAGCCATGATCTCATTGAATGGCGGAGCAGGCTCGAGGGGCCGAATGACCTACTCCTGCTCCTATCTTCTATGTTTCTATGTTTCATGTTCCTGGAGTGGGGCTTGAACCCATGACCTTCTGTCTACCACTGGCACCTAAATGTATGAAACACCTGACTGATGCACCGGTCAGCATATTTCATCTCCTTTCCTACTGAATAGCATCAGAAGCAGGACACAGCAGCCCAACGCCAATGCACTGCTGCATTTCCCAAAGGGCAGGGAGTTATTGATGGCCACCAGCAGGTTCCTGCTCCTCCTCTGCCACCTCCACTTGCTCCTCCTCACCTGTACACTGTAATGCAACCAACCACTCCTACTCTTCGGGTTCCATAGAATCATAGAAATTTACGGCACAGGAGGAGGCCATTCGGCCCATCGTGTCTGTGCCGGCTGACAAGGAGCTCTTCAGCCTAATCCCACTTCCCAGCTCTTGGTCCGTAGCCCTGTAGGTTACGGCACTTCAAGTGCATATCCAAGTACTTTTTAAATATGATGAGGGTTTCTGCCTCTACCACCTTTTCAGGCAGTGAGTTCCAGACCCCCACCACCCTCTGGGTGAAAAATGTTCTCCTCAACTCCCCTCTAATCCTTCGACCAATTACTTTAAATCTATGCCCCCTGGTTATTGACCTCGCTGCTAAGGGGAATAGGTCCTTCCTATCCACTCTATCTAGGCCCCTCATAATTTTATACACCTCAATTAAGTCTCCCCTCAGCCTCCTTTGCTCCAAACAGCCCCAGCCTATCCAATCTTTCCTCATAGCTTAAATTCTCCAGTCCTGGCAATATCCTCTTAAATCTCCTCTGTACCCTCTCCAGTGCATTCACATCTTTCCTGTAATGTGGTGACCAGAACTGCACGCAGTACTCTAGCTGTGGCCCAGAACCCTCTAGGATGTGTGTGGCTGTACTATTGCTTGTAAAGGTTGATGGGAAAGATGCAGGGTATTGTAAGGTGTTGTATTATCTTGACCCATTGGCAGGCTGCTGATTCAAGCCTCTGCTGACAGAAAAGTGAATAATGTTACAATGCCGTCTCCAGGAGATGCCTTGAAGGCTTCAACCTCTCCCAAAAGCTTAGCTTTGGCCCAGAGCTATGCCCAGGATTGTGCATGTGCCACGCACCTAATTTCCCAGGATGGATTGGCTGGAGTGATAGGATATTTCAGCCTAGTAGCTTCAAATAATTTTGAAAAATAAGAGCTCAACTTTCAAATGTTTTACCAATGTAAAATCTATATTGAGTGCTTTCTTTCTTTTTTAAAGCAGAGAATGTGTCTGTGTGTGAGAGAAAAAATGACAGTGTTGTGATTATACAACGGTTATAGCTTTCCTTTGTGTTCTATAAACTTTAGAAAGTTTATTAAACTAAGAGAAACAGGCAGAAACCAGGTTGAGGAGGGGGGCAGTTAAAAGGAGCTAGTTTAACTAGCAATTTTAAACTGCCTGATTTTCAAGGTGTGTGAGGCACCCACCTGACTCATGCGGGAGCCTCATACAGGTATGCAAATCGAGCTCCTTTTACATCAATAAGAGCCTGATGCCATCTTAGCCCACAGTGGCCACCCCAGACTCGATGGGCCGAATGGCCTCCTTCTGTGCTGTACTATTCTATGATTCCAGCAGTTACAACCAGATCTGAAGATCAAAGAGGCCTTTCAAAAATCAAATCAAATCAACTTTTATTGTCATTGTTAGTGCACATGTGCAGTACAACGAAATGTAGGCTTGCGGCTCCCGAGAGTGTACATTTAGATTAAGACATTTAAACATTCAACATACATTTGGCTTGTAGTATATTAACATAAACATAACCATAATAAAGTGCATTGGCAGATGTGCAGGCTTTAGAGTTTATTTGTGGAGTTCAGTAGGATGACAGCCCTTGGGAAGAAGCTGTTCCTAAATCTGGTCGTACGGGTGCGAATACATCTGTAGCGTCTCCCAGATGGCAGGAGGGCGAACAGACTGTGGCTGGGGTGGGTAGGGTCTTTGATGGTGGACCGTGACCTCCGTAGACAGCGTTTCTGGTATATGTGCTCTATGATCGGTAGAACTTCTGGGTACAACTTTCCTTTTTGGGGCCACAAGGAACAGGAGTGCTCTTCGGTCCCACAGGGGAAGTGCAGGCCTCCCCTGCCAGGAAATCCGCCCCGCCCCCTCCGCCCCTACAGTTGCAGAACTACTGACAGCCCCGGAACCACCCTCCCCACGCTTTGGGCCAAGTGGCAGCCTCTGGTCTCCTGACTTTCCGCCGCTTCTCGATGGGCTGGCTGCTTGCCAGGCTGCTTTCCAGCCTGGGAGTTAAAATTTCCACCAGAGAGAAAGAGGCACATGAGTCAGGGGAGTAAAGAGAGAGAGAGAGAGAGAGATGGAGGTCAGAGAAAAAGAAAAAAATAAAGGAAGAGGTGAGAGAGAGAAAGAATGGAGATCTTCATTTAATTTTACTTCAATTTTCAAAAAAAGAACACTTTTGAAGTTTGAGGCCAAATGGTTATTTCTGAGACAGAGGAAGAGAGAGAGAGAAAATAGAGAGAAAGGCAGACAGGCAGGTTTTTACCTTCATTCTAATGTGATTTCTTTAAAGAAAAACAAACTGAATTTTGAAAGCAAACTAAACCTCTGAGGGAATCAGGGAGGGGAGGAGGAAAACTGGTCGAGGGTGAGTGGGCTTCTGGCTCTTATCCATCTGTCGGGGAGCGAATGGGAGTGGATGGAAAGTTAAGGTGGAAAGATGGGTGACAGCAGAGCAAGGGGAAAGGAGGATACAGGGGTAGAGCAGGCTGTTCAAAGAGAAAGAAGTAGGTGTGGCGGAACCACCAGAGGATTACGGACAATTGTATATCATTCCTTTTACAGCAATGTAGTACAGCTGGGGGCTGCACCTTTAATGTATCTGTTAACTGTACTAGGGCTTCTTTCCTGTACTCCGCGTGATGACGTCATGCCATCCGTCACATGGTCTCTCAACGGCGGGAAGAACGTGATGACGTCATGACGTCAGAGCTCGGAACCTTCTAGCAGTAGAGCTCGGAACCTGCTGGCAGTTGAGTTCGGAACCTGCTAGCAGTTGAGCTCGGAACCTGCTAGCAGTTGAGCTCGGAACCTTCTAGCAGTTTCCAGAGAGGCTTTCAAGCAGACCAGACCTATTTGCATTGTATTCTACAGTTTCCTGTACAACTTTGTTTGTTCATTAAATGTTATTGTTTTTGATTTTCTGAGTCGATCTCAATTCTTCGGCTAGGAACCCCAATTCCTACATAGGGACATTTTTGGTCATGATTCAGATTCAGATTCAGATTAGATTTATTTGCCATATGTAACCAGTACAAGTACAAGTACAATGGAATGCTTGTTCCCCGTGGGGACGCGTCAGCTATACATACAGCGCTGCATTCAGAGTCAATACAATGGCTTCCCGTGGCAGTGGGAGCACGATGTCCCTCAGCCGCTCCGTCCTCCTCTTCACCGCGGCCTCCTCCTCACTGTTGCCGGCTCCACGTGTGGTGGCCTGCTTCTCCCGCTCTGGCCACCATGCCCGGCTCCCCTCCTCCCATCCGGACTGCAAGTTACCCGAAATGGAGCTGCCGGCCGACGTGCTGCAGCGTGTCCTGAGTCTGCTGCTGCTGCTCGTTGCGCTGCGCTCCTCTGCCCGACTCGCCGAACACATCGTCGGGATGTGAATGCTCCAATGCGGCCTCCTCTTCACCGTCGCCAGCTCCACGCTCCATGGCCCGGGGCCTACTTCTCCCTCTCCCGGGTCGGCCCCTGGCCGCCATGCTCGGCTCCCCTCCTCCCAGTCGGAATTCCTTCCCGCCGAGGAGCTGCCGGCCGATGTGCTCCAGCGGGTCGGCTTGGCTGCTGCTGCTGCTCACCGCGCTGCGCTGCCTCTGCCCGACTCGCCGAGCACCTCGCTCCGGTTGCGGGAGCGGGTGGCGAGAGCTGGCCGCCCGAAACAGGGAGAGCGATCTCAGCACCGGACCATCTGTGGTGGGTGGTGGTGGAGGTGGTAGGAAGGGGAATGGGTTGTGGGATGGTAAAAGGGGAAGGGGCACAATGGGGGGTGAAAGGGTGGAGGGGATGCACGAGTGATTGGGGAAGGAGCTGCTGAGGGGCCTGTTTTTCTTGCATCACCCACCCCAAAGGCTAACCTGCAGCTGCTGGTGGTTCCTTTCCCTGCCACACCACCAAACACCTCCCATCCAAAAAGAAAAAGATGAAGTGAGAAGCTGAAAAGGGAAATACAGAGAGAAATAAGCAAGACAAAGAAATCAGAGACAGGTAAGTGTGTGACCATGTTTTCCGCCTTACTGTGTGAAATGTCATAGGAGATTGACGAGTACTTTAAAAAAAATCAAGACCACGGTCCTTTTACTTTAGAATTAGACAGCTAGTAATTATGATCTCTTCTAATGCGTGACTTGAGTCCTTTGTTAATTAGATTTCATTCAACAGATGTCATTCAGCTTGACAAAATAATTATCGAGCAGTTAAGAATGACAGAGGGAAGAAGTGTTTCTGCCACTGAATTTTTTTTTGAAGATTGCCTGCCTCAGCAATTTTCTCCCCTCCCTTTCTCTCCTGAATACTGAGGTGCAGATCCATGGAAACCATACACCCTCGCGCTATTCTTCATGTGTAAGTATTCACTGCGACCATTGGGAATCATAACTGAGCCTGATTCTATCCTCAGGCTCCAGAGGTTTCAAAAAGGTAATCAGGAGAGGAAACTAGGGCCAAATTTCTCCTTGTTAACCCAGGGGCACTGAATTGTAACACAATTATAGCATCCTTGTTGTCATCCTGAGCAAGGTCAGTTAAGTCATCATAGTCCAGGGTTTGAATCTGAGACATCCCTGGCTTGTACAGCTCAGCCACAATCCACATTGTATTTACTGTAAAGCTAATATTACTGATTTTGGGCACAAGTCAAATTTCTCCCCCTTTATTTTCTGCCACAAACCTTAGTCTTGTCTGTTTACAGGTTTCACGTTTCAATCCTGTTTCGTTCACTGAGTCTTCTCACAGGTTTATTAGTGATTCTACCCTATCTGATCCAATCACACTTCCTTTCACAGTTCCTCAGCTACCCAGTTTAAATTTCTATCGAGCCTGATCCAAATCCCTTGCCCCTGATCTAATTACTGGCTATGACCTTTTTTCTTACTCGTTTATGGGATGTGGGCATTGCTGGCAAGGCCAGCATTTATTGCCCATCCCTAATTGCCCTTGAGAAGGTGGTGGTGAGCTGCCTTCTTGAACCGCTGCAGTCCGTGTGGTGAAGGTACTCCCACAGTGCTGTTTGGGAGGGAGTTCTAGGATTTTGACCCAGCGACGATGAAGGATTGGTGATATATTTCCAAGTCAGGATGGTGTGTGACTTGGAGGGGAACTTGGAGGTGATGGTGTTCCCATGCGCCTGCTGCCCTTGTCCTTCTAGGTGGTAGAGGTCAAGGGTTTGGGAGGTGCTGCCGAAGAAGCCTTGGCGAGTTGCTGCAGTGCATCTTGTAGATGGTATACACTGCAGCCACGGTGCACCGGTGGTGGAGGGAGTGAATGTTTAAGGTGGTGGATGGGGTGCCAATCAAGCAGGCTGCTTTGTCTTGGATGGTGTCGAGCTTCTTGCTCCTTCACACTTCTACACATGCCCACATCATAGCCAGTCATCATAAGAACATAAGAACATAAGAAATAGGAGCAGGAGTAGGCCATTCGGCCCTTCGAGCCTGCTCCGCCATTCAATGAGATCATGGCTGATCTTCTACCTCAACTCCATTCACCGGCCCTATCGCCATATCTCTTGATGCCTTTACTAATCAGAAATATATATCGACTTCTGTTTTGAATATACCCAATGACTGAGCCTCCACAGCCCTCTGGGGTAGAGAATTCCAAAGATTCACCATCCTCTGTGTGAAGAAATTTCTTCTCATCTCAGTCCTGAATGGCCTACCCTTTATCCTGAGGCTGTGGCCCCTGTTTCTAGATTCCCCAGCCAAGGGAACATTCTCCCTGCATCTATCCTATCAAGCCCATCGCAGAAACACTACTTGCTGTGTCCCTGAATAGATTTGTAATGCAAGTTTTCTTTAGTAACAGTGTTTACCATTGGTCCTTCAATAGGTTTTAATTTTGTTGATCTGTTCATCCATGTCTCTGTGTCATTACTTTTGGAGAACTTGTTCTGTTGGTTGATTGACTTGTGTTTCAGTTGCTCACATTTAATAAGGTTTGACGTAAGAAATTTACTAGGCACTTGGTCTGAGTATTAAACAAGGCTTTAATCAACTGTTTTTCAACATGGAGATCTAGTTGTGTCCTTCACTAGTTCCTATTAAAGAATGTCCTGAGCAAGCTGGGCCCATGCCCGAGTATTTATACTCTCCCTGGACAGCGCCACCAGCAGGCCGCCCAGTATCATTTCACAAGTCATTTCCACATGAATGGCAAGGTTTCAATCTCTTACAGCATTGACTTCTGTTCTGAAACATTCCCATATCATAAATAGTATTCTATTCCATTTTTGACATGCTCTTATCTGCTCAGTTTCACCCCCATCCTGAAATGTATCTTCTCATGCTGTGTATTTCTAACATTTCCAATTTCAGATGGATCACTTTATAGAGACAGAGCACTCGGTCTTGAGGGTGGGGAGGGAAGGAGAAAACTTGCAAAGTTACTCCCTCTGTCAAATGATCATGGATCAGCATTGATGTAGGTCATGAGGTAGAACTCTGCCCAATCCTCCTGCCCTCTGAGCTGAAGGAGAAAGTGAAGTAATGGCCGTTGGTGCTGGTGGGGAAGGTAAGAGTAAAGGGCAAAAGCTGATGCTCTGAGAGCTCATCAGTAATAAGGGGCAGGAGCTTTAGCTTTGTGATTAATCTTCAATAAATACATCTCTCAGTTCCAGCCAATAACTGTTCAGATAGCTTTTCGAAAAGTGATGGTCGAGTTGATCTGTTAAATATGGATAAACTCAAATGTTAACTACTTCCCTATAAGTTTATTTTTCTTAAGATTTAAAATCTATCAATTATTTAAAACAAAAACATCCTAAAACTAAAAATTCTAAAACTGAACACAGTCTGTGGAGACCATGCCCCTTCCCATCTGGAATGTGTGTTCCACTGCATGAAAGAGCAGTAGAGGCAGTATTTGAAAGGAGAGTGCACAATTCTAAATGTGCTGGCTACATCCTTGGCGTGAAAGAAAATAATGAAAAACATGCAATGATTTATTTCCATCTTGTAATATAAAAAGGGCATTTGTGTTACAGCTCCAAATTTGAAATTTGTATTTTTGAACCATACCTCATTGCTATCAGTAGCACTGTAATTGTATGACTCCCGTAGGTGTAGGAGAGGATTGGATTACATACACATATCAATTTGGTAATTTGAGACATGACATGCGGTTACGTGTAGCATGCTTGGAAGGAACAGGTGACTTTGGAACTATGGTACCCAAAGCTCGCCACACTGGGGATTTCCTGTGTCATGCCTGGGTCTGTTGTAGATGAATTGATAGAGATTGATTGCTATGATTAGTCAACAACTCCATTATCATTGTATCATGTGACTACCAGGATGGTAGAAAGCGAACGAGATGGACCTTGGCCTTTTTTCATCCAGCAATTCCTATGTAATGTGTTTTTGTTTTAGCTTTCTTGAAGTCAACATACTACCTTGTTTCCTCACAACAAAATAGTTATTTGTTTAATGTATGTTTGATCATGTTTGACTTGGCAACAGAGATTACAGAACAATTAAGTGTATTGTTTTAATCTTGGTTCGTCTTAATATTAAGATAATTTATTGTGGAAGGTGCTGCTATGCACCGTGTCGTCAAATTGTAAACCCCTTTAAAAGAAAGCCAGTCTGCACATGGAACATAAAGGTAATTCCCCCCACCCCCACCCCCGAACATCTTCTATACCACACTTTACCTTCACAATCCTATTTCTTTAAAAATAAAGCTATTTTCAATAGAGTGAAAATGAATTGTTTAACACGAGGAATGTGCTTTACAAAACAGTCGCCTTAAATGTCTCAGTATTCAGACTACTCATCATAGAATCATAGAATGGTTACAGCACAGAAGGAGGCCATTCGGCCCGTTGAGCCCGTGCCGGCTCTCTGCAAGAGCGCTTCAGCTAGTCCCACTCCCCCACCAACACAACATGTCTTGTTAAAGTCTCTAAAAATCAGAATCTTTGACTGACGTACCAGTTAATAATAAAGGGTCAATGTCTTCATGAAGGAGTATTGGACAGACCTTTGGTTGGAGGAGGGTGAATATACACAAGAGGTACATCATCTTCATTGGGACGCTGGTTTGCACTTCTGGGTGACTTCTGTCAATGGATCGTGTGCTTGCAAACAACCGTTGTGAAACACTTGTATATGATGAGGCTGCCCCTTTAATTCAGTCACAATATTTTGTTTGCACAATGCTTTTCCAAACGCGAACTGTCGACAGCTCTGGTAAGATAACCATTGGTGTGCCAAAAGAATAGCTGATCATATTAAAGACGATTTTAAATTACATTAATAATGAACCTCTGCAACTTTTGTCAGTGCAGGAAATGGCGAGAGAGGTAAACAAAAAAGCGATCTGCTTTTTAAATCATTGCCTGCAATTCGCACATGAATGCGGGGGGATCAAGTATACTGGAGTGTGCCTGATGCTTGGCATCTGACCAGTGTAACTTTTCCAGAAGGTGATAAGAAACTACCCCTGTACTCATGTCTATTTCATACATCAGCTGGTCCCTCTGCTTCCTTATCAAACACCAACCACAGCCGGTGTCCTGTCAGGGGCTTCAGTCCACTGACATCCACACCACGCAAGGACAGAACTCATCAGCTTTCACCCAAGTTAAAACTTCTCCTACCTTTCACATCTTGGCCTGGGCAATCGCTGGGGAATTCCGCCTGTTCAGGTCTGCCGTCCACAACGAAATAAATGATTGTTGTTGTAGCCATGGTCAGGTCTGAGACGGGAAAAGAATCTCAAGTCAAGCGGTGTGTGGTACTGTGCAGCAGAGCGCTCGCTGCTGGCTGGGAATGTGAGCCTGTCGGTGTAACTGCGGGGAGATGGCAGAAAGAGGCGTTCGCTCAGCCGTCAGAGAGTCGGCTGAGGGTCACCAACACAAGCAACACAGCCACACACAGTACCACAGCAAAATACTGCGGATGTTGGAAATCCGAAATAACAACAGAAAATGCTGGAAAAACTCAGCAGGTCAGGCAACATCCGTGGAGAGAAATTTGAGTTGACGTTTCGGGTCAAACCCTTCTTCAAAACTGGAAAGAAAAGAAACTAGATCGAAGGCAGGGCTGCGATCGGACAAAAGAATAAAAGAAACAAAAGAAGTAAAAGAGACAATAAAAGGTATTAGAAGCTAGACGAGATGGTAATAGGCTGAGATTGGGTGTAAAGTGTACTGGCAGGGCAAGAGATAGCTGCCAGGTGTGAGAGAGAAACAAAAGGAAAGGGGGGGGGGAAGGAGTGGGAAAATTGCAAGAAAAAATGAAATAGGGGCCGAGGTTATGATCTGAAATTGTTGAACTCGATATTGAGTCCGGAAGGCTGCAGAATGCCTAATCAGAAGGTGAGGTACTGGGCTTTTAAACACTGAGTGCGGAGCATGTGATACAGACAGAACAGAAAACAAACCCACAGTGCAGGAAACACCCAGCCCTTCACACAACACATTTAACACAAACCGAGCCACTCATATACACCCGATCCTGGTTTTCTGGACTTGGTTTTAGGGAATGAAGCTGGGCAGGTGGAAGGCTGGGCAGTGGGAGAGCATTTTGGTGGTGGTGATCATAATTCAGTTAGATTTAGCATAGTTATGGATAAGGGCAAAAGTAGACCAGGAGTAAAAGTTCTCAATTGGGGAAAGGCCAATTTTACGAAGCTGAGATGTGATTTAGCAAAAGTGGACTGAAAACTTGAAGGTAAATCAGTGTCAGAGCAGTGGGAGGCATTCAAAGAGGGGATTGTGGGGGTTCAGAGTAAATATGTTCCCACAAAGAAAAAGGGCGAGACTCCCAAATCTAGAGCCCCCTGGATGTCAAGGGGCATACAAGGTAGGATAAGGCAAAAAAAGGAAAGCTGATGTCAGATACAGTACCGAGAGCTAAATACTGCAGAAAGCCGAGAGGAGTACAGAAAGTGCAGGGGTGAAATTAAAAAGGAAATTAGGAAAGCAAAGAGAGGGCATGAAAAAATATTGGCAAGTAAAATCAAGGAAAACCCAAAGATGTTTTATAAATACATAAAGAGCAAGAGGATAACTAAAGAAAGAGTAGGGCCTATTAGAGACCAAAAAGGTAACTTGTGTGTGGAGGCAGAAGATGTGGGTATGGTTCTTAATGAATACTTTGTGTCTGTCTTCACAAAAGAGAGGGACGATGCAGACATTGTAGATAAGGAGGAGGAGTGTGAAATATTAGCTGAGATAAAGATAGTGAGGGAGGAAGTATTAAGGGGTTTAGCATCTTTGAAAGTAGATAAATCACCAGGCCCGGAGGAAATGTATCCCAGGCTGTTAAAAGAAGCAAGGTAGGAAATAGCGGAGGCTCTGACCATCATTTTCCAATCCTCTCTGACCGCAGGCGTGGGGCCGGATGACTGCTAACGTTGTACTGTTATTTTAAAAGGGAGAAAGGGATAGACCGAGTAATTACAGGCCAGTCAGCCTAACCTCGGTGGGGGCAAATTATTGGAAAAAATTCTGAGGAACAGCATTAATTGTCATTTAGAAAGGCATTGATTAATCAAGGATAGTCAGCATAGATTTGTTAAGGGAAGATCGTGTCTGACTAACTTGATTGAATTTTTTGAGGAGGTAACAAGGAGGGTCGATGAGGGTAGCACATTTAATGTAGTCTACATGGATTTTAGCAGGCTTTTGACAAGGTCCCACATGGCAGACTGGTCAGAAAAGTAAAAGCCCATGGGATCCAAGGGAAAGTGGCAAATTGGATCCAAAATTGGCTCAGTGGCAGGAAGCAAAGGGTAATGGTTGACGGGTGTTTTTGTGACTGGAAGGCTTTTTCCAGTGGGGTTCTGCAGGGCTCAGTACTCGGTCCCTTGCTTTTTGTGATATATATCAATGATTTAGACTTCAATGTAGGGGGCATGATTAAGAAGTTTACAGATGATACAAAAATTGGCCATGTGGTTGAAAGTAAGGAAGAAAGCTGCAGACTCCAGGAAGATATCAATGGACTGTAGCTAGGCCACAACTGGAGTATTGCAGAGGAGATTTACCAGAATGGTTCAGAGGATGGGGGATCTTAGCTACAAGGACAGGTTGGAGAATTTGGATTTGTTTTCATTAGAGCAAAGGAGGTTGAGGGGTGATTTGATAGAGGTGTACAAGATTATGACGGGTTTGGATAGGCTAGACAGGGAAAGACTGTTCCCACTAGTTGATGGTACAAGGACTAGGGGACACAGATTTAAAGTTTTGGGCAAGAGATACAGGGGGGACGTGAGGAAAAACTATTTTACACAGCAAGTGGTGAGGACCTGGAACTCGCTACCGACGGAAGTGGTGGAAGCGGAGACACTCAATGTTTTCAAGGGGAGACTGGATAGGCACTTGAGGGAAATAAACTTGCAGGGCTACGGGGATAGAGCGGGGGAATGGGACTGACTGGATTACTCTACAGAGAGCCGGCACGGACTCGATGGGCCGAATGGCCTCCTTCTGTGCCGTTATGACTCTATGACTGGTCAGGTGGGCAGAAAAGTGGCAAATGGAATTCAATCCAGAGAGATGTAAGGTAATGCATTTGGGGAGGGCTAACAAGGCAACGGAATACACAATAAATGGTAGGACACTGAAAAGTGTAAAGGAACAGAGGGACCTTGGAATGCATGTCCACAGATCCCTGAAGGTAGCAGGAAAGGTAGATAAGGGGGTTATGAAGGCATACGGGATACTTTCCTTTATTAGTCGAGCCATAGAATGTAAGAGCAGGGGGGTTATGCTTCAACTGTATAAAGCATTAGTTGGGCCACAGCTAGAGTACTGCGTACAGTTCTGGTCACCACATTACATGAAAGATGTAATTGCACTAGAGAGGGTACAGAGGAGATTAACGAGGATGTTGCCAGGACTGGGGAATTTTAGCTATGAAAGATTGGCTAGGCTCGGGTTGTTTTCTTTGGAGCAGAGGAGGCTGAGGGGAAATTTAATTGAGGTGTATAAAATGATGAGGGGCCTAAATAGAGTGGAGCGGAAGGACCTATTTCCCTTAGCAGAGAGGTCAATAACCAGGGGGCATGGATTTAAAGTAATTGGTGGAAGGATTAGAGGGGATTTGAGGAGAACTTTTTTCACCCAGAGGGTGGTGGGAGTCTGGAACTCACTGCCTGGAAGGGCGGTAGAGGCAGAAATGCTTATCACATTTAAAATGTACTTGGATATACACTTGAAGTGCCGTAACTTACAGGGCTATGGTGCAAGAGCCGGAAAGTGGGATTAGGCTGGACAGCTCTTTTTCGGCCGGCACAGACACGATGGGCCAAATGGCCTCCTTGTGCTGTAAATTTCTATGATTGTATGATTCTCACAAACCAGCCACTCACACAATAGATTTAACACACACAAACCTGGCCATTCATTTACAACCAATCCTGCACACACAAAACCCAGCCACTCACACAAAACACTCAGCACAGAAAAACCCATTTACACAGCACATCTAGCACAGATAAACACCCAACACCAACAAATATCCAGGACTCACCAAATATCTAGCCACCTACAAGAAGTCATATCAAATACTGAACTACTTACACTAAGGTTGAGAGCTATAGATGCACAATCAATGCACAGCTGCCAAGACCTATCGTATACCCAGGCTGGCTGGAGTTGCACTCTTGTGGCAGAGGGTGTTCTGCGCATACATGTTTACACACATGGGATAACCTCCCTGAGACGGTCTCACACCACTGCATTCCAGATTCAGATCAATGTCTGACTGAGTTCAATCACTGAGTTACTGCAAACTGGAAACTGCTTCAGTGAAAGAAAAGTGGAATTGTAACTGCATGTTAAAACATGCCAAACATCCAACTATTTACGCCAAATGTCCAGTCATTTATATCCAACGTACAGAACAAACACCAAACACCCAGGCACCCACATATCTACACAAACATCCCGGGTAAAAACCCAACAACCAACAACCACCTCCCCACCCCCGCTTCCCCCAGCCTTAGTAATAACTGACACGCAGCAAACACCATCCTAGCCATAGTATTTGCCAGCATACACCAGATACTTTCCTAATCATAGTACTATCCAACACTCATCAAACCGTGTTGGTAACAAGTAGCACACAATAACCATTCTCTTTATACTGAGGGAGTGCTGCACTGTCGGAGGTACTGTCATTCGGATGAGACGTTAAACCAAGGCCCCGTCTGCTCTCTCAGGTGGATGTAAAAGATCCCATGGCACTATTTCGAAGAAGACCAGGGGAGTTATCGCCGGTGTCTTGGCCAATATTTATCCCTCAACACCACTAAAATAGCAGATTATCTGGTCATTATCACATTGCTGTTTATGGGAGCTTGCTGTGCGCAAATTGGCTACCACGTTTCCTACATTACAACAGTGACTACACTCCAAAAGTACTTCATTGGCTGTGAAGCGCTTTGTGATGTCCTGACATCGTGAAAGGCGCTTGATAAATACAAGACTTTCCTTCTTTTTAGTGACAGTAACATTCAGCAGGGACAAGGGACTGTCCCAACCACAGTAACGTCCAATAGACAGCTTCCCAAGAACCATAATGTTCATTGCATAACACTGTCGTATAATTCTAACATTCACCATCTGTTGCCCCAACCAAACTAACATCCAATAGACATTATACATTCTCACAGGGATGCTAATATTCCACACACACAAGCACGTTGCCAGCTACAGAAACATGCAATGCACACCAAATGCTGTCCCAGCCATAGTAACATCAAGCAACACACCATGTGCTCCCCCAATTATATCAACAATCCGATGGCAACATGAACTCCCCAACAATAGTGACATCTAACACTGTCCCAGTCATATCAACACTATATACGACGCTTGCGTCTGCACACACTCGGAGGTCGAACTCCAAATCATCATTAACACCTTCACTGAAGCGTACGAGAGCATGGGCCTCACACTAAACATCCATAAGACAAAGGTTCTCTACCAACCTGCCCCCACAACACAATACTGCCCCACGATTATCAAAATCCATGACAAGGCCTTGGACAACGTGGACAACTTTCCATACCTCGGGAGCCTACTGTCAACAAAGGCAGACATCGAAGACGAAGTCCAACACCACCTTCAGTGTGCTAGTGCAGCCTTCGGTCGCCTGAGGAAGAGAGTGTTTGAACACCAGGACCTCAAACCCGGCATCAAGCTCATGGTCCACAGAGCAGTAGTAATATCCGCCCTCCTGTATGCCTCAGAGACATGGGCCACGTACAGTGGTCACCTCAAAGCACTGCAGGGGTACCACCAATGCTGCCTCCACAAGATCCTGCCAATCCATTGGCAGGATAGGCACACCAATGTCAGTGTTCTTGCTCAGGCCAACATCCCCCGGCATCGAAGCTCTGACCACGCTCGATCAGCTCCGATGGACGGGTCACATCGTCCGCATGCCCGATACGAGACTCCCAAAACAAGCGCTCTACTCAGAGCTCCGACACGACAAGAGAGCCCCAGGTGGGCAGAGGAAATGCTTCAAGGACACCCTCAAAGCCTCCTGGAAAAAAGTGTACCATCCCCACCGACACCTGGGAATCCCTGGCCCAAGACCGCACAAAGTGGAGGAGAAGCATCCGGGAAGGCGCCGAACACCTTGAGTCTCTTCGCCGGGAGCAAGCGGAAGCCAAGCGCAGGCAGTGCAAGGAGCGCACGTCAACCCAAGCACCCCACCCACCCGCCCCTTCAACCACCGTCTGCCCCACCTGTGACAGAGACTGTAGGTCCCGCATTGGACTCATCAGTCACCTGAGAACTCATTGTTAGTGTGGAAGCAAGTCATCCTCGGTTCCGAGGGACTGCCTAAGAAGAAGAAGAAGATATACACACCTAGCTATAGTAATACCTAACGCACATTTATATTTCCAGACGGAGGAGCACAGAAAACACACTGTCCTGGCCACAGAATATCTAAGTCAGGCCATATATATTCCTAGGTAAGTCATATCTACCACATACAAGACACTGTCGAATTCTTAGTAATATGGAGCAACACCTGCCACACTAATATTCACACAAAACATTGTCCCAGCCTTAATAACATATAGCATAGTATACACTAAACCTTATATTCTTATATCCAACCAACAAATCGATGTGGTAAACGTTATTTCTCTTTATATATCATAAATAATAATGGCAAATAAAAGTAGTTCGTTTTAGAAGAAATCCGATTAAAATTCTATGTTAATGATACTAGTAGATGTAAAATAAATACAATACGCAACATAAAATATTAACTGGGCTGTAGGAAGCACACCAGTTTCTCGAGATGACATAATCGATACAATGCACTCAAAACCTTAGAGAGAATACATTTTAATAAGTTTACCTTAAAACATGTTGCAAAATTTCCTTTGGTAATGTGTCAAATTATATAGAATGTACAGCACAGAAACAGGCCATTCGGCCCCATTGATCGATGTTGGTGTTTATGCTCCACACGAGTTTGGCCTGTGATAGGCTAATACATTTTTTAATAGAAATATTAAAATTATTTGATTGTAAAAGCAGATCGCGATGTGTCCTGTTCGAGATAAGTCCTGTTTCTGGGGGGGGTTTTCCTACTCACAAGTCTTCCACATAGAACTGTATCCCTGCTGCTCTTCCAGTAGTGCCAAGGGATTTTTCCACGTCCACCAGGTAAGGCAGACAGGGTCTCAGTTCAACGTCTCCTCCAATAACCCCTGGTATTCCCAAGTGAATCCCTAGAATTTAAGGACTTAAGAGTCAGAGAAGAGGGATAAACTGATCTGACACTTGATTCCGGCTTTGTGCAGTGCAGGCCGTGTAATGGGTGAGAGAAAGCTTTTTTTCACCTGCAGCTGTCGAATTGCAGCTGCATCCCAAGCGTCAATTTATTTCGCTAAATGTATCGCGCATAACTTTATTCGAAGAAGAAATAAATATTGAAGAAAGGTATGAAACTTAGTAAGTCGAATGATAGCTAAAGCAAAATCGGTTCTTTTGTTCATTGTACCACTCGTTATTTTAATTATGGTCGAAAGTGCCTATTTTCTCAATCAATGTTCAGCAGATGAATGGCTGGATTCTGAGGTTTCAAATTGCTTTACTTTGCTGATGCTGTACTGTGACTTCCCGCCACAGCAGGTTTGTTTCCACAGCGTCACCTGGTGTACTAACTGGTGGTTTTTCCCGAAGGGTTTAGCTTCGCAAAGAACGGTACTGAACGAGATGTGTGTGGCTCGCCTGCAGCAGACAAACTGAGTGCATTGTGATGCACTTGCTAAAAGTCATCCACATACTGCCTGCCATGTGTTAGACTTTTCTCTCTCAAAAGTTTAACTTTATGAAGGAAAACTGTGAAACAGATTGCCAACACATGAATAAGGTGATGAATGTTTATATTTTGTACAGATTACATTCCGCTCATTTTGACAATTCAATTCAATTCAATTCAAATCGCTTTATTGGCATGACAAGGTACATCTTATGTTGCCAAAGCATCGAAAAACATTCATGGTTGAACACATAAATACAGATCTATCCATACAGTGTATAAACAGATATATCCCTGAGTGTATAAATATACATTCATATAATTTGTAAATACTCTTTTCTTATATTTAGTGGTTGTCCCTCTGTTTATGGCAAGCTGTAACATAGTGTGCCGCTAAGGTTACACAATTTCTCTCTTCCCCTAGTAGGTATGGGAGTTTTTGGTCGTCATTCAAATTTCTGAATTCCGGGCATATTTTTGTGAATTTTGGGTAGAAATTCTCCCTTATGCCCTGATATTTTCTACAAGCTGTGAGGAAGTGCATCTCTGTCTCCAACAGCCGCCACAAAGATCTGACCCTCCTGTCGCACTGAGACTGCAGATTTACGCGGGGGGATTGTGACAGGATTTGCAATCACGTCCTAAACACCTCGGAATTCAGCCTTTTATCCACTGGACATTGATTGGGAAAATGAGCATTTTTTTCTGTGATCATAATTAATACTTGATGCAGACCACAAAGAACATGGTTTACGAAAATCTGAACGTTTAAAAAACCTTGGACACGTTGTTTTGATGCACAATATTCAGAGCATATAGAAAATGGCTTATTCCTCTCCTGTTCCCAAATGTTGTAATTCTGTGCCAATGATTTTACCGGACAAAAGCCTGCAGCTTTCCTCAAAGTAACTGTTAAGTTTCACAAAAAATTCAAATACACAGTAGTAAAACTGATTGCTTTGCCAGTCTCCCAAGCTCCTCCCAACACAAGAGCTGACTCGTCCGAGCTTCCACCATCCCCATCCTGTTCTACACTAAGTCCCAGTCGGCCCTCATTACTGTCCTCCTCACCCTCCTCTGGCTCCCAATGTGCCGAGTTCAAAAATCATTATCCCAGTGTACAAATCCCTCCATGACCTCGTTCCAGCCAGCTTCTGCAACTTCCTCCAGCCATATGCCAGCAGACGACACAAAGCTGGGTGGGAGGGTATGCTGTGAGCAGACGACACAAAGCTGGGTGGGAGGGTATGCTGTGAGGAGGATGTCGTGAAACTCCAGTACGATTTGGACAGGTTGGGTGTTTGGGCAGAAACATGGCAAATGCACTATAATGTGGATAAATGTGAGGTTATCCACTTTGGTGGCAAAAACAGGAAGGCAGATTATTATTTGAATGGCAATAGATTGGGAGAAGGGGAAGTGCAAAGAGACCTGGGTGTTCTTGTGCACCAGTCGCTGAAGGTAAGCATGCAGGTGCAGCAGGCGGTTAAGAAGGCAAATGCTATGTTGGCCTTCGTAGCAAGAGGGTTCGAGTACAAGAACAAGGATGTCTTGCTGCAGTTGTACAGGGCCTTGGTGAGACCGCACCTTGAGTATTGTGTGCAGTTTTGGTCACTTTACCTGAGGAAGGACGTTCTTGCCATGGAGGGAGTGCAGCGAAGATTCACCAGGCTGATACCTGGGATGGCAGGAATGATGTACGAGGAGAGATTGTGTCAATTGGGCTTATACTCACTGGAGTTTAGAAGATTGAGAGGGGATCTCATCGAAACCTATAAAATTCTGTCAGGTCTGGACAGACTAGATGCAGAAAGGATGTTTCTGATGGCTGGGGAGTCCAGAACCAGGGGTCATAGTCTAAGGATAAGGGGTAAGCCTTTTAGGACTGAAATGAGGAGGAATTTCTTCACCCAGAGAGTGGTGAACCTGTGGAATTCTCTGCCACAGAGGGCGGTGGAGGCCAGTTCATTAAATATATTCAAGAAAGAGTTGGATATATTTCTTGAGGCTAAAGGGATCAAGGGATATGGGGAGAAGGCAGGGACAGGGTACTGAATTTGGATGATCAGCCATGATCTCATTGAATGGCGGAGCAGGCTCGAAGGGCCGAATGGCCTACTCCTGCTCCTATCTTCTATGTTTCTATGTTTCTATGTCTCAGTACTCCAATTCTAGATTCTTGTGCATCCCAGCTCCCCGCACTGCCATTTCTCACTTGGTAGCAGAGCTTTCAACTATCTAGGTCCTCCACTCTGGAACTCCTTTTTATGTTTTCGGCATTCTTTACCCTTTTAATCTCCAAGGTATTTTTTGGCTTCCACAGCTCAACTTACTCACATGGAAAAGCCTTAGCTCCCTATGTACCATAGAGTGTTTTCACGCCCAAATATCAGGGTAAATTCATAGTATGCCCAGGGATTGAATGGAGAACACGGCCCTAGACTTTGATTCAGACTTTAACTGCCTAAATCATTCAATAGTAATGTAACAAGTGAATTGTAACAGTGACACAGTATACATTTTTCTAATAGTTGTTGAGTTTAGCTACCACCTTTTAAAAAATTTGTTTATGTGATGTGGGCGTCGCTGGCAAAGCCAGCATTTATTGCCCATCCCTAATTGCCCTTGAGAGGGTGGTGGTGAGCCGCCTTCTTGAATTGCTGCAGTCTGTGTGGTGAAGGTACTCCCACAGTGCTGTTAGGGAGGGAGTTCCAGGATTTTGACCCAGCGACGATGAAGGATCAGCAATATATTTCTAAGTCAGGATGGTGTGTGACTTGGAGGGGAACTTGGAGGTGGGGGTGTTCCCATGCGCCTGCTGCCCTTGTCCTTCTAGGTGGAAGAGGTCGCGGGTTTGGGAGGTGGTGCCTAAGAAGTCTTGGTGAGTTGCTTTAGTGCATCTTGTAGATGGTACACACTGCAGCCATGGTACGCCGGTGGTGGATGGGGTGCCGATCAAGCGGACTGCTTTGTCCTGGATGGTGTCAAGCTTCTTGAGTATTTCATCACGCTCATGTAGCAGAAAATGATAAATAGTTTACAACTATTAGTTTAGAACAGTTCATGTTACAGTTCCAAGACTCAACATTGAGTTCAACAATTTCAGATCATAACCTCTGCTCCCATTTTTTTGGATGGCATCTGTTGGTGCTTCTGCTATTTCCATTTACACCTCTTCTAGACCCATCTTTTGTTTATTCACTTGTCCTTTTCCACTCCCTTTTGCCTTGCACCATCATCTCTTTTGTCATTCAATCTCTCCTGCCTTCCACCCTATCACAGACCTTCCCCTTTGTTCTTTCCTCCCTCCCCCTTTCCCCGCCTCTGTACTTGTTTACAACCTGTTGCATCACTAATATATTCCAGTTCTGATGAAAGGTCATTGACCTGAAACGTTAACTTTGTTTCTCTCTCCACGGATGCTGCCTGACCTGCTGAGTATTTCCAGCATTTTCTGTTGTTGGTTCTCTTCCTTTGTTCACTATGAGATTAAACTGATTTCATGATAATGGTTGATGGACATTGGGAGAACTCTCCTGCTCTTCTTCGAAAGGTCTCATGGGACCGTTTACACCCACTTGAGAGGGGAAAACAGGACCTTGGTTTAACGTCTCACCCGAAAGACGGCATCTCCAACAGTACAGCACTCTCTCGGTACTGCAAGTTTTTAAGGTCATTATTCCCAACTTGGAATACGCATTATTGCCAAGAGAAAGCTGACCTGGACCAGGAGTGGGGGAGGGTTGTCCCTGTACACAACAAATTTCAAGTGGTGTTGTCATGTGCACACAGGAAGCCCTTATTGTACAATATGTACAAGTCTAGTTGATTAATCAGCATTCACTGATTCATGGCATTGACAAGCACAAATCTAAAACAGCACAGGATAGCACACAGATTACAGTACACTCTTGGGAGCCGCAAGCCTACATTTCGTTGTACTGCACTTGTGCACTAACAATGACAATAAAAGTTGATTTTTTTTGTTGTCCAATACATTAGCCACAGGTTGTAATTTGGGAATCTTGATGTGCAAAATTAAATTTCTGATTAATAAATAAACATGTGTAATAGACACCGTACACATTTACTGTGTACTGTTTACTGTTTAAAATCTAAATTTCCCAGCTTTAAGCAGGGTTAAAAAGGAATAAACAAGTCCTACAACTCAGAGCAGCTGAAGGCAGTTAACAAGGGAAACTGGAGTAATCTGGTTAACCTGGTTCTCCTCTAGCTGGGCTCAGCTCAGCAAGTCTTTGTTTCAGGGCCTATAAAAACAGGCTTTGAAGTGCGATTTTCAACAGAGTGCTGAGAGTTGGGTGAGTCAGGGAGTTAGGTGAGGCAAGGCCTCAGAGCTTCGGCGGGTGCTTCAGCGGCAGAGCGGGCCTACAAAGGGCTCCAGAGACCAGGTAAGGCTTACTTTACTGGTGGTATTGAACTAAGTTAACTTAAATTGATTTAAGGGGTAGGCCATGCCAGGAGAGCCCAGCCCCGTGATGTGCTCCTCTTGCTCTATGTGGGAATTCAGGGACGCTGCCAGTGTCCCTGACCAACACGTGTGCCAGAAATGCATCCAGCTGCAGCTACTAACGGGCCGTCTTGCGGCGCTGGAGCTGTGGGTGGATGGGTTGTGGAGCATTCACGATGCTGAGAGCGTCGCGAATTACTCGTACAGTGAGTTGGTCACACCGCAGGGTAGGGCTGCACAGGCAGAAGGGAAATGGGTGACCACCAGGCGGAACAATAGAAGCAGGCAGGTAGTGCAGGGGACCCCTGTGGCCATCCCCCTTTCAACCAGGTATACCGCTTTGGATACTCTTGAGGGGGATGACTTACCAGAGGAAGGCAGCAGCAGCCAACTTCCTGGCACTGGGGGTGCTCCTACTGCCCAGGAAGGGAGGAAAAAGAGTGGGAGAGCAATAGTGGTAGGGGATTCTATAGTAAGGGGAACAGATAGGCGTTTCTGTGGCCATAGACGTGAATCCAGGATGGTTTGTTGCCTCCCTGGTGCCAGGGTCAAGGATGTCACTGAGCAGCTGCAGGGCATTCTGGAGGGGGAGGGCGAACAGCCAGAGGTCGTGGTCCACATTGGTACCAACGACATAGGTAAAAAGAGGGATGAGGTCCTGCAGCAAGAATTTAGGGAGCTAGGTAGAAGATTAAAGAGCAGGACCTCAAAGGTTGTAATCTCTGGATTACTCCCGGTGCCACATGCCAGTGAGTATAGGAATAGGAAGATAGAACAGATGAATGCGTGGCTAAAGAGTTGGTGCAGGAGGGAGGGCTTTAGTTTCCTGGATCACTGGGTCTGCTTCTGGGAAAGGTGGGACTTGTACAAGTCGGACGGTTTACACCTGAACCAGAGGGGGACCAATATCCTTGCGGGGTGGTTTGCTAGCACTGTTGGGGGGGGGTTTAAACTAACTTGGCAGGGGGATGGGATACAGAGTGGAGCTATAGTAGGGGATGAATTACAGCCAAATACGGAGGAAAAAACAAGTCAGCTGGGAAGGCAGAGCAAATATGTGAAGGCAAAAGGGAATATGGCAAGGCTGGAAGGCATTTATTTTAATGCAAGGAGTCTTGCAAATAAGATGGATGAACTGAAGTTGTTGTTGAACACATGGGAGTACGATATTGTTGCTATCACGGAGACATGGTTGAGGGAGGGTCAGGACTGGCAGCTCAATATTCCGGGGTATAGAATCTTCAGGCGAGACAGAGGTGGGTGTAAAAGGGGAGGGGGCGTTGCAATATTAATTAAGGAGTCAATTACTGCTGTAAGGAGGGATGATATATTAGCGGGTTCCTCTAATGAGGCCATATGGGTAGAACTTAAAAACAAAAAGGGGGCAAGCACTTTGCTGGGAGTGTACTATAGGCCCCCAAACAGTCAGGGGGAGATAGAGGAACAGATATGTAGGCAAATCTCAGAGAAGTGCGAAAATAATAGGGTAATAATAGTGGGGGATTTCAACTTCCCCAATATTAATTGGGATAGTCAGAGTGTGAAAGGCTTAGAGGGTGCAGAATTCTTAAAGTGCATCCAGGAGAGCTTTTTGAGCCAGCGTGTAGAAAGTCCTACAAGAGAGGGGGCGGTACTGGACCTAATTCTAGGGAATGTAGCCGGGCAAGTGGTGGAAGTGTCAGTAGGAGAGCATTTTGGCGACAGTGACCTTAATTCGGTGAGATTTAAGGTGGTCATGGAAAAAGACAAAGACGGCCCGGAAATAAGGGTTCTAAATTGGGGGAAGGCCGATTTTAATATGATAAGGCAGGATCTGGCCAAAGTGGACTGGGAGCAGCTACTTATAGGAAAATCCACATCAAAGCAGTGGGAGACTTTCAGAAGGGAAATAGAGAGAGTACAACGCCAACATGTTCCCGTAAAGGTCAAGGGTGGTACCAACAAGCAAATGGAACCTTGGATGACAAGGGATATACAAAAATGCATTAGGAAAAAAAGGGGGGCTTTTGGCAGTTACAAAAGACTAAAGGCGGAGGAAGCCCTAGAGGAGTATAAAAAGTGCAGGGGCATACTTAAAAAAGAAATTAGGAGAGCGAGGAGGGGCCATGAAATAACACTGGCGAGCAAAATAAAGGAAAATCCTAAGATGTTTTATAAGTATATTAAGGGCAAGAGGATAACCAGGGAAAGGGTAGGGCCCATTAGGGACCAAAGTGGCAATCTGTGCGTAGAGCCAGATGATGTAGGCGGGGTTTTAAATGAATTTTTTGCATCTGTGTTCACTATGGAGGAAGACGATGTAGACATAGAAATTGGGCAAGGGGACTGTGATATACTTGAACATATTAGCATCGAGAGGGAGGAGGTACTAGCGGTTTTAGCAGGCCAAAAAGTGGATAAATCCCCAGGCCCGGACGAGATGTATCCCAGGCTGCTGTGTGAGGCAAAGGAGGAGATTGCAGGGGCTCTGACACAAATTTTCAGAACCTCTCTGGCCACAGGGGATGTACCAGAGGACTGGAGAACAGCTAACGTAGTACCATTATTCAAGAAGGGTAGCAGGGATAAACCAGGGAATTACAGGCCAGTGAGCCTAACATCTGTGGTAGGGAAATTATTGGAAAAAATTCTGAGGGACAAAATTAGTCTCCACTTGGAGAGGCAAGGATTAATCGGGGATAGTCAGCATGGCTTTGTCAAGGGTAAATCATGTCTGACCAATCTGATTGAATTTTTCGAGGGGGTGACTAGGTGTGTGGATGAGGGAAATGCTGTGGATGTGGTATACATGGACTTCAGTAAGGCTTTTGACAAAGTCCTGCATAGGAGACTGGTCAAGAAGGTAAGAGCCCATGGGATCCAGGGTGCCTTGGCACGTTGGATCCTAAACTGGCTGAGTGGCAGGAGGCAGAGGGTGATGGTCGAAGGTTGCTTTTGTGACTGGAAGCCTGTGTCCAGTGGGGTACCTCAGGGATCGGTGCTGGGTCCCTTGCTGTTTGTGATCTACATAAATGATTTGGAGGAGAATGTAAAAGGTATGATCAGTAAGTTCGCAGATGACACGAAAATTGGTGGGGTGGTAAATTGCGAGGAGGAAAGCCTCAGGCTACAGGACGATATAAACGGGTTGGTCAGATGGGCGGAAAAGTGGCAAATGGAATTTAACCCTGAAAAGTGCGAGGTGATACATTTTGGACGGACAAATAAGGCAAGGGAATACATAATGAGTGGTAGGGCCCTAGGAAGCACAGAGGGTCAGAGGGACCTTGGTGTACATGTACATAGATCTCTGAAGGCAGCGGATCAGGTAGATAAGGTGGTTAAAAAGGCATATGGGATACTTGCCTTCATTAGCCAAGGCATAGAATATAAGAGCAGGGAGGTTATGATGGAGCTGTACAAAACGCTGGTAAGGCCACAGCTGGAGTATTGTGTGCAGTTCTGGTCGCCTCACTATAGGAAGGATGTGATTGCTTTGGAGAGGGTGCAGAGAAGATTCACCAGGATGTTACCTGGGATGGAGCGCCTCAGCTATGAAGAAAGACTAAACAGGCTGGGGTTGTTTTCCTTGGAGCAAAGAAGGCTGAGGGGGGACCTGATTGAGGTGTACAAAATGATGAGGGGCATAGATAGGGTAGATAAAGAGGAACTTTTCCCCTTAGTAGGGGGGTCAATAACAAGGGGGCATAGATTCAAGGTAAGGGGCAGGAGGTTTAGAGGGGATTTGAGGAGAAACTTTTTCACCCAGAGGGTGGTTGGAGTCTGGAACTCACTGCCTGAAAGGGTGGTAGAGGCAGGAACCCTCACAACATTCAAGAAGCATTTGGATGAGCACTTGAAATGCCATTGCATACAAGGCTATGGACCAAATGCTGGAAAATGGGATTAGATTAGACAGGGCTTGATGGACGGCGCAGACACGATGGGCCGAAGGGCCTCTTTCTGTGCTGTATAACTCTATGACTCTATGGCCGTTGTTGTGCATGTGATCTCAATACTCATTTTGGCGTGCGAGTGTGTACTTTAACTTTTTTTGTGTATTTGTTGGTAAAAAAAGCAGTGTACAAATATTTTTTGGACGGTTTTGTGTGCTTTACTTCCTTGATTATTGAAATAACAACAGAAAATGCTGGAAAAACTCAGCAGGCCAGGCAACATCCGTGGAACGAAATTAGAGTCAACGTTTCGGGTCAAAACCCTTTATCAAGACTTGATTATTGTCAAAACCCTTTATCAAGACTTAATTAAAGACCTCACTGTCCTCGGCCTCTTGCATTGTTCCACGGAAGCTCAACGTAAACGCGAGGAACAGCACCTCATCTTCCGATTAGGCACTTTGCAGTCTTCCGGACTCAATATCGAGTTCAACAATTTCAGATCATAACTTCGGCCCCTACTACATTTTTACTTATATTTTTTTTCCACCCCTTTGTTTTGGGTCTTCCCTTCCCCCCCACTTTCCTTTTTTTTCTCTCTCCCACATGGCAGCTGTTTCTCATCCTGCCAGTACACTTCACACCTAATCTGAGCTGTCTTTTGTCTCCACTTGTCCTATTACCATCTCGTCTGGTTTTGAATACCTCTTAGTGTCTCTTCACTTCTTTTGTTGTGTGCTGAGCCCCCTCCTCTACTCCCTCTTCACCCACGACTGTGTGGCTGTTCATGGTTCCAACACCATCATCAAGTTTGCGGATGACACCACGGTAGTAGGCCAGATCACCAACAACGATGAGTCAGCCTACAGGGAGGAGGTCCAGCACCTCGTGAAGTGGTGCGCCGATAACAACCTGGCCCTTAACATCAAGAAAACCAAGGAAATCATTGTGGACTTCAGGAAGTCTAAAGGCGGAAGACACACCCCCATCCACATCCATGGGGCTGTGGTGGAAAGGGTGGACAGCTTTAAGTTCCTCGGAGTCCACATCACGGAAGACCTCTCCTGGTCCCTCAATATCTCCTCTTTGGTGAAGAAGGCCCAGCAGCGCCTATATTTCCTAAGGAGGCTGAAGGGATGTAACCTGTCAGCCCAGATCCTCTCTAACTTTTACCGCTGCACAATAGAGAGCATCCTGACGAACTGTATCACAGTGTGGCATGGCAGCTGTAGCCCTGCTGCGGGTAGTCAAAACTGCCCAATGCATTACCGGCACCCGGCTACCGACCATTGAGAACATCTACCAGAAACGCTGTTTACGGAGGTCACTGACCATCATCAAAGACCCTACCCACCCCAGCCACAGTCTGTTCGCCCCCCTGCCATCTGGGAGATGCTACAGATGCATTCGCACCCGAACGACCAGATTTAGGAACAGCTTCTTTCCCAGGGCTGTCATCCTACTGAACTCCACAAATAAACTCTAAAGCCTGCACATCTGCCAATGCACTTTATTATGTTTGTTTATGTTACAAGCCAAATGTATGTTAAATGTCTTAATCAAAATGTACACTCTCGGGAGCCGCAAGCTTACATTTCGTTGTACTGCACTTGTGCACTAACAATGACAATAAAGTTGATTATTATTATTATATTGTTCTATCGCAGCCCTGCCTTCGATCTATTTTATTTCCTTTCCAGTTTTGAAAAAGGGTTTCGACCTGAAACGTTGACTCTTAATTTCGTGGGGTTAAATACGTGGGGTTACGGGGATAGGGCTTGGGTGGGATGGTTGTCGGTGTAGGGATCGGGTGCTAAGGTTTGGATGATCAGCCATGATCTCGTTGAATGGCGGAGCAGGCTCGAAGGGCCGAATGGCCTACTCCTGCTCCTATCTTCTATGTTTCTATGTTCTCTCCACGGATGTTGCCTGGCCTGCTGAGTTTTTCCAGCATTGTCTGTTGTTATTTCTTGATTATTGAATGTTTGTTAAGTAAAGATGTGAAGTGCATTTACCTGTACTGCAGCAGTGTATGCATGTAAGGGATTTTTTACTAAAATTAGCAGGCGACTGAAAGAGTGACCCTGCCGTTGCACCTGTGGCTGGAGAGCGGTGTCTATTGGGCAACACCGTGTTGCTGTGGTGATTGACGCGGGCTAATGGAGTTCCTCCAGGCCGGTAGAGGGCGGTGCGGTGGAGGACGCTGCTAACGATTGGGGGAGCCTCTTGCGGTGGCTGGGCAGCTCCTCGCTGCTCTCAGCGTGGTGACCGGGAGGAAGGAGGCGGCTGTGGAGCGCAACCTTCGGGCGGACTGAGACCATGAGCCAGGCCAAGAGCAGGCCCGCCGGCAGCCGCGTCAAGCAGTCCATGTCGCTCGACCCCAAACTGCAGCAGGAGTTCCAGCAGAAGCTACACGGGATGAAGAAGCAGCCGAAGGTGAGGGAGGAGTGAGGAGGCTCGGGGCTCTGCCACACACACACACACACGGGCTGGAGTCCCCGCTCCTCCACTGGGCCGATCAGTGCTGGGGCCTCAGCTATTTACAATCCATATTATTGACCTCTATCATAGAAACATAGAAGATAGGAGCAGGAGGAGGCCATTCGGCCCCTCGAGCCTGCTACGCCATTTAATGAGATCATGGCTGATCATCCAAATTCAGTACCCTGTCCCTGCCTTCTCCCCATATCCCTTGATCCCTTTAGCCTTAAGAAATATATCCAACTCCTTCTTGAATATATTTAATGAATTGGCCTCAACTGCCTTCTGTGGTAGAGAATTCCACAGGTTCACCACTCTCTGGGTGAAGAAATTCCTCCTCATCTCAGTCCTAAATGGCTTACCCCTTATCCTTAGACTGTGACCACTGGTTCTGGACTCCCCGATCATCGAGAACATCCTTCCTGCATCTAGTCTGTCTAGTCCTGTTAGAATTTTATAAGTTTCAATGAGATCCCCTCTCATTCTTCTAAACTCCAGCGAGTATAATCCCAATCGACCCAATCTCTCCTCATACGTCATTCCTGCCATCCCAGGTGAATCTGGTGAATCTTCGCTGCATTCCCTCCATGGCAAGAACATCCTTCCTCGGATAAGGACCGAGTGTAATGTATCCAAGAGTTTACTGCTGATGCAAAGCTATGATGTGGAGATGCTGGTGTTGGACTGGGGTGGACAATTGTGAGAAGTCACACAACACCAGGTTATAGTCCAACAAGCTTACGGAGCGCTGCTCCTTCATCAGGTGAAGTGATGCAAAGCTAGGTGGGGCAGTAAGCTGTGAGGAGAACACAGTCTGCAAAGGATAGACTGAGCGGGCAGTAAGGTGGCAGCTGGAGTGTAATGTAGGGAAAATGTGAGGTTGTTCACTTTTTGGTAGGAAGAATAGAAAAACAGTATTTTTTAAATGCAGAGAAACTTTCAAATGTTGATGTTCAGAGAGATTTGGGTGGCCTCGTGCAAGAAACACAGAAAGCTAGCATGCAGGTACAGCAAGCAATAAGGAAGGAATGGCATGTTGGCCTTTATTGCAAGGGGTTTGGAGTATAAGAGTAAAGGCAGTCTTGCTACAATTGCACGGGGTCTTGGTGAGACCACACCTGGAGTACTGTGCACTGTTTTGGTCTCCTTATCTAAGGAAGGATATACTTGCCTTGGAGGCGGTGCAACGAAGGTTCACTAGATTGATTCCTGGGATGACAGGGCTGTCCTATGAGGAGAGATTGAGTGAATTGGGCCTATACTCTCTGAAGTTTAGAAGAATGAGAGGTGATCTCATTGAAACATACAAGATTCTGAAGGGGATTGACAGGGTAGATGCTGAGAGGTTGTTTTCCCTGGCTGGAGTGTCTAGAACCAGGGGGCATAGTCTCAGGGAGTAAGCGGAAGCCCAGCGCAAGGAGCGCACGTCAACCCAAGCACCCCACCCACTGTCTGCCCCACATGTGACAGAGACTGTAGGTCCCGCATTGGACTCATCGGTCACCTGAGAACTCATTTTTAATGTGGAAGCAAGTCATCCTCGGTTCCAATGGACTGCCTAAGAATAGTCTCGGGGTAAGGATAAGGGGTCGGCCATTTAAGACCGAGATGAGGAATTTCTTCACTCAGAGGGTTGGGAATCTTTGAAATTCTCTGCCCAAGGGGGCTGTGAATGCTGAGTCTTTTGGTATATTCAAGGCTGAGATCGATAGATTTTTGAACTAGGGGAATCAAGGGATATGGAGATCGGGCGGGAAAGTGGAGTTGAGGTCGTTGATCAGCCATGATCTTATTGAATGGCGGAGCAGGCTCGAGGGGCCGTATAGCCCACTCCTGCTCCTATTTCTTATGTTCTTAACTGTTCTCGTTGCGTGCGGCCGGCCAGTAGCGGCCCGAACCCAGGTGCACGCGCACGTCCCCTCCCTCTGTGGTGAGTGAGGACACTGGGCCGGGAGCGCGAGCTCTGGGCTCAGTCTGTCAATCAATCTCCTGGGGTCGGGGTCACTCACTGCCGCCCACCTGGCATCAGCAGCAGCTCCGTGGGTTGATCTGCCTAAAGTTACAGTCCGATTTCTTGCATTCAAAAATTTAAGTTTCAGGATTCGACTGCAACGCAGCTTTTTTTAAACAAAAACTTTTGCTATAAAAGAAAGACTTGCATTTCTATAGCGCTTTTCATGACCACCAGATCTCCCAAAACACTTTACAGCCAATGCAGTACAGGAAACTCTCGTTTAAATAGCACCTAAATATCCAGAATTCTCTATTAACCGGCAAAATTCTCACCCCGAAAACAACACCTCAATAACCGGCAATGTGTCCGAGTCTCCCGCGGTGGCCGAGTTAGTCAGTGGGGGTAGTTCTCCAAACTGCCACTACTCAGCTTCTTGGCGCGGTCGGAAGTCGGAACACCCCAATACCCCTGTAACAGGAGTCTGACTCGCCCGCGCTGCCGGTAGTCTCGTCTGATCCGCCATTTTACAGGGGTACTGTGTGTCTCCCACGCTGCTGGTAGTCATTGCATTGCATTACCCTCAACTGGCAGTACTGTACTTAATCAAGCATCTTCCACCATCCATTTAACACAACATTCTGTAGGGGAGTACCCAATTACTGTATACTGCAGATTTCTTGATTTTTTACATTTTTCTTTGTTAAAAATAGCCCTGGTAGATAACCCTCTCCGTCATCCGGAATTTTTGATCAACCAGCAACACGCCGGTCCCGTCGGTGCCGGATACCAAAGAGTTTCCTGTACTTTTTGAAGTGCAGTCGCTGTTGTACTGTTGGAAACACGGCAGCCAATTTGCGCACTGCAAGCTCCCACAAACAGCAATGTGATAATGACCAGATCATCTGTTTTTTAGATGTTGATTGAGGAATAACTGTTGACCAGGACACCGGGGATAACTCCCCCTGCTCTTCTTCAAAATAGCACCATGGGATCTTTTACGTCCATCTGAGAGAGCAGATGGGGCCTCGGTTTAACGTCTGACCCGAAAGACGTCACCTCCGACAGTGCAGCACTCCCTCAGCACTGCCCCGGAGGGTCAGCCTAGATTTTTGTGCTCAGTCTCCGGAGACTTGAACCCACAGCCTTCTGACTCGGGCGAGACTGCTACCCACTGAACCACAGCAGGGATCAACAACTCCATGGGTTGATGTTCTAATCACATTTCTTGCATTAAAAATTTTAGTTTCAAGATTCAACTGCAACGCAATTTTTTTTGTTAACAAAAACTTTTGCTATCTGCAATGGTTACCTTTTGTTGTACCTTTATTTACTCGTGTTGTGCAATTCCAATCGATGTTTGATTCTAGTTGCCTGTTCAAGTGTTTTGTCTAAAGTAAAATGTTATTCATTTACCATAAAACTCAAAAGGTCCATCTTTTATTTATATCAGGTACAGGTATTCCCTTATCTATCTGGATTGACTGGTGTATGACCATTGCATCGAGGCTCCATTGCCTGCAACAAACTCATTAGACTACATTAAATGTTGTAATAATGAGGTTTTTGTCTTAGTAAATGACTATTTGCTTAGTATCCAGTTTATAGCGTTGCAAGTACAGTTGACAGGTGCATCTGTTGCATCCTGTTGTACATTTTTCTTTTAATCAAAACAAAACCTCAACTGCAACTTGCTTTCTGTGGTGCCTTTTATTGTAAAGAAACATCCTAAGGCACTTCAAAAATTAACATAAGGGAAACGAACACTGAGGTAGGAAGGGAGCGATTCGGAGATGATAGAATGCTTGGTCAAAGAGAGGGGTTTTGAAGGGAGAGGCTTGGCCGGGAAATCCAGAGAGACGGTGCCAGCAGCTGAAGACTCTACCAATGGTGAGGTGAAGGGAGGGAGGGGATTTACAGTAAGCAAGAGTAAGAATAAAACCATGTTTGGGTAGGACTAGAAGGGATTGCAGGGTAAGGACACAAGGGATTTATAGATAAGTACTAGGATTTAAAATGTGTTGTGTTGGAGGAGAGAGTCAATGTAGATCAACAAGGACAGGCTTGATATACGAGCAGGACTTCTTGCCAGATGTGATGTATGCGGTAGCGTTTTGGACAAGTTTCAGTTTATGGAGGGTGGGAGGCCAGTTTAAAAAAAAAAAAAAAAAGTGTTGGAATCTGTTGATAAAGAGGGGTTTAGCAGCAGAGGGACTGATGTAGGAGTGCAGGTGGGCAATATTACTGAGCTGGAAATAAGTGATCTTGATAGAATATGGGATTCTTTCAATCAAAGATATAAAGAAAGACTTGCATTTATATAGTGCCTTTCACGACCACTGGACGTCTCAAAGCACTTTACAGCCAATGAAGTACTTTTGAAGTGGAGTCACTGTTGTAATGTGGCAAATGCGGCAGTCAGTTTGCGCACAGCAAGGTCCCACAAACAGCAATGTGATAATGACCAGATAATCTGTTTTTGTTATGTTGGTTGAGGGATAAGTATTGGCCAGGACACTGGGGATAATTCCCCTGCTCTTCTTCGAAATAGTGCCATGGGATCTTTTACGTCCACCTGAGAGAGCAGACTGGGCCTTGGTCTGAAAGACGGCACCTCTGACAGTGCAGCACTCCCTCAGCACTGCATTGGAGTGTCCGCCTAGATTTCTGTGTTACAAGTCCCTGGAGTGGGACTTGACCCCACAACCTTCTGACTCGGAGGCGAGTGTGCTACCCACTGAGCTACAGCTGATATAGATTTGTATATTACCTTATCGTGCCTCTAAAATTTCTGAAAGGGCTTCACATACAGTGAATTACTTTGAAGTATCATGATTTTATTTTGCACTCCGCACGATCCCACAAATAGCAATAAGATAGTCCAGTTGATCTGTTTCTGCTGGTATTGACTGAAGGAGGAATTTTAGCCACAACACTAGGAGAACTCTGCTCTTCAAATAGTGACATGGAGTCTTTTAACATCCACCAGAATAGACAGACGTGGATTTCATGTAATGTCTCATCCAGAGAATGGCACTACCAGCAATGCAGCATATCTTCTGTACTGCACTGGATTGTCAACATAGATGAGGAGCTTAAGCCCACAGCCTTCTAATTCGGTGCTGAGAATGCTACAAAATGTACTGTGCTGGTAATCTTACCTGGTTCCTCCCCTTTGTTAATTATGGTCAGCACTTTAGAATTGCAAACCGAGTAATCAACCTCTGTCTGAAGTGTTGTGGTGACACTCTGGATGCAGGCTGAGTACAGTGAATATGGTGTCATAAAGTGTGAGGTAACCAGCATTAATGAGGGGCAGAACTAGGTGAGATTGTCAGATCTGAAAGAAGTGTCTTTAGAACCTGATTTTCATTTAGATTCCCTTTGACACTTGCAATCCCTGGCGACTAGGATTAATTAAGTACTAACTGCTGCTATAAATACAGTACTTAAAAATGGATGGAAAGTATAGGGGGAGTATTCTCTTAAACTTATTTTCCTCCGTTAAAAGTAATATCTTAAACTAATTCGACTGTTTGAAAAAGTTTAAACGCTGGCTAGGCGATGCTGAAGCTACTCACGTAACTTAAATCAACACTCTTTCCGTCATTCTGTATGTGCAACGTCTGGCCGATGGATTATTAGTGCACCAGACTGAAATGTTCCCAGTCCCCTGTGGTTGTCTACTGCACTTTACCTGTGATTACTGGCATTTTTGCAGTGCAGTTGACCATGAATGAAATGGAAAATTATTTTGCTGTTTTTTAATACCACGTATGGATTTATTCTATGTTTTAGAATGTATCACAGTGCCATGAAAATAAATGTGAATGCTGTGTGGACCTAATCTAACTTTTTTATATCTTAGTTTGGAACGCTGACGTCAGGTGTTATTTACTTGGGCCATATCCCCAATGGATTCTTTGAACCTCAGATCAAGAAATACTTCTCCCAATTTGGAACAGTTTTAAGAGTTCGACTTGCACGCAGCAAAAAGGTAATGAGTAGGTACAGTAGAAAACTTCTCATCAAAGCATAAAACTCTTAATATTCTGAGACACATGTCATTCACCCCTATTTATGCAGAATCCTGGATGAAGCATTAAAATATTTCTAAACTAATGGCCTTTAGAACATCTACTGGCAAGTCTCACCAAGAGACAGGATGTTCGTCTAATCACATTGGTGTGAAATAATTTTTAAATGCGTAATGGTATAAAGGGTATTATCTGAAATGTCTAGAAATCCTGATCCAAGGATAAGGCGTAGAAAATTAGGTTTGCATTGATCAGAATTCATATCTTTGAAATATAGCCAAGTTCAAACATTGAGTTTTTGGTTCAAAATGGACATTTTCTTGAGACTATGTACAAGCTATTTATTGAGATTTGATTTTCAGTTATGTAATTTTATCCAGTCTCTGAAATTATAACTTTGTAGAATTATTCTGCTCAGCTGGAGACACTTGAAACCTGACCTGAACTTGGCAGGAGGAATTCTTATTTTGATTACTTGGCACTGCATCAAGTTAGTTTTAGATATTCTGATGGGGGTAGAAAGGCATTATTCTGCCTTTCACTGTGCTTTATCTTGACTTGGCAGTACTTGATGCTGACACCAGATGTCCAAATTGGAAAAGTATTCCATTTCCCAAACACTGGTATGTCCTTGCAAAAATCCACTGACCTGGTAAAAGACTGATCCATATTTAACGAAAAGGAGGGTCCTGCTTCAATCTCTGGTTAATTATGAGTTAGCTAATCTCAGTTGGGGTAGCATTGGAGACCGATCACTATAGCTGGCTTTGTGCCTGGATGAGGGAAGCCAAAAATCACCCTATGTTCCTGCTCCTAAACGCTATCCAGAGAGCCTGCAGGAAATTGCGTGTGTGGATGTCAAGCGGGGCAGGATGGACCTTTTGCAATATCTCCACCGCCCAGTAGCTTATTGGCGCTCCGTATCTGGGCTCATGTAAGCAGAGTGGCCACTTTGGCAAAGTACCAGAGGGATGCTGTCGTCCATGTGATTGTATCTCGGGAGAGGCAGGATGTGGGCATTCTGAAATGAATGTTTTGAAAAAAATAACTTTTGTAGTATGGAGATCGTGCTGTACAAATATTTTAGCCAGATATTTCACTAAAGTGTTAATTTGGATACTAACAGCTGAATATTGTCAACTTAACATGTTTAAATATTAGCAAAACAGTAGTTATTGCATTCTACTGTTTGGTAATATTTAAATGAGCAGAGGTGCAGCAATACATTAATTCAGTTCTCCGCAGTATTGTGCAAAATCTTGACGACAAATTAAATACAGAATAAGAGATAAGTGGAGCTGACGAATTACAGATTTATCTTTAAGCTCCTGAGTTGATTTGAGTGAAAGCAGATATTCAAGTACAAACCTGAAAAGGAACTGCATGCGTCTCCAGTCAACCCTTAAGTATAAATGAGATGACTACATAAATTAGGTTATTTTATAATAAACATGCTTAATATTGAATGGAACCGAGACATAGGTGTAAAATGTCACAGTGCAAAATTTGACTGTTTACAGGGGAAATTTCAGGAAAAAATGCCAGGCAAATAAAGTACTTTGTATGCATTCAAATTAAATTTTGCAACATGATTCTCCTACCCCCTTTTTCTGCCAGTTTTTTCCTTTCCTTCTCCGGTCTTGTTGCTGTACACCATTCCATGGGGCCCTCTAGTGCCTTGCCAAAATGGTCATTCCTCGTGAGAGTCTGGGCAGGAGCATCAATAGGCTGTTTGATTATGCAGGCCAATCCTGTCCTCCCACATCATCCACACATGGACTTTCAGTAGGAGTCAATGAATAGTGATCAGGAGTGGGAATCCTGGCTGGGTTTTTTTCTCTTCTGTTCTCTGACCCACAGATGTTTTTTAGCATGTGATCGGATCCAGCAGGTGCATAATTTCTGAGACCCATCCGTACCGTCAGCAGTTGTTGAGATGTCATTTAGGAAACAATTTCCGTAGGAAAGGTATGTGACCAGAAAAAAACACTGCAGTCCATCTACTTTATCCACTGTATAATTGGAGAAGGAGGCTCCATGAACATCCCCAACCTCCATGATGGGGGAGCCCAGCACGTGGGTATAAACGACAAATCTGAAGCGTTTGCAATCAACGGTGGCATAGTGGTTAGCACTGTTGCCTCACAGCGCCAGGGACCCGGGTTCAAATCCGGCCTCGGGCGACTGTCTGTGTGGAGTTCGCACATTCTCCCCGTGTTTGCGTGGGTTTCCTCCGGGTGCTCTGGTTTCCTCCCACAGTCCAAAGATGTGCGGGTTAGGTTGATTTGGCTATGATAAATTGACCCTTAGTGTTAGGGGATTAAATACGTGGGGTTACGGGGATAGGGTGGGATATGTGTCGGTGCAGGCTCGATGGGCCGAAATGGCCTCTATCTGCACTGTGGGGGATTCTGTGTGAACTTCAGTCAGAAGTGCCGGTGAATGATCTTTCCAGGCCTCCTCCTGCGGTCCCACCAACACAGACACCAGTTTTCAACCAATTCGATTCACTCCATGTGACATCAAGAAACGGTTGAGTGAACTGGACATAGCAAAGGCTTGGGCCCCGACAACGTCCCGGTTAATGCTGAAGACCTGGGCTCCAGAACTAGTTGCACCTTTAGCCAACCTGTTCCAGTACAGCTACAACACTGGCGTCTACTCGACTATGTGGAAAATTGCCCAGGTACGTCCAGCCCACAAAAGACAGGACAAATCCAATCTGGCCTGTTGCCGCCCTGTTCGCGTACTCGCAATCATCAGCAAAGTGATGGAAGGAGTCGTCACCAGTGTTACCAAACCTGTTCTTTAACGCTGTCTTTCCTCTTTACAGTCTTCCCTGCGCTGTACCTGTTTGTTAGTTGTCACCTTGCGTAAACATTGCATTTCCTTCCACTGTGCTGTGACTGTGCTCCCCAGACCCCCTCATTCCAATATCCATGATAATAGCCTTCAATTGCCCCTCCCGCTGCTGTACTAGTTTAAGTGCCCCCACTGCTCTATTTACTGTCTTGCTGTATGTCATGTCATTTTTTTCTTTGCCATTAAAACTCTGCATAAGCTTTGTCAGGATTTGAAGCTATAAAAAAAGCAATTTTTGGCGATTTACCTTTTTGACAATCTTTAATATATTAACCAAGCCGATTTGCTGTCCAATTCCAAATCCTTTGTATCGGTGGCATAGTGGTTAGCACTGTTGCCTCACAGCGCCAGGGACCCGGGTTCGAATCCGGCCTCGGGTGACTGTCTGTGTGGGGTTTGCACATTCTCCCTGTGTTTGCGTGGGTTTCCTCCGGGTGCTCCGGTTTCCTCCCACAGTCCAAAGATGTGCAGGTTAGGTTGATTGGCTATGATAAAAATTGACCCTTAGTGCTAGGGGGATTAAATACGTGGGGTTACTGGGATATGTGTTGGGGTAGGGATTACGGGGATCGGGTGGGATATGTGTCGGTGCAGGCTCGATGGGCCGAAATGGCCTCTATCTGCACTGTGGGGTTTCTGTGAATTCTGTTTCTGTGAATTCACAAAATAAAGAGATCCAGTTGGAGAGCAGGGTGGTTTTCATTGCTAGTGGCGGATAAATTTATACAAGGTACATGCAGAAGTTTGAATAAAACAGCAGGTGGCAGCATTTTTTATCCACGTAAATGCACTTTAATATTCTGTCTTGTAGGATTCAAACTATCTGAAGTCTGAAAATTAGAGTATTGTTTACGTCAGTGATTACTTTGGAAGGCCTAAAACAAAATATTCTACAATTGTTGATACCAACAACGGGGTTCAGGAGAAAGTGATTTTTTTTTTATTACGCTCAGTTTTTATATTTATTTCTATCACTACTGTAATTTTTCAGGCTTACGAATCACATTTCTTGGTGTGTTTTTTAGTCATTACACAGTCCTGTCTGGATCACTTGCATAAGATCTTTGCCTCTCATTTTTTTTTAAAAGACTAGACTTGGGCTGCACCTTCCATTTATGAAATGACAGTGGCAGAGATCTGAGAACAGGTCATTTATCCGTTCAGTTGGGTTTTAAAGCTTGCTGCCTGGGAATGGTTGAAGTTCAGGTTTACAAGAGATTTCGTTTTTAAGAAATAAAACCCTTTTTAATTTTTTTAGGTTAGGAATTTTCCGAATGTGCAAGAAAAATGTAATCTGTTAATTTATAACCTTGCTGTTTGACATGCTGTCTGATCATTTTACAATAACTAAGCAACTAACATCTGATACAGTTTCTAATTCTTACCATAGATGAAATGCTTGTGTTTAATTTGTGGTTCTGCTACCATTTGAATGTGATGTATTTTATTTTAAACCTATAGACTGGTAACAGCAAAGGATATGCTTTTGTGGAGTTTGATTGTGACGAAGTTGCCAAAATTGTTGCAGAAACTATGAACAACTACTTATTTGGTGAAAGGCTTTTAAAATGTGAGTATTTGCCACTAAAGAATTCAAAATGAGGTTGAATGTACACATCCTGCAATCTGGCCCCCTGCCAGTGGCTTATTGAGAAGGTATGCACTGTCAGAAATAATTCAGTTTGACTGACTAAATAGCAACACTGGCTATAATGAGGAATTTGCATCTACCCCATTCCTTTCTTATTGGCACTGATTCATGCTTGGGTACAATCCTAAAAGCATCAGCTACTCTCCAGTACCTCACCTAAGTGGCCATTCTTCATGTTCAAGCCTAAATGATGCTTTAGCCTAGGTCACGGAGGCCTGTTGTAGCCCTCTTTGGAACTACTCTTTGTCACTAAGATTGAGACCATTCGATCAGCTGCCTCAGGACCATTCCCTTAGCCCACCAAACTAAACTTCCCCGAGGACCCTGCCCAAGCCCTGAACTTGCATCTTTCTCGATTTTCTCTCCGATCTCCCCTCGTGCCCTCTCCAAGCTCATCTTGTCCACAAGTCCCACCTCCTGATCCCTCAACCCTATTCCCACCAAACTACTGACCACCCAGCTTCCCTACCTGGCTCCCATGTTAGCTGATACTGTTAACGGTTCCTTCTCCTCGGGTACTGCCGTTGAAGGGATATTTACTAGTCCTAGCCCCTTTAGGGCTACCCCGGATCAGGCGTATTTCTCAGACGTTCACTTTCAACTAAAGTTTGAGGTAGCTGAATCCTAAAGATGCTTAATTGGGTCTAAAGGTCTGGGCTATCTCTCCCTAAAGGAAAGGAACAACCTGAGAATGTTACCGTCCTCCAGCTAGTGCTTTTAATAAGTTTAGCTAGACTGTAATGTTCTGGATATTGAGGGTCCAGAAATCTCCCTTAGAATTCTGCAGCTCCTCACCAAAGAGTGTACAGAGATTGAGTTTGCGAGTTTTTGATACAGAAGCCTTGTGAGACGATTCTAAAAATCTATAGATTTATTAAAGAACCTACATGCAATTTACAGTTGGTGAGTCAATCGCAACATTAACAGTTCCAAAAAGAGAAAACATACGATCTTTTTAACAGAGAATCTTACTTTCAAATCTTAACTTCACTACAGTATTACAGTTCTTAAAGTTCTTATACAGGATATCCACCAATATCAAATACCTTTGATCCCCGAGGTACAAAGAGTTGGAGACTACAGAGCCGCCTCTGAAGCCGAGAATCGCCTTGCCCGATTACAGCGAGTCTGTTATCCCATTTGAGAGTTCAATATTTATACCCTTTTCCCGTGGTATTTCCTTTAAGGTTTTCTGCTGATTCAAGCTAATTATCTCTAGTCTTTTTTCTGCCGACCTCTGCAACTCTTACTGCCACCTCAGCTAGTAACATTACAGAATCATGTCTCATCTCTAGGTGTTCTAAGTTTACCATATAAAAACGATGTGACGGTAGGTGTTCCTTACTTTGTCATCTTTACGAGGGCAGATGTTCCTTATCTTATGTGCTGCTTTACGAAGTGTAAATTAGAACACCTTATCCAGGGTGAACCATTGTTTCACCTTCTGTTTCAATAAGGTTATTTATTCAGGGTCAACAACTGCCAGAATGCTTTCATTGCAATTTCATCGTTAGGTTTCTAAATTTCCAAACCCAGTTTGTCATGTTTTAATAAAGCCAGAATTCTTTCATAAGATAGTGTATTTTTCTGAATAGGTTATATGGTTTATTCCTTCACACAGTCGTCGCCCATCTCTTCCAACAAAAAAAAACACCCTTGACCCCTTTGTCCTTGCAAACCTGCACTTCCTCTCCAAAGTCCTTGAATGTGTTGACTTCTCCCAAATCCATGCCCATCATTCCCGCAACTCCGTGTTTGAACCCCTCCAATCAGGTTTCTACGCCCGCCACAGCACTGAAACGGGCCTTATCAAAGTCACAAATGACATCCGATATGACTGACCGTGGTAAACTATCCCTCCTCATCGTTCTCGACCTGTCTGCATCCTTGACATGGTTGACTACGCTACCTGTATGTTATATAAATGCAGGTTGTTAAGATTTGCATGCCCATGGATGCAGTGAATACATTTAGTACTCATTTTTTTCCATTTAGGTCAGGTTCTTCCGCCAGAAAAAGTACACGCACAACTTTTTAAAGGTAGTGAGACAACTTTTAAGAAGCCTACCCACCCGGCTGTTGCTCGTTACAACAAGAAACGAACCCTGAAACAACAGGGTATAATGTCGAAGAGACTCCTCGAGAAAGAAGGGCGGTTACGAAAAAGGCTCGCTGAGAAAGGAATTGATTATGACTTTCCTGGTTTTGTAAGTTTTCTTAATGTAGTTGGTCGTCCATGTGATTATTGAATTTTTTATTATTAGATTATTACAACAGACAGATTGCTAGCTGCCAGATTTGCCAGTTGTGTTTTTCTTTATTTTACTCAAATCCTTTAACTTTGGTAAGTGATAACTGGTGATCCCCTCATCACTGAGCACTACTATCTTTTGTGTGATTTGTTATTCACGTAATCCATTAATTTGATCGATTTGGGAATGGACAATTCACTGGTCTGGCAGCTTCTCATTTATAATGTTATCCATCACTTTCAAACCTATTGTAGACAGAGGGTTTTCAGTGGATTCTTTTCATTTATCGGTATGGCTATGATGACATGTCCTTAAGATCTAATGTATTTGTGGAGGGGGGGGGAGGTTGGGTAAGAAAATTAGGATTTTTGTGTGACTTTAGAGAAGGAAGATATTTTTTGTACAGACTTTGAATATACAATCTGAGCATAAAATGTTTGTAGTTGTGATAATCTCATATATAGCATACTAGCTGAAGTGCCCGGCGGTGCCGAGGCTTTTTCGAGGGTATGTTGTTGTTGGAAGAGAGGGGGGGGGAAGGAGAAGAGAGAGAGAGAGAGAGCGCGACTGGGGGGGAAGAGAGAGAGTGACTGGGGGGTAGAGAGAGAGCGACTGGGGGGAAGAGAGAGAGAGAGCGACTGGGGGGGGAGAGAGAGAGCGGCGGGGGGGGAAGGGAGAGCGGGGGGGGAAGGGAGAGCGGGGGAGGAAGGGAGAGCGGGGGGGGAAGGGAGAGCGGGGGAGGAAGGGAGAGCAGGGGAAGGGAGAGCGGGGGGGAAGGGAGAGCGGGGGGGGAAGGGAGGGCGGGGAGGGGGGAAGGGAGGGGGGGGAAGGGGAAGGGAGGGGAAGGGAGGGGAAGGGAAGGGGGGGAAGGGGGGCGGGGGAGAAGGGCGGGAAGGGGAAGGGGGGCGGGGGGGGGGCCAGGCCGAGAGCCCCGCTCTCCGAGCCCCCCCCCCCCCCCCCGCCCCGGCCGAGGCTGATTGCGGCTCTGAGAGATGGCCGGCGGCCGAGCCCCCCCCCCCCCCCCCCGCCAAGCGCGGAATAGAGACGCCGCGTCTCACCTGCTCCTGCTGCGCGTGCACCCTGACCCTCGTGGCTGACGCCGTTGCCCTGGGTAACGTGACGCGGCGGGGGGGGGGGGGGGTGAGGAGCTTAGCAGCAGCCCAGTTACCTAGCTCGGGCCTGGCTGGGCAAGAAAGGCCCAGGCTTTCAGGCCTAAGAAAAAAACGGCCAAAGGTAGGAAAAAGAATGTTCAGGTTAGATAAAATATTTACAAATGAGTGATTTATTTTAAAACAATTTAATAAATTCAATTTTATTTTGCTGGAAATGTATATTTGAAAAGAGAGACGCAGAAAGCAGGAAAAAGAATGGAAGCAAGATGGCGGCGACTCACCTCAGTTCAGAACGATAAGGCCCGCCCACACACGCACCGATTGGTCGACCGTCAGGTCACCAAAGCGTAGGATTGGTCAATCGTCCCGTCACTCGACCGTAGGAGGGCCCGGCCGCACGCGGCAGCAAGCCGCCGTACGATTGGTCGACCTCGAGGTCACTCTGTCGCTAATGAGCGGATAATGAGATGCTAATGAGAGGAATGTTGAAGGTTTTTGGGATACCGCGGGCGCGATTTTAGCCCGGCTGAAACGTAAATACGCTTAAAACCGTCTCGGAAGCGTAAGCTTTCTTTGGAGGTAACGCGCGCGTAGGTACGCCCTGTAACTTTCGAGCGCATAGCCCGCCAGACGCACAGGCGATGAAAGACAGAATGACAGATAGACAGAATGACAGATCGACCGATTTATATATATATATATATATAGATATAAATTAAGATTTTCCAATTTCCAAGATCTCTATCAATGGAGAAATGTGATTTTGTTTTAAAAATAGCCAGCAGCATTGCAGCTTCAAACTGCAGTGCTTGTTGATCTACTGGGCAATATTTAGTTTAGGAGATTGACGATTGAGTGAAAAGTCTTATTATTTCTTATCCTTCAGGCTGCAGTGCTGCCTCAAAAGAAAAAACGAGTGTCTAAAAAAATGAATGACACAGTAAACAGTCAGGTAAGATGAAATGCTCATCCAAAAACTGTAGCTAGTTACTGGAATTTACTTGGTGTCTGTATAATGCTATAGCACACTTATGTAACTTTGAATTTATAAGTTGTTTCTTTACAATGGATGGGAGTACGGGAAACTTTCTTTTAACCAGCACCTAAATATCCGGAAATCTCTCTTAACCAGCAAAATTCAGGAGTAGGTTCAGGTAAGTTTTACTATATATTAGTGGCCGTGTAACCGGGGTTCCTGCACCTGTGGCCGTGCAACAGGGACTCCTGCACAAGTGCCATGTAACCGGGGCTCCTGCACCTGTGGCCGTGCAACAGGGACTCCTGCACAAGTGCCATGTAAGCGGGGCTCCTGCACCTGTGGCCGTGTGTGGGGCTCTCGTACCTTGGTAAGTATACCTCACTAATCCGGACTTTTTGATCAACCGGCACCACGTCGGTGCCGGATAAAAAAAAGAGTTTCCTGTAGTTTGTTATATCATTGTCCCATTGTCATGCAAGTCACTGCAGGTGCAGTGATAGTTTTTTTTGTTAGAAAAAAAATAACCGAAGGATCCCAGAATCCGATGCTCACTAAGTGGCATGGATCCTCCTCCTTCAGTCTCCCTATAAGACCTGCAAAACAACGTGGTGAATATATAAACTCCAGCAGTCCCTCCTCTGTTAACCCAGTTAACAAATCTGGGGTCCATGCCCTCAGTTGACCATTCTCAACACAGAATCCCAGCTGACTCTTCCAAACGGGAAACGCTCAGCTTTCAAAAGCCAAACTGGAACATTCAGTTCATCTGCCACTAGAAAAGAAACAGACAGGCCAGCAGCAAGCAAAACCAGCTCCTAAACTGCGAAGGCAGCTCCTGACTTCCATCTCCTTTCCTTAAACCAGGATCCAACTGGAACACCAATAACATTGCTGAGCTTGTTCTCTGGAACAGTATCCCTCGTCGGCACTCTTTTAAGGTTCACCCAGGGGTATGGAACTGAAACCAAAGAGCACAGCCCCCCCCACCCCCCCATTGCTCTTGTAAACCACAAACTCTGGTCCTTTCCTCTTCCTTCCCTGCTCTCTTTTCCCCCCCCCCCCTCCAAAAAATAGTATCTCCTACAACCCCATCTGCCAAATTTCAGGTGTAACAGCTGGTGCCTGACACATCCCCAGAAGGATGTAGGACCCGCTGCCTGTGGTGCAACAAACTGCGGCTAATTGTATAAAAATAACAATAGAGGTAGTTTAGTTACACAATGTTTGACCTTTCATGACTTTTTACTGATTTCTATTTGTACCTCAATGATTTCCCCCCAAAATTATCTTAAAAGTTGAAACCATAATATATAGTCATAAGATACTAATATTTTTCCTGTAATTAGAATTTGCAATGTTTTGAAAATAATTATAAACTTAATGTTGTGCTGTTTGGGCCTTTACTTGAAGTTGACCCCAGCAATGAATAGATTAGCTACATTGTTATTTTTCCCCTACAATCTGGTTAAGAAGTGCCTAATTTTGCAATATGACTTCCATAGTTGTAAGTATATGTGGTGTACTGTATGTAGATTCACATTTCTGCCAAAGTATTTTTCATGTCCAGATTTTCTATCGTGCCCAGTGCCCCACTTTATCTTCTCCGTGTCCATTATTCATGTGTGAGCCTTGACACTGAGTGTTGGGCTATTCAGTTGTGGGGAGCAACACAGCCGACCCAATCATGACTATTCCCAGCTGCCAATTAAGCATAAAGGTCACTGACTAGCCATCAGGAATGGGAACCACAGCTGATTTCCTTTCTACCCTTCCTAACTTGGGCACTGAGATTAATTGTAATGCCTGTACCACCATCTTGGGTTCCTTCTGGCCTGTCTCTCAGATACTCGCTGGCCATCAGGAGAGCAAAATATAAAATCTTGCTGCACAGAAGGGGGGTCCTTCGGTCCAATGTGTCTGAGCGTCTTTTTTGAAAGAGCTATCCAATCCTGCTCCCCCGCTCTTTACTCGTAGCCCTGCAATTTTTTTCCTTATCAGTATATATCAATCCCTTTTAAGAGTTACTATTAAATCTGTTTCCACCACCTTTCCTGCAGTGGATTCTAGATCATCATAACTCACTGTGTGGGGGCGGGGGGGGGAATTTCTCCTCATCTCATATCTTTTTTTTTGGCCGTTATCTTAAATCTGTGTTCACTGGTTACCAACACATCACACCGGTGGAAACGATCTCTCCTTATCCTTATCTGCTCCAAGGAGAACAATCCCAGATTCTCTAGTCTCTCCAAGTCGTATCATTCTAAGTTTACAGCAGAATCATGATTTGAGTTTGAACGCCTCAGTTTGGTGTGTTGGATGCAAAGTATTTTTTAATCCGGTGCTAAAGTATATATATTCCAGTTGTAACTGTAACCATTTCCCTTAGGATGAAACTCTTGTCTGCACACCTACAGTTCTAAAACGACGTAAGTCTTTGAAGGACCTCGATGGTGCAGATGATGAAATCACATTCAAGGTACTGCCTTCTGAAAAGACTGCCAAAAAGAAAACCAAGTCTTTAGGTGAAAAAGTGCAAAAAACAAACAAATTGAAGAAGACTAAAAGAAAAATTCCAGGCAAATGAAACTTGAAGAATTTGTAAATGAGGAATCCAAAAAGACATTTAGTTGCCATTGCAGGGTAATGGGAACTGCCAATCATCGATGCCCTCTTTTTGTGGAGAGTGGCACTGAAATGTACAGTTTGCATTGGTTTGTTGGGGCAAATTTTTACATGAATTACAAAGAAATATCCTTAAGGTGCCCTGTTGACCTGCCTGATGATGTGTTTTAAAAGTGAAAAGTTCCACAGTTCAACGGATAGTTTTATTTAATATTGTTTCCCTCCCAAAAAATTCAGATAGCTTAAATACTTTCGTACATTGATAAATTCAAAAAAATGTCAGTTTTTAAAAAAAAATACGGTATTCTAGCCAGTCGCAAATTATTTTAATCAAGTTAATTTCAACAGTTTTGAATAAAAATGTATTGGCTGAAATATGTGTTTGGAAGTTATAAATGTGTTTTTTTTAATTACACAATTGTGACGAATGTTGACAGACTTGGTCAGATGTTAGTAACAGGCATGAAATACAAAGATGCAGAGAGTCAATCAGCATATGAATGGAACAAATAGGCTAACATTTCAAGTGTAGCCCTTTATCAGAATACAGGAAAAGGCAAGAAGTCAATGCTGTGGTTAAAATAGACAAGATTAGTGGAAAGACAGGGAGAGAGATCTATCTGTGCTTTCCTTTCTCAGCCTGAACAGCAGAAGAAAACTTGGTATATACTGAAATTTTGGTATTGCAAAATTCTCAATGCAATAATTGGCATGGGCAGCAGATTTTGGTCATATGGACACCATCTTTATTTTTTGGATCTTCTGAAGTTCTGACTACCTGCTCAAAATCAGTACTCTGTTACACTCCTGTGACTAATGCAGTAGTCAGACTTTCCAGCACTCTGTGTGTCACCCATGTTTCGCACAATTTTCATAATAGCTGTACCTGTCATACTTTGATATGGAAATAGCCTGATTACGTTTGGGGTTTAATGTACTTTAAAAGCAAATTGCAGGTACTATAGTATATGCAAGTGACGAGGGCTGGGGGAAAAATCCAACTGGCCTGGAGCAAATTATACTTTTATGCTCAGCTTCATTCAGTCATTTATGGATATAAGGGGGTCGATTTTCATTGACCCGTGGAGTCGGGATTGGAGGCGTGCGGGGAGTTCAAGTCCCGAATTCGGGGGTCCCGACGCCATCCTGCCCCCAACCCACCTCCATGTAAGTTTCAAAGGAGGCGGGTACCCGCCCCGCACTGGGACCCGCTTACCCGAGGCGGGAAGGGATTAGTGCCAATTAACTGCCTGTTAACAGGCAGTTTTTCGCCTAATCCCTATTTTAAAGCTTGAAGTGTGGGATTCCCGATGGCTCCAAACCACGCCAAGTTAGAGGAGTCGGGCCGTTGGGTTGAAGGATTTGGAGGGGTCGAGATGTCGGTGTTCAGGTGAGTGATGGGCGCATGAGTGCAAAGGTAAGTGTGTTTGGTGTGTCTAAAGTGTGTAAAGAAGTTTAAATTACCTGTACTTAACTTTTCAGCCTTCCTTCCTCTAGGTTTCGGGAGTCAATCATCTAACCGGCACAGAAAGCAGAATGGCTGCGAACTGTCAAAAGTGACAGCCTGCAGCTTTCTGTGCCGGTGAGATTTCTAACTGAGTCTGTGTAGAAGGACTCGGGTTAGAAGTAAGACTGTCAGTGTTTGACAGCTTCAAACAGCTGTGAAACGCTGATATTTCATCTGTCAAAACGTCTTGACAGATGAAATTTCAGTCTGTGACGTCACCTGTTGCCGGGTGGCCCTTAATTGGCCTGCTGAGCCCGCTGGGCGGGCTCAACAAGGTCAATCAAGTTAAAATCGCGTGGATTGGCCGCATCTCGATGGAGGCGGGACTACAACCCCGAAAGTTGTAGTCCAGCCTCCTTCCCGACTTCTGAATGAAAATCACCCCCGTGGTGTTTAAGAAAGATAGGAAAGAAAGGAGGTGGGGTGACAGTATTGATTATTGCAGTGCTAGAGAGAGAGGATGTCCTGGAGGGGTCAAGGACAGAATCTATTTGGTTAAAGTTGAGAAACAATAGAGGTGCCATTACACTACTAGGTATATTCTATAGGCCGCCAACTTGTGGGAAGGATATGGAGGAGCAAATTTGCCGACAAATTACAATGAGGTGCAAGAACTATAGAGCAGTGATAATGGGGGACTTCAATTATCCTAATATAGACTGGGATAGAATAGTGTAAAGGGCAGAGAGGGGGAAGAATTTCTGAAGTGTGTTCAGGAGAACTTTCTTGATGTGTATGTTTCCGGCCCAACGAGGAAGGAGGCATTGCTGGATCTGGTTCTGGGGAATGAGGTGGGTCAAGTAGAGCAAGTGTCAGTAGGGGAACATGTAGGGAACAGTGATCGCAGTATCATAAAGTTTAGACTAGCTGTGGAAAAGGACAGGGAGCAATCTAGAGTAAAAATACTTAATTGGAGGAAGGCCAATTTCAGTGGGTTGAGAATGGATCTGGCCTGGGTAAATTGGAATCAAAGATTGGCAGGCAAAATTGGAATTGAGCAATGGGCTGCCTTTAAAGAGGAGATGGTTCAGGTACAGTCAAGACGCATTCCCACGAGGGGGAGAGGTTGAGCAACCAAAGTTACAGCTCCCTGGATGACGAGAGATAGAGAGTAAGATGAAGCAGAAAAAGGGGCGTATGCCAAATGTCAGGTTGAGAATACAAGTGAGAACCAGGCTGAATATAGAAAGTTCAGAGGGGAAGTGAAAAAGGAAATAAGCGGGGCAAAGAGTCTAAGAATAGATTGGCAGCTAACATAAAAGGGAATTCAAAAGTCTTCGACAGGCATATAAATAGTAAGAGGAGGGGTGAGGCCAATTAGGGACCAAAATGGAGACCTACACATGGAGGCAGAGGGCATAACTGAGGTACTAAATGAGTACTTTGCATCTGTCTTTACCAAGGAAGCCATAGTGAAAGAGGAGGTAGTTGACATACTGGATGGGCTAAAAATTGATGAGGTGGTACTAGAAACGCTGGCTGTAGATAAATCACCAGGACCGGATGGGACGCATCCTAGGATGCTGAGGGAAGTAAAGTGGAAATTGCGGAGGTACTGGCCATAATCTTCCAGTCCTCCTTGGATACAGGGCTGGTGCCAGAGGACTGGAGAATTGCAAATGTTACACCCTTATTCAAAAAAGGGTGCAAGGATAAACCCAGCAACAATAGGCTAGTCAGTTTAACCTCCGTAGTGGGGAAGCTTTTAGAAATGATAATCCAGGACAAAATTAACAGTCACTTGGACAAGTATGGATTTATTAAGGAAAGCCAGCACAGATTTGTTAAAAGCAAATCGCGATTAACTGACTTGATTGAGTTTTTTGATGAGGTAACAAAGAGGATTGATGACGGCAATACAGTTGACGTGGTGAACGTACGAATTAGGAGCAAGAGTAGGCCACTCGGCCCCTAGAGCCTGCTCCGCCATTCAGTAAGATCATGGTTGATCTGATTATTCCACATTCCCGCCTACCCCCGATAACCTTTCACCCCCTTGCTTATCAAGAATCTATCCACCTCTGCCTTAAAAATATTCAAAGACTGCTTCCACCGCCCTCTGAGGAAGAGTTCCAAAGACTCTCAACCCTCAGGAAAAAATTCTCCTCATCTCTGTCTTAAATGGGCGACACCTTATTTTTAAACAGTGACCCCCAGTTCTAGATTCTCCCACAAGAGGAAACATCCTCTCCACATCCACCCTGTCCAGACCCCTCAGGATCTTATATGTTTCAATCAAATCACCTCTTCCTCTTCTAAACTCCAGCGGATACAAGCCTAGCCTGTCCAACCTTTCCTCATAAGACAACCCGCCCATTCCAGGTATTAGTCCAGTAAACCTCTGAACTGCTTCCAACACATTTACATCCTTCCTTAAATAAGGAGACCAATACTGTACACAGTACTCCCGATGTGGTCTCACCAATGCCCTGTATAACTGAAGCATAGCCTCCCAATTTTATATTCAATTCCCCTCGCAATAAATTATAACATTCTATTAGTTTTTTTTAATTACTTGCTGTACCTGCATACTAACCGTTTGCAATTCATCCCTCTGCACCTCAGTTCTGCAATCTCTCACCATTTAGATAATATGCTTTTTTATTCTTCCTGCCAAAATGGACAATTTCACATTTTCCCACATTATACTCCATTTGCTAGATCTTTGCCCACTCACTTAGCCTATCTATATCCCTTTGTAGCCTCCTTATGTCCTCTTCACAATTTACTTTCCTACCTATCTTTGTCATCAGCAAATTTAGCAACCATATCTTCGGTCCCTTCATCCAAGTCATTTATATAAATTGTAAAAAGTTGAGGCCCCGGCACTGATCCCTGTGGCACGCCACTTGTTGCATCTTGCCAACCAGAAAATGACCCATTTATGCCTACTCTCTCTTTCCTGTTAGCTAGCCAATCTTCTATCCATGCCAATATGTTACCCCCTACACCATGAGCTTTTATTTTCCGCAATAACCTTTGATGTGGCACCTTATCAAATGCCTTCTGGAAATCTAAGTACAGTACCTCCACCGGTTCCCCTTTATCCACAGCACATGTTACTTCCTCAAAGAACTCCAATAAATTGGTTAAACATGATTTCCCTTTCACAAAACCATGTTGACTTTGCCTGATTACTTTGAACTTTTCCAAGTGCCCTGCTATAACATCTTTAACAATAGCTTCTAACATCTTCCCTATGACATGTTAAGCTAACTGGCCTGTAATTTCCTGCTTTTTGTCTCCCTTTTTGAATAAAGGAGTTACATTTGCTATTTCCCAATCTAATGGAACCTTCCCCGAATCTAGGGAATTTTGGAAAATTAAAACCAATGCATCAACTATCTCACTAGCCATTTCTTTTAAGACCCTAGGATGAAGTCCATCAGGACCCGGGGACTTGTCAGCCCGCAGCTCCAACAATTTGCTCAGTACCACTTCCCTGGTGATTGTAATTTTCTTGAATTCCTCCCTCCCTTCCATTTCCTGATTTACAGCTATTTCTGAGATGTTACTTGTATCCCCTATAGTGAAGACCGATGCAAAATACCTGTTCAATTCAACTGCCATCTCCTTATTTTCCATTTCCCCAGACTCACTTTCTATAGGACCAACACTCACTTTGTTAACTCTTTTTTAAATATCTATAGAAATTCTTACTATCTGTTTTTATATTTCTAGCTAGCTTTCTCTTGTACTCTAATTTTTCTCTCATTAATCTTTTAGTCATTCTTTGCTATTTTTTATATTCTGTCCAATCTTCTGACCTGCCACCCATCTTTGTGCAATTATATGCTTTTTCTTTAAGTTTAATACTAGCTTTAACTTTTTTAGTTAACCACGAATGGTGGGTCCTCCCCTTGGAATTTTTCTTTCTCGTTGGAATGTATCTATTCTGTGTATTCTGAAATATCCCCTTAAATGTCTGCCACTGTAACTCTATTGACCCATCCCTTAACCTAATTTGCCAGTTCACTTTAGCTAGCTCTGCTTTCATGCCCTCATAATTGCCCTTATTTAAGTTTAAAATACTAGTCTTGGACCCACTCTTCTCTCAAACTGAATGTAAAATTCAATCATATTATGATCGCTGCTACCTCGGGGCGCCTTCACTATGAGGTCATTAATTAATCCTATCTCATTGCACAATACCAGGTCAAGTATAGCCTGCTCTCTGGTTGGCTCCAGAACGTGCTGTTGTAAGAAACTATCCTGAAAACATTCTATGAACTCCTCATCTAGGCTACCTTTGCCCATCTGATTTTCCAGTCTATATGTAGATTAAAATCCCCCATGATTATTGCCATACCTTTCTGACAAGCTCCCATTACTTCTTCCTTTATACTCCATCCTACCATGTGGTTACTGTTAGGGGGCCTGTACACCACTCCCACAAGTGACTTTTTGCCTTTTATCATTTCTCATCTCTACCCAAACCGCTTCTACATCCTGGTTTCCTGAACTTAGGTCATCCTTCTCTATTGTGCTAATACCATCATTAACAGAGCCACCCCTCCACCTTTTCCTAGCTTCCTGTCCTTCCTAAATGTCATGTACCCTTCAATATTCAGATCCTAATTATGTCATCCTGCAGCCATGATTCTGTAATGGCTATCAGATCGTACTTATTTATTTCTATTTGCGCTATCAGTCCATCTGTTTTGTTTTGAATGCTTCGTGCATTCAGATGCAGAGCCTTTAGTTTTGTCCTTTTTATTATTTTTGTAACCTCTAGCCTTATCTGTTGATTTACTCTTAAATTTGTACTCTCTATCCCTTCCTGTCACGGTCTGTTTATCATTTCCCATATTAATACCTTTCTCTATTACCTGGTCTCTACTCTCTGATTTACCACATCTTCCCAAATATCCATGGACTTCCAAAAGGCGTTTGATAAAGTGCAGCATAATAGGCTTGCCAGCGAAGTTGAAGCCCATGGAATAAAAGGGATACGAAATTGGCTAAGTGACAGGAAACAGAGTAGTGGTGAATGGTTGTTTTTCGGACTGGAGGAAGGTATACAGTGGTGTTCCCCAGGGGTCGATATTAGGACCACTGCTTTTCTTGATATATATTAATAACTTAGACTTGCGTGTACAGGGCACAATTTCAAAATTTGCAGATGACATGAAACTTGGAATTATTGTGAACAGTGAGGAGAATAGTGATAGACTTCCAAGAAGACAGGCTGGTGGAATGGGCAGACACGTGGCAGATGAAATTTAATGCAGAAAAGTGCAAAATGATACATTTTGGTAGGAAGAACGAGGAGAGGCAATATAAACTAAAGGGCACAATTCTAAAGGGTGCATGAACAGAGAGACCTGGGGGTATATGTGCACAAATCATTGAAGAGGGCAGGTTGAGAAAGTGGTTAAAAAAGCTTACGGGATCCTGGGCTTCATGAATAGAGGCGTGGAGTACAAAAGCAAGGACGTTATGATGAACCTTTTATAAAACACTGGTTCAGCCTCAACTGGAGTATTGTGTCCAATTCTGGGCACCACACTTTAGGAAGGATGTGAAGGCCTTAGAGAGGGTGCAGAAAAGATTTACAAGGATGGTTCCAGGGATGAGGGACTTCAGTTACGTGGATAGACTGGAGAAGCTGGGGTTGTTCTGCTTAGAGCAGAGAAGGTTGAGAGGAGATTTGATAGAGGGGTTCAGAATCATGAGGGGTCTGGACAGAGTAGGTAGAGAGAAACTGTTCCCATTGGCGGAAGGGTCGAGAACCAAGGACAGATTTAAGGTGACTGGCAAAAGAACCAAAGGCGACATGAGGAAAAGCTTTTTTACGCAGCGAGTGGTTAAGATCTGGAAATCACTGCCTGAGAGAGTGGTGGAGGCAGATTCAATCGCGGCTTTCAAACGGGAATTGGCTGAGTACCTGAAGGAAAACAATTTGCAGGGCTATGGGAAAAGGGCGGGGGAGTGGGATTCGCTTAAGTGCTCTTGCAGAGAGCCGGCACGGGCTCGACGGTCCGAATGGCCTCCTTCTGTAACCATTCTATGATTGTATTGCATACTATACAAAGAGGTTGGGTTCAGCATGGAGTAAAACATGCTTGTCAGCCCTTAACATTGCTTCTGTCCTGCTCACCCTTTCAGTGGAACTTGTGGAATTTACCTTCAATCTTCCACCTCCTTTTCAGTGTTTCTAAAACAGAAAAAGTATTTTTATACACAGTTGATATTTAACTATGGAATTGAACTTTGTATGCATGCAAGATTCAGCATTATAGGCAGGAGATAAATGTGTAAAGTTTTTTTTGGTTCTTTTGGATTGAATCAAAATATTGGCGTCTCATTTGTTAGATGTTAGTAAATTGCAAGATTATAGTACTATAAACTGAGTTTTCCTGTCCATCCAAAGATAAAATGGGTTATAAAGTATTCAATTATACATTATAGCAATTTACTCATCCAGTGATAAATGCAACGTAAAGGTGTTCAAGACTTACCTGGTTTTGTGCTTGTGTCTGTGTGTAAGTTAATAAACCAATCTCTTGTGGCGCTGCTCGCAGTGTATCAAAAAGAAATTGTTTCATGCTGCGTAACATAAAATATGTTGCCAGGGCTACTGATTTGGTGGTTGAATAAGCCAATTGGGTTTTTATTGCAGAGAATTGTATCGGGTATTAGTGATATTTTCTGGTTTAAATTCCTTACTTGTGTACATTTTTGTTTGGCCTTGATTATTAAGGGGTAGACATTCGGTTTCGGCCCTTTTGGGGCACTAAATTTTGAAATCGTGAAAAATTAGCGCCAGGCGCTAATGAGTCTGAGTTTTCCCTAAATTGGCTTTCAGCGCTCCTGGGGAGAGCTGGAACGCTAAATCAAGCACTAATGACCGAAGCAGGGCGCTACCAGCAGGGCGCTACAGGGGCGCTACCAGCAGAGCGATAATGAATTTCAGGTGCTAGGCAATTGGGAATGATCCTTCACACTGGCCCCTTCCAGCTCTTAACGGGGAGGTTGCATCATTGTGTAGGTGCTCATTATCAGCATTGCTGGCTGTGAAGGTGACCTGCAAGGAACTCAATCCCCTGATCGTGATGGCTGATCCCACTCCCAGGGAGAGAGCTCGTCGTTTCATGGACGAGGTATTGGCCACGGGAGTGGAGCGAAGGAGGGCAGTGCTGTTCCCGAATACTGGAAGGAGGCCATTGCCCCAGGTATTCAGGGCAATGTGGAGGGAAGCGGCCCAGGAGGTCTCGGCCAGTAGTGTGGCCGTACGCAGCCAGACAGAGTGCTGGGAGAAATTCAGCGACCTCACTCGGGTGGTCAAGGTGAGTATATGCTTCAACAGGTCCTACATACCGTCATCTGAATCTCAGTCTGTACACACTGCACAAACCACCACACCCCCACCAAGCAACTGCACCTACTCAAACTCACATCCACGTCTCACGCCTTGCCTACAATCACAGCTATTCAACTACGGCAGGCATATCTCCCAAACACACAACTGGACTCTGACTCACGCACATTTGTTTCTCTTGCAGGCCAAGATGGCTCACAATAGGAGGGAGCAGCACAAAACAGGTGGGGGTGATGCGCAGCTCCAGCAGCTCTCAGACCTGGAGGAGTGAGTGCTGCGACTCATTGGGCAGCAGGTGGTGGGCGGCGGGGCAACAACGGTATGTTCATCCCCTCTTCTTCTCTTATCCAATTCCCCCTCACACCACAAGCCTTTCCCAATTTACAGCTCCTGATATTGTCTGCATTCCTTGCTCCCTTCCTGCCCGCTTCCCTCACCTTAACACGAGTCATGTGCCTTTATGCTTTCAGAGAATCAGCCACCAGATGACCAGCCTATCCCAGAGCCCCCCACTGAGAGTGAGGAAGTAGAAGAGGAGGAGGAGCAAAGCACCGCGTCACTGCATCTCTCACCTGCAGGCACCACCTCAGATACTGGCACTACGCGATCATTGGAGGCAAGTTTAGTAGAGGGGTCTGCACTGGATGATGCTCTGGGTGATACACCGGGGACAAGCGGGCTGCAGCAAGGCCAGAGGGAAAGGGTAGCCCAGGAGCCAGCTCCCCTAAGGGCGAGTTCGCGCGCGAGTTCTGCTGCGTAGGACTCCGATGAGAACCTCGATGGGGAGGCGTTTACAAGAAGGGTGATGGCCATGCATTCCAAAATGATAGGTGCAATGGCAAGGGTGCTCGAGAGCCTCTCGGCAATGATAAGGAGCGTGGAGGAGTCCGCCTCCAACATTTCACAGAGCTCTGCACACACCATGGAGTCCATCATTTCCACTCTGCAGAGGATGTTGGACTCCCGGAGAGACCGTGCAGATCCAGACCTCATGACGTGTGTCATGGGCGATGTGGCAGCTTCTCTTGCAGCACAGGCGGAAGTGACGCAACGTCTTAGTGCTGTAATGCAGTCAATGGTTGCTGCCATCGAGTCTCAGACTGCTCTCATGCAGCCTCAGCTTGATGCCACACAAGCTCTGACTGCTGCCATCATCGCTGGGTCCACCGGGGATCTCTGTGTCACAGCAGGCCACCAATCTGTGCTCCAGCAGATTGGTAGAGATGCTGAGGTGCTACCCCGGGGGTGTGGCAGTGGGTCAGTGGAGCAGGAATCTGCTGTCCTCTCTCAGGATGACAGCATTCCTGATCCCACCACTGCCACTCCGACATTGCACTTGTCACTGCCTGTCATCCAGCCAGCCCAGACTGCCGCCTCCCAGCCTGAGGTGGTACAGTCTACAGCCGGGCCTTCCAGGCCCAGAGCTGGTTGAGGGCGTCCTGCAAGGCCATCTGTAGCCTCTGGAACCGACACTCAGCAGCCTCCCACCAGCCCTGCTGCAGCCACTGGGGAGACACTACTTCAGAGCAGTAGATTCGGGAAAGGCACTGTAAAGAGGGGAAGTAAGGATTTGCACAAGAGGGTGATTAGTTAATATTGTTGCTTTATATATGTGTTTACTGAATCTTGATAAATTTATTATTGGAATGTTGCAGATTTGAGGCTGTGTCTCATTTCCGCTTTGGGGTGTGGTATGGAATGAGAAATTGATGGAGTGATGGGGAGTCACTGAGCAACCGGGAAGTGTCCTCCAATTCATTGGAACCGAAGTCTGATGAGGCGGTCATGGACCGCCCTTCCACAAGGCTGATTGAGTGGCGGCCTCCTCCGTTGCTGCTGTTCGTGCTCCTCCTCCTCCTCCCCTTCCACCTCCTAACATAGAAACATAGAAGATAGGAGCAGGAGTAGGCCATTCGGCCCCTCGAGCCTGCTCCACCATTCAATGAGATCATGGCTGATCATCCAAACTCAGTACCCTGTCCCTGCTTTCTCCCCATATCCCTTGATCCCTTTAGCCTCAAGAAATATATCCAACTCCTTCTTGAATATATTTAATGAAATGGCCTCAACTGCCCTGTGTGGCAGAGAATTCCACAGGTTCACCACTCTCTGGGTGAAGAAATTCCTCCTCATCTCTGTCCTAAATGGCTTACCCCTTATCCTTAGACTGTGACCCCTGGTTCTGGACTCCCCCGCCATCGGGAACATCCTTCCTGCATCTGGTCTGTCTAGTCCTGTTAGAATTTTATAAGTTTCAATGAGATCCCCTCTCATTCTTCTAAACTCTAGTGAATATAAGCCTAATTGACCCAATCTCTCCTCATACGTCATTCCTGCCATCCCAGGTATCAGTCTGGTGAATCTTCGCTGCACTCTCCAAGGCAAGAACATCCTGAGGTGGTGCGGCTATGCCTGGTGGCAATGGCTGGGCCCTCATGATGGCCAAGTTGTGCAGCATGCAGCAGACGACAACGAAAAGGGACACCCGCTCAGCCGAGTACTGGAGGGCTCCTCCCGAACGGGCAAAGCAGTGTAACCGTTGCTTGAGCACCCCAATGGTCTGCTCAGTGATGTTCCTGGTGGCAGCATGTCTCTCATTGTATGAGTGATGGGCACGAGTGCTATGGTTGCGGAGGAGAGTCATGAGCCAGGTGACGAGCAGACAGCCCTTGTCTCCCAGCAGCCATCCGCTAGCTTGATGTGGTGGCTGGAAGAGTGCTGGCACACCGGTCTGCTGCAGGATGAAGGCATCGTGGCTGCTGCCAGGATAGTGGGCATTGACGATAAGGATGCGCTGTGATTGGTCGCACACCAACTGCACATTAAGTGAGTGGTAGCCTTTGCGGTTACAAAATACCTCAGGATTGTTATGAGGTGCCCGCAAAGCGACATGAGTGCAGTCAATGGTGCCCTGCACCATGGGGAAGCCCGCTATCCTGGCAAAGCCACATGCACGCTCGTGCTGCTTCTCTCTGGTCATGGGGAAGGAAATGTAATCCCTTCTCTTTCTGTAGAGAGCACCTGTAACCTCATGGATGCAGCAATGGACGGCGAATTACAATATGTTAGATATGTCTCCTGTTGCACACTGGAAGGATCCGCTGGTGTAGAAATTGAGGGTGACGGTGACCTTGACTGCCACTGAGAGCGCCCTGCTGCTCCTGATGTGAGGCTCTAGGTCGGGCTGCAGGAGGTGGCAGAGCTCTGTGACCACATCCTTGGCGAAGTGGAGCCTTCTAAGACGCTGCTCCTCAGTGAGATTGATGCAGGAGAAATGCTGCTGGAACACCCTGGCAGGGTAAGACCTCCTGTTGAGAGCCCTGTTGGCCCTCCTCCCTCTGGCCACATTCTCCAATCTATCTCTCTGCCTTCTCTGCCTCGGATGGTGATGCTGGAGGGCGAGGTCCAGTGACTGTATAGCCCACATTAAATGATGGAAATGTTGCACTATCAAATGTAACCCAAATGAAAGTGATACATTTTTCTCAGCCAGAATACTCCTTCAAGTTGGGAACGCTCAAAACGCCTGTTTGCTTTTGTCAAACTGACAAGGCAGCATTCTTTGCTGACTGAAAAAAAGGAAGTTGACACCTTTATATAGCGTTCCTCCAGCACTCACCCGACTGCATTCCGCCTCCTCTACCTGTCGTTGCTAACGGCAGGCGCTCAAGCAGGGGACGAGAATTAATTTCAGAGCCGGGGCGCTGCGCACCCAGATGACATCATGATTTCCAGCCGCGGGAGAACGCGGCGCTAGTTGTTGCCGCCGCTGCAAACCTCCACTTCAATTTCGCAGGCGTTGGTATTATCGCCGCGCCCGGTCGCAAAGTCGCAAGCGCCCCGTTAGCATGCCCGGAGGCGCTGAGGTGCCCAATTTCTCCCCCTAAGTGTTTAATCTCATTGAAACTTATAAAATTCTAACAGGACTAGACAGACTAGATGCAGGAAGGATGTTCCCGATGGCGGGGGAGTCCAGAACCAGGGGTCACAGTCTAAGGATAAGGGGTAAACCATTTAGGACAGAGATGCGGAGGAATTTCTTCACCCAGAGAGTGGTGAACCTGTGGAATTCTCTACCACAGAAGGCAGTTGAGGCCAATTCATTAAATATATTCAAGAAGGAGTTGGATATATTTCTTAGGGCTAAAGGGATCAAGGGATATGGGGAGAAGGCAGGGACAGGGTACTGAATTTGGATGATCAGCCATGATCTCATTGAATGGCGGAGCAGGCTCGAGGGGCTGAATGGCCTACTCCTCCTATCTTCCATGTTTCTATATGTAACTGTAGTTCATTTAATATCTTGTGTTTATAAAGCCGCAGGCTATGTGGAAAATGGGAGAGAGGGTGTTTCCCGTTACATTCAGATGGGAGATAGGTTGCTGGAACCATGCATAGCATTACTGGGAAGTGGGAGAGCTTTGTGTGTTGGGAAGGTGGTTCTGGAACCAGAGTTTATAGAGTGGGAATTTTGGAGGGTACAAGGGTGTGGGAGAAAGAGGGATTCAGGATGTGGGAGATTTGGGATGGATAGTCCTGATGTTTGGCAGCACTAGGAGAGGATTCCATAATCTGGTAGAAATGGCCAAGGTGTTTTGGGGGTGGGGGTGGAGTCCTGGATTGTGGCAGCACAATGGTGATGGTGGTGGCAGAGTTTAGGGAGGGATTTTCGGGGTGCCGCTGACCAAAGCACGGTGATGATGGTTTTCTCAAGGAAGGGTGGTAGTGGGGAGTTGAGACAACACATGAATGCTAGGCATGGGGAAAGGGCAGGAGAAGGAAAGTTATGGGTGAACAGGACTGGAGGATGGCCACAAGCAGTATGAGGCAGTGTAGGGAGGAGGCAAAAGATGGGGCAGGGTACAAACAAGAATTAATTCCCTTCAATCCCCAGAAGTATAGAAAAGGCTTTTCCCAGCACTAAACTGTGGAAATGGTCATTTAAAATTGATGCTGGTCATTATGCATTTTAAATCTAGACCGGCCCCTATTGATTGGACACAGGACAACGCAATGAATACGTTTAATTCTTCCTGTGAACTTTGTATTTTTTTGATTTTATTTTTCAGAAACTGTAGTGTATGTATCCGTCTACCTTTAAGAAAACCATTGTATGTAACCGTTCACCTTTAAGAGAACTATTTTAGGTGTGGCACTACTTTGTTGGCTTCTGTATACTGTAATACCGACAGTGACCACACCGGTATATAAGTGCTGTGTCAGGATTTATTTGGCAGATTCGCCCTGACCTTCGAATAGTAAAGTCCTGTTTTAAGTTACTCTGGTAGTCTGTGTATTAATTAACTAAACAACTCACAGACTTTACAGTGGCGACGAGTCCGATCGTACCCTGCGGCAACAATACTTCCGAAGCAGTTAACGAGCGTCGAGAAGAGGCGAGCGTCGAGAAGAGGCAACCGCCCTCGTCGTTCTGCTGGGAGAAAACTCGAGGCTGCAGAACTAGAAAGGAAGAAGAAGTTAGAGACAAAGACTTCCATCAGCAACAGGCACTGACTGTCCCTTCTGCCACGGTGAGGAGTGAGCCGATCAGCACGAGAAGCAAGGCGGCCACGGTGACTGTGAGTAAGGGAAAGTAAAAAGAATAACCGGAGGATAAGGGCGGTGCACTCGACCACGGTCGAGGGGGAAAGGAGCCGGACAGAAGTCGGGTCCAGAGGCACTGAGACTGGGGCAGCGTGGAGCAAGGAAGCCGCGGTACAGACAGGCTGGGGGACGCAATGGCGTCGTGAGACAGCTAGACCGCGACCGGCGAAAAAGGCCGGGCAGCGACCGAAGCCACGAAGCGCTGCGACCGGGAGCGTAGGCGCGGGAAGAGATAAACTAAGCCGCAGCCGGGGAGGGAAGCACCGGACTGCGAGAGGGCTGGGAGGCGCGATTGGGAGCCGAGTGAGCGGGAGAGGCAGAGCCGACCAAGGGGGAACTGAGCGAGAGCCAGTCCAGCGGCTGAAACTGTTCTCCGTCAACGGGGTGTACCCAGCGCCGGTAGAGCCGAGCGAGCGGGAGAGAGACAGAGCCCGAGCAAGGGGAACCGAGCGAGAGCCAGCCCAGCGGCTGAAACTGTTCGCCGTCAACGGGGTGTACCCAGCGCCGGTTGCCCTGCCGAGAAAAGGGAAAGCCCTGAAGCCGACGCGCAGGCTGTGAACCTGAAAGCCAGCGGCCGTCGCCCGTGGGGAAAGTGTACCCCTCCCGCTAGGGAAGAAACGCGGGAAGCCGCCATTAGGCGGGGAAGAAGACAGAAGCGGGAAACCGCCATTGAAGTGGGCGGGGAGAGAAGATAAGCGCGGGAAACCGCCATTTTCGCGGGAACCGCCATCTTGGAAAAAAAAAGAAAAGAAAATTTAAAGAAATAATTCGCGGTGTTATCAGGAAGAGAGGAAGATGCCTAAGCGTGGTAACATCGACGATTTTAATTCCGAGGTAGAAGACTGGGCCACGTATGTGGAACGCATTGAGATCTATTGTGAGGCCAATAAAATAGAAGAAGATGACAAAGCTATAACCTTGCTAAACTCGATGGGCGCGAAGACATACGGGCTCTTGAAGCATCTACTAGCACCAGCTAAACCGGCGGATCAGACTTTCGATGATATTGTGACTGTTCTGAAGGATCACTTGAACCCCACACCGTTGATGTTGGCGGAACGATTCAAATTCTATGCGAGAACGCAAAGGAAAGACGAAAGCAACGCAGAATACTTGGTCGAACTGCGTAGACTAGCGAAACACTGCCAGTTTGGAGGGAATCTGACAGAGGCATTGCGAGACAAGTTCGTGTGCGGGTTGTCAAAGGAAGGAACGCAAAAGCGACTACTCGAAGAGAACGACCTTACACTTGACAGGGCTGTCCTTATTGCAGCATCGCACGAAGCCGCAGTGAAGGGAACTGCGGAAATGCAGCTAAAGGCAGCGGCACTCAGTGTGGATCAAATTACCTCGAGTACAACAAAATGCTATCGTTGTGGGAAGACAACACACGACCAGAACCAATGCTGGTTTAAGAACCAGGAATGTAGGAAATGTGGCAAACTGGGTCACATAGCTAAGGTATGCCGGTCAGGGAAGAAGACCAACAACCAAAGGAAGCCATCACAGGAAAAGTACAACAAGGTACACAAGGTGGCTGAGAAGAGTTCAGACGAACAGAATTCGGACTCAGACCCAAACGGCCAGAAGCTGGGCAGTCTGAGAATTCACAATGTGAGTAAGGAAGCTGACCTACAAACTATCTGGGTCATGCTAAAAATAGCTGGAGTCCAAGTGAAAATGGAGTTGGACACTGGATCAGCTCTATCAGTCATAAATCGAAGGGATTACCACCGGCTATTCTCACATATACCCTTAAGAGATACCAAGTTCGTATTGCAGACATACACGGGGCATAAAGTATACCCCATGGGGAAGATAAGAGTCAAGGTGAGAGATGGGGGTAAAGAACACCCAAGAATGAACTTATACGTACTACCTGAGGGAGGACCACCACTTCTGGGACGGGAGTGGATCAAGAAAATAGACATGGAATGGCACTATCTAAAAGCCATAACGAGTGAGGACTCGGTGCAGACAATCAGCTCAGATTCTGAAACGGATGACGATAAGACCAACCCAAATATGAAAGACAAGGCTAAAATGGACTTGTCGACTAAGGTTGGAAGAACGAAGGCATGCATAAAGGCTTATGCTCCAGAGAAGAACAAAGTTTCAGAACAGAACTCCACCGAACAACGACAACATAGTTTGACAGAGAATTCTGAGTCTGTTCAGTTTACGGACATATCCATGACTGACGAACACCGAGCTCGGACTCAACTTTAATTCAAATTACGACAGCAAGTAGAACAAGTGAGTTACCGTCTCGAACAAGAGATGAAAACAATGAAAAAGTTCTATGACACCGAATGGGAGAATCTGGAAAGACAACAGAAGCAGCTAGCTCAAGCAGAGAGCGACCATAGAGCCATTGTGACCAATTACCGATCACATCTCCCTTATGCTGTTCAGGAGTTAGAATATTTGCAGGAAGGAGCAAATGAAGAGGAATCTTCAGGAAGCCAGGGTTTTATTCCCGTTCTTCTCTATGACTCCTTACAAGCAGAGCTTGAGAAGTTGAAGGAACAGTATGAACAGGCCCAGGCTACAATCCTGGAGGGGATTAACTCGGCAACCTCCGAAAAGCTAGTTTCAGTAGAAGCATATGAGCAACTAAAGGTTGAACATGAGCAAGAAGTCCAAAGGCTGCAGGAAATTCTTGATGAGCTCACGGCCAAGACAGACTCATCGGTAGAAGTTCCATCCATAGATGAGAAATTAGAGGTGAAAGACATGGCAGAACATGAAAGACAAGATGTCCAAGAACTCATAAAAATATTGAAGGAAACCCAAGACAAATATGAGGCGGCAATGACCGAGGTTCAACAGCTTGAAGAACAGATTCAACTGGGAATCCTTTCAGTGGAAGAAAAGGAAACTGTAAGAAACACAGAGACTGTAAGAATGGCCCCTGAACATGAGCTAGAGAGCATCAAGGTGCAACTTCTCCGAGCGCTGAAAGCCAAAGTACAAGAGGAAAAGAAGGTGAAAGCATTGGAGGAAAAGGTGGATGAAATGGAGAAGACTCTGATCCACAGTGTTCCCGTGGAAGAGTTAACGGTCAGCCAACTCCTTCATATGCTGAGGGACAAGACTCTGCAATGGGAACAATCTGAACACGAGCTTCAATCTTCAAAGGGAAGGAGTTCGGAGCTCTCAAAAGTTATGGAAATAGCTGAGGTTGCAACACAGATTTTACTGGGATGCCAAAAGTACGCTGAATCACGTCTATGTGAACAACAGAATGTTGAAACAGCTGCTCCAGTAGAAGGATTGGATAGCCCGATCAATCAATCCCCGATGGAAGGGGAAGTGTTGAAATCACAAATGAGGTCATTAGTGAAGGATTTGCAGGAAACCCAGGAAGAGCGGGATGAATATGAACGCATGAAGAAGTCTCTTCAGGAAAGATGTCTAGGGAGGGAACAACAGTCGGCTAACGTCCAGTTGGGTAAGGAAGAAGTAGCAGGCCCTCTCGCTAGACTAGTTCAGGACGACACCGAATATTACCATGACCTGTTGAGCGACACGGAATATTACGAGGACTTGGTCTGCCCAGCTTGTGATGAAAACTCCCAAAGTGCAGAAATCAGGATGAAGCACTTAAAGTCTAAGGAACATAGGGAGATGGTGGCGCTACAGCTGGCAGCTGATAAGGGAGCCCCGAGAGTCTCCAAGAAGCAGAAAAGAAAAAGACGAAGCAGAAGGTGATCACCATCTAAATCATTATCACTTCTACTAGATCATGTACGTGGGCCCTACGAAGGGAGCCAAATCAGTTGGCAAGTAGGAAAAATTACCAAGGCAGTCCAGCTGTTTGTAAAAGTCAGCACTGCTGGTTCAGCAGGACGGAAGTTCAAGCTGTTAAGTCAAGGGAAAGACTATTGGATGAGTCACGCTAGCAATGTGAACCGGCTACACCACAGAGATGTTGTTCGGACCGAGTCAAGACCAGAGACTGAATCTGTAAACTGTTTCCCGCATAGATTATACCTGTGAATTGTTTTACATGAAGTTGAATATATGTTATGTTTAATGGGGGACGAAGTATGTTGTAAGCTAAAAAGGGAGGATTGTAGTGTATGTATCCGTCTACCTTTAAGAAAACCATTGTATGTAACCGTTCACCTTTAAGAGAACTATTTTAGGTGTGGCACTACTTTGTTGGCTTCTGTATACTGTAATACCGACGGTGACCACACCGGTATATAAGTGCTGTGTCAGGATTTATATGGCAGATTCGCCCTGACCTTCGAATAGTAAAGTCCTGTTTTAAGTTACTCTGGTAGTCTGTGTATTAATTAACTAAACAACTCACAGACTTTACAGAAACTTTATTTTGATTTTGTTTAAAGCCTTATAACTTTCAGTTACTGAGGAAAAAAAATGAGCACAGCATTTTTTTTCAGAAAGCATTTGTGATTCCATTGGTTCACCTTTTATTGGTGGTTTCTTCTGACTGGACAATTGGGATTGTTTGTTTTCATAAGTCTTCAGTAGTTTCTTACTGGCACTTTTTTTGCCACTTTTCTCGCTTGCGATTTGTATGTTCTTTACCCCATCACTTCTGATTTGCTGCTTTTCTGCTGTGAAGCAACCAACAAAGTGTGACAGGAAATAGGCAACACTAAGGAAGTGTGTGCTGAATGCAAAAGACTTTTATGATGTAGATAGATATTGTAGAGATGTGTATATGTAGTTTTAACTGTGTATATCTAAACCGGGTTTCTTGTACTTTTTTCTGGATAAAATGCATTGTCCACTTGAGGAAGAGAAGAGGTTAGGATTGCTGCTGAAGCCCCAATTAGTATTTAATGAGCTGATGTTGATTTTCAGTTTAATTTCCTTTCGCTTCACACACTGGTGTCTGCCAGCTGGCTTCAATCTCTCTGCATTTTTCAAACTAATCAGAATGCGCAACTGGATTTTTAAGCCTTTTAATTTGGAGTAGCCACATTAAATTTATCTGACAACCTTGCCTTAATTTGGGGCTTTCTTGATGGGTCTGACCTAATGCTGTGAGATTGCCCAGAAATTCCTGGTTCTGGGCAGACATGAGGACAGACATTCCAAACTGTTTTCTCCAGTCAGCCCATGTAGTGCTTTTGTAGAACTAGTTGTAATTGTGCTTTACAGACACATGAAAATCAATTGTTAGGAGCATGTCTGCTTTTAGGAATGTCCTGTGTACAGTACAGGTAGACTACCCTTTATCTGAACTTCCGAAAACTGAAACCCTCTAAAAACCGAAGGTTTTTTCGGTCAGTGTAAGTCGTGCGCACGACATGACCAGAGTGGCGCACGACTTACAGGCCTAGCCGGATAAGGGATAGTGTAGCATTTTTCCGCACTTCTGAAAACCGAAATCGCTCAGCGTAAGTCGTGCGCACGACCCCGACCCCCGCCGACCGCCGACCCTGACCCCGCCCCATTTCGGATAAGAGATAGTGTACCAGCCTTTATCCGCACATCCGAAACCAGAAAACCTCTGAAAGCCGAAAGTGGCGCAAAGCATGACCCGACGCTGCCGATGCTTGACCCACGCAGGTATTCATAAGGTCCGCCGACCCCCACCCTTTCGGATAAGGGATAGTGTATCCTTTATCCGCACTCCCGAAAACCGAATTAATCTGAAAACCGAAGTGTTTTCGCTCAGCGTAAGTCGTGCGCACGACCCCGCCGACCCACCGCCGACCCCCACCCTTGCCGACCCCCCCCCCCCCCCGACCCCCACCCTTTCGGATAAGGGATAGTGTATCCTTTATCCACACTCCCGCAAACCGAATTGTTTTCGCTCACCTTCCGAAATCCGAAATTTTCCGAAAACCGAAACACGGCTGGTCCCGAGGTTTTCGGATAAAGGATAGTCTACCTGTACCTATAAAAAAAATGGAGCATCTGAGATGTTGTCTATGCAAGTAAAATGTAAAGCTATTCTGGTGGACTTCCCTGACCCATTGTACTAGTTTTATGCTAGTCTCTGTCTTTCTGCAGTGCATGAGTTGCAGGTAGCATTGAGCCAGTCACAAAGTGTAGTCAGTGTATGTTTCAGTAAACTGCAATTTTCCAGCCTGTCTAAAGTTGCCACTTCACGAAAAGGACATTTCAGAAGTTTTAAGTTTTCATTTCTATTCAAAAATGCTAAGTGGACGAAAGTAACTAAGGGCAAAGAGTCCAAGAAAGTTCTTTTTAAGGGAGCACTTCGTTTTTAAGTTTATTTGCGGTTTCCAAACTCCAACCATCCTTCAGTCACTGCAATTTGGATGTAAACCTGATGTAAACATGAATTTTCCACTCTCTAGTGCAGTGACACAAGGCCAAGTGCAGCGCCGCTACCGGTATCTCAGATGAAATCAACTAACTCGGCACAATCCAGGGTTTGAACTTGGGGCCTTCTGGCCTGTGTGGCTCAGTACCGCATCGGGCAGTAACGTTACTCACTGAGCCGTTGTGGGTGATTGCATGTTTTTTAGTGTTACTTACTACTTTATACTGATACAAAAGTGGCAGCATGCTGTACTGGGGCAACCTGGCTTCATAGTGCTTTGATAATAGTTGCAGTGTATGACATAATGCAAGCTTTAATTCTCTATTTACATCACACCATCCTTTGCAATTCTGTGAGGATGTTATCTACTATTTATTTTTCAAACATGTTCAAAAGGCTTCTGTTGATGTGAGTGTGCCTCCTCCCCGAGTTCTAGAACATTTTCTAGTTCCAACCAAAGTCAACTAGATCTGCAACATTCTAACTTGTTCTCGAACTGGAGTATGTGTCTAAACCGCTTTTACAAAACTGGATCGCTCTACCTCCTTCGTTCTTCCCTTCTCTGAACTTTTCTTGTTCTTCCTAAAATCCAATGACCCCATCCTACTCGCTCTTCCTCCTTCCTGCATCCTCACTGCAGCACCATCTCCTTCCCTAACATATTCCTAGAATGAATGATACAGCACAGGAGGAGGCCATTCAGCTCATCGTGCCTGTGCCGGCTCTTTGGTGGAGCTATCCAATTAAACCCACTCCCCTTTGGTAGAGCTAGCCTCATAGCCCTGTAAATGTCTTTTACAGGACCTGACAACTGTGGAACTCCTTGCCTCGCTCATCCTTCTTTCATCGTGCAATCTATAAGCTTTCAAACCCGAGCTTGGTGCCACCAAGTGTCAGCTTAAATCAGTAGTAGCATTGCCACCTCTGGGTCAACAGGTTATGGATGCAAGCCCCACTCAAGGACTTGAACACAATGTAGGCTGACAATTCAGACCCGTCATTTGGATGTGATGTTAAACCGAGATCCCATCTGCCTGTTTAGGTGAATGTAACACTTTGAAGAGCAGGGGAGTTCTCAGATTGTCCTGGACAGCATGTATCTCTCAATTAACACTGCCAAAAGCAGGTATGGGGAATGTTGAGACTATTCTTCTGTCATGGGTGCAAATGAAGACAGAAGAGGCTTTTAAGAAAGAAAAATCTTGCATTTGCATAGCACCTTTCACTTCCTCAGGCTGTCCCAAAGTGTTTCACAGCCAATGATGTACTCTTGAAGTGTAGTCATTGTGCTATACAAATGTAAGTTGTTATGTGGCACGGTGTCAAATTTTGTTTGATAATCGCTCCTGTGAAGCGCCTTGGGATGTTTTACTATGTTGAAGGCGCTATATAAATTGTTATTAACAACAACTTGTATTTATATAGCACATTTAACGTAGTAAAATACCTCAAGGTGCTTAAACAAAAGTGATATAATTATAATTATAATTAAAAAACACAAGGAGATATGAGGATATGTGACCAAAAGCTTGGTCAAAGAGGTAGGTTTTAAGGAGCGTCTTAAAGGAGGAAAGAGGGAGAGCGGCGGAGAGGTTTAGGGAGGGAATTCCAGAGTTCCAAATGTGCCCCATCTGCTGTTACCCCTCTCGAGTTAGTGCTTCTTTGATGGATTATGTACACGAAGATGTTTTTAATGCAACTAATAATTAAAATGGTGTCAATCTGAAGTTTACCACTTCTGTTTTCAGTTTGAACTTTGCACGTTAGTATAGAAGCAGCAGACCAAGAAGTTTAGTAAATAATTGGGTTGCCTCCTACACAGTCTTATTTACTAAACTTCTTGAATAAAATAAAATAGAACCACTGAATAGTTTCTCAATCAAAATTAAGCTTTTACAGCACATCTGCTCAGTTAAACGCATGGAAACATGAACTGTAAAAGCTTAATTTTGATTTTGAGGATCTATTCAGTGGTTCTGTTTTATTTTATTCAACTATTTTGATTGTACTTAGATTTTCACCAATAAAGCCAAGTGCCAATAAGTGCTGCTTCTTTTTAAATGTATGTAATATATGCTCAACTAAGCAAATCAGCTGTAAAATTGACAGTTGCAGATGAGCCACTGAAGAATTAGGTGAATGTTGAGACTTCTTCTGTTGTTAGATATGAAATTATCTGTGATGCATTTAGAACTCTGGAATTCCCTGCCTAAACCTCTCCGCCGCTCTCCCCCTCTCTCCTCCTTTAAGATGCTCCTTAAAACCTACCTCTTTGATCAAGCTTTTGGTCCCCTGTCCTCATATCACCTTATTTTTTAATTATAATTATATCACTTTTATTTAAGCACCTTGAGTTGTTTTACTACTATTTAAATGTGCTATATAAATGTAAGTTGTTATGTGGCGCAGTGTCAAATTTTGTTTGATAATCGCTCCTGTGAAGCGCCTTGGGACGTTTTACTACGTTAAAGGCGCTGTATAAATACAAGTTATTGTTAATATCTAAATCTTCATTCTTTTTGACTTCTTTTCAGTGCGTTGACGGTAGGTAAATTATGACCAATGCTCCGGTCTAGGCCAGTTCACCAGAGGATAGAGAATGCTGCACAGAGGCAAAGTTAGGGAAATCTCAATATGGAATGGAGAGGCAACACTTTGCCCACTCTTGTTTAACTAGTATGTTTTTTCCAGCAAGTTTATACTGCATATGTTGCCATAAAGCATGGACGACAACAACAACAACAACTTGCATTTATATAGCACCTTTAATGCAGTAAAGCATCGCAAGGCTTCACAGGAGCGATTATCAAACAAAATTTGACACCAAGCCACATAAGGAGATATTAGGACAGATGACCAAAAGCTAGGTCAAGGAGGTGGGTTTTAGGGAGCATTTTATAGGAGAGAGGGAGGTGGAGAGGCAGAGGTTTAGGCAGTGTAAGGCACAGGGACGTGAAAACAAGGATGAGAAAGTTTAAAGCAGGGCGTTGCCAGACCCGGAGCCAATGTAGACTAGCGAGCACTGGGGTGATGGGTGAACAGGACTTGGTGCGAGTTAGGATACGGGCAGCTGAGTTCTGGATGAACTCAAGTTTACAGAAGGTGCAAGGTGGGAGGCCTGCCAGGGGAGCGTTGGAATAGTCAGTAGTTTCTAACCTCTAGTTACTATTTTGTCCTCTTCTCACTGTATTTAGCTTTCATTTGCTGTTTAATTGAGGGTCTGCCTTTACTTGGTGTATCATTTTTTATATATAAATACTTGACATGTCACTGTCTTACAACTTTTTTTATTTGGGTATTGCAGTTTCACTTTCCTTGTTCGTATCCCAAAACAATGCAATTTGAATATGTTCAAGGAGTACGAGTTAAATATAAATACCAATGGAAAATGCAAGGAATGCAAATATCCACACTAGATGGCAGCATTTTAGTATTTTATTTAGTATAGTGCTGTGCAAAGCACCACGGGTAGTTGCTGCTGGCAGATCCTGTTATAAAAAGACTCACTGTGCTCCTTGTTTGATGCATAAACAGTCACTCAGCCACTATTCTCACAGGGCAAGCTGCTGTATCTTATGCTACCACATACACTAAAAGATGATGTATTAGAGGCTAGTTGTAGTTGTTCTTTGTGAAAGCAAACCACACAAGATTTTGTTCCACCTCACTGAAACTATCTCACACGCGCACACACTTTCGTTGACACAGTGCATTGCAGAACAGTTACTACAATTCCAGGATTCTCAGGCTACGACAGAGGGATGGGGCTGATTTCCCATGCTACCAGGCTCTAATCTCAAGCCGGCCAGCAGAAGAATAAAATGTTGAGCAAAAGAAAGATGCTTCCCTGCAGGAAAGCAGGTTGAGTCTCCTCCTTCTCATAGTTGGTTAAAGACTAGGAATGGATGTGGATTGTATTCTTGAATGACTTTTGCACTCCTTCCCCTAGAAGGTGCAGTGGGAAGTTGCAGTTTAGTTTGGCCTACCATTTGTTAAATACCATGCATCTTGCAGAAAGAAAAATCCACATCTCATTGCATTTCGCCTATTTGCAAATGCTTTTCACTATTGCACAATGCTTTTTCAGAATGTTATTTTTGTTAAATGTATGTTTTCGCAGTGAATGTTTGTGCATGTAATTGTGACACTCTACAAAAGTGCTACCAAGGTTTTCTGAAGGTCAACACAGTGCCAGTTAAGCAGAAGCAGCACAGATTGTCTGAGAGGACAGAGCCCAGTCAGAGTGGCTTTGCCAACTTCAAGATCAAGGGGAACACCGAGTGATACCTGGCAGATGGAACAAGAACAGTGACGGCCCCGTCAGGGACAGACCACCACTGCACTTCCACCCTAGAATCAGCCGGGGCTCACTCCAAATTGTTATCCAGTGACCTGCGCTGGAAAACATGTGTGTGGCTATCAAGTGAGGACAGGGTTGTGCTGAACTGTAATATCTTCATGGGTAAAAGCCATCCAATGCTTACTATCTAGGTGAGGTCCCAGAGGACTGCCCAGGCCCCTGGCACTGTACCCAGAAGAGGATAGATAATGAAGCTGGTTGTGGGTTGCTGTTAAATAATATTTGTAAGTATGATCATTTAAAATAGAGCAATCCACAAGGGTTCCATTGTTAATTTTATTTTCATTTATTTCAGTAGGATAATCTACAAAACTGAAAGCAAATGTGAAATGAATGGGTTTAAGAAACAATTTTATTTAGGATGACAGTTCCTTGAATAAAACCCTGAGATTATCCCAAAAATCCCGAACAAAGAATTGCTTTAAAATGATGCTTGATGAGCAGAAATGGAATCCATTACCGTGGCCAGTGTTAAACACAACAATATTGGACGTGGGCCGGATCTGCTTTAAGGCACCCACTGCCAGATTAGAAATGCCACGTCAGCATTTTCTAAAAGGCAGGTTGGTTCACTTAGTCGTTAGCCACTGAACGCACCCTGCTCCGGGGGTCTTCAGCAGTGTGTGCTTAGTGACTGACATTACTAATTACACACCTTTCCCAGCAAACCAATTTCCAGTAGAAAATGAATGTGGTTGGCAATGTTATTTATATTCAAATTGCCTAGAAGTACTGCACTTCCAATTTTTTTACCGATGTAAAAATGCTACAGTCCTGGAGTGGTTTTGACTTGCACAGAACATACCTCACAACGCATGTACATTCTGCTTTCTGTGCATGCCTGAAATGTAAAAGCAGCGACTTGTTTTTTATTTTTATCTCATTCTAAAACTGCATTTTTTCCCCCCGTTTGTTTGGAGGGGCCGTACTATCATAAGTATCAGGTTGTAAATTGGCTTATCTTTTTATAGAGTATGTGAAAAATTTGATCACTTCAGAAGGGTTGCTACCATTGCTAATGGCTACTCCTGCAAGCTTATATGAGCCACATTTCACGATAATATCACATAGCACAAATGGTTGGCAAGTGAGGCACCCCGGGTCATTCACTTAGCTTCTCAAAGTAATTTACAGAGTGGCATAGATAAACCGCAAAAAGCAGGTTGCTTTTCATCCTTCTCACCAAAGACTGGTTTGGGATGGAGGAATATAAATTAAACATCAAACGTCAGAACCAAGTGCCATAAATTCAGAGACATAGCAAGTACATGCACATGCTATTAGTTCTTAGGCTTAGTGTGTGAGGGAATACGCCATATTTCAAAAAGATACACCATAATATGAACAGAATACTGATAATACATGATATACTGGGTTTAAAAATCTAAAGCCTCGGAGACACAGGCTGTAAACAGAAATACAGGCTTCTGAGATAAAGATCAGTTGTTTAACAAAGTTATAAACATGCTTTGAAATGGGAATTAGTTAAATATACTAAAACAATGACTCTATTGAAATGGCAGTTTGGCGCTTCCGAAAGGTCTGGAGTTTGGAAATAATACAATGGAAGACTCAGTTTAAGGTGTTATAAGCTAACACGTTGAACAGAAACACAAACATTAAAATAGGCATGTGCCTTTGAAAAGATGATATCAAGTAAAAGAAACATCTGCTGGTCAAATAGTTTTTATGTTAAACTTGGAAGACAGGAAACATGATTAAATATGCAACCAATTGAGATAGCTAGGAATGCATGAACCACCCTAGTTAAAGTGTCTTTAATATATACATAGTAAATATGATACCAACAAGAACACTTTGAAGATATGACTTCAATAGATACACCAAGCAATTACATTGTGTTTGTATTGAACTTGGAGCAGTAAGCAGACTCAACGTCTGCTAAAAACCAGTAAAGCCAATATTAAGAATTGAATGAAAGAATTTTGTAAGAATGGCATCAAACAGAAACCATAGCTGTCATATTGTTGTTATTGTGGGAGACTACGGTCTCCCGCGTAAAGAAATAGGCAACACAGCGAGCTACAAGAAATAGGTCTTTACTCCAACTCTTACAATACAGTACTGAATTCGTAAAGCCCGCGAGCCTGTGATGACTCACGGATTGGTCACCTGCTGGAACCTGCCACATTATGATGGTTTTTGAAACACCTAAAGGTAGAGACATAATTATGCATGCAATAGTTGAATTGACAGCAAGATAGAAAGCATTCAAAAGAGAGAATGAATAAAGACAATTAGCTGACATCAACAGAGAACTTCAAAGAATAAACCACTGCAAAAAGGGTATAAAAATAAGAGCTTTTCCAACAGAAAGTCAGAACTCACTGAACGCGCCAAGCATTTCTCAACTTCACAGGCACGCTCTGTAAGTTTTTAACTTTGAGTCTCGGGTAATCAAAGTAATTGATTTTGGTGGATGTTCTGGATTTAGAAATAAGTAAGAAATAAGAAATGTAACAAAGTAAAGATTTGAGAATAAGGATCTCTGAGAAATAAGAAATGTAAGCTATCTGTATTTTGAATTGTGAATGTTGTGATTGATTCAACAGCTGTTAAATAAATGTCGGCTCTTAAATAAAACTATATTTTTAGAATTGTCTCAAAGAGTAATTCTGTATAAACTCGCGAACCCAATTTCTGTACACTCTTTTGTAAGGAGTTGCAGAATTCTGGGGGGTATTCCGGACCCTCATAATATCCGGAAGGTTACAGTCTAGTTAAACTTATTAAAAGTGCTATCTGGAGGATGGTAACATCTTCAGTCATTCCTTTCCTTTAGGAAGAGATAGCCTGAACCTTTAGACCCATATAAGCATCTTAGGTAATTCGGCTATCTCTAACTTAAGTTGAAGGTAAACCTCTGGGTAATACGCCTGATCTGGGGTAGCCCGAAAGGGCTAGGACTTGTAATTATCCCTTCAGTTGGCACCCAACGAGTGTGTTAATGAGTTGATACAGAACCTATACTTATATTTATATCTATATCCATGTTGTAGATTGTTAAGTATAGAAGGAGTGTTTATTGACTGGTTCTATGACCCAGATTTAAGTCTCTAGAGATGACAAGACCCTGATCAGGCCTTGTAGAACTTAAATCAGAACTCCCTCAAAATACCATTGAGGTCTAGAAGCTTCTTATAAAGTTCATATTAAATCCTAACCGAGGTTAGGTCCTAACGAAATATTAAACCCTAACCGAGGTTAGCTCTTGAAGAAATGGCATATCCTGTCGGAATTGGCCAAGTTTTTTTATTAGAAAATTTAAACAATTGCTTTATTAGGGGAAATAATCCTAACCCTGTACCTCCACAAAACCAAATGATAATTTTTGAAATAGAAGGCGTTGATGCCGAAGGAGCCGTTAGAACTCATAGCACGATTAATGTTGATCCCCAGAGCCAGGGGATACAGAATATGCTGTGGGATAATCAAACGAATACTCCAAATCCAATAAATTCCTTAATGATAAGGTGCACACCAGCACAATTGGGAGGCCTAATGAACGGTGCCCAACAAGGTGGTGGCAACCATGGTCGAATAGCAGGACCCGGAGCAGCCTATGCTCCTGGAGACCATGGATTCCGGTTAAGTTGGCAAACTCATGATGAAATAAATGACAACAATCTTCGAGAAAACTATAGACAGCTTAGAATCCATTATAATCAATGCGGACAGGCACTAGCTCACTCTTATCTAAATGCTGGAGGCGCAATGATTAATGGTCCAGTAAATCAACCCCAGCAACCACAAATTGTACCCCTAGGTCAAGTAAACCTGAGCTCTATCTACACAATGTGTGGTAGACCAGGAAACACCAGCCAGGAAAAAACCTGTTGGATTCTAACTAACCTTGATAAATTGGAAACCTGTTGCCAAGATTGGAATGCTCAACACCTGAGGCAACTACTGCAAATGATACTAAGTTCAGACTTAATACCCCATTAAACCAGTGCAACAACTGGGTTCAAATATAGGCTTATGTTCTCACGGCAACTCAGGGCAGGCATGTAATGGGTTCAATCAAGGAAATACTAATACAGCCACAACTAAAAGGCTGGTAGCTGCCTACAGATTAGGCAAAGTACTTACACAGGACAATTTGGACATTGTTCATGGTTGCGTGGTCAATCAATATCAAAATACAGCCCTCAAACTTGCCTGCAAGGGTGCACTAAATGATTATCGAGATAACCAACAAAGATGGGATAATGTCAATCACATTATCCAATTAAATCATGACCTCTTAGGTCTACCCCAAACTAAACCTATAATGAGATCAGAAACTAGGGGGGGGGGGGAAACGGAGAAGGTGGTACTCAGAAAGAAGGACTGTATAGACCCAAGTCTCAAGTCCACCCTGCCCAGACACAAACTCATGGCTCAGGACCTCCAAGAGGTTATTCCAAAAGGTTTACACCCCCAATCCGCCCACAATATGAGACAGATTTCTCCCCAGAAAGATGGGATAGACGAGGGGCTAGACCGCGAAAGGAAAGTGAAGGACAGTGGACTCCCTATGGGGACAGCTTTTACACTAGCCAAAGTTATCAAAGAGCCATGGGAGGGTACCGAGAAAATCGAAATTGGGATCAAAAAGATTCCCGGCAGAACCAACGTCCACCTCAACAGGAGGATCGTCAAGAAAGTAAACGGTCCGATTAAACCCCATCAGGGATCTGGGAAAACATGAAATCCCCAAGAGGGAGGAACAAAAATCAGTTAAAATAATTAAAGATAAAGCAGCAAATGAACCTCAGCATCTTGAGGATGATCAATCCCAGGATTGAAGGCCTGGCACCCAGCCAGGACCTTTTGAATTCCCCAATGCCTTGGCAACCTTACCCACAAATAAACACAGCTTGATCGAACTTGTCCAGAAGGGGGAGGTAAAGACCTCCTCGAGCAACTCATTAATAAATACTATCTTTATCTACAAAGCCATCCAAAATTAATGTGGAAAGATAGAGTATCTCCCCATCATGGAGGATGATGATATGAAGGAGAGAATCAGACAAATACTTATGAGACCGCTTACAGAATACCATCAAGTTATTTACTGTGATGGATCGTCGATGACGATTAAAAATGAGAGACCCCAACAATCCTCAGCTAGGATGGGAATAGTAGTAGGGACTTTGACATTCCTATTCTTTATATCCAAAAAAATTACTGTTTAAACTCCTTGGCCATAAGGGAGCGCAATATGCTGAAGCCGTAGCATTACGGTATGTTTTAAAGAAAGCAGACTTTATTAAACCCACACTGTGGAAAGATATTCTCCGTTCAAGAATGGAGAAAAAGAATTGTCAGGTGATTCATGTAAACGGGCATACCACTGGAACAGTACACTCAAAAGGAAACAGCCTTGCAGACGAACAAGCAAAATGTTCGGTCTGCATGACACCCCCTCGAGAGGGGTCTGCCAATGTTAGTGTAATCACTGGGGCAGAACGGGCAGCTAATCAGGATAAGGAACTGATTCAGCTATTAGACCCAATAACAGAGAATCCACCAGAATGTCCACCAAGGTACTTTTACTCGGAAACCCCTACGGGTATTGTACTAGTTAGGTTGCCCAAAGGAAACCGAGAAGTACCCCTGAGCCACAAACGAGAACAGCTTGTAAAAGAAGCTCACAAGGGCATAAGTCAATCACATTGTAGTGCCAGAAAAACATTCTGCAAATTGACCCTTATATTGGTGGCCAGGCATGCTTAAAGCCTGTAAAACATACGTGGCAAATTGTGAGCCATGCTTTTCGACCAATAAGTCATCACTAAATTAAGCCACCACCATTGGCTCCTGTGAAAGCTGATGAGCAAATGGGAAAATTCTTTTTTGACTCTATTTGACCACTTCCCCCATTTTTGGGATATAGACATGTTCTCGTTTGTGTGGATGGATGCACTTCCTGCTGGTCCCCACGAAAACTGTTTTGGAAAACGCACTCGCCAGGGCTATTTCTGATATAATTACTGTACCTGGTGCACCCAAAATCTTACACTCCGATTAAGGTGGAGCCTTTGTCTCCAAGGTCTTCAAAGACTATTGTGAACAAAGGGGGATTGGGTTAGAACACAGCACACCACATCATCAGCAATCAGCAGGGCTGGTGGAATGTAAAAAATCGGGAAGTAATAAAGTTATTGGTCAAACTGTTGAGAATCAGGGAAATAAGTGGACCACCAGCATTCTGGAAGTACAGCTATCACTCAATAATGTGCCCACATCTGCATCAGGGACAGTGTCCCCTAAGAAACTCCATATTATCTGATGTATGGGGCTGAGATGCATACACTGCTTACCCATAGTTCTTTTATTGCCTCTACACACTCTGAGTCCTTGACCCAACAGCGACAAGTGTATGCCAGTATTGTTTGTTATATGACAAATATGAAGTCTTCCTAAACTGAAATACACAGCAACTCTAACAAGCATTTTTAAATGTTCTCTAGTATTTTAGTATTTTCTTCCCTCTTGAGATTTTCATATATTATTCCATGGATCAGAGATGGAGAAGTGACTTGTTAACGGGTCTCAACTATTGACCATTAGGATATGTATAAGAGGATCTTAGTGTTACTTGTCCATTAACTTACTCTCTCTTTAGGAAGCATCCCTTTCCAGCTGGCCCAAAGTTAATAGTTTCTATTACATCCTGAATCTAATCATTGTGAGATTTTGAACCTAACGTGGGGGAAATCAACATCGTGAATCAACTTCGTACTGCTCCACAACCCCATTGGTATGCCTCTGTACCGTGCCAGTGGATCTTTTTTTTATTCGTTCCTGGGATGTGGGCGTCGCTGGCAAGGCCAGCATTTATTGCCCATCCCTAATTGCCCTTGAGAAGGTGGTGACGAGCTGTCTTCTTGAACCGCTGCAGTCCGTGTGGTGAAAGTACTCCCATATTGCTGCTAGGGAGGTAGTTCCAGGATTTTGACCCAGCGACGATGAAGGAACGGCGATATATTTCCAAGTCAGGATGGTGTGTGACTTGGAGGGGAACTTGGAAGTGGTGGTGTTCCCATGCACCTGCTGCCCTTGTTCTTCTAGGTGGTAGAGGTCGTGTGTTTGGGAGGTGCTGTCGAAGAAGTCTTGGCAAGTTGCTACAGTACATATTGTAGATGGTACACACTGCAGCCACGGTACGCTGGTGGTGGAGGGAGTGAATGTTTAAGGTGGTGGATAGGGTGCCAATCAAGCGGGCTGCTTTGTCCTGGATGGTGTTGAGCTTCTTGAGTGTTGTTGGAGCTGCACTCATCCAGGCAAGTGGAAAGTATTCCATCACACTTCTGACTTGTGCCTCGTAGATGGTGGAAAGGCTTTGGGGAGTCAGGAGGTGAGACACTCACCACAGAATACCCATGTAAGAAGTCACACAACACCAGGTTATAGTCCAACAGTTTTATTTGAAATCACAAGCTTTTGGAGCGCTGCTCCTTCATCAGGTGAAGTGGAGAGATGCCTATAGACACAGATTATATAGTCAGAGAATAATGCCAGATGATTACAGGTAATCTTTCTAACTGCCATTTATCACACCTCGGCAGAGAGATAATCACAGCAATCAAAGGTGTGAATGGTGTCCAAACAGGTCAGTCAGGAAAACATTACATCAAAGAACAATGAGGTGGGGTCACAAGGGGTAAAATGTTGCAGATGCAAAAACAAAAAACAGGCAAAAAACATTTTCTTTGCTGGAAATCACAGCAGGTCCGGCCGCATCTGTGTAGAGAGAACAAGCCAACGATGACTCGAGTCTGGATGACCCTACGTCAGGTGGGGTTACATGTAGCGTGACATGAACCCAAGATCCCGGTTGAGGCCGTCCTCATGAGTGTGGGACTTGGCTATCAGTTTCTGCGCGACGATTTTGCGTTGTCGTGTGTCTCGAAGGCTGCCTTGGAGAATGCTTACCCGAAGATCGGAAGCTGAATGTCCTTGACTGCTGAAGTGTTCCCCGACTGGGAGGGAACACTCCTGCCTGGCGATTGTTGCGCGGTGTCTGTTCATCCGTTGTCGCAGTGTCTGCATGGTCTCGCCGATGTACCATGTTCCGGGGCATCCTTTCCTGCAACGTATGAAGTAGACAACGTTGGCCGAGTCACATGAGTATGTACCATGTACCTGGTGGGTGGTGTCCTCACGTGTGATGATGGTATCTGTGTTGATGACCTGGCATGTCTTGCGGAGGTTGCCGTGGCAGGGTTGTGTGGTGTCGTGGTCGCTGTTCTCCTGAAAGCTGGGTAATTTGCTGCGAACGATGGTCTGTTTGAGGTTAGGCGGCTGTTTGAAGGCGAGTAGTGGAGGCGTGGGGATGGCCTTAGCGAGGTGTTCGTCGCCATCGATGACATGTTGAAGGCTGCGAAGAACATGGCGTAGTTTCTCTGCTCCGGGGAAGTACTGGACGACGAAGGGTATTCTGTTGGTTGTGTCCCGTGTTTGTCTTCTGAGGAGGTCTATGCGATTTTTTGCTGTGGCCCGTCGGAAATGTCGATCGACGAGTCGAGCATCATATCCCGTTCTTATGAGGGCATCTTTCAGCGTCTGTAGGTGTCCATCGCGTTCCTCCTCGTCTGAGCAGATCCTGTGTATTCGCAGGGCTTGTCCATAGGTGATGGCTTCTTTAACGTGGTTAGGGTGGAAGCTGGAGAAGTGGAGCATCCTGAGGTTGTCCGTGGGCTTGCGGTAGAGTGAAGTGCTGAGGTGTCCGTCTTTGATGGAGATTCGTGTGTCCAAGAATGAAACCGATTCTGAGGAGTAGTCCATGGTGAGTTTGATGGTGGGATGGAACTTGTTGATGTTATCATGTAGTCTTTTCAGTGATTCTTCGCCGTGGGTCCATAGGAAGAAAATGTCGTTGATGTATCTGGTGTATAGCGTTGGTTGGAGGTCCTGTGCAGCGAAGAAGTCTTGCTCGAACTTGTGCATGAAGATGTTGGTGTATTGGGGTGCGAATTTGGTCCCCCTGGCTGTTCCGTGTGTTTGGGTAAAGAACTGGTTGTCAAAGGTGAAGACGTGGTCAAGGATGAAGCGGATGAGTTGTAGGATGGCGTCTGGAGATTGGCTATTGTTGGTGTTGAGTACTGAGGCTGTCGCAGTGATGCCGTCATCGTGGGGGATACTGGTGTAGAGTGCCGAGACGTCCATCGTGGCGAGGAGTGTTCCTGGTTCAACTGGTCCATGGGTGCTGAGTTTCTGTAAGAAGTCTGTAGTGTCGCGACAGAAGCTGGGGGTTCCCTGTACGATAGGTTTCAGGATGCCCTCGACGTATCCAGAGAGGTTCTCACACAGGGTTCCATTGCCTGATACGATAGGACGTCCGGGTGTGTTGGCTTTGTGTATCTTTGGGAGGCAGTAGAAGTCTCCCACGCGGGGAGTACGTGGGATGAGAGCGCGTAGGATGTTTTGAGGGTCTGGATCGAAGGTCTTGATCAGTCTGTTGAGTTGGCGGGTGTGTTCTTTGGTCAGATCTGCGGGTAACTGTCTGTAGTGTTCCTGGTTGTCCAGTTGTTGGTATGCTTCTTTGCAATAGTCCGTTCTGTTCTGTATGACGATGGCTCCTCCTTTGTCTGCTGGTTTGATGACGATGTTGCGGTTGATCTTGAGAGCGTGGATGGCGTTGCGTTGTGCTCGGGTGACATTCTGGACTGTCTTGTGAGTGCGGCTGATGAATCTAGGGTTGATACATCTCCTGACAGCTTGAGCATACATGTCAAGCTTAGGGCAGCGACCCTCCGGAGGGGTCCAATTTGACACTTTCTTCTTCGGTTGCTGCACTGCGGATCCCTCTGTCTGCTGTTCCGGATCATTGGTTGTCTCATTGGGTTCGCTGCTGACATCTTGGGATTTGTGGAAGAATTCCCGGAGCCTCATTCTCCTGATGAATTCCTCTGTGTCTGCCGCGAGACCGATGGGGTCCATTTTGGTGGTGGGGCAGAAATTGAGCCCTCGGCTGAGAACTTCAATTTCTTCTGGTTGAAGGGTGTGGTCGGACAAGTTGACGATGGACTTCCCTGTGGTTTCAACCGTGGTACCGGAGGAGGCTTGGTTGCTGCTGGTGGTGATGCTGAGTTTCTCAAGCTTCCTGTTCTTGGTGTGCATGTAGGCAGTGTAGTTCCGTTGCCTCATCTGTTTGGCGGTGTCTCGTAGCTGGTCTACTGTGTCCTGAGCACAGTCTGAGAACATGGACTCTATCTCAGTTTCGAGGTTGCGGCGTCTGCTGTAGAGCTGGTGTACGAGATGGTTGAGGAGTGTGCGAGAGGTACGACAGCAGAGTCTCTCAGCGTAGTCTATGTTGTAGGTCGACTTGAGTGGGTTCGTGATCTGTAGTCCTTTCGGGATCTTGTCTGCTTTCTTGCCTCTCTGTAGAACCTTGATGTCTGTGGATGACTCACCAGAGGAAGGCAGCAGCAGCCAACTTCCTAGCACCGGGGGTGTTGCTGCTGCTCAGGAAGGGAGGAAAAAGAGTGGGAGAGCAATAGTGGTAGGGGATTCTATCGTAAGGGGAACAGATAGACGGTTCTGTGGCCGTAGACATGACTCCAGGATGGTTTGTTGCCTCCCTGGTGCCAGGGTCAAGGATGTCACTGAACGGCTGCAGGGCATTCTGAAGGGGGAGGGTGAACAGGCAGAGGTCGTGGTTCACATTGGGACCAACGACATAGGTAGGAAGAGGGATGAGGTCCTGCAACAAGAATTTAGGGAGCTAGGTAGCAGATTAAAGAGCAGGACCTCAAAGGTTGTAATCTCTGGATTACTCCCGGTGCCACGTGCTAGTGAGTATAGGAATAGGAGGATAGAGCAGATGAATGCGTGGCTAAAGAGTTGGTGCAGGAGGGAGGGCTTTAGTTTCCTGGATCACTGGGCCTGCTTCTGGGAAAGGTGGGACTTGTACAAGTTGGACGGGTTGCACCTGAACCAGAGCGGGACAAATATCCTTGCGGGGAGGTTTGCTAGCAGTGTTCGGGGGGGTTTAAACTAAAATGGCAGGGGGTTGGGAACCTCAGCAGGGAGACAGAGGAAAGGAAAACAGGGATAAAAGCAAAAGATAGGAAGGAGAAAAACAAATGTGGCAGTCAGAGAAATCAACGGTTTAAATCAAACGTGGCCACAGTAAATAATAATTCTAATAGGTCTAAGAGCGTTAAAAAAACAAGCCTGAAGGCTTTGTGTCTTAATGCGAGGAGCATTTGTAATAAGGTGGATGAATTGGCTGCGCAAATAGAGGTAAACGAATACGATTTGGTTGGGATTACAGAAACGTGGCTCAAGGATGGCCAAGACTGGGAATGCAACATCCAGGGGTATTCGATATTCAGGAAAGATAGGCAAAAAGGAAAGGGAGGTGGGGTAGCATTACTGGTTAAAGAAGGGATTAATACAATTGTAATGAAGGATATTAGCTCTGATGATGTGGAATCTGTATGGGTAGAATTGAGAAATACTAAGGGGAAAAAAACATTAGTGGGAGTGGTATATAGACCTCCAAACAGTAAGGTGGAGGTTGGGGATGGCATTAAAAGGGAAATTAAAGAAGCGTGCAATAAGGGCACAGCAGTCATCATGGGTGACTTTAATCTACATATAGATTGGGCCAACCAAATTAGTAACAATACTGTGGAGGAGGAATTCCTGGAGTGTATACGGGATGGTTTCCTGGACCAATATGTCGAGGAACCAACCAGAGATCAGGCCATCTTAGACTGGGTATTATGCAACGAGAAAGGATTAATTAGCAATCTTGTTGTACGAGGCCCCTTGGGTCGGAGCGATCATAATATGATCGAATTCTTCATTAAGATGGAGAATGAAGTAGTTGACTCAGAGACAAGGGTCCTCAATTTAAATAAAGGAAACTACGATGGTCTGAGGAGCGAGTTGGGTAGGATTGAGTGGGGAATGGCGCTCAAAGGGTTGACGGTGGATAGGCAATGGCAAACATTCAAAGACCAAATGGATGAGCTACAGAATTTGTTCATCCCAGTTTGGCGTAAAAATAAAACAAAAAAGGTGACTCAACCGTGGCTAACAAGGGAAATTAGGGATAGCATAAGATCCAAGGAGAGGACATATAAATTGGCTAGAAAAAGCAATAATCCTGAGGATTGGGAGCAGTTTAGGAGTCAACAAAGGAGGACAAAGGGATTAATTAAGAAAGGGAAAATAGAATATGAGAGTAAGCTAGCAGGGAACATAAAAACTGACTGTAAAAGCTTTTATAGATATGTGAAGAGAAAAAGATTAGTGAAGTCAAGCGTAGGTCCCTTACAGTCAGAATCAGGGGAATTTATAATGGGAAACAAGGAAATGGCAGACCAACTAAATGCATACTTTGGTTCTGTCTTCACAAAGGAGGACACAAATAACCTCCCAGAGATGCCGGGGAACATAGGATCTGATGAAAGCGAGGAACTGAAAGAAATCAGTATTTGTAGGAAAATGGTGTTAGGAAAATTGATGGGACTGAAGGCCAATAAATCCCCAGGGCCTGATGGTCTACATCCCAGGGTACTTAAGGAAGTGGCCCTAGAGATAGTAGATGCATTACTGATCATCTTCCAGAACTCGATAGACTCTGGAACGGTACCCATGGATTGGAGGGTAGCTAATGTTACCCCACTATTCAAAAAAGGTGGCAGAGAAAAAGCGGGGAATTATAGACCGGTAAGCCTGACATCGGTAGTGGGGAAAATGCTGGAGTCTATTATAAAAGATGTAATAGCAGAGCACTTGGAAAGCAGTGACAGGATCGGACAAAGTCAACATGGATTTACAAAAGGTAAATCAAGCTTGACTAATCTGCTGGAATTTTTTGAGGATGTAACTGGTAAAATAGATAAGGGAGAACCAGTGGATGTGGTGTATTTGGACTTTCAGAAGGCTTTCGATAAGGTCCCACACAAGAGATTAGCGTGCAAAATTAAGGCACATGGGATTGGGGGCAAGGTATTGACTTGGATAGAGAACTGGTTGGCGGACAGAAAGCAAAGAGTTGGAATAAACGGGTCGTTTTCCGAGTGGCAGGCAGTGACTAGTGGGGTACCGCAAGGATCGGTCCTAGGACCCCAGCTGTTCACAATATATATTAATGACCTGGACGAGGGAATTGGATGTAATATCTCCAAATTTGCAGACGACACAAAGCTGGGCGGGAGGGTAAGCTGCGAGGAGGATGTCGGGAAACTCCAGTACAATTTGGACAGGTTGGGTGATTGGGCAGAAACATGGCAAATGCACTATAATGTGGATAAATGTGAGGTTATCCACTTTGGTGGCAAAAACAGGAAGGCAGATTATTATTTGAATGGCAATAGATTGGGAGAAGGGGAAGTGCAAAGAGACCTGGGGGTCCTTGTGCACCAGTCGCTGAAGGTAAGCATGCAGGTGCAGCAGGCGGTTAAGAAGGCAAATGGTATGTTGGCCTTCGTAGCAAGAGGGTTCAAGTACAGGAACAGGGATGTCTTGCTGCAGTTGTACAGGGCCTTGGTGAGACCGCACCTTGAGTATTGTGTGCAGTTTTGGTCACCTTACCTGAGGAAGGACGTTCTTGCCATGGAGGGAGTGCAGCGAAGATTCACCAGGCTGATACCTGGGATGGCAGGAATGACGTATGAGGAGAGATTGTGTCGATTGGGCTTATACTCACTGGAGTTTAGAAGATTGAGAGGGGATCTCATCGAAACCTATAAAATTCTGTCAGGTCGGGACAGACTAGATGCAGGAAGGATGTTTCTGATGGCCGGGGAGTCCAGAACCAGGGGTCATAGTCTAAGGATAAGGGGTAAGCCATTTAGGACTGAAATGAGGAGGAATTTCTTCACCCAGAGAGCGGTGAACCTGTGGAATTCTCTGCCACAGAGGGCGGTGGAGGCCAGTTCATTAAATATATTCAAGAAAGAGTTGGATATATTTCTTGAGGCTAAAGGGATCAAGGGATATGGGGGAAGGCAGGGACAGGGTACTGAATTTGGATGATCAGCTATGATCACATTGAATGGCGGAGCAGGCTCGAAGGGCCGAATGGCCTACTCCTGCTCCTATCTTCTATGTTTCTATGTGTCGATATGCGCGATCTTCTTGGAGATCCTCTCCACTTTAAGCCGGCAGTTTGTGGTGTCGATAGTAGCCATGCTGTGGAGATGCCGGTGTTGGACTGGGGTGGACAAATGTAAGAAGTCACACAACACCAGGTTATAGTCCAACAGTTTTATTTGAAATCACAAGCTTTCGGAGCGCTGCTCCTTCATCAGGTGAAGTGGAGAGATGCATAAAGACACAGCTTATATAGTCAGAGAATAATGCCAGATGATTACAGGTAATTATTCTCTGACTATATAATCTGTGTCTATAGGCATCTCTCCACTTCACCTGGCGAAGGAGCAGCGCTCCGAAAGCTTGTGATTTCAAATAAAACTGTTGGACTATAACCTGGTGTTGTGTGACTTCTTACATTTGTCCACCCCAGTCCAATACCGGCATCTCCACACCACAGAATACCCAGCCTCTGACCTGCAGTATTTATGTGGCTGGTCCAGTTAAGTTTCTGATCAATGGTGACCTCCAGGATGTTGATGTTGGGGGATTCGGCGATGGTAATGCTGTTGAATGTCAAGGGGTGATGGTTAGACGTTCTCTTGTTGGAGAGTCATTGCCTGGCACTTGTGTGACTCGACAGTTACATGCCACTTATCAGTCCAAGCCTGAATGTCGTCCAGGTCTTGCTGCATGCGGACATAGACTGCTTCATTATCTGAGGAATTGCGAATGGAACTGAACACTGTTCAATCATCAGCGAACATCCCCACTTCTGACCTTATGATGGAGGGAAGGTCATTGATGAAGCAGCTGAAGATAGTTGGGCCTAGGGCACTGCCCTGAGGAACTCCTGCAGCAATATTCTGGGGCTGAGATGATTGACTTCCAACAACCACAACCATCATCCTTTGTGCTAGGTGTGACTCCAGCCAGTGGAGAGTCTTTCCCCTGATTCCCATTGACTTAAATTTTACTAGGGCTCCTTGATGCCACACTCAGTCAAATGCTGCCTTGATGTCAAGGGCAGTCACTTGCTGCTTGTGGGAGCTTGCTGTGTGCAAATTGGCTGCTGCATTTCCTACATTACAACAGTAACAACACTTCAAAAGTACTTCATTGGCTGTAAAGTACTTTGGGAGGTCCTGAGGTCATGAAAGGCACAATATAAATGCAAGTCACTCTTTTTCTCTTTAAACATTAAGGCCTATAAATTCGGTGACGCCCCGCCAGCACGTTTGCGCCGGAAATTTAGCGCCCACCGCCGAGCCAGTTGTGCCCGCCCCAAATTCACTTTCAGCGCCCCAAAGCGGAAGCGGGCGCTGGTACAGGGTGTGCCCGCCCCGCTTGGGGCGCTGAAAGTGAATTTCAGCGCTGCCGGTCCCGCTGCGCCACCCGATGCGGAGCGGCAGGCTGCTGTACTGCAGGCCTCCCCCTTCTCTTAAGGGGGAGGTGCCTGCAACGGCCGGAGCCCCGTTGAAAGTGCCGGCAAAAGAGCCTGGCACAACGGCGAAGTGCCGGGCTCCACGGAAACCAGCCGGCAATGCCGCGGGGGGGGGGGGTGGAGGAGGCCGGGGAAGGAGGTGCGGGCAGGCGGCCGCCGAAAAAGCGGCCGGCTGCACCTCCGCTTTAAATAGCGCCTCTAAGGCTGCAGCACGGCCAGGTTTTCAAAACGTTGTTAGCGGCCGCCAGGGAAGAGGCGGCCGCTACTGAAGATGGGGATCGGCGTGGTTTCGGGCGGTACCGGGGCGCTGCGCACACCGATGACGTCATCGGTGCCGGCGCAGCGCTACCGGCTTACGCCGATTTAAAGGCCCACCTAATTTCAGCGGCAACGCAACTTCCGGCGCAACCCACTCTTGCGCCCCTAAATGGGCGCAAACCCAAGGGAATTTCTAGGCCTAACTTTTTAAGCTATTACAGTCACTCTCACCTCACCTCTGGAATTCAGCTCTTTTGTCCATGTTTGGACCAAGGCTGTAATGAGGTCTGGAGCTGAGTGGTCCTGGCAGAACCCAAACTGAGCATCAGTGAGCAAGTGCCGCTTGATACCACAGTCGATAACACCTTCCATCACTTTGCTGATGTTTGAGAGTAGACTGATGGGGCAGTAATTGGCTGGATTGGATTTGTCCTGTTTTTTGTGGACAGGACATAGCTGGGCAGTTTTCCACATCAGCAGGAGGTTTCCTTGCCCATGTTTGACCTGATGCCATGAGACGTCATGGGATCCAGAGTCAATGTTAAGGACTCCCAGGCCACTCCCTCCAGCCTGCATACCATTGTGCCGCCACCTCTGGTGGGTCTGTCCTGCCGGTGGGACAGAACATAGCCAGGGATGGTGATGGAGGAGTCTGGGGCATTGGCTGAAAGGTATGATTCTGTTAGTATGACTATGTCAGGCTTTTGCTTGACTAGTCTGTGGGACAGCTCTCCCAATTTTGGCACAAGTCCCCAGATGTTAGTGAGGAGGACTTTTCAAGGTCGACTGGGCTGGGTGTGCTGTTGTCGTGTCCGAAGTCGGTGCCGAGGTCGATGCCGGGTGGTATGTCTGGTTTTATTCTTATTATTGTTTCTTGTAGTGGTTTGTTACGATGGAGTGACTTGCTGGGCCATTTCAGAGGGCAGTTAAGAGTCAACCACATTGCTGTGGGTCTGGAGTCACATATCGGCCAGACCGGGTAAGGACGGCAGATTTCCTTCCCTAAAGGACATTAGTAAACCAGATGGGTGTTACGGCAATCCGATAGTTCCATCTTATGACATGAGCATGTTTATAAGAAGGCCATGTTTTTTCATTCATTCATAATAATGTTTATTGCATGAATAAGACACTCCTTAAAACCCATCCATTTGACCAAGCTTTTGGTTATGCCTCCTAACAGCTTCTTCTTTGTCTCAGCATCCATTTTTTTTCCTGATCACACCTCCCTGAAGCACCTTCAGATGTTTTTCAGTGTTAAAGGTGCTATATAAATGCACATTGTTGTTAAACCATGGTGAACATCCTAATTCATCATTGTTGCTATTACCAGCTTTACTGTTCTTCAAAGTACATTACTCTACAATTTTTATAGGCATTTCCAAACTAGAAAATCCCAAGAATATTTCTGGTGTTTAATAGAAAAATGCATTATCTATACTATGCTACACACAAGCACTCTGCTGGTTTCCACTGCCCTCTACTGAAGAAGGAGAAAACTTTTGCTGGGAAACAGTATCCCAGGTGCGTTCATCTGCCACCTCACCCAAGCTTTTTTTCTTCATATGTGAGGCTAGAGTGTGAACCTTGGAGGGCATCACAGCTGAGCCCAATTCTGTCTTTACCTGATGCCCAGGCATGCACTTTTCAGCAGAGGTCATTGGATAGCAATCAGGAGCAGAGACCCGAGCTTGTACTTGGTTCTCGGTAGCTCAGGGATGCTGAAGCCAATTGTAACGCCCCCAGCTGTGTTTCTGACTAAGCTTTGCTAACTGAGAACCTATCAGCACTCATCGGTTTCATAACAGATTATTTAACTATTCCCCAAAGAGAAAGAATAAATGGATTTAAATAAAAGTAAAAATGAAATAAAAGGATGACCATCAAGGAGCCCAACCTGATGCTTTTAGGTCTTATGTTCTTAGTGAAGGTTTCAATCAGCCATTTACAATAAAGTAATTTTACGCTGTACGTTAATCTATGGGCTCGATTTTCAGTGTGCCATGGAGTCGGGATTGGAGGCGTGCGGGGGGTTAAATTCCTGAAATCGGGGGTCCTGACCCCATCCTGCCCCCAACCCGCCTCCATGCCAGTTTCAAAGGAGGCGGGTACCCGCCCCGCACTGGGACCCGCCTACCTGAGGCGGGAAGGGATTAGTGCCAATTAACTGCCTGTTAACAGGTAGTTAACAGGCAGTTTTTAGCCTAATCCCTATTTTTAAGCTTGAACTGTGGGATTCCCGACGGCTCCAAACCACGCCAAGTTGGAGGAGTCGGGCCGTCGGGTTGAAGGACTTGGAGGGGTCGAGATGTCGGTGTTCAGGTGAGTGATGTGTGCATGAGTGCAAAGGTAAGTGTGTTTGGTGTGTCTAAAGTGATTAAAGAAGTGTAAATGACCTTTTCTTACCTTTTCAGCCTTCCTTCCTTTAGGTTCTGGGAGTCCCTCATCTCACCGGCACAGAAAGTAGAATGGCTGCAAACGGTCAAAAGTGACAGCCTGCAGCTTTCTGTGCAGCAGAGATTTCTAACTGAGTCTGTGGAGAAGGACTCATGTTAGAAGTAAGACTGTCAGTGTTTGACAGCTTCAAACAGCTGTGAAACACTGATATTTCATCTGTCAAAACATCTTGACAGATGAAATTTCAGTCTGTGACGTCACCTGTTGCCGAGTGGCCCTTAATTGGCCTGCTGAGCCCGCTGGGCGGGCTCAACAAGGTCAATCAAGTTAAAATTGCGTGGATTGGCCACATCTCCATGGAGGCGGGACTACAACCCCGAAAGTTGTAGTCCCGCCTCCAACCCGACTCCTGAATGAAAATCCAGCCCTATATGTCCAAAGTTAATAGTATCCATTTACATCATGAATTCAATCATTGTGAGATGAAATCGCATTGCAAAGTTGCCCTCTGTCTCTTTTCGATAGTGTGCCTCAGCAGATACAACAGTGCCAAGATGGTCCTGCTACCAGCATGGAGGTGGCTTGCTGAATTGTTGTGTTGGAAGTGAGAAAAGCTTACTCAAAGCAGACAGTGACCACTCCCATCATCCATCTATCTCAGAAACATTTCTTGTTTAATAACAGGCAAGAAACTTAAGGTCTGATTTTTTAAAAATACTAAGACTCAAACAAAATGATTTATAGACTACTGCAAGTTCAGGCAAGGAATATGTTTTTATTTCCTCCTTTTTTAACCAATTTTATTCCAATACCTACATCCCTCTGAAAGTGTATGGCCATGTTGGCATCAGGCATCGTCCAATACCTTGTCCAATCGACCATTCTTGTGAGTCTTGACAGCCAGGAGCCTATCTGGTCGGGAAAATTAGAGTTACATCCAATCCAGTCTTCACCCAATGCTATTAAACATGGGACCTTCTTGGTCTGCATGGCTGAGCTATTCACTCCTACATCTTCTGGCACCTCTGCAGAAGCTACAAGGACTGTGTTTGAATACTATCTCTCATTTTCTGCGTATTAAAATAATTTAATTCTTTTCCAATTTTTCATTGTTCTTCCCATCTCTTCTGAAGGGACTGATTCATGCTGGGATATGGTTCCACAAGTGTTTGCAATTAATCTTGATCCTATGCTCACTCCTTTGTCCGTGTTTCATCTGAAAGACAGTGTTGAGTCTGTGTGTTCCAGATATACTTATTTTAAATAACTGGACACAGACAGCAGGAAAAACTTAAACAGGTCATAGAGTCATAGAGTTATACAGCACGGATAGAGGCCCTTCGGCCCATCGTGTCCGCGCCGGCCATCAAGCCCTGTCTGATCTAATCCCATATTCCAGCATTTGGTCCGTAGCCTTGTATGCTATGGCATTTCAAGTGCTCATCCAAATGCTTCTTAAATGTTGTGAGGGTTCCTGCCTCCACAACCCTTTCAGGCAGTGAGTTCCAGACTCCAACCACCCTCTGGGTGAAAAAGTTCTTTCTCAAATCCCCTCTAAACCTCCCGCCCTTTACCTTGAATCTATGCCCCCTAGTTATTGACCCCTCTACTAAGGGAAAAAGCTCCTCAGCATCCATCCTATCTATGCCCCTCATAATTTTGTACACCTCAATCATGTCCCCCCTCAGCCTCCTCTGCTCCAAGGAAAACAAACCCAATCTGCCCAGTCTCTCTTCATAGCTGAAGCGCTCCAGCCCCGGTAACATCCTGGTGAACCTCCTCTGCACCCTCTCCAACGCGATCACATCCTTCCTGTAGTGTGGCGACCAGAACTGCACACAGTATTCCAGCTGTGGCCTAACCAGTGTTTTATACAGCTCCATCATAACCTCCTTGCTCTTATATTCAATGCCTCGGCTAATGAAGGCAAGTATCCCATATGCCTTTTTTACCACCTTATCCACCTGTTCCGCCGCCTTCAGGGATCTGTGTACTTGCACACCCAGATCCCTCTGACCCTCCGTCTTGCCTAGGGTCTTACCATTCATTGTGTATTCCCTTGCCTTGTTAGTCCCCCCAAAGTGCATCACCTCGCACTTTTCCGGGTTAAATTCCATTTGCCACTGTTCCGCCCATCTGACCAACCCATCTATATCGTCCTGCAGACTGAGGCTACCCTCCTCACTATTTACCACCCTACCAATTTTTGTATCATCCGCGAACTTACTGATCATACCTTTTACATTCATATCCAAGTCATTAATGTAGACCACAAACAGCAAGGGACCCAGCACCGATCCCTGTGGTACCCCACTGGCCACAGGCTTCCAGTCACAAAAACAACCTTCGACCATCGCCCTCTGCCTTCTGTCACTAAGCCAGTTTTGTATCCAATGTGCCAAGGCACCCTAGATTCCATGGGCTCTTACCTTCTTGACCAGTCTCCTGTGCGGGACTTTATCGAAGGCCTTACTGAAATCCATATATACCACATCCACTGCGTTACCCTCATCCACACACCTAGTCACCCCCTCAAAAAATTCAATCAAATTAAATCAAATCAAATTAGTCTTTACTACTTGAAGGTCAGGGCTGAACTGCTTTACAAATTACTACACAGAGCTTATATACCGGTGTGGTCACCACCGGTACTACAATATACAGTAGCAAGAGAAAGTAGTCCATCTTCTTAAGGTAGTTCTCTTAAGGTGGTACAGGTTACATACACCACAATTCCTCCCTTTTTAGCTTAACAGTGTACACCCCAATTTAAACATAACATGGATAACATATATACAACTTTCATGCAACTGTTCAAAGATTCAGTCTCTGAGGAGGCCTCCTGATCCGAGTTGGATAATGCCTTTCAGGGGTCTCTGATTCTGGTTGCTGGGGTGACTCCTCTAATTGATCTCTTATGGATTGAACATCCTCATGTACGTTCGCGTTTGAGGTAGATGCTACAGGTTCAATAATTTCTTCCACTGGTGTCTCTGCCGTAGCCATGGGTTCGACCCTTGTTCTCGATTCTACAAGTTGGTCAGCATGACGTCGTATTACGTTTTCACCAATCTCTACCGTGTACATCAGGGGTCCTTGTCTGGCACGAATTGTTCCAGATTGCTATTTCTCATTCTTATAGTCCCGGGCTAACACTGGTTGTCCTATTTCGAAACTCCGAGTGGTCTTGTTATTTACATGCTGGAACTGTTTGTTTTCGACTTCCCTACGCACATTTGGTTTTAACAAATCCAACCTGGACCGCAACCTCCTGTTATAAAACATCATGGCAGGACTTTGATTTGTCACTGCATGTGTGGCGTTTAGATATGCCATTAGGAAATTGTCCACCTTGTGTTGTAGTGGAATATGGTCTTCGCTCATGGCCTTTATCGCCTTTTTGAACGTTTGTATAAATCTCTCGGCCAACCCATTTGTAGCCGGATGATATGGGGCAGATGTATAGTGTTTCACCCCATTCTTCTTCATGAATTTCTGGAATTCTTCTGACACGAACTGTGGTCCGTTGTCTGAACATATCTGTTCTGGCAATCCATTTCTTGCAAATATGGTTCTTAGAACTGCGATCGTCTTTTCCGAGGTAGTGGTCACCATCTTAATCACTTCTGGCCATTTAGAATGTGCGTCTACCGCTATCAAAAACATGGAATCCATGAATGGACCTGCAAAGTCGATATGTACACGCTGCCATGGGGTTGAAGGCCATTCCCATGGATGTAGCGGTGCAATTGGAGGTGCATTTTGAACTTTTTGGCACCCTGAGCAGCTTTTAGTCAGATCCTCTATTTGTTTGTCGATACCTGGCCACCACACATAAGCCCTAGCAAGGCTTTTCATCTTGACTCCCCCCAGATGACCTTCATGCAGTTCCTTTAGAACTCTCTCCCTTAATTTAGGAGGAATAATCACCCTTGTTCCATACATCAATGTTCCTTGACAAACGGACAGCTGTTCTCGTCTGGCTGAGAATGCCGGTAACAGTGGTTCGCCATGTGCTGGCCATCCCTTCACTGTCAATTCGTAGACCCGAGACAGTGTCGGGTCGTTCCTGGTCTCTCTCTCAATACTCACATTGGTGACTGGCAAACATTCGATGATGGTCGAGTGAAATAACTCAACAGGGTCAACTGTCGGTGCCTCTTCCGCTGTAGCTAGTGGCAGGCGCGACAGCCCATCAGCATTACCATGTTGCTTTGTACCTTTGAATTCGATCTCATATTGATGTGCCCCTAGGAAAAGGGACCATCTCTGGAGCCTCTGCGCTGTCATCACCGAAACACCCTTCTTAGGGTTAAAAATGGAAACCAACGGCTGGTGGTCTGTCAGCAGCGTAAACTTTTGGCCTTGCAGGTAATGATTAATTTTTTTTTACTCCCCACACGAGGCTGAGAGCCTCCCTATCTATCTGAGCATAGTTGCGCTCAGCGGAGGTCAATGATCTGGATGCGAATGCGACTGGTCTTTCCAAGCCATTTGGCAACTTATGTGATAGCACTGCCCCAATACCATATGGAGAAGCATCACAAGCTAAACGAATAGGCAGCGTTGGGTTAAAGTGAGCCAACACTTCCTTAGAGGTGATCAATGCCTTGCTTTTGTGAAAAGCCCGCTTACAGTCCTCGCTCCACTTCCATGGCACTCCCTTTTGTAAAAGAGCGTTCAGCGGGTGTAGCACCGTGGATAAATTTGGCAGAAACTTAAGGTAATAGTTAATCAACCCTAGGAACGACCTCAACTGGGATACATTTTCCGGAGCGGGAGCCTTCACAACAGCTTCGATCTTGTCAGGTGACTTGTGAAGCCCCTCCTGGTCAATGACGTGACCACAGTACAAGATTCGCTTCTGAAAGAACTCACATTTCTGCCGATTAACTTGAAGTCCATACTCTTTCAATCTGGTGAGCACCTGTTCCAAATTAGCAAGGTGTTCCTCATCATCATCTCCTGTAATAAGAATGTCGTCCAGATAGCATTGTGTGCCAGGAATTCCCTGTAATACCTGCTCCATGGCCCTTTGCCAAATCGCTGGAGCCGATGCCACTCCAAAAACCAGTCTATTATACCGATATAAGCCCTTATGCGCGTTGATCGTGAGATACTGGCGTGACGCTTCATCAACTTCCATCTGTAAGTACGCCTGCGCCAGGTCTATCTTGGTGAAGTGTTTCCCGCCAGACAATGAAGCGAAGATATCCTCAATCCGCGGAAGCGGATATTGCACCGTGTGAAGAACCGGATTAACAGTGATCTTGAAATCGCCACGGATGCGAACCTTCCCCGGTTCCCCCGGCTTGTTGCTCAATGAACGCTTCATGACGGGAACAATGGGCATGGCCCATTCGCTCCAGTCCACCTTTGACAGCACTCCTGAACGTTCTAGCCCTTCCAGCTCAGCTTCCACAGCAGGTCGTATCGCATAAGGTACCGGTCTGGCTTTGAAAAATTTCGGGTTTGCATGTTCTTCAACCTTGATGTTTGCTGTAATTCCTTTCAGTGTTCCCAGTCCCTGTTGGAACACCTCCTTAGCATCGTCCAATATTCTGGACAGTCGTTTAGGTTTGACATTGTCCTTTTTACCGGAATCTACAGTTAGTGCTTTTAAGGAATGCCAGTCCATATTTATTCTCCTGATCCATTCCCGTCCCAGTAGTGGTGGACCTCCCTCAGGTAACACATACAAGTCCATTCCTTTGCTTTCTTTACCCTTGTGGACCACCTTTACTTTTATCTTTCCGATGGGGTACACGCTATGCCCCGTGTATGTTTTTAATAAAATCTCCGTATCCCTTAGGGGAATGTGTGAGAATAACCTTTTGTAATCTTGCTTATTCATGACCGTCAATGCCGATCCCGTGTCCAATTCCATCTTCACTTGGACTCCTGCTATCTGGAGTGTAACCCAAATAGTTTGGTGGTCTGCTGTGTTACCCACATTATGTATTCTTAGACAACCCAGTTCCTTACTGCTGGAGTCTGAATCTGTCTTCTGTTCATCCGAACTGTTCTCTGTCACCTTGTGTACTTTTTTGTACTTCTTCTGTGGTGACTTTTTGTTGCTGGTCTTCTTTCCTGACCGGCATACTTTCGCTATGTGACCGAGTCTGCCACATTTTCTGCATTCTTGATCTTTGAACCAGCACTGGTTCTGATCATGCGTTGTCCTTCCGCAACGATAGCACTTTACTGCACCCAATGCCATTTGATTGGTGCTGAGTTCCGATGGCCTTAGCTGCATTTCCGCGGTGCCTCATGCTGCCGCCTCGTGCGATGCTGCAATGGTGACAGCTTTATCTAGCGTAAGGTCCTTTTCCTCTAGCAGTCGCTTCTGAGTTCCTTCTTTTAATAGTCCACACACGAACTTATCTCTCAGAGCATCTGCTAGTCCTGTACCAAACTGACAGTACTTTGATAGCTTGCGCAGTTCAATTAAGAATTCAGCGTTGCTTTCCTCTTTCAGCTGCGTTCTTCTGTAAAATTTAAATCGTTCCGCTATCAGCAGCGGCGTGGGGTTTAAATGCTCTTGCAGGATAGTAACAATATTCGCGAAAGTCTTATCCGCCGGTTTATCTGGTGTTACAAGGTGCCTTAATAACCCGTACGTCTTCGCACCCATCGAGTTTAATAGGGTTATTGCTTTCTTTTCAGCCGGTATCTCATTTGCTGTACAATAAACTTCAATACGCTCCACATAAGTGGCCCAATCTTCGACATCGCTATCAAAAGCAGTGATGTTACCGTTTTTAGGCATCCTTGTAAGTTTTTTAAAGTATTTTATTTATTTATTTATTTATTTTTTCAAAATGGCGGCTTCCCGCGCTTGGCGGCTTTTCCCGCCCTTGTCTTCTTCCTGTGCCGACTAAAATGGCGGCTTCCCGCGCGCTTGGCTTCTTCCCCCACTGGCTACAATGGCGATTACCGCGCTGTTGCCGTTCTCGCCTCCCAGCGGTCCTTAATTTCCCCCGACGCTGCTGCTTTTACTCCCCGCTGTCCTCGTGGGTATTAGCGCTTCCTTTCTTGCTGCGCGTCTATTCCGATTGCAGCCCGGCCCTTTACACCAGCTGCGGTCGAGTTCTCCGCCCTTTTTCCTCCGGTCTCGCCCCCCTTCTCCACTGACAACGCGGCCGACTTTCTGCCCGTGTCGCTAGATCGGCTTACCCACCGCCGTGGAAGAAGGATGATCACTGCCTGTCGCTGATGGTGGACTTCGTGGTCAGCAATTCCAACCCGGGTTCTCGATGCCTCCCGTGCGAATGTGGTGCTCAGCAGGATGATGAGGGCGGATGCCTCTTCTCGATGCCCGTTCTGGGGACGAAGCTGCCTTGGATGCAATTGCCGCTGGGTAAGATCGACTTGTCGCCACTGTTGAGTCTGTGTGTTCCAGATATACTTATTTTAAATAACTGGACACAGACAACAGGAAAAACTTAAACAGGTCTTTACTACTTGAAGGTCAGGGTTGAACTGCTTTACAAATTACTACACAGAGCTTATATACCAGTGTGGTCACCACCGGTACTACAATATACAGTAGCAAGAGAAAGTAGTCCATCTTCTTAAGGTAGTTCTCTTAAGGTGGTACAGGTTACATACACCACAGACAGCATTTCTGACAATCCAGCATTCTCAGTACTGCACTAAAGTACTAGATTATGTGCTCAGGTCCTGGAGCGGGACTTCAGTCCACAACCTTCTGGTTTTGAGGCGAGAGTGCTACCAGCTGAGCTCAGCTGATATGAACATCACCTAGTTCTGTGCCCGCAATCTCCAAACACTCTGTCCTTTTCTTTCTCACCAACTTTCTTGTCCCCCTTCCTCTCCTGAACACACTGACCTCTTGCTGTGGTATGGTTTCATGAACATCAGGCTCCCTCCACTACATTGCTGATGTCTAGGCATTCAAAAGCTATTCAGTTGCTGAGCCCAATCCTGTCATCAATTGACATCCACAAACACACAATTCCAGCTGAAGTAGTTGGGTAGCTATCACCAGCAATGGAAACTACGGCTGATTTTCCCCTCGCTAACTCAGGACAATTATAGTACTGAAGTCAAATCCCTCCCCCTTTCCCCTCCCTTGCCAAAATCAACTAATTCATATAAGACAAGGATCAAACCTAGGATCTCCCTGTTTCTGCTCTTCTTCATCACCCAACTCTGTCCACATGACCCGCAGGCTCTATTTTGATCTATAATCCAGCAATCTGCATGGATGTTCTTCCTTGCCGTCTGGCTCGGACTCCATGATTACTGGGCTCCAACCTTATTTGCCTTGGGTTCTCTCAGCAAAACAGAAATATACACATTGCTGGAGCCACTTCAGCAGCTGTTCCCATATTGCTGTGAGGATAATAGAGATATTAATAACACTGTTTGATTTTTTTTTAGGGTAAGGAACTTAGTGTTCCTTAAAACAGGAGATCAACAGGTGGTGGGAGGAAATCTAAGATGGAATTATCATGTGTGCTCTCTAGATGAAGCAGTCTTGATGCACCAAATGGCCTTTTTCACGCCAGACTTTTTAACATACTACTATTGCTGTATTTTACTTGGATCTTAAATTTTATTATATATTTACTTTAATTTTGTTAAAAATGCCTATCTGTAATATAATAAACTATGCATTGGCTACACTGAGGTATAGTTTGAAAACAATTATCTATTTAATAAGTAGGTTACCTGAAACTATTGCAAACAGTGATACAGAAGTCAGACATGTCATATCTGTGGTGTATGTGCCTTTAAGAGCAATTATGGTGTATGTGCCTTTAAGAGCCCCAGGTGTGCGTAATGCCGGTAATTGCCACTTGGGCTATATAAGCCTGTGTATTGTGTATATCCTTTAGAAACCCCCCCCCCAGACTTGCTTAGTAAATACCTATGAACCAATTCCTGTCTTCAATGTCTTTATCTACACACGGACACTACAGTGGCGACGAAGTGGAAACGGACTTACCTGCAATTCGGCAGCACCTCAAGGACATCGATTCCTCCAGCGTCCAGAAGACTCAAGGAAGTAATAGAAACTGTGGTTTCACCAGCTGGCCAAGCTGGTGACAGGTACTGCGCTAATCCTTCCTGGGCGTCAGGCTGGAGCTCCAGCGGCGGGCTCTACAGCTGAGACAGGCAGCGAAATCGGAGGCAAGCAATAACGGACTGGGAGGGTGCACTCGAGAGACGGCCGGCGCGGCAAGCAGGTCAGCGTTTAGACCTCCGTCGGGAACGAGTCTCCAACAGTGAATAAACGGAAACCACAGTAAAACAGCGTTGTTATCGGTAGCAGCGGCGGGAAAGCGCGGGAAACGCCATATCGTTGCTACAGAGAGAAAAAAAAAAGCGCGGGAAGCGCCATATCTTTTCTGAAATGCCTAAATCTGGTAATATTGAGGCTTTTGATGGCAAAGTAGAAGATTGGACCACATACGTGGAAAGAGTAGAGGTTTATTGCACTGCAAATGGAATAACAGATGAAAAAAAAGCTTCAGTACTTCTGAACTAAATGGGCGCGAAGACATACGGGCTGTTACGAAATTTAATCACTCCAGCCAAACCAAAGGACAAGACTTTTAAAGAAATTGTTGATACCCTGCAGGAGCATTTAAACCCAACACCGCTGCTGATAGCGGAACGATTCAAGTTCTTCAAGAGAAATCAACACAAGAATGAAAGTAACGCTGATTACCTAACCGAATTAAGAAAGCTATCAAAGTACTGCCAATTCGGAGCAGGACTATCGGATTTTCTTCGAGACAAATTTGTTTGCGGTCTCTTAAGTGAAGGAACACAAAAAAGACTGCTTTCTGAAAAAGATTTAACATTGGACAAAGCTTTCAGTATGGCTGTATCATACGAAGCAGCAGCAAAAGGAGCTGCAGAGATACAACAAGAGACACAGGACTTCGGCACCCATAAAATGACACAGGAGTTCGGAAGATGTTATCGCTGCGGCAGATCCACCCATAACCAGAGGGACTGCTGGTTCAAGGGCAAAGCATGCAGGCAATGTGGTAAGATTGGACACATTGCACGGGTATGCCAATCTGGACAAAATAAATCCACTGACAGAAAACAAAAAATCAATAAAGAAAAGTACAGGAAGGTACAAATGATGACGGACAATAGCTCCGAAGACCAGAATAGCGATAGCGACTCCGGAAACAAGAGACTAAGCTGTCTCAAATTACATAATGTACTTGCCAAAGAGGATTACCAAACCATTTGGGTTACCCTCACAATAGCAGGGTCCCCAGTTAAAATGGAGCTAGATACAGGATCAGCTCTAACCATAATAAATCGACGAGATTACGAGAGGCTATTTTCGCATATACCTCTAAAAGACACATCCATTATCTTAAAAACATATACGGGGCAGAAAGTCTACCCCAAAGGAAAAATAAGGGTGCCTATGGTATACAACGGCAAAGAAATACAAAAGTTGTATTTATACATTCTACAAGATGGTGGTCCACCGTTGTTGGGACGTGAATGGATAAGGAAGATACGTTTAGACTGGCACTCCATTCAGGCACTGACGGTGACCAGTAAGGAAAAAAACAATGATGACATCATACCTGAACGATTAAAAGACATCTTGGCCAACGCCAAAGAAGTGTTTCAAGAGAAACTAGGAACCTTGAAAGGCATCACCGCCTCAATAAAAGTGGAAGACACAGCAATTCCAAAAATTTTTAAGGCAAGACCGGTGCCATACGCAATACGTCCGGCAGTCGAGGCAGAGCTGAAGAATTTGGAAAAGGCAGGCGTATTATCCAAAATAGATTGGAGCGAATGGGCAACACCCATCGTTCCAGTCATGAAAAAAACATTGAAAAATAACTCTGAGGAACAGAAAAAAATTCGCATCTGTGGGGACTTTAAGGTGACTGTAAACCCGGTCCTTCACACGGTACAGTATCCTCTTCCGAGGATAGAAGATATTTTCGCCTCACTATCTGGAGGGAAACGTTTCACAAAAATTGACTTGGCACAGGCATATCTACAGATGGAGGTTGAGGAGACCTCTAAAAAGTATCTCACAATAAACACACACAAAGGCCTGTACCAGTACAATCGACTGGTTTTTGGAATAGCATCAGCTCCAGCTATCTGGCAAAGAGCTATGGAGCAAGTCCTGCAAGGGATTCCGGGGACTCAATGCTACCTAGACGACATCCTTATAACAGGAGAAAACGACAACGAGCACCTTGCCAATTTGGAGCAGGTGCTCACTAGGCTGAAAGAACGGGGCCTACGAGCAAATCGCCCCAAGTGCGAATTTTTCCAAAATCAGATATCATATTGTGGCCACATAATTAATAAGGAAGGGTTGCATAAGTCACCTGAAAAAATTGAAGCAGTTATAAAAGCCCCAGCACCTGAAAATGTTTCACAATTAAGGTCATTCCTGGGATTAATAAATTACTATCATAAATTTTTACCGAACTTATCAACTATTCTACACCCTCTTAATGATCTTCTACAGACAGGAGTGATTTGGAAATGGAACGAAGACTGTAAACGTGCCTTCCATAAATGTAAAGACTTAATCACATCCGAGAAAATTTTGGCTCATTACAACCCATCACTACCAATCAGACTGGCATGCGATGCATCCCCTTACGGCATAGGAGCGGTATTGTCCCATAGATTCCCTGATGGCTCGGAACGGCCGATAGCTTTTGCGTCACGCTCATTGAACTCAGCTGAGCGTAACTATACCCAGATAGACAGGGAAGCACTCGGCCTGGTATGGGGAGTGAAGAAATTCAACCATTACCTACACGGACAAAAATTTACCTTGCTGACTGACCATCAACCCCTCATCTCCATATTCAACCCTAAAAAAGGTGTCCCCATTATGACGGCACAAAGACTACAGAGGTGGTCCCTTTTTCTAGGGGCACACCAATACAACATTGAATACAAAGGGTCAAAACAGCATGGGAATGCTGACGGTTTATCACGCCTACCGTTGCCAACGATAGAAGAGGCACCTACAGTAGACCCAGTAGAGATATTCCACTCTACCATAGTGGAATGTCTACCGGTGACAAATTCTGCCATTGAAAGGGAGACAAGAAATGACCCTACTCTCTCACGGGTCTACGATTTAACAGTGAAGGGATGGCCAGTGTGGTGTATGTGCCTTTAAGAGCCCCAGGTGTGCGTAATGCCGGTAATTGCCACTTGGGCTATATAAGCCTGTGTATTGTGTATATCCTTTAGAACCACCCCCCCCCAGACTTGCTTAGTAAATACCTATGAACCAACTCCTGTCTTCAGTGTCTTTATCTACACACGGACACTACAGTGGCGACGAAGTGGAAACGGACTTACCTGCAATTCGGCAGCACCTCAAGGACATCGATTCCTCCAGCGTCCAGAAGACTCAAGGAAGTAATAGAAACTGTGGTTTCACCAGCTGGCCAAGCTGGTGGCAGGTACTGCGCTAATCCTTCCTGGGCGTCAGGCTGGGGCTCCAGCGGCGGGCTCTACAGCTGAGACAGGCAGCGAAATCGGAGGCAAGCAATAACGGACTGGGAGGGTGCACTCGGGAGACGGCCGGCGCGGCAAGCAGGTCAGCGTTTAGACCTCCGTCGGGAACGAGTCTCCAACAGTGAATAAACGGAAACCACAGTAAAACAGCGTTGTTATCGGTAGCAGCGGCGGGAAAGCGCAGGAAGTGCCATATCGTTGCTACAGAGAGAAAAAAAAAGCACGGGAAGCGCCATATTTTTTTTGAAATGCCTAAGTCTGGCAATATTGATGCTTTTGATAATGAAACAGAGCCTAACTTTGGCAATATTGATGTTTTTGATAACAAGATAGAGGATTGGACCACATATGTAGAAAGAGTGGAGGTGTTTTGCACCGCAAATGGAATAGAAGATGAAAAAAAAGCTTCAGTGCTTCTGGATCTAATGGGCGCAGAAACATACAAGCTGTTACGCAACTTAATCACTCCAGCCGAACCGATGGACAAGAATTTTGAGGAGATTGTTGATACCCTACACTGCCAATTCGAGGCAGGACTGGCAGATTCTCTGCAAGACAAATTCATCTGCGATCCTCTAAGTGTAGAAACACAAAAAAAGGTATCTTCTGGAAAAGATTTAACACTGGACAAGGCTTTCAGTGCAATAGGAGCGGCAAAGATACAGCAAAGGCCACAGGACTTCGGCACCCATGAAATGACACGGGGTTTCGAGAGATGTTATCGCTGCGGCAGATCCAACCATGACCAGAGGGATTGCTGGTTCAAAGAAAAAGCATGCAGGCGATGCGGAAAGATGGGACACATTCCACGTGTATGCCGATCTGAAAATAAAAAATCCACTAACGGGAAAAGAATCAATAAGGAAAAGCACAGAAAGGTACAAATGATGACAGACAGTAGCTCCAAAGACCAGAAGAGCGATAGCGACTCCGGGAACAAGAGACTAAGCTCTCTCAAATTACATAATGTAATTGCCAATGAAGATTACCAGACCATTTGGGTTACCCTCATAATAGCAGGGTCCCCAGTTAAAATGGAGCTAGATACAGGATCAGCTCTAACCGTAATAAATCGACGAGATTACGAGAGGCTATTTTTGCATATACCTCTAAAAGACACATCCATTATCTTAAAAACATATACGGGGCAGAAAGCATACCCCAAAGGAAAAATAAAGGTGCCTGTGGTATACAACGGCAAAGAAATACAAAAGTTGTATTTATACATTCTACAAGATGGTGGTCCACCGTTGTTGGGACGTGAATGGATAAGGAAGATACGTTTAGACTGGCACTCCATTCAGGCACTGACGGTGACCAGTAAGGAAAAAAACAATGATGACATCATACCTGAACGATTAAAAGACATCTTGGCCAATGCCAAAGAAGTGTTTCAAGAGAAACTAGGTACCTTGAAAGGCATCACCGCCTCAATAAAAGTGGAAGATGCAGCAATTCCAAAAATTTTTAAGGCAAGACCGGTGCCATACGCAATACGTCCGGCAGTCGAGGCAGAGCTGGAGAATTTGGAAAAGGCAGGCGTATTATCCAAAATAGATTGGAGCGAATGGGCAACACCCATCGTTCCAGTCATGAAAAAAGCATTGAAAAATAACTCTGAGGAACAGAGAAAAATTCGCATCTGTGGGGACTTTAAGGTGACTGTAAACCCGGTCCTTCACACGGTACAGTATCCTCTTCCGAGGATAGAAGATATTTTCGCCTCACTATCTGGAGGAAAACGTTTCACAAAAATTGACTTGGCACAGGCATATCTACAGATGGAGGTTGAGGAGACCTCTAAAAAGTATCTCACAATAAACACACACAAAGGCCTGTACCAGTACAATCGACTGGTTTTTGGAGTAGCATCAGCTCCAGCTATCTGGCAAAGAGCTATGGAGCAAGTCCTGCAAGGGATTCCGGGGACTCAGTGTTACCTAGACGACATCCTTATAACAGGAGAAAACGACAACGAGCACCTTGCCAATTTGGAGCAGGTGCTCACTAGGCTGAAAGAACGAGGCCTACGAGCAAATCGCCCCAAGTGCGAATTTTTCCAAAATCAGATATCATATTGTGGCCACATAATTAATAAGGAAGGGTTGCATAAGTCACCTGAAAAAATTGAAGCAGTTATAAAAGCCCCAGCACCTGAAAATGTTTCACAATTGAGGTCATTCCTGGGATTAATAAATTACTATCATAAATTTTTACCGAACTTATCAACTATTCTACACCCTCTTAATGATCTTCTACACACAGGAGTGATTTGGAAATGGAACGAAGACTGTAAACGTGCCTTCCATAAATGTAAAGACTTAATCACATCCGAGAAAGTTTTGGCTCATTACAACCCATCACTACCAATCAGACTGGCGTGCGATGCATCCCCTTACGGCATAGGAGCGGTATTGTCCCATAGATTCCCTGATGGCTCGGAATGGCCGATAGCTTTTGCGTCACGCTCATTGAACTCAGCTGAGCGTAACTATTCCCAGATAGACAGGGAAGCACTCAGCCTGGTATGGGGAGTGAAGAAATTCAACCATTACCTACACGGACAAAAATTTACCTTGCTGACTGACCATCAACCCCTCATCTCCATATTCAACCCTAAGAAAGGTGTCCCCATTATGACGGCACAAAGACTACAGAGGTGGTCCCTTTTTCTAGGGGCACACCAATACAACATTGAATACAAAGGGTCAAAACAGCATGGGAATGCTGACGGGTTATCGCGCCTGCCGTTGCCAACGATAGAAGAGGCACCTACAGTAGACCCAGTAGAGATATTCCACTCTACCATAGTGGAATGTCTACCGGTGACAAATTCTGCCATTGAAAGGGAGACCAGAAATGACCCTACTCTCTCACGGGTCTACGATTTAACAATGAAGGGATGGCCAGCACATGGCGAACCACTGTTGCCAGCATTCTCGCAAAGAAGAGAACAGCTGTCAGTGTGCCGAGGAACCTTGATGTGTGGATCCAGAGTGGTGATTCCACCCAAACTCCAGGATAAAGTGCTAAAGGAGCTTCACGAGGGGCATCTGGGTGGAGTGAAAATGAAGAACCTAGCTAGGGCGTTTGTATGGTGGCCAGGTATCGATGGAGACATCGAAGACATGACCAAGAGCTGCCTAGGATGCCAGAAGGTCCAAAATGCTCCGCCACAGGCCCCTCTACATCCATGGGAGTGGCCCTCATCTCCCTGGCAAAGGGTGCACATCGACTTTGCTGGTCCATTTATGGACTCAATGTTCTTAATCGCAGTTGATGCACACTCCAAGTGGCCGGAGGTAATAAAGATGTCCTCCACCACCACGGAAAAAACCATCACAGTATTAAGGACCATATTTGCCAGGAATGGGCTGCCGGAACAGATATGTTCTGATAATGGACCGCAATTTGTGTCCGAAGAATTCAGAAAGTTCTTAAAGAACAATGGGGTAAAGCACTACACGTCCGCCCCATACCATCCCGCCACCAATGGATTGGCTGAAAGGTTTGTCCAGACCTTTAAGAAGGCCATAAAGGCCATGGGTAATGAAGACATAAAACTTCAGCACAAGGTGGATAACTTCTTATTTGCATATAGGAATGCAACACATATGGTTACAAACCAAACTCCCGCCATGATGTTCTACAATAGAAACCTAAGATGCTGGCTGGATTTGGTCAAGCCCAACATCCGAAGGGACGTGGAGAACCGGCAGTTTCAGGGCATGAATGAAAGGCCAACTAGGGCCTTCCAGATAGGCCAACCGGTTTTGGCCCGGGACTACCGTACCGAGAAATGGCAGCCTGGAACTATCTGCGCACGACTAGGACCACTGATGTATACCGTGGACATCGGAGAAAGCATAATAAGGCGCCATGCTGACCAAATCATCAAGTCATCCGAAAAGGGACAACCTACACCACCACGCTATACATCTAACGATGAAGTAGAGATACCCATATCTACCTCCGATCCGGTGATACTGGAACCCGATGAACCCGACACTGGCCTTCAAGCCGAATCAGCCTTACCAGAAGAACCTACTACACCACCAGAAACTACTACACCCCCGAGGCGTTATCCGGACCGAGTCAGGAAGCCTCCTGAGAGACTAACTTATAATTAATTAATACAGCAATGTATATTATTTTGCATATAACATGTAATTAATAATTACTTAAAATATGATGTACTAGTTAGCTAGAAGGGGAGGAATTGTGGTGTATGTGCCTTTAAGAGCCCCAGGTGTGCGTAATGCCGGTAATTGCCACTTGGGCTATATAAGCCTGTGTATTGTGTATATCCTTTAGAAACCCCCCCCCCCAGACTTGCTTAGTAAATACCTATGAACCAACTCCTGTCTTCAGTGTCTTTATCTACACACGGACACTACAATATCAGAACTAAATTTACTTGTTTTCCTGCCATTTTTGTTCCCCAACTCTCCCTTTCCTAAAGGCATTGCCTCCTTGCCGAAACATGGTTCCAATGGAGCTTCACCAAAACAGTGCATACACAGCTGGGATTGCTGACTAAAGTGCTTGGAAAGCTCTTAAATGTAAACTGGCCCCCAAATGGTGGTAGGCTATCCAGAGGTATTACAGAGGTAGGGCATCACAGTTGAGCTCAAACCTGTCCTCACCTGCCACCCACACCTGCAGAGATCACTCGTTAAAATGTCTGCAAAATATGTGTGATCTAAATTAAGATATTTAAAGCTGCAGTTATTTTCCTCCTCACATTTTTCTGTTTCTTACCCTATTTCCTCAAATCCATCCTGTCCACTTCCATTGGTAGGGTGGGACAGTCCATGTTCAGCCATGGACATCTCCTTGGATTCCATCACTGCCATTCCTTTTTTGAGTAATCTCAACGCATCAGCAGTCGTGGAAGAGTTTATGACCAACATGCCCATTCTTCGAGATAAGGAAGGATACAACAAGCTGAGCAGTCACGGCAGAAGACAAATAGAAATGGACACAAACAGAATAATAAATGGACTTTAAAAGAAATTCCCCAATGCCACAGCTGGTGAAAACAGGGAGGAGTCAAGCTATACAGAGTTGAAAGTTTTCTAGTTCAATCCCCACTCTTTGCTGAATTAGCAGACCTCCGTAGGGCAGTGGTATTGACCATCCTGAGTTAGGAAAGGGGAAATCAACAGTCCTCTACTATCTGCTTTTCCTGGAAATGTGTGTGTGTGTGTGTGTGTAGATGATGGGTGAGTACAGGATCGGATCGGGCACAGTTGAATAACCAGTTGACACTCACTGTTAAGGATTACAACATGAATAATGGCCAGTTGGGTGAGGTTCAGCTGGGTGACCACTATTCCCATCTGTGGAATTGTACCCTAGCCACAGTCAACGAAAGAGGTGGGGACAGGTGAGAATTGGGGAAGGAAAAATGCATCATCGTGAAAATAATATTCCAGTTATTATTCACTGGAAGAAATTAATGAAAACCAACAGTCAATGAGCATACATATTAATAAAATCAGGAAAGGATGAACAGGCTGGGTCTCTTTTCTCTTGAAACCGAGGGGTGACCTAATAGAGGTTTTTAAAATCATGAACGGTTTTGATAGAGTGGATACAGAGAGAATGTTTCCACTTGTGGGGAAGAGCAAAACTAGAGGCCATCAATATAAGATAGTCACCAAGAAATCTAATAAGGAATTCAGAAGCAACTTCTTTACCCAGAGAGTGGTGAGAATGTGGAACTCGCTACCACAGGGAGTGGTTGAAGCAAATAGTATAGATGCATTTAAACATAGAATCATAGAAACATAGAAGATAGGAGCAGGAGTAGGCCATTCGGCCCTTCGAGCCTGCTCCGCCATTCAATGAGATCATGGCTGATCATCCAAATTCAGTACCCTGTCCCTGCCTTCTCCCCATATCCCTTGATCCCTTTAGCCTCAAGAAATATATCCAACTCTTTCTTGAATATATTTGTAAGAAATCACACAACACCAGGTTATAGTCCAACAGCTTTATTTGAAATCACAAGCTTTCGGAGCGCTGCTCCGAAAGCTTGTGATTTCAAATAAAGCTGTTGGACTATAACCTGGTGTTGTGTGATTTCTTACATTTGTCCACCCCAGTCCAACTCCGGCATCTCCACACCTTGAATATATTTAATGAACTGGCCTCCACCGCCCTCTGTGGCAGAGAATTCCACAGGTTCACCACTCTCTGGGTGAAGAAATTCCTCATTTCAGTCCTAAATGGCTTACCCCTTATCCTTAGACTATGACCCCTGGTTCTGGACTCCTCGGCCATCAGCATCTAGTCTGTTGTAGGGGTTGTTGGTTGGGTGGTCGGTTTGGCCCGGGCCTGACCCAGTGGACGTTTTCGAGGCGTCCCCACACTCCCACTCAGTTCTGACACTGGGATCCTACCAGGCAGCTGATGCGCAGAATAACAAGCTCGAGACAGACAAGCAGGTGAAAGGTTCAAATAATAACGGTTTTATTGAGAGAAAAATAAAACAAAACAAGCAAGCAGAGAAATTAATTGGTTCAACGATACTAAACCAAGGCTACAGCTCTATACACTTTAAAAAGAGGAAAAAAAAGGAATACTATATATTCAAAACAGAGGGCACGCGAGTGCGGGAAGGAGTACGACACATTGAGGGGTATCACACATTAACACTCCCCTTAGCCTTATCCCCACCTCCTACACTATCCCTAACCTAGGTCAAACTAAAGGGGGGTCAGACTCTCATGCTCACCCAACGCATTGGAACAAAGGCCTTTAGGTTGTCCTGGGACTGCAGCTTTAGTTGGTCTGGCCTGGTAAAGTTCAGTGTGCACTGGCCACACACTCTCCCGTCAGTCAGGTAGTGGATCTTCCTCCTTGGCTGGGCGAAAAGGCTTCCCTCCTGGGTCGGGCTGCGCCGTTTAGCGAGGCCCGCTCTGGGCTCTGGCCCGTACCGGGATGGTGCACTCCGTCCCGTGTCTTCCTGGTTCCACTCTGAATCCCTGCCTGAGGTGTGGGCACGGGGGGGGGGGTGGGAACAGTCAGGTTTAAATCGGGAGGCAGTACGGACCAGGAGCTTCGCCTGCTTACCAAAGCATGGGCCTGCTGTGCATAGCCTTCCCCGTCTTGGAGACTGCTTCTCCCAGTAGCGTCCTCGAAGTTTCCCTTTTGCAGCGAAGTCCCAGGATGAAATTGAAGTGAAGTGTAGAAGTTGTCTCTCCCGAAGTGTGTTCCAAGTCGAAGTGTCTCGAACTGCTCTTTCTGTCTGTTTACTAAAAACAGTTATACTCTCTCAACCTGCCTTGCCTCCCCCAGATCGAGAGGTGTCCCAGGTTACTTCGTTAACTGTAAATGGCTGCAAAACGGCCGATTTCCTACTAACGGCCTTATCACTGTTTTTGGTTTCAGTCACACAATGGTGTCTCTGGTGCCTAGTCCTCTAAAACGGTTTCTGATATGATTGGATCTGTTAGGATGGGCCCGATGATGGTTTTAACTAGCTTAACCCTGATTGCAGTGCAACCAGGTTCATTGTTCTTACCGGCCTACTGGCAACTTGCTATTACATATTCAATTCCATGTCTGGCCTGTTGGACTATAAAGCTGTTGGACTATAACCTGGTGTCGTGTGACTTCTTACAGTGATTTCAAATAAAGCTGTTGGACTATAACCTGGTGTCGTGTGACTTCTTACATTTGTCCACCCCAGTCCAACTCCGGCATCTCCACACCATGGCCTGGAATCCACATAGGGACTGTGGAATTCCAGGCCCTGTCTCCAGTCTTGTTGCTGGCGAGAAAAATGACTCACTTCCAGCAGCTTTCTGGTCACGTGTCCCAGAACTCCATTTTGTACGTTTAAAAAGTGGCCAACTTTGTTTGATTCAGAAAGCAGGCGAGGTGGGGGAATTTTGCAAACTCCCTACACCCCCCTGTGATACATAATAATTTTTCTTGAAAATTTCATTACGTATCATAATTCTGGCCCTCCTTAGTCGACCTTCCCCTTAGATTAATCTCTCCCCTCTACAGATACCCGCGATACATCGCACTTCCCATAACGCGAGACCGTGGTGTACACAAGCAGCTAGAAAAGGAAAAATCAACCAAGTACATTACATTACTTACATCCAAACTTACATCCCTGCTCAGTTCGGTACATTCATCATTCACAATCTTTATTAACAACCGCGCCGCAAGAATTCTCATAGTACGGAGAGTCCCTTGGGAGGGTTTACGCAGACGAATCCCCGTTGATTCCCACGTAGTGTTCCTGCCAAGTTCTTTGGTTGCGGAACTGTGTCATCCGACCCCTCCCTCTACACTGCACGCAGACTAGGCACAGTACGATCCCTATCTGACACACCACCAGGATGTGGGAGGCCAGACGGATCCACGAGGGGACCTCTATACTCTCAAAAATGTCCCACCACGGTGGAACCACTATATCCAAAATCTTGGACCCTATATCTATTGTCTTTTGGTCTAGGGTGTAAAAGTGTTTTTGGGAAACCACTACGGCCTTCAGTAGCTTTGCGAGGTGTTCAGGGAGAGGGGGAATCTCATAGCCGAAGTGTGCTACATACTGTAACAAGTTGGTTACATTCTCTTTAACAGTGAGGTGAACGGTGGAGGGCTCCGGGATGGGGACAATTCGTTCCTGGGCCACTTGAACTTCTGCCTCGGGTTTGAAACAGAAACTGCTATCACTCACCGCACACCAGCTGTGCTGTCCGTGCCGGTAGTGGGACGCGCCAGTGGTGACACAGTAGGTCCCACCTATATATGCCACCTGGGGGGGAACGTGGCCTTGTGCCATCGCCTCCATGGTGCAATTTATAGGCTTCGCGCCAACAGCTCTGAACCCACACTGCGGTCTTAAAAAGGCATTCAAGTGCTGGGGACACAGGATTATGTGTGCTCCCCGGCTCCGGCACCCTGAAAGGTCCGTGCCTGTCATTTCGTGCTCCCACTTGATGACGTAAGGCAGGACCACGGTGAAACGAATGTGCGCACCCCCTTGGATCACTCCAATATTCTCCACCCTGTACACCGGTGCGGGTCGGGCTGTCCTACCCATGACCGGCATCCTAACAACCACCCCCATGACTGTGTGGTTAGACCGACCACAGTCCACGGGAACTGGATAAGCCTCGGAGGCTAGCCGGAGTTGGCACGAGCTCAATGCGTTCTCATACGCGTGGAGGGCGGCGAGGTGTTTGTTACTGATCCAGGAGGGGACCAAACCCTGTTTCAGGTCCTCCAGATTACTGCGGCCCTCGCCCAGTAACCATGCCCCGTACAGTACGCACACCGCGCTCTGCGCTGCTTGGTCAGACGCATTCCTGTCCTCCCGTATGAGAGCATTTACCGTTTTCGCATGCTTCTCCAACTCTGCTATGATTTCCTTCAAATGGACCGTCATAGCCTGGTCCTCATGCAACACCGAGCTCACTACTTTGTTCTCATCCATGAGAATCCCCTTTAGCTGTGTTTTCAGCTCATTTATCTGGGTCTGTAACTCAATGTCGTCTAAAGAGTTGATGACAGAAGTCCTAGTATTAAACGCGGTGAAAGTCTCACCCAAAATACCCCTTCTCTGTCTCCCCGTGTTGCCCAAAAACTCGCGTGGTGTAGTGTAGAGTTCAGTCCTATCCCCACTAGAAAAATCAAATTCGTAAAACCTCCCGAACATGTCCTTTAAGAGGGCCTGGTATAACTGTTCTGTTTCCTTGGGGCACCACTCGGGTAGACGTACCTCGGTGAGATTTAAGATCACCGAGGCCACCGCGTAGTGTACCCCCTGGTACAGCACCTGATCGGTAGGCACTAGTACCAGTCCATTCCCAGGTCCCTTAGTGGTGGTAGGGCACCCTTCCCGGGGTGTCCTATTAGGTGGATTGGTGGGTAACGGCTTGCGGGTGCGCGCCACCAGTTCCGTGGCTTTAACTGGGGCTGCCCCTTGAAAAACCACGCATGAACGTATGTGAGAGCCCCACCTTATCCCCTTCCCCTGGTCCTGCCAGGCGGCAGAGAAGACAACTGAGATTCCTGCGGGGCAGGCCTCCTTTGATCCCCACATACACACATAAATCCCTTGCTCGGATTCCCACCATTTGTCCCAACAGACACTTGTCCTTTCTGCCGTAGCAGTGACAGTTCGGTGGGTGTCATTGTCCATTCGCACCCACGTGGATGAAGCGTCTTTTAAGTCATTCTTTAACTTGCAGATCCACCACCATCGCGCGGCCGGGATCCTTCCGGTGCAGGTCAGGCAGACCTTCTTGCCAACGATGAGTCCCACACGCGCAGCCACTATTTCCACCGTGGGACACACTAGGGATGCCTCACCGTAGGTGAAATCGGGCTGGTCAGAATACCGGGTGGAATTGGACCCGACCCATCCGGGCCAGTGCCCCTGGTGGGTGTAGGTGGCGGGTCCCTCGGAGCCTCTCTCACAGCTCCCTGCAGTGACTACCGGAGCTCTCGGTCTGGAGCACCCAAAAACTTGGGAGTCTTCTACGTCTCCCCGGAGTCCTCTGCTCCCCTCGATTAGGGCGAGCAGGATGGCCAGCTGCCATGTGCGAACGCCTCTCTGTAAAACAAAAAGGAACATGCAGCCAGGTCTCTCCGGAGATGCTCTGGCCTGGGTTAAGCGGTGGTTGGGTCCCTCGACCTCGAACCCAAACACATACACTGTGAGCAACAAGACTTACTTAACCACTAAACTTATAAACCTAACTTAACTTATAATATACTATATACATCCGCCGCCCGTCTCCGGATGGCTAAGTCAGTCCCTGGTAGGGCCCAGGCTTGCCATTGCTTCCGGCGGGCCCGCGGTGTCCCTACCTATGGCCCCTTCACGGTCTGTGGCCGGCCACTGGGGACCCCTGTCCTCAGCTTTCCTAATCCTCGGGACGGCGCTGGGTAAATGGAAGACGGGTGACCACGTCTTCTTGGGCTGGGGTGTGCGGGAAGACCTCCTGAGGGCGGGTGGAGCTTTCCTGGCCGGTGGTCCCCTGACTTGGGCCGCCGCTCCCTTGCATCCATCCCCCCCTCCTACCGTTGGGACAAACGTCCCGCTGCAGCCTACTGCTGCGACCCGCAGGTCTCCGCCCCTTGTTCCCACGACGGGGTCCGGGGCGGGGTTCCTGACCTCAGGTCCCTCCTTCCCTACACCTGAGCTAGGGGCGGGGCTACTCTCCTCGGTCTCCCCCCCCTCCTCATCCGAACTGAGAGCGGAGGCGCTGCCCTCGGGCTCCTCCCCCTCTATACCCGAGCTGAGGCTGGAGACGCCGCTCTCAGGTTCCTCCCCCTCAGCCACATCCCACAGAAGTGGAGGAACGCCCCACTCGCCGGTGGCTCCTCCCTTCAGACACATCACCAGACCTGCTGCGGTCTGTGACCTGGTTCCCATATCGGGCTGGGGATTTCTATTCCCCAACCCCTGACCAGCCAGCTGTCCAGCCCTGCTTGGCTTAAACAGCTTGCACTGGTTGATATGAAACCACTTTGTACGCCGGGGCATTTTCACGGCGTACACCATGGGGCTGGCTTTGTCTACCACACTAAAGGGCCCCATGTACAAAGGCTCCAAACTTCCTACTCTGGCATAATTCCTGACCATGACCTGGTCTCCCACTTCCCATTCTTGGTGCCCTTTCGGTTCCAGCAGCAATCGGTTACTCTGATGCTGCCTCCCCATGTTCCCCGCTGCCTGCCCATGGACCTGCTTCAGGTGCTCATAGAGGGTTCGGGCGAACTTGTCCCGATTCACCTCCCGGAGTTGCCCCTCCGTAAGCAGCGGCGCTAACACATGGGTGGGGGTCCGCATGACCCTGCCTGTCATCAGCTCGTACGGGGAGTATCCCGTGCTTTTTGACTGGCTGGCCCGGATCCCCATCAACACTAACGGCAGGATCTTGGCCCATTTGCGGGGCGAGTCCACCATCTCCTTTCTCAACCGTTCCTTGAGGGTCCGGTTCATGCGCTCCACAATCCCGGATGACTGTGGATTGTGAGCTACATGCCACTTTCCCTCAATGCCCAACAGCATAAGGGCCGTCTGCATCACCTGTCCGATGAAGTGACTCCCCCGGTCGGACTCCACATACTGTGGTAGTCCCCACCGCGAGAACACCTCTCGGACTAGGATCCTTGCAGTTCCCAGAGCCGTGGCATTTCTACAGGGGAAGGCCTCCACCCACTTGGTGAACACATCCACCAGGACTAGGCAGTACTTAAAGCCTCCCTGGGCGGTGGGCAGGGGCCTGATGTAGTCGACCTGGATCGACTGCCATGGTCCCTCTACCCGCCTGATGTGTCCGATGGGCACCTTCCTTTTCTGGGGGTGTGGTAAACCACTGTTAACCTGTACATGCCTGTGTGGTAAACCACTGTTAACCTGTACATGCCTGTGTGGTAAACCACTGTTAACCCTGTACAAGTCCAGGCATGTCTCGGCCCCTGGCTCCACTCCTAAGCCCGGGTATAAAGGTGACTCACCACCCTTCCCCCGAGAGCTCTTAGGATGGATTCACTAGCAGAGGCACGCTCTAGTTCTTAGTCAATAAAAGCCTACTTCATTTAAGTCCATCTCGTAGTCTTTGGCATTGTTGATAGCGCATCAATTTTATTGACTAATTTTCAACATGGAGCAAATCTTGAAGCCGGAACGTTTAGACCTGGATCCTCAAGCAGCAGACGCAGCCAATAACTTTGAACACTGGCTGAGCTGTTTCGAAGCTTTCCTGGAGGCCTCCAGCACTACTGTCACTACAGATGACGCGAAATGGCTTGTCTTGAACTCACGGGTGAGCCACCGAGTCTACTCGATCATCCGAGACGCCACTACTTACGCGGCCGCCATCGCGACGCTAAAGGAACAATATGTGAGGCCTGTTAACGAGGTCTACGCCAGACACCTCCTGGCTACCCGAAAACAGTGCCCCGGGGAATCGGGCGCTGAATTTTTACTGACACTGAGAGTCCTCGGCCGGGACTGTAATTGCAAAGCGGTGACGGCCAAGGAATGCACGGAAGACCTGATCCGAGACGCCTACGTAGCCGGCATCAGGTCCAACTATACTCGGCAGAGGCTGCTGGAACAGAGGGGGCTCGACCTGCAGAAGACGGTGGCCCTCGCTAACTCGTTAGACGTGGCCCCCCAGAACATGGACGCCTACCCCCCTGACCGGATGGCCACGTGGATGCCACGGGAGCAGCCATCTTGGGACCCGGTAAGGCCACAAGCCGCCAGCAGCCCAACTACAGCTGCAATGACCAGAGGCCAGAAATGCTACTTCTGCGGCCAGGCCAAGCACCCCAGACAGCAATGCCCAGCAAAGGACGCGACCTGCTGTAGCTCCCATGACCGCAAAGCCCTGCAGCAGGTAGTCAAAACTGCCCAACGCATTACCGGCACCCGGCTACCGACCATAGAACATATATATCAGAAACGCTGCCTACGGAGGGCACGGACCATCATCAAAGACCCTACCCACCCCAGCCACAGTCTGTTCGCCCTCCTACCATCTGGAAGACGCTACAGATGCATTCGCACCCGTACAACCAGATTTAGGAACAGCTTCTTTCCCAGGGCTGCCATCCTACTGAACTCCACAAATAAACACTAAAGCCTACACATCTGCCGATGCACTTTATTATGGTCATATTTATGCTAATATATATGTACAAATGTATGTTGAAATGTTTAAGTGTCCTAATCCAAATTGTACACTCTCGGGAGCTGCAAGCCTACATTTCGTTGTACTGCACTTGTGCACTAACAATGACAATAAAAGTTGATTTGATTTGATTTGACCTGCTCCAAATGCGGCAAGAAAGGCCACTACGCGAGAGTGTGCAAGGCGAAATCGACCCCCAATTCCAGCAGCGCCGCGTGTGAACCGTACAGGCCGCCATTTTGGACCCCACCAACCACGTGTGAGCCGTGCGGGCCGCCACTTTGGACACCACCAGCCGAGGGGGAGCCGCCATCTTGGACACCATCTCGGGACCAGGCCCTCGGCGCGGGCGAATACTGTAGCGACCCACCGACCTCGACGATGGCCTCCATCACCCTGGACCAATCTAGGCCCCATCAACTAGCCAGGTCCATGATGAACGTAAAGGTAAATGGCCATGCCACAAATTGCCTTTTCGACTGCGGAAGCACGGAGAGCTTCATCCACCCCGACACGGTGCGACGCTACTTCCTATCGGTTATGCGCACACGCCACCAGGTCTTTATGGCCTCAAAGTCCCATACGGTGGACGTCGGCGGCTACTGTGTAGCGACTCTGACAGTGAACGGCGTGGAGTACAGAGAGTTTAAATTCCTCGTCCTGCCACAGCTCTGTGCTCCCGTACTGCTAGGATTAGACTTCCAGTGCCATCTGGAGAGCGTCACGATGGCATATGGCGGGCCCCTGCCCCCACTTACAGTCTGCAGCCAGCAGAATTTAAACACGGCGCCGCGCAAAGTATGCAGCCTGTCCACCCTGAAGGTCAAACCCCCCCCGTTGTTCGCTAACCTCGCCAAAGACTGCAAGCCAATTGCTACTAAAAGCAGGCGGTACAGTGCCGGGGATAGGAGCTTTATTAAATCAGAAGTACAAAGACTCCTGAGGGAAGGGATTATCGAGGGCAGCACCAGCCCATGGCGAGCCCAAGTGGTGGTAGTAAAGACCGGCGAAAAACAGCGCCTGGTTATTGATTACAGCCAGACGATCAATCGATACACGCAATTAGACGCATACCCACTTCCCCGCATATCTGACATGGTCAACCAGATAGCACAATACCGGGTATTCTCAACGATTGATCTGAAGTCGGCATACCACCAGCTCCCCATCAGGCCTGAGGACCGCCAGTACACGGCCTTCGAGGCTGACGGTCGCCTCTACCACTTCCTCCGAGTCCCCTTCGGCGTCACCAACGGGGTCTCGGTCTTCCAAAGGGAGATGGACCGGATGGTTGACCAGAACGCACTGCAGGCCACCTTCCCCTATCTAGACAACGTCACCGTCTGCGGCCATGACCGGCAGGACCACGACGCCAACCTAGAAAAATTCCTCCGTACGGCCCAACGGCTGAATCTGACATACAACAGAGAAAAATGTATGTTCCGCACCGCGCGCCTCGCTATTCTTGGCTGCGTGGTGGAAAACGGAGTCATCGGCCCCGACCCCGACCGAATGCGCCCCCTCCTGGAACTACCCCCCCCCCACTGCCTGAAGAGATGCCTAGGGTTCTTCTCTTACTACGCCCAGTGGGTGCCCAACTATGCGGACAAAGCCCGGCCCCTCATCAAGTCAACCTCCTTCCCCCTGACGGCAGAGGCCCGTGCGGCCTTCACCCTCATAAAAGAGGACATTGCGAAGGCCACAATGCACGCAGTGGATGAGTCCATCCCTTTCCAAGTGGAGAGCGATGCATCCGACTTCGCCCTAGCCGCAACCCTTAACCAGGCGGGAAGACCCGTGGCCTTCTTTTCACGGACCCTCCAGGGCCCCGAAATTTGACACTCCTCAGTCGAGAAGGAGGCCCAGGCGATAGTGGAGGCTGTACGGCACTGGAGACATTACCTGGCCGGTAAACGTTTCACCCTGCTCACTGACCAACGGTCAGTAGCATTTATGTTTAACAACAGACAAAGGGGGAAAATCAAAAATGATAAGATATTGCGGTGGAGGATCGAGTTATCCACCTACAACTACGATATCTTATACCGGCCCGGGAAACTTAATGAGCCCCCAGACGCCCTATCCCGTGGGACATGTGCCAACGCACAAGTCGATAGGCTACGGACCCTCCACAAAGATCTCTGCCACCCAGGGGTCACCAGGTTCTTCCACTTTATTAAAGCTCGCAACCTGCCTTACTCCATCGAGGAGGTCAGGACCATGACCAGGAACTGCCAGGTCTGCGCCGAATGCAAACCGCATTTTTATAGGCCAGACAGGGCACACCTGATTAAAGCCACCCGCCCCTTCGAACGTCTCAGCGTCGATTTCAAGGGGCCCCTTCCCTCCTCTGACCGCAACACGTACTTCCTCAATATTATTGACGAGTACTCCCGTTTCCCCTTCGCCATCCCCTGCCCGGGCATGACCAGCGCCACAGTCATCAGGTGCCTCCACGACCTGTTCGCCATATTTGGCTTCCCCAATTACATCCACAGCGACAGGGGCTCGTCGTTCATGAGCGACGAGCTGCGCCAGTACCTGCTCGAGAAGGGCATAGCCACGAGCAGGACTACCAGCTACAACCCCCGGGGTAACGGACAGGTAGAGAGGGAGAACGCAACGGTGTGGAAGACCGCCATGCTCGCCCTAAAATCCAAGGGCCTCCCAATCTCCCGCTGGCAAGATGTCCTCCCCGATGCGCTCCACTCCATACGATCACTGCTCTGTACTGCCACAAACGCCACCCCTCACGAGAAGATGTTCGTCTTCCCCAGGAAATCCACCTCGGGGACATCACTACCGCCATGGCTGACGTCTCCGGGACCCGTCCTGCTCAGGAAACACGTGAGGAGCCATAAGACGGACCCCTGGTCGAAAAGGTTCACCTCCTCCACGCCAACCCACAGTACGCCTACGTGGCGTATCCTGACGGGCGGGAGGACACAGTCTCAATTCGAGACCTCGCACCCTCAGGTACCACTCGAAACACCATCGATCACCATCCACTACCTCCACCCACCACCACTACCCACGACGCACCACCGGGGTGTCTACCACGAACTGACAACATGCTGGTGCCATCCCTACCCCGAGAGGACGACATGCCAGTGCTCCGTCCCATGCGAGAAGCGGCCGCGGGCAAAGAACCGCCGCAACCGGCACCACGAAGATCATTACGGCAGACAAGACCCCCGGAGAGACTTTCGTATACGAACTTTTGAAACACTTCACCCCGCCGGACTCTTTTTTAAACGAGGGGTGAATGTGGTAAACCACTGTTAACCTGTACATGCCTGTGTGGTAAACCACTGTTAACCCTGTACAAGTCCAGGCATGTCTCGGCCCCTGGCTCCACCCCTAAGCCCGGGTATAAAGGTGACTCACCACCCTTCCCCCGAGAGCTCTTAGGATGGATTCACTAGCAGAGGCACGCACTAGTTCTTAGTCAATAAAAGCCTACTTCATTTAAGTCCATCTCGTAGTCTTTGGCATTGTTGATAGTGCATCAGGGGGTCAGGGTTGTTTGCAGCGCACACGAGACAGTCTGCACAGAACTCGCGGACGTCCTCCCTGAGTCCCGGCCACCATCCCGCCTGTTCCACCCGCCGCCAGGTGGCCTCGGGCCCGGGGTGTCCCGCTCCCGGTCCCTCATGGGCCAGTTGCAGGAACTCCCTCCGGTGCTGTTGCGGCACAATCCACTGCTCCCCCCTGAACAGCATGCCCTCTTTAACGGAGAGGGTCGCTGTCCCATACGGCCCCTTTACCCTCCTGCCCTCAATGACTGCGCTGAGGACAGCCTTCAGGGCCGGGTCCTGAGCCTGGACGGACTTAAGGTCTGGGGCTAATGCTACCCCTACCCTCCTTTGTGTCCCGTCCGTACCTCTGACCGCTGCCACAGGTCCGGACCCGAATGGATCCCAGAAAGTGCCGGTGCGGGCACCCTCCTTGGCAAGCAGGTCAGCCTGCTGGTTACCCTGACCGCGGGGTTCTGTGGAGGAATGAGCTTTCACCTTATGGATGAACACGTCCCCTTCCTCCCCCACGGCTGCCAGAATCTTTTCCAGCAAGGGCTTCACTGTGAGGGGTCTCCCGTCAGCGGAGGTGTATCCGCGGCGGGACCAGATGGCCAAATATTCCATACACGAGTTGCACGTGAACATGCTGTCCGAGCAAATCGTGTAGGGGGTAGGGAAGATTTTGGGGTGTGTAACGACATACACCACCACGGACAGTTCAGCCTGCTGGGCACTCATGGTGCTGGGGAGTTTAATTGCCAGGGCAATGCTTGCTGTAGGGTCATAAATCCCACATCCCATGAGACGCTTGCCAGCGGACACCGTGCTGGAACCATCAACATAGATTTCGCGGCCTGTGGGATGTATCCCGGCCCGTAAACCTATGTTCACCTCCCAAACCCCTTCTACGGAACACCGATGGGCTGTTCCCGGGTAGACCAAATTGGCCGCGAGCTTTGGCTCGCAAAGACCCTTCACCCTCAGATCCATCTGGGAGAGGAGCAAGGTCCAGCGAGCAATGCGGGCACTGCTCACTGTCCCATCCTTAATTCTCCCATCCAGTAGCATCTGAGTCGGCGTGTGATGCGTGAGGAGGGTGATGGGAGAGGTGCCTGTGAAGATTAGGGACCTCTTCACAGCCCAATGCGTGGCTAACAGATGCCTCTCGCAATTGGAGTAGCTCCTCTCAACATCAGTGAGCACCCTGGAGGAGTATACCACGGGCCGCAGCCGGCAGTGCCGCTCTTGAAGCAGCACTGAGCTCAGGTGGCTGGCTGCTACCTCCAGAAAAAACTCCTTTCCCTCATCTATGGCTCCCAGGGCTGGTGTGGTCTGCAGATTCTCTTTGAGCCCGACAAACGCTGCCTGGCACTCCTCATCCCAACGCCACTCCACTCCCTTGTGCAGGAGTCGGAGCAGAGGAGCTGCCGAGGCTGCATAGTCCTCAATAAAATCTCGACAGTAACCGGTCAGTCCTAGAAACGACCTCACACCCGATACTGTTTTTGGGATCGGTAGCTCTTGCACCGCCTCCCTCCTGGCCTTATCTATGGCCCTTTCTCCAGCGCGCACGGTCAGGCCCAGGAATTTTACCTCCTGCCGGCCGATCTGCGCTTTCTTGGGGTTAACTTTAAACCCCTTCTGCCCTAACAGCTCCAGCAACTCGGCCAATAGTGGGCCATGCTCCTCCTTTGAATCGGTGAAGAGGAGTAGGTCGTCCACATATTGGACTAGTTGTCTGGGCTGGCTAAACTCCTTGATGCTACCTGCCATGCACTGATGGAAGATGCTGGGGCTGTTGTGAAAGCCCTGTGGCAAGCAGTTCCAAGTGTACTGTTGCCCCCTAAACGTAAAGGCAAACTTGTACTGGTCCTCCCTCCGTACAGGGATGGACCAAAACCCGTTTGAAATATCCAGTACCGTGAACGTAGTCGCAGATGCTGGGATACTCCCAATTAGGTCAGCGACTGCTGCCACGGTGGGGGCGCAGGCAGGAATATTACTATTGAGGACCCGATAGTCCACCGTGGCTCTCCAGGCACCATCCGGTTTCCTCACCGGCCACAATGGAGAGTTCACGTGGGTTGCTATAGGTCTCAGAACTCCCTGCTGCACTAGGGAGGACATGGCTGCTTCCATGTCTGGCTCAGCTTCCCTGGGGAAATTATACTGTTTCTGTGGTCTGGCCTTGGGATCCCCGTCTACCGTGACCTCAAACCCCGTGACCCTACCGCAGTCGTGCTGGTGAGTGGCAAACGTGGCCAGGTGCGCCTTCACGAATGCCCGAAACTCCTCGGGGACACCACTGACCATAAGCCCGAGGTCGTAGCCTCCCTTTGGCTTCATGGTGCAGAGAGTCCCCTTCCCTTCCTTTCCCGGGATCACTACTACCTCACCATCCTTTATTCCACCTGCTCCCCACAAGCAGTGGTTCCTTAGATCCACCAGAATCCCGTGACCTACAATGAAGTCGGCCCCCAGGACTCCCCTTCCACCCTCCACCTCCCACCTCATCAGGATGCACTTCCATGTGGTGTGGAGTGGTCCCAACTTGATGGAAAGCGGGATGGACACCGACCCAGCCTGTTCCTTCCCTGTAAATCCCGATAGACTGTAGGGGACCCCGCTGGAGAGGGGCGAGGCGGCGGGGTTATCTGCATAGATTACGGTGCTAGATGCTCCCGTATCCAGCAGATAGGTCCCCTTCAGCCTCTCCATCTCCATCTCCACGAGGGGTCTCCCCCACTCGTCATAGCGGACAGAGCACAGGTGGACCGGTTGCGTTCTTGCTAGTCAGGGTTGGGAATTGGCTGGGGCTGCCGGAGTAAGAGCGCCGGTGGCCATTTCTACCTTCCCCTGGCCAGACAATACGGACCGTACGGCGTCCAGTATTATCTCGACCTGGCTGGGTCCTGCTCCCGCCAGTTGGGCTGGGGCAGTGGGCACCTTCCCCCTGGTCTCTTTCCAAGGGTTTCTACACTCCTTCCGCCAGTGGCCATCTTTACCACACCCGTAACAATTAAGTTTGGGGTGTGTTGGGGTAGTCCCTTCCTGGCGCCACTCCTTCCTACCCGGCCCGGGTTTTGCCTCATGCAGCTTCCCTTTCGCTGGAAGCGCTTCGGCTGCCCAACCGTCCTTGTAGGCTAGGGTGAGCTGCCGGATCACCCCGGCTTCTGTGGCCCTGGGGTCCTTGGGGTCGAACCAAACTTCCGCTTTTGCTCTAACTTGCGGCAGGATGTTCGCCACCAAGCAACGGAGCCAATGGGTCAGGAGATCTCCGTTCAGGAACGCCCGGTTGGGTGTCCCTGGGCAAGCTCTCCGGTACACCGGCCACAGCCGGTCCGTGAAAGCTTGCGGAGTCTCTTCCACCAATTGGACCGTTTTCTCCACACGGGAGAACGGACTACCCTCATCCATGCCCAATGCCTCTAAGACTGCGTCCTTGAGCTCCTCGTACCCACTCTGACCTCTTTTATCCCCGTCAGAGAGGGACTGGAGGAGGCTGCTTTCTCGGGAAAATAGCAGCATTTTGGCCTGCTCAGCGTCATCACAGTCATTGACGCTGGCTGCCTGCTCTACCTCCCTAAAATGAACCGAGGGATCTCCCTTCTGGGAGAGCTTTGGAATATGGCTCACCATACTCCTAAGCTGTTGGGTATTAAAAGGGACCACAAACTGGTTCTGGAGAGGCCCTTCCCTTTCCCCTTCGGCGGGCGGACCTAACCTCAGCTGCTGGGCCGGGCACATGGGCCCCGCTCCCGTCCTAGCCAGGGGCTTGGACCACCTCCGCCTTCACCTCCCCTTGGTGCCACACTTCCCCGAAACTCGGAGTAGTGGGTGGTGGATGCGCGGTTTCCTCTCTTTCCTCTATTGCTTCCCTAGGTACCACTTGGAATGGTGAAATGGTCCTACCCTCGTTCCCCAGAAAATCCGCCTGACCCACCTTCGGATTCATCAGGCATACCATGCCCTTTGCCTTCCGGAGGGCTTGGCTAAGACTCTCTATCTTCTCCTGACAGGGGCTGTGGTCAGCTTCCCCGAATCCCTGTTCACTGGCCAGCTTATAGGCTGCCTTCACTTCCCTGACTTTCTCCTCCTGTTCTTTTACTTCCTTTACCAAGCGGGCACTTTTGTCCCGCAGCCTAAACTCATTCCCCTTGGCCTCGGTGATTTTAACACCGCAGGTATTCCAACTGGGAATTATAATCCCCTAAGAGCTGCACCCTCTCCTGTGCGAGAGCCTGCAGCGCCACAACTAACTTCTCTCCTGCCTGAGCCTTCTCATGGACTTCCAGTTCCAGCTCCTTTAACCTGGCTGCCTGGGCTGCGACGAGCCCATCCAGGAGCTGTACCTGCTTTTTGTAGCAGCACAGTCACACAGCCTTTTCAAGAGATCTCTTGTGTTCCCTCCCCTGCGTCCACTGAGCTGCGGCGTCCACCGGACAGCCAGCCTTCAGCAGAGCGGTGATCCACTTCTTAGTGAGATTCACCTTCCTGAACACATAGTCCGAGATTCTCTCGTCCATCAAGCTTGTCTCATTCGACTCGCCATCTACAACACCAGATGCCTGCGTCCAGTGTCCTGCCGCGGTCGCCATTTTGTAGGGGTTGTTGGTTGGGTGGTCGGTTTGGCCCGGGCCTGACCCAGTGGACGTTTTCGAGGCGCCCCCACACTCCCACTCAGTTCTGACACTGGGATCCTACCAGGCAGCTGATGCGCAGAATAACAAGCTCGAGACAGACAAGCAGATGAAAGGTTCAAATAATAACGGTTTTATTGAGAGAAAAATAAAACAAAACAAGCAAGCAGAGAAATTAATTGGTTCAACGATACTAAACCAAGGCTACAGCTCTATACACTTTAAAAAGAGGAAAAAAAAGGAATACTATATATTCAAAACAGAGGGCACGCGAGTGCGGGAAGGAGTACGACACATTGAGGGGTATCACACATTAACACTCCCCTTAGCCTTATCCCCACCTCCTACACTATCCCTAACCTAGGTCAAACTAAAGGGGGGTCAGACTCTCATGCTCACCCAACGCATTGGAACAAAGGCCTTTAGGTTGTCCTGGGACTGCAGCTTTAGTTGGTCTGGCCTGGTAAAGTTCAGTGTGCACTGGCCACACACTCTCCCGTCAGTCAGGTAGTGGATCTTCCTCCTTGGCTGGGCGAAAAGGCTTCCCTCCTGGGTCGGGCTGCGCCGTTTAGCGAGGCCCGCTCTGGGCTCTGGCCCGTACCGGGATGGTGCACTCCGTCCCGTGTCTTCCTGGTTCCACTCTGAATCCCTGCCTGAGGTGTGGGCACGGGGGGGTGGGTGGGGGGAACAGTCAGGTTTAAATCGGGAGGCAGTACGGACCAGGAGCTTCGCCTGCTTACCAAAGCATGGGCCTGCTGTGCATAGCCTTCCCCGTCTTGGAGACTGCTTCTCCCAGTAGCGTCCTCGAAGTTTCCCTTTTGCAGCGAAGTCCCAGGATGAAATCGAAGTGAAGTGTAGAAGCTGTCTCTCCCGAAGTGTGTTCCAAGTCGAAGTGTCTCGAACTGCTCTTTCTGTCTGTTTACTAAAAACAGTTATACTCTCTCAACCTGCCTTGCCTCCCCCAGATCGAGAGGTGTCCCAGGTTACTTCGTTAACTGTAAATGGCTGCAAAACGGCCGATTTCCCACTAACGGCCTTATCACTGTTTTTGGTTTCAGTCACACAATGGTGTCTCTGGTGCCTAGTCCTCTAAAACGGTTTCTGATATGATTGGATCTGTTAGGATGGGCCCGATGATGGTTTTAACTAGCTTAACCCTGATTGCAGTGCAACCAGGTTCATTGTTCTTACCGGCCTACTGGCAACTTGCTATTACATATTCAATTCCATGTCTGGCCTGTTGGACTATAAAGCTGTTGGACTATAACCTGGTGTTGTGTGACTTCTTACAGTGATTTCAAATAAAGCTGTTGGACTATAACCTGGTGTCGTGTGACTTCTTACATTTGTCCACCCCAGTTCAACTCCGGCATCTCCACACCATGGCCTGGAATCCACATAGGGACTGTGGAATTCCAGGCCCTGTCTCCAGTCTTGTTGCTGGGGAGAAAAATGACTCACTTCCAGCAGCTTTCTGGTCACGTGTCCCAGAACTCCATTTTGTACGTTTAAAAAGTGGCCAACTTTGTTTGATTCGGAAAGCAGGCGAGGTGGGGGAATTTTGCAAACTCCCTACACTGTCCAGACCTGACAGAATTTTATAGGTTTCGATGAGATCCCCTCTCAATCTTCTAAACTCCAGTGAGTATAAGCCCAATTGACACAATCTCTCCTTGTACGTCATTCCTGCCATCCCAGGTATCAGCCTGGTGAATCTTCGCTGCACTCCCTCCATGGCAAGAAAGTCCTTCCTCAGGTAAGGTGAGCAAAACTGCACACAATACTCAAGGTGCGGTCTCACCAAGGCCCTGTACAACTGCAGCAAGACATCCTTGTTCCTGTACTCGAACCCTCTCGCTACGAAGGCCATTTGCCTTCTTAACCGCCTGCTGCACCTGCATGCTTACCTTCAGCAACTGGTGCACAAGAACACCCAGGTCTCTTTGCACTTCCCCTTCTCCCAATCTATTGCCATTCAAATAATAATCTGCCTTCCTGTTTTTGCCACCAAAGTGGATAACCTCACATTTATCCACATTATAGTGCATTTGCCATGTTTGTGCCCAATCACCCAACCTGTCCCAATCGTACTGGAGTTTCACGACATCCTCCTCACAGCATACCCTCCTACCCAGCTTTGTGTCGTCTGCAAATTTGGAGATATTACATCCAATTCCCTCGTCCAGATCATTAATATATATTGTGAACAGCTGGGGTCCTAGGACCGATCCTTGCGGTACCCCACTAGTCACTGCCTGCCACTCGGAAAACGACCCGTTTATTCCAACTCTTTGCTTTCTGTCCGCCAACCAGTTCTCTATCCAAGTCAATACCTTGCCCCCAATCCCATGTGCCTTAATTTTACATGCTAACCTCTTATGCGGGACCTTATTGAAAGCCTTCTGAAAGTCCAAATACACCACATCCACTGGTTCTCCCTTATCTATTTTACCAGTTACATCCTCAAAAAATTCCAGTAGATTAGTCAAGCATGATTTACCTTTTGTAAATCCATGTTGACTTTGTCCGATCCTGTCACTGCTTTCCAAGTGCTCTGCTATTACATCTTTTATAATGGACTCTAGCATTTTCCCCACTACCGATGTCAGGCTTACCGGTCTATAATTCCCCGCTTTTTCTCTGCCACCTTTTTTGAATAGTGGGGTAACATTAGCTACCCTCCAATCCATGGGTACTGTTCCAGAGTCTATCGAGTTCTGGAAGATGACCAGGAATGCATCTACTATTTCTAGGGTCACTTCCTTAAGTACCCTGGGATGTAGATTATCAGGCCCTGGGGATTTATCGGCCTTCAGTCCCATCAATTTTCTTAACACCATTTCCCTACAAAAACTGATTTCTTTCAGTTCCACCCTTTCATCAGACCCTATGTTCCGCGGTATTTCTGGGAGGTTATTTGTGTCCTCCTTTGTGAAGACAGAACCAAAATATGTATTTCGTTGGTCAGCCATTTCTTTGCTCCCCATTATAAATTCCCCCGATTCTGACTGCAAGGGACCTACGCTTGACTTCACCAATCTTTTTCCCTTTACATATCTATAAAAGCTTTTACAGTCAGTTTTTATGTTCCCAGCTAGCTTACTCTCATATTCTATTTTCCCTTTCTTAATTAATCCCTTTGTCCTCCTTTGTTGAATCCTAAACTGCTCCCAATCCTCAGGTTTATTGCTTTTTCTGACCAATTTGTATGTCCGCTCCTTGGATCTTATGCTATCTCTAATTTCCCTTGTTAGCCACGGTTGAGTCAGTCACCTTTTTTGTTTTATTTTTATGCCAAACAGGGATGAACAACTTCTGTAGTTCATCCATTCGGTCTTTGAATGTTTGCCATTGCCTATCCACCGTCAACCCTTTGAGTGCCATTCCCCAATCAATCCTACCCAACTCGCTCCTCAGACCATCGTAGTTTCCTTTATTTAATTTGAGGACCCTAGTTTCTGAGTCAACTACTTCATTCTCCATCTTAATGAAGAATTCGATCATATTATGATCGTTCCGACCCAAGGGGCCTCGTACAACAAGATTGCTAATTAATCCTTTCTCATTACATAATACCCAGTCTAAGATGGCCTGATCTCTGGTTGGTTCCTCGACATATTGGTCCAGGAAACCATCCCGTAAACACTCCAGGAATTCCTCCTCCACAGTATTGTTACTAATTTGGTTAGCCCAATCTATATGTAGATTAAAGTCACCCATGATGACTGCTGTGCCCTTATTGCACGCTTCTTTAATTTCCCCTTTAATGCCATCCCCAACCTCCGCCTTACTGTTTGGAGGTCTATATACCACTCCCACTAATGTTTTTTTCCCCTTAGTATTTCTCAATTCTACCCATACAGATTCCACATCATCAGAGCTAATATCCTTCATTACAATTGTGTTAATCCCTTCTTTAACCAGTAATGCTACCCCTCCTCCCTTTCCTTTTTGCCTATCTTTCCTGAATATCGAATACCCCTGGATGTTGAGTTCCCAGTCTTGGCCATCCTTGAGCCACGTTTCCGTAATCCTAACCAAATCATATTCGTTTACCTCTATTTGCGCAGCCAATTCATCCACCTTACTACAAATGCTCCTCACATTAAGACACCAAGCCTTCAGGCTTGTTTTTTTAATGCTCTTAGACCTATTAGAATGATTATTTACTGTGGCCTCGTTTGATTTAAACCGTTGATTTCTCTGACTGCCACTTTTGTTTTTCTCCTTCCTATCTTTTGCTTTTATCCTTGTTTCCCTTTCCTCTGTCTCCCTGCTCAGGTTCCCAACCCCCTTCCATTTTAATTTAAACCCTCCCCCACAGCACTAGCAAACACTCCCCCTAGGACATCGGTTCCAGCCCTGCCCAGGTGCAGACCATCTGGTTTGAACTGGTCCCACCTCCCCCAGAACTGGTTCCAATGTCCCAGGAACTTGAATCCCTCCCTCTGGCACCATTCCTCTAGCCACGTATTCATCTGAAGTATCCTTCTATTTCTACTCTGACTAGCACATGGCACTGGTAGCAATCCTGAGATTACTACCTTTGAGGTCCTGTTTTTTAATTTACCTCCTAACTCCCTATATTCCGCTTTTAGGACCTCATCCCGCTTTTTACCTATATCGTTGGTGCCTATATGCACCACGACAACTGGCTGTTCACCCTCCCCTTCCAAGATGTTCTGCAGCCGCTCAGAGACATCCTTGACCCTTGCACCAGGGAGGCAACACACCATCCTGGAGTCTCGTTTGCGGCCGCAGAAACGCCTATCTATTCCCCTTACAATTGAATCCCCTATTACTATAGCTCTACCACTCTTTTTCCTCCCATTCTGTGCAGCAGAGCCACCCCTGGTGCCAGGACGTTGGCTGCTGCTGCCTTCCTCTGATAAGCCATCCCCCCCAACAGTACTCAAAGTGGTATATCTGTTGGAGAGGGGGCTGGCCACAGGGGACCCCTGCACTACCTGCCTGCACCTAGTACTCTGCCTGTTGGTCACCCGTTCCCTTCCTTCCTGTCCAACCTCTACCTGTGGTGTGTCCAACTCCGTAAACGTGCTATTCACGATGTCCCGAGCATCGTGAATGCTCCAGTATGCATCCAATCGCAGCTCCAGTGCCGCAATGCGGTCTGTCAGTAGCTGCAGCTGGGTGCACTTCCTGCACACGTAGTTGTCAGGGACACAGGAGGTGTCCCTGAGTTCCCACATTTCGCAGGAGGAGCAGATCACAGGGCCGGGCTGTCCTGCCATGACTTACCCTTTAATTAATTGAGTTTAAATTAAATCAATCAATCCCACTAATTACACTGCAGTTAAATAGTTTACCAACAGTCCCCGCTACACCAGAGAGACCTTAGAAACTATAAAACAGAGTTAAAGTTTAAAAAAGAGAGAAATACTCACCAACCAATCACTTACCTGCTTCCTGCTGACGTCACACTTGGATTACTTTTTACCTCTCTCCCGGAACCTGGATTGGTATGCCTCTGGTGCTCCCTCGCAGGTCCGCTGCCTCTCCGGTCTCGGGGGAGGGTAGGTAAGCAGGATAGAGAAGGGAATCGAGGGTCATGCTGATAGAGTTAGATGAGGAAAGACGGGAGGAGGCTCGTGTGGAGCATAAACGCCGGCACGGACTGGTTGGGCCGAATGGCCTGTTTCTGTCCCGTATATCCGATGCAATCCTATGTTAAAAACAACAGTCAAAGAGCATACATATTAATAAAATCGATTCACCATTTGAGGCTATGTCGATTTTGGTGATACAAAATAAGTAGATTTTGTTGAAAAGCACAATTGTGGATGAAATAAAAATTGTGTTATGGATTTGAAGGGTTATTAATAGTAAGTGAATTTTGTGGTTTAGCATTAGTCATCTGTCCTTCAGAGTGATCGACAATAAACAGACCTGTCTTCAAGTTTAATTTAATATAATCTTATAATTTAATATTAATTAAATTTCTATAATCACTGTGCCTGTTTGTGTATAATGTTGTATGTTTCCCTGTTTATTACCAAAGAACAAGCGAATATGCAAAAATATAATATATAATGCAAATATTTGCCTGTGTGCAAAATTTCCTAACCATCTATTTCAATACTAATTGTGTTAATAAAAGCATTTGTTTGCAACATATAAACACACACATGACTTAGGATTTGATTCCACCCAATTTATTTTTGGAGCACACTACACATTGCCAATCCATAATTTTCATTTTTCTAAAGGCCAGTTATATATTAGTCATTCATTTTGCTGGTACTTGCTTCTGAAAGATAATTGTTCATAGTTTTGCACTGAACAACCAGTTTTTGTGTTGTATTCAAGCTTGACACATTTGCTGTTGTGGGTGAATTATAAAGTTGCAGGTTCAAAACATTTACTGGGGGAAGAAACTAATGTGGGGCGAGGGGGGAATCCGGTCTTTGTGCCACTATAAAAGATACGATAATTAAATGGGATGACATAGAGATAAACTTGCAAAGGATTGCTCGGGCAGTAATGTGACTGACAGAGTTAGGCTTTAGGCGAACTGCCTCAGTTCACAACACTGGCCTAATGAGCTTTTTAATAGTCCAATTAATTTGATTGCCTATAAATTAAAAATAGAAACACAAATTCCCTTTTCCTTTCAGTTTGTGTTTTGTTGTACATTTTGTACATCCAGGCCTATGTGCAAATGTGTTGCCTTACATTGATAAAATGAATTGTGTAATGCTAGTTAACTAGGCCACTTACTGAAAGCAGGCTCCTGCATTCACATGCCACACAAACGTTAATGAGGCCATGCATGCACTGAATTTTTCCAATACAAACATTTTCGCCACAGAATGAGCTGTGTAATATCAAATTGGAATTTAATCTGTGATCAAAATGTAGGAGTAGGTATGTTTGACAGTTACAAAAGGAATTTAAAAGTAAATGGAAAGGAACTATAATTAGAACATAGAGATTCAGGGTGGGGACTGGGAAAGATGACAGGGAGAATTTTAACTGAAAAAAACAGGAGGGTTGGGGGTGTGTGGGAAGTTAAAGTGTTAAAAAATCTGAATCCCGACCTGAACCTGCCTCCAACCCGCCCACTTCCAGTTTTAACAGAGGCAGGACCGGGAGCAGCCAATCCGCTGCTAGGAGGCGGGTTGTCTAATGAAATATTATAATGAGGCTGGAAGCCTCTTTAACCTCCATTTTGTATTTAACGTTAGCTGGTCGGGTTTTGCACACCTCGTGAAACCCGCCAGCTAATGCAAGATGAGGCCTGCTGGATCCAGGAGGTATTTCCCTTTACACTTACCTCCTGGATCCAGGATCGCTGCCTACCACCACCAGCACCCCCCCCCCCCCACCGATCGGAGACCCCACCACGAGACCTCCGACCCTCCCCCAGGCCTCTGATCCCCCCATGAGGCTTCCCCCAGGCTCTAATACCGCCCCTCCCCAGGCCTACGATTTCCCCCCCCACCGGCCTCCAAGCCCCTCTCAGACCTACGATCCCCCCCCAGGCCTACGATTCCACCCCCCCCACCGGCCTCCAATCCCCTCTCAGACATACGATCCCCCCCAGGCCTACAATTTCTCCCCCCCCCCCACCGGCCTCCAATCCCCTCCCAGGCCTATGATCCCCCCCCCATCCTACAATCCCCCCCAGGCCTCCAATCCCCTCCCAGGCCTACGATCCCCCCCCCATCCTACGATCCCCCCCACACCACACAATCCCCCCCATCCTACGATCCCCCCCACACCACACAACCCCCCCATCCTACGATCCCCCCCCACACCACACAATCCCCCCCCCCCACCCCCAGCCTCCAATCCCCTCCCAGACCTACGATCCCCCCTCAGGCCTACGATCCACCCCCCCCCCCCACTGCCATGATGCTCCCCACCACCCCGCCCCCGCTCCTCCAGAACCCCCCATGCTGATCCCGACCGCTAATCCTCGTCACAACTCTCCGATCCTTCGCTGGCTGCTGATTCTCCTCACACCCACCATGATCCTTAGCGACCCCCCCCCCCCACCCAACCACCCCCTGTGCTGGTCCCGGCACCCCCCCCTTTGCTTCTCTAGCCACCCCCTCCCTGATCTGCGATCCTCATTCAACGCCCCCCCTCTTGCTTCTCTGGCCAATCCGTGATCCTCATCCAACACCCTCCCCCTTGCTTCTCCAGCCACCCCCCAGCCTGCATTCTCCTGGGATTCCCGACCACCTCAGAGCCCCCTCAACCCCAACCAGCCTTCCCCATTAAAATTCAGCCTGACATTTTTACTTTGATTTTACTGCTGGAGGGGAATTTTTTTTTTAACTGTATATATCCTCATTGTTTTCCTGTAATAGTACTGTAGATCCCTCTTGCTCTCTATCTATATATATATAGATATATTTTTATAATATATATATAGTATCATAGCTGCATATGTCATAGAGTGATTAGGCATTTAGACTGGGATGAATTTACCAGTTCTAATGGATATTCTGCACAGTGATTCAGTATTTGTTATTTTCTCTTCCACTACAGTGGCTCACTGTATCTTTCAAATGGCACAGTGGTCAGCTGACTATAGTTAAAAACAACTTTTATTTGGTACTGAAATGATTTCATCAAGTTGACACAAATTGAACAAACAGATTAATTCATCGGAGTACAGGGTGGATTTATGTACTGAAAATCAATAACCCAAAACTCAAGAAAATATAAAACCAACTGGCGGTTTTCCTTCTTCACCAACATTTTACATCAGGCCTAATTGGTCCTAATTACTACTGTAAATGCACCATTTCTAAATTCATGACTTTTTATGCAGACCTCTGCTCCTTACTTAAATGATGATAAATCACTGGTTAGGCCTCAGCCAGATTATTATGTCCAATTCTGGGCACCACACTTGAGGAAGGATGTCAAGGCCTTGGAGATGGGGGAAGAGGAGATTTACTAGAATGATACCAGGTACGAGGGACTTCAGTTGTGTGGAGAGAGTAGAGAAGCGGAGATTGTTCTCGTTAGAGCAGGGAAGGCCCTTGCCTCAGCTCATCCGCTGCTGAAACCCTCATCCATGCCTTTGTTACCTCTAGACTTGACTATTCCAACGCACTCCTGGCTGGCCTCCCACATTCTACCCTACGTAAACTTGAGGTCATCCAAAACTCGGCTGCCCGTGTCCTAACTCGCACCAAGTTCCGTTCGCCCATCACCCCTGTGCTCGCTGACCTACATTGGCCCCCGGTTAAGCAGCGCCTCGATTTCAAAATTCTCATCCTTGTTTTCAAATCCCTCCATGGCCTCGCCCCTTCCTATCTCTGTAATCTCCTTCAGCCCCACAACCCCCACCCCAAGATATCTGCGCTCCTCTAATTCTGCCCTCTTGAAGATCCCCGATTATAATAGCTCAACCTTTGGTGGCCGTGCCTTCTGTTGCCTAGGCCCTGAGCTCTGGAATTCCCTGCCTAAACCTGTCCGCCTCGATACCTCTCTTTCCTCCTTTAAGACACTCCTTAAAACCCACCTCTTTGACCAAGGTTTTGGTCACCTGCTCTAATTTATCCTTATGTGGATTGGTGTCAAATTTTTTGTCTTAAAACACTCCTGTGCAGCACCTTGGGACGTTTTACTTCGTTAAAGGCGCTATACAAATACAAGTTGTTGTTGTATATATTTAATAGAAGTGTTCAAAATCATGAGAGGTTTTGATCGAGTCAGTAAGGAGAAACTGTTTCCATTGGCGCAGATTTAACATAATTGGCAAAATAACCAGAGGGGAGATGAAGAGAATTTTGTTTTTACGCAGTGAATTGTTATGATCTGGAATTCACTGCCTGAAAGTAGGTGGAAGTAGATTCAATAGTAACTTTCAAAAGGGAATTGAATACATATTTAAAAAAGGAAAATTTACAAGGGGAAAGAGCGGGGGAGTTCAACTTATCGGATAGCTCTTCCTAAGAGCCGGCACAGGCATGATGGGCCAACTGGCCTCCTTCAGTGCTGTATGATTCTATGATTCTACAACCCTTCTTTAAAAAACCATTTCTGCTGTCCTTGTTTTTGTGTTCTTTCTCAGATTAATTAATTAAGGAAAGCCAGCATGGATTTGTTAAAGGCAAATCGTGTTTAACCAACTTGATTGAGTTTTTTCATGAGGTAACAGGGAGGGTTGATGAGGGCAATGTGGTTGACGTAGTGTACATGGATTTCCAAAAGGCGTTCGACAAAGTGCCATATAATAGGCTTGCCAGCAAAGTTGAAGCCCATGGGAATAAAAGGGACAGTGGCAGCATGGATACAAAATTGGCTAAGTGCCAGGAAACAGAGAGTAGTGGTGAATGGTTGTTTATCGGACTGGAGGAAGGTATACAGTGGTGTTCCCCAGGGGTCAGTTCTAGGCCCACTGCTTTTCTTGATATATATCTTAATGACTTGGATGTGGATGTACAGGGCACAATTTCAAAATTTGCAGATGACACAAAACTTGAAAGTATAGTGAACAGTGAGGAGGATAGTAATAGACTTCAAGAGGGCATAGGCTGGTGGAATGGGCGGACATGTGCCAGATGAAATTTACCGCAGAAAAGTGCGAAGTGATACATTTTGGTAGAAACAATGAGGAGAGGAAATATAAGCTAAAGGGTACAATCCTAAAGGGGGTGCATGAACAGAGACCTGTGGGTATATGTGCACAATTCATTGAAGGTGACAGGGCAGGTTGAGAATGCAGTTAAAAAAGCTTACGGGATCCTGGGCTTCATGAATAGAGGTACAGAGTACAAAAGTGTGGAAATTATGATGAACCTGTAGGAATGTTTAGAAACATAGAAACATAGAGATAGGAACAGGAGTAGGCCATTCGGCCCTTCGAGCCTGCTCCGCCATTCAATGAGATCATGGCTGATCTTCATCTGAGATCTTAGCTGATCTTACCAGTTCAGTACCCCGTCCCCGCCTTTTCTCCGTAACCCTTAATCCCCTTAGCCTTCAGAAATATATCCAATTCTCTCTTGAAAATATTTATTGAATTAGCCTTCACAGCCCTCTGTGGCAGGGAATTCCACAGGCTCACCACTCTTTGAGTGAAGAAATTCTTCCTCATCTCTGTTTTAAATGATTTGCCCGCTATTTTTAGACTGTGGCCCCTGGTTCTGTGCTCCCCTGCCATTGGAAACATTCTCTCTGAATTCAGCCTGTCCAGGCCTGCCATAATTTTATATGTTTCGATGAGATCCCCTCTCAATCTTCTAAACTCCAGTGAGTACAAGCCCAAACTATTCAATCTCTCCTCGTAGGTCATTCCCGCCATTCCAGGTATCAGCCTGGTGAATCGCCGCTGCACTCTTTCCATGGCAAGAACATCCTTCCGCAGATGGGGCGACCAAAACTGTACACAATACTCCAGATGCGGTCTCACCAGCACCTTGTACAGCTGTAGTAAGGTATCCCTATTCCTATACTCGAACCCCCTTGATATGAAGGCCAACATACCATTTGCCTTCTTAATCGCCTGTTGCACCTGCATGCTCTCCTTCAGTGACTGGTGCACAAGAACACCCAGGTCCCTCTGCACTTCCCCATCTCCCAATCTATTGCCATTTAGATAATAATCTACCCTCCTGTTTTTACCCCCAAAGTGGATAACCTCGCATTTATCCACATTATAGTGCATCTGCCACGTATCCGCCCATTCCCCCAACCTGTCCAAATCGCACTGTAGCCTCCTGACATCCTCATCAGAGCCCACCCCTCCTCCTAGTTTAGTGTCGTCAGCGAATTTGGAAATATTGCATCCAATTCCCTGATCCAGATCATTTATATATATTGTGAACAGCTGGGGTCCCAGGACAGATCCTTGCGGCACCCCGCTGGTCACTGCCTGCCACTCCGAAAACGAGCCGTTTATTCCAACTCTCTGTTTTCTATCCGCCAGCCAGTTCTCTATCCACGTTAATACTTTGCCCCCAATCCCATGAGCCTTAATTTTGCATGATAATCTTTTGTGTGGAACCTTATCGAAGGCTTTCTGGAAGTCAAGGTACACCACATCCACTGGCTCTCCCCCATCTATTTTACCAGTTACTTCCTCAAAAAATTCCAGCAGATTAGTCAAACACGATTTACCCTTTGTAAATCCATGTTGACTCTGTCCGATCCTTTCCCCATTTGTCAAGTGCTCCGCTATTTTATCCTTAATAATGGACTCTAGCATTTTGCCCACAACCGATGTAAGGCTTACTGGTCTATAATTCCCTGCTTTCTCTCTACCCCCCTTTTTAAATATTGGGGTAACATTAGCTACCCTCCAATCCACGGGTACTGTTCCCGAGTCAATGGAGTTCCGGAAGATGATCCTTAGAGCATCTGCTATCTCCAGGGCTACCTCCTTAAGTACCCTAGGATGTAGTTTATCAGGCCCCGGGGATTTGTCGGCCTTCAGTCCCCTCAACTTACCCAACACCATATCCCTAGAGATACTAATTTCTGTCAGCTCCTCCCTCTCATTAGTCCCTATGTTTGCCGATATTCCTGGGAGGTTATTTGTGTCCTCCTTTGTGAATACAGAACCAAAGTATGAGTTTAATTGGTCTGCCATTTCCTTATTCTCCATTATATATTCTCCCGAATCGGACTGCAAGGGACCGACTTGGGATTTTACCAGTCTTTTCCTCCTGATATACCGATAAAAGCTTTTGCAGTCTGTCTTTATGTTTGCTGCAAGTTTACTTTCGTATTCTATTTTCCCCTTCCTGATTAATCCCTTTGTCCTCTTTTGCTGTATCCTGTACTGCCCCCAATCTTCCGGTCTGGTGCTTTTTTTTGCCAGTTGATATGCCCTTTTTTTTGATTTTATGCTGTCCCTAATTTCCCTCGTTATCCACGGTTGAGCCACCTTTTTAGGTTTATTTTTATGCCAAACCGGTATAAACATGTTCTGGAATTCTTCCATTCTATCTTTGAATGCTTGCCATTGTCTATCCACTGTCAATCCCCCCAGAAACACCACCCAATCAATCTTACCCAATTCCCGTCTCATACCCTCGTAATTCCCTTTATTTAAGTTCTGGACCTTAGTCTCTGATTCAATTTCCTCACTCTCCATCTCGACTGAGAGCTCGATCATATTATGATCGCTCTGACCCAAGGGGCCTCGTACAAGAAGATTGTTGATAAGTCCCTTCTCATTGCACAATACCCAGTCTAAAATGGCCTGATCTCGAGTCGGCTCCTCGACATATTGGTCCAGATAACCGTCCCGAAAACATTCCAGGAATTCCTCCTCCTCAGAATTTTTACTAATTTGGGTAGTCCAATCAATATGTAAATTAAAGTCACCCATGATGACAGCTGTGCTCTTATCGCACGCTTCTCTAATTTCCCTTTTTATGCCTTCCCTCACCTCCATATTACTATTTGGAGGCCTATATATCACACCCACTAACGTTTTCCTCCCCTTGCTATTTCTCATTTCTACCCATACAGATTCCGTTTCATCCGAGTTAATATCCTTCCTTTCCATTGCATTAATCCCCTCCTTTACCAGCAATGCTACCCCACCTCCCCTACCTTTTTGCCGATCCTTCCTAAATATTGTATATCCCTGGATGTTAAGTTCCCAGCCTTGCCCACCCTGCAGCCACGTTTCTGTAATCCCAATCAAATCATACTTGTTTACCTCTATTTCCACAACTAATTCATCCACCTTGTTCCTAATGCTTCTAGCATTAAGATACAAAGCCTTCAGGCTTGCTTTTTTCACACTCTCATTATGAATTAGTTTGGCCCTTTGTGTTTCTCTCCTTTGCTTTAGTTCCTATCAAGAGACTGAGGTCGACTCAGGCGATCAAACAAACGATGTTTAATGTGAAACTAATTGAGTTTAACAAACAGATGCAGGAAAACTACGAATACAGGTCTAGTCAGTTCGGAAGCTCCACGAGGACTGCTTGGACGGTCCCGTGGCTGGCGTCATGACGTCATCACGTTTTTTCCGCCAATGGGGGATCACGTGATGAACGGCGTGACGTCATCGCGTTTGCCCGCGCTCTTAAAGGGACCGCGCTCTGTACATGCAAACAGTATATACAAAGATACAGACTCAGGCTGTAGTTAACATATTGTTAAAGGGAATTATATACATTTGATCGGAGTCCCTTAGTGGCTCCGCCACATGTGCCCCCCCAGAATTGTCTTTAACAGAAAAAGTGAAATGGCGAGGAGGCCTGACAAGCCTGTCAGAGCGACTTCTGTACACTTGGAGTGGAAGCTGCTGGACGGCGGGCGGGCTGGCGGGCGGCTGCGCTTGATCTGGTATGGCGACTGTGGGCGGTCGGCCACATTTTGGTGGCTGTGCGGTCTCGACCGTGCGGTCAAGGTCCAAGTGTGCCGGCTTCAACCGGTCAACCGAAATGTGGTCCGGTTTACCTCCGATATCCACCGAGAAAGTTTTGTCTCCCGGCTCTAGCACGCGGAAAGGACCAGTGTAAGGGGCCTTGAGCGGATCCCGATGAGCATCGTGGCGGATGAACACATATTCGGCGTTCTTCAGCTCTGCTGGGATGTGGAGCTCTGAAAGCCGTGATGCGACGTTGGTACTGGTGCAAAACACCTGGCTGCCTCCTGGTGGCTGATGAGTTGATTGGATGCGGACCATGGCTCTGTTGGAGTCGGAAGGAAATCCCCTGATACACGTAGCGGCTGGCCATAGACGAGCTCTGCCGACGACGAGCGAAGATCTTCCTTGGGTGCCGTGCGAAGACCCAACAGGACCCATGGTAGCCTGTCCACCCACCGGGTGCGGCTTTGAGCGACCTGTGAAGCCGTTCGCACAGGCCGTTCGCCTGTGGATGGTAGGCTGTGGTGCGATGTAGCTTGATGCCGAGCCTGAGCCGCTGCGTTCCAGAGCTCAGAGGAAAATTGCGGTCCACGATCAGAAGAGATGTCCGCCGGTACCCCGAAACGGGCGACCCAAGAGGAGATGAATGCCCTGGCTACATCTGCTGAAGTGGTGGATGACAAGGGAACTACCTCTGGCCATCTAGTGGTGCGGTCTACCATCGTAAGGATATGTGTAAACCTATGAGAAGGTGGAAGTGGCCCCACCAGGTCCACATTCACGTGATCGAACCGTCGCTCCGGAACAGCGAAGGTGGCCAATGGAGCTTTGACGTGACCTTGGCCTTTTGGCAGACCACGCAGGTGTTGGCCCAGTCGCGGACATCCATATGCATGCCCCGCCAAACGAACTTGGACGACATCAGCCTTTGCGAGGCCTTCATGCCAGGGTGTGACAACCCGTGTATGGCGTCAAACACTTTTCGGTGCCAGGCGACTGGCACGATAGGGCGAGGATCTCCTACGGAGACGTCACAAAGTAGCGTGGTGCCTGCGGCGTGGAATTTGACATAGTCCGCTTGGAGGCTAGAGGGGCTGGTTCAGTAAGCTTGCACCTCTGGATCCGAGGCTTGATCTGCAGCCATGAGGGCATAATCGGTGCTGAGCTGGACTGCCTGAACGGTCGCGCGGGAGAGGCAATCTGCCACCAGGTTGTCTTTACCGGCCACGTGCTGAATATCAGTAGTGAATTCAGAGATAAACGTTAACTGACGCTGTTGTCGGGCTGACCACGGTTCGGCAGTCTTGGCCATAGCGAACGTTAGTGGCTTATGGTCTACAAAAGCAGTGAAAGGACGTCCTTCCAGCAAGAACCGGAAATGGCGGATGGCCAGAAAAAGAACCAGCAACTCCCGGTCGAAGGTACTGTACTTCCGCTCGTTTCGCCGTAGTTGACGGCTGAAGAATGTCAGCGATTGCCACATTCCATTTACCCACTGTTCCTGCACTGCACCGATGGCGTAGTCTGACGCGTCGGTGGTGAGGGCAATGGTGGCACTTGGCAGCGGGTGCGCCAGCATGGTCGCGTTGGCGAGGGCGCTTTTTGTGTCAACGAATGCCAGGTCCATGTCGACCGTCCAGCTTACCGGGTCCTTGCCAGACTTGCCCTTGAGGGCTTCGTACAGGGGCTGCATGAGCAGAGCTGCCTTAGGCACGAAGCGGTGCGAGGAACTCCTGCAGGGCCTTGATGGTCTGCGGGTGCGGAAAGGATGTCACCGCCTCTACCTTTGCTTGCAAAGGCACCGCTCCCTCCGATGTAATGCGATGTCCCAGGAAATCAAACTGACACTTGGCCGGGTTGAGAATCAGGCCGTGTTGGCTGAGGCGACGAAAGAGGGTGCGTAGGTGCGCGATGTGTTCCTCCTTATTTCGACTGGCCACGAGGATGTCGTCTAAATAGACGAAAAGGAACTTGAGGTCCCGTAGCACGGAGGCCATGAGGTGCTGGAAGGCCTGGGCAGCATTCTTCAGCCCAAAAGGCATCCTCAGAAATTCAAAAAGGCTGAATGGGGTGATGACTGCGGTCTTCTGCACGTCCTGCAGGTGTACCGGGACCTGGTGGTAGCCTCGGACCAGATCCACCTTGGAAAACACGGTGTTCCCAGCCCAATGGGCAGAGAAATCCTGAATGTGGGGGATCGGGTATCGATCAGGAGTGGTAGCATCGTTAAGTCGCCGATAGTCGCCGCATGGCCGCCATCCGCCGCCAGGTTTCGGTACTATGTGGAGAGGCGAAGACCAGGGACTATTGGACCGGCGAATAATCCCCAGGCGTTCCATCGTAGCGAACTCCGCCTTCGTGACCAGCTTGCCGGGTTCGAGGCGCTGGGCCCGCGCGTGGACCGGGGGGCCGGTGGTAGTGATGTGGTGTTCCACACCATGCTTCGTGGCCGTAGAGGAGAACGTAGGTCTGGTCAGGTCCGGAAATTCACCGAGCAGGCGAGCGAACTCGTCCGGAGTTGGGAAAGTGCAGGAGATGGTGCGCGACATGGTGGTACCACGGTGGCAAGGAATGGAGTGAAACGTGGCCGCGTTGATCAGCCGCCGGTTCCTCACATCGACCAGGAGGCCGTTGGCGCACAGGAAATCCGCACCGAGGATGGCTTGTGAAACCCTGGCCGTAACAAATTCCCAAACAAATCGCTGGCCGCCGAAGCACACCTGGATCTGCCGTTTGCCGAAGGTCCGGATAGCTCCGCCATTAGCTGCTTCGAGTGAGAGGCCGTGCCTCCCAGCTTGAACATCAATAGCGGACGTGGGTATAATACTGCACTGTGCGCCGGTGTCGCATAGGAATCGCCGACCAGAGATGGAATCGATGATGAACAACAGCTTGCCAGAATTTCCGATTGCCATCGCAGCCGCGGGGCACCCGTCAGACCTGTTCTTCTTTTGCCGGGGTTGCATTGTTTTTTTTTGGGAGAGAAGCTGCAGGGAGGGCGGCAACATCTGGCTTTCGCGCCAAACCGCGCGTGGTAGGAGCACAGCCCCAAAGGTGGAGGAGCTGGGGTGGCATCTGTGGGGGATGGGCGCCTCGTGGCAGCGCAGTACTGCTGCGTCACCGCGAAAATCTTGTCCGCTTTGGCAGCAAGCACTGCGCAGTCTGTGACTTTGGACCTGGCCAGGGCAGCTTGTACTTGCTCCGGTAACTGACTGAGGAAGAGCTCCCTAAAGAGGAAGCATTCCGGTTCGGAGCCAAGGAGCGTGAGCATTTGGCTCATGAGCTCAGACGGCTTGGAGTCCCCGAGGCCAGGCAGAGCGAGCAGTCAATGGGCGCGCTCCAACTTCGTGAGCCCGAAGACCTGTAACAACTGCGCCTTGATTGTTTCATACTTGCGGTCGTCCAGGGGGTTCTCAAGCAGGCTGATGATCCGCAACGCGGTGGAGCTGTCGAGTGCGGAGACCACGTAAAAATATCAGGTCTGATCCGCAACAATGTCCTGTAATGCAAACTGGGCTTCGACCTGGACGAACCAGGCGGTCGCTTGTTGCTCCCAGAATTGCGGTAGCTTCAATGCAACGGCGTTCGTTTCCATGCTTCGTTCCTTCTGCGAAAACCGTTTGCAAAAGTCGGGGTCACCAATGTAGGAATGTCTAGTTCCTATCAAGAGACTGAGGTCGACTCAGGCGATCAAACAAATGATGTTTAATGTGAAACTAATTGAGTTTAACAAACAGATGCAAGAAAACTACGAATACAGGTCTAGTCAGTTCGGAAGCTCCACGAGGACGGCTTGGACGGTCCCGTGGCTGGCGTCATGACATCATCACGTTTTTCCCGCCGATGGGGATCACGTGATGAACGGCGTGACATCATCGCATTTGCCCGCGCTCTTAAAGGGACTGCGCTCTGTACATGCAAACAGTATATACAAAGATACAGACTCAGGCTGTAGTTAACATATTGTTAAAGGGAATTATATACATTTGATCGGAGTCCCTTAGTGGCTCCGCCACAAACCTATATAAAACACTGGTTCAGCCTCAACTGGAGTATTGTGTCCAATTCTTGTGTCAATGCTTTAGGAAGGATGTGAAGGCCTTAGAGAGGGTGCAGGAAAGATTTACGAGAATGATTCCAGGGATGAGGGACTTCAGTTACGTGGATCGACTAGAGAAGCTGGGGTTGTTCTCCTTAGAGCAGGGATGATTAAGAGGAGATTTGACAGAGGTGTTCAAAATCATGAGGGGTCTGGACAGAGTAGATAGAGAGAAACTGTTCCCATTGGCGGAAGGATCGAGGAGCAGAGGACACAGATTTAAGGTGATTGGCAAAAGAACCAAAGGTGACATATGAAAAAGCTTTTTTACGCAGTGAGTGGTTAGCATCTGAAATGCACTGCCTGAAAGGGTGGTGGAGACAGACTCAATTACGGCTTTCAAAAGGGAGTTAGATAAGTACCTGAAAGAAAACAATTTGCAGGGCTACGGGGAAAGGGCGGGGGAATGGGACTAGCTGAGGTGCTCTTGCAAGGAGCCGGCACGGGCTCGACGGGCCGAATGGCCTTCTTGCGTGCTGTAACCATTCTATGATATGACAGATTGATATACATGAGTGAAAGAGATTCAGCACTCCATCACTCTAAACATTAGATGGAGTTCCTGATCCTGAGTGCTGAAAATTGCATTCATGTGGACATCAATTGAAGACAGGGTTGGACTTAACTATGGATACCTGCTGAATAGCATGGCAACATACTGTGCCGTCTTATGAAGGAAAAATAACCACCTGGGTGAGGTACTAAAGGGTACCTCGTGCCTTCGTAATTCTACTTCAGCATGAGTTAGTGTTGTCAGGAAGGAGGTGAGAAAGCTGGAAAAACCATATTGAGATATGATAACTTTTTCCTCAATTTTTGCCGTTTGTCTTCTGAAGGCACGGACTCTTCGGATAATTCATCCAAATAGTAATTCTTGTGTAAACCTAGATGGAGTTTTGACTGTGTAGGGCATTGCAACCAATCCTGTCCTCATTTGATGCCACACAGTTTTCAGTAGGGATGATGGGATAGTGATCCACACCAGGAACCCTAGGAGATTTTCCTGGGGAGGTTGAGACCAATTGTCGTACTCTGGCTGAGATCAGTTATTTCAAGACGTACGTTGCTGTGTGATGTGCCTCAATAAATCCGAGACTCGATGTTAGCGAAACAAAACAAGGCTTTTATTGACTTAGAAGGTAACACAGAGGAGAATGTATCTTCCATCCAGAGGTCTGCCGTACTGGATGTGCTGCAGGCTGGGCCAGCTTACATAGGAGCCAGGTATGGGCGGAGCCCTACACACAGTACAATACAATGGAAATGAAACTGAAACCAACCACAGTCACAGGCAGAGAAATACTGATGAGTGATGAATGGAATATTTCATCACACTGTGTTAACAATTACCAGATAACAAGGTCTTCAAATTCTTCTAGGTAAAACTCCAAAATGTTTAGTATGTATATAGAACAGTGCCTATTACATAATAGTGAATAACAATGATACAAGTCAGCAACTGAAACAATACTTTGGCTTCTGTCTCCCTTTCTCCGTCTAATATTCTGGATTTTGCCTAACATGCTCAAATCCTCTCCCCCCCTCCCCCATTTCCACCTCCTAAGTGTTAGCTTGGCTCTTGCCTCTGTGTTAGAAGCTTATGAGTTCAAGCTCTTCTATCAACTTGTGCATATAATCTAGGATGTCACTTTAGAGTAATATTGAGGGTGGCTGCATTGTTCGAAGTGCCCTTTTTCCCAATGAAACTTTAAACTATGCCTGCTCAGATGAATGCAAGCAATCTCATGGCACTATTTGTAGAAGAGCAGGGAGTTCTCCTGCTGTCTTTTATCAACGAACAGCACCAAAATAGATTATCTGGTCATTCATTTGCTGTTTGTGAGATGTTACTATGTACAAATTGGTCAATGTGTTGTGGGCTGATCACGGGATGTGGGTGTCGCTGGCAAGGCCAGCATTTATTACCCATCCCTAATTGCCCTTGAAAAGGTGGTGGTGAGCTGCCACCTTGAATGGCTGCAGTCCTGTGGTGAAGGTACTCCCACAGTGCTATTAGGGAGTTCCAGGATTTTGGCCCAATGACAATGAAGCAACGGCGATATATTTCCAAGTCAGGATGGTGTTTGACTTGGAGGGGAACTTGGAAATGGTAGTGTTCCCATGTGCCTGCTGCCCTTGTTCTTCTAAGTCGTAGAGGTCGCGGGTTTGGGAGGTGCTGTCGAAGGAGCCTTGGCGAGTTGCTGCAGTGCATCTTGTAGATGATACACACTGCAGCCATGGTGTGCTGGTGGTGGATGAAGTGCCAATCAAGTGGGCTGCTTTGTCCTGGATGGTGTTGAGCTTCTTGAGTGTTGTGGGAGCTGCACTCATCCAGGCAAGTGGAGAGTATTCCATCACACTCCTGACTTGTGCCTTGTCAATGGTGGAAAGGCTTTGGGGAGTCAGGATGCGAGTCGCAGCAATATCCAGCTTCTGACCTGCTCTTGTAGCCACAATGTTTATGTGGCCGGCCCAGTTAAGTTTCTGGTCAATGGTGACCCCCAAGATATTGATGATGGGGATTTGACAATGGTGATGCCATTGCATGTCAAGGGGAGGTGGTTATACTATTGTTGGAGATAGTCATTGCTTACATTACAATAGTAACTGCACTTAAAAATCAATCCATTGGTTCTAAAATGCTTTTGGATGCCCTGATATGAAAGGCGGCTGTATAAATGCAAGTTTCCACTTTCATAGGAACAGGAGTAGGCGTTTCCAAACTAGAAAATCCTGAGAATATAGGCGATTTAGCCCCTCGAGCCTGTTCCGCCATTCAATGAGATCATGGCTGATCTGTCACCTAACTCTATATACCTGCCTTTGGCCCATATCCCTTAGTACCTTTGGTTAACAAAAATCTATCAATCTCAAATTTAAAATTAACAATTGACCAAGCATCAATTGCTGTTTGTGGAAGAGAGTTCCAAACTTCTACCACCCTTTGTGTGTAGAAGTGTTTCCTAATTTCACTCCTGAAAGGTCTGGCTCTAATTTTTAGACTGTGCCCCCTAGTCCTAGAATCCCCAACCAACAGAAATAGTTTCTCTCTATCTACCCTATCTGTTCCCCTTAATATCCTGAAAACTTCAATCAAGTCACCCCTTAACCTTCTAAATTCTAGGGAATACACCCCTAATTTGTGTAATCACTCCTCATAATTTAACCCTTGGAGTCTGGATATCATTCTGGTAAACCTACGCTGCACTCCCTCCAAGGCCAATATATCCTTCCTAAGCTGTGGTGCCCAGAACTGCTCACAGTGCTCCAGGTGTGGTCTAACCAGGGCTTTGTACAGCTGCAGCATAACTTCTACCCCCTTGTATTCTAGTCCTCTAGATATAAAGGCCAGCATTAATTAGCCTTTTAAATTATTTTTTCTGCCTGTTCATGACATTTTAATGATCTATGTACCTGGACCCCCAAGTCTCTTTGGACATCCACTGTTTTCAGCTGTTCACCATTTAGAAAGTACCCTGTTTTATCTTTTTTAGGTCCAAAGTGGATGACCTCACATTTGCCTAAATTGAAATCCATTTGCCACAGTTTTGCCCATTCACTTAATCTATCGATATCCCTTGTAATTTTATGCTTTCATCTACACTGCCTACAATACCGCCTATATTTGTGTCATCGGCAAATTTGGAAATATGGCTATGACATCATCAAAGTCGTTAATAAATACTGTGAATAGTTGAGGCCCCAACACAGATCCCTGTGGGACACCACTAGTCACATCCTGCCAATTAGAGTGCCTACCCATTATCCCTACTGCCTGTCTCCTGCCGCTCAGCCAAATTCCTAACCAGGTCAATAATTTCCCTTCAATTCCATGGGCTTCTACCTTAATCAAGTCTTTTATGTTGGACTTTATCAAATGCCTTCTGGCAGTCCATATAAATAACATCCATAGACATTCCGCTATCCACTACTTTAGTCACCTCCTCAAAACATTCAATCAGGTTTGTCAGGCATGATCTGCCATTCACAAATCCATGCTGGCTCTTGTCGAAATCTCAACTCCGAGTAAGACTCTAAAACACAAGCAGTACCGTCAGATTGTTAGTTTCATTTTTTACTTGCACAAGGGGAGAGTTGCCTGGACAAAGGCTAGGCCAACATCTCCACCGAACATCAGTGAATGCAGCATATTTATGCACTCAAACAAGCAAGCGTTCCATAAATCACGTGTAATGGTATTGTATCATTTTAAACACATTAAGAGTTTGCACAAGGACAATCAAAAGGTCAGCAGGACAGAAATATCTCTAGACAAGGTTAGTTAATCATATGTTCTGTCAGGAGGTCCTGTCTGAATCTTGTTACCAAAATGATTTACTTACTCACGTCTGATCATCTTGTTACCAAGATGATTAGCTTACTCAATAGTTTTGCTTCTTTGTCTAGTGACAATCATTAATAGTTTATCTATTCTATAGCCTTATGCCTCCCTTGTGCTAGTGAGTCAATTATAGCTGTTATCACATCCTCAATGTGGGTGGGTATTATGAAAGATCTCTTGGTCCTGGACACGTTGTGACACATTTACTTTTTCTTGCTTTAGCTACAACCTAAGCAAGTTTGTTCTTTTACTTGGCCATTTTATTCTACCCAGCATGCTAAGTATAATGTCAATTTCCACATTCCCCCCTTTTGTCCTAACTAGGACAATAATCTAATCAGATCTGGATTCTTCAGAGCCTTTCTAACTCCATGGCTTCTGCCTTTTCTGAATTTTGCTGAAACAGCCAATATGCCATTTTATTGGAATTAAAGGGGATAGGTCTTAATGGAATTCCTCCCTTCGTACGGATGGGCACCTGTGTGCATACCCAACAACTGGAGGCATTAGTTCCTTTAGCATAAGTGTAAGACATATACAAAAAGGTGTTTACATGCAATTCGGGTATTATAAGTGTCACAAGGAAACATAGTCCTAATGTCCATTTCCATTTACTGATGGTGTTGGCGATTCCTCTTCCTCGGGTTCTGGGGCTCTTTTGCAGTGTGAGGCGTGGATCCATGTTGGTCTCTCTTTCACTTTTACAGCAGTGTTGGTGGTTAACAGGATTTGGGATGGACCCTCAAATCTTGGGTGAAGGCTACTCTTTCTCTTGAACACCTTTACGTAGACGAACTCGCCGGGCTCCAAGCTATGGCATCTTCCTTCGGCAGGGTCAACTTGGGCTTCTTTTACCTGCGAATGGAAACTAGAAATACATTGTTAGAGCAATGCAATAGTTTAGCATATTTTCTTCCATTTTGTGAATGTCCATTTGTTTAGCAGTAAACGGTGCGGAAAAAGGCAATCGTTGGGGACGTCCCATAATGATTTCATGTGGTGATAATCCTGTTGTTCTGTTTGTTGCTGACCGCATTACCATCAATGCTAGGGGTAACAGTTCGACCCATTTGAGTCCAGTCTCATCACATAGCTTAGCTAACTTATTTTTCAACATTCCATTATATCGCTCCACCAGCCCAGCTGACTGTGGATGATAGCTGCAGTGAAAATGCTGATCGATTTGCAAAGCCTTACACATCTCTCGCATAATTGTCCCAGTAAAATGTGACCCATCGTCACTCGAGAGTTGTACAGGTATACCGAATTGTGGTACAATTTCCTTTAACAAAAAAAGGGATCAAGGGATATGGGGAGAAGGCAGGGACAGGGTACTGAATTTGGATATAACAACAGAAAATGCTGGAAAAACTCAGCAAGTCAGGCAACATCCGTGGAGAGAAATTTGAGTTGACGTTTCGAATTTGGATGATCAGCCATGATCTCATTGAATGGCGGAGCAGGCTCGAAGGGCCGAATCGCCTACTCCTGCTCCTAGTTTCTATGTTTAGTGACGGTAACAGCGTCATTCCTTTTATATGGAAAAGCTTCAACCCATTTAGAAAACACATCTATAATAACTAATACATACTTAAAACCCATACATGCGGGTAATTCAATAAAATCCACTTGCAAATTCACAAAAGGTCCTGTTGGATTTGGGTGGGAGGCAGACTGTACCTTCTCCGTTTTTCCCCAGATTCATTGTCTGACAGGTAGTACACTTTTCACTAATTTGTTTTGCAATTGCCGAAATACCCGGTGCATACCATGTCTGTGCGATACAGTCTGCCATCCCCCCTTTGCCCGCATGTGTGAAAGTATGAACACAGCGGGCAATCCATGGGAGCAAAGATCTGGGTGCCACCACGCGGCCGTCATGGTGAACCCACACTCCCTTAGGTGTTTTATCACATTGATCTTGTGCCCAGGCTAACACCTCCTCAGTACTGGCCTGTGACTGAAAGGCCAATACATCATCCAATGTGGGCGGCAAATCAACGGGTTTTGTGTTTTTAAGAACATAGGCTGACACCTGGGAACCTGTATTTGAGAAAGCAGCACCTTTTACAGCCCTGTCATTGCCCAATGCAATTTGGTCCTGATTGCCTGTGTGTGCTTGACATTTAATAATAGCAATTTTACGTGGACACTGGACAGCACGTAAAAGATTGTCAACTTGTTCTGCATTCTTGATCGTTGAGCCTGCGGAGGTCAAGTAACCCCTAAATTTCCAGATCTGTCCATAATCATGGGCAACTCCAAAGGCATACCTTGAATCTGTATAAATATTAACAGTTTTGCCTGTGGCCAAGATACATGCTCTTGTGAGCGCGAATAGTTCTGCTTGTTGTGCTGAAAAGGAGTTTGGTAACGACATCGCCTCTACAGTTGAATTGTCCGTCGTGATGGCGTAGCCAGTGCGGGAAGTACCTTTGTCATCTCGGAGGGCTGAGCCGTCGACGAAATATATTAAATCTGGATTTTCTAGCTGTGTTTCACTTAAGTCCACTTGGGGTTTGGTGACCAGCTGGGTTACCGTCTCACAGCAGTGGGGTGTGCCATCCTCAATGGTCGGGAGCAGCGTAGCTGGATTTAGGGTTGCGCATTATGGTCAAGTTTGAATTGGACAGTAATTCTACCTCGTACTTAATGGTACATGCTGATGTTAGGTGTTGAGTGGTGTATTTGGTTAACAGCACCTCGACAGAGTGTGGGACATGTAGTACTGTATGATGATTTAGAGTCACAGTTTGTGCTTGTTGTACAGCACAGTAAGCGGCGGCGAGTGCTGGCAGGCATCCCGGCAGACCGACTTCTTGTTGGTATTATAATGCCCTGGTCAAGTAAGGACTTGATTACTGGTTCAATGCCTTGTTCTGCTGCTTGGGAGAGAGGATATTGTGCCTTTCTTGGGAGTGGGACTGCAGGATTGAGGGTAACCTTGTAGGGTTGTGCAGTTAACATCTTTCCAACCTCATTGGGGTGGCTAGACCATACTTGCTTGGGGATTTGACTCAGAAGTTTCTCTACTTCTGGTAGGAGCGGGAAGTTATGGATGTCCAACACCCTTGCCTCAAATTTGCCTTCGAACAGCAGGCTTGTCTGCAATTCCACCCCGTATCCCTGCTTTTCTTCATACTGGACCAAGGTACCCTGAGGCACTTGCCACTCTTTCTATTCCTAGTCCTCCCATTCTTTTTACCAATGGTCCCAAGTCCCTTGGTGCATGTCCTTGTGCCACCGCTAGGGTGCAATGTGGTTTACTGTCTTTTTCTTCAAACAGGTCCCATGCTTCCATGGGTAAAAGAACAGCGGTGGTTATGCCTTCGGGACCAATTAAAATTTTCCGAATTTTCAGCAAATATCTGTGTTGCAGAACGGGCTTATAATATCTTTTGTGGTATTTGTCCATTCCTGTCTCATCATAAAAGGCTGTGCAGTGGGGCTCTGTATGCCAATGGCCCAAATGCAATTCTTTCTGGTATTTGGACACCGATCTAAGGACAAATTGGAGGGAGCCTATAATAGTTGACAATGTTTTGTTAAGACCATCTTCACAAATCTGCCATGCGTATAGGACCGGGGACAATTGATCTGTAGTGGGTGCATACCACATCTGTCTACGGGAACATGGACTTCAAGTCCTTTTTCAGAGCAAACAATCGTTGCCTTCATTTTGCATAATAAGTCTCTTCCTAATAAATTCACTGGTATTTCTTGAGACAGTAAAAAGGTATGTTGATTCCTGTAATTATCTACTTGCACATTGAGGGGTTCTGACCAAGTCATGGTCTGAGTAACTCCTGACAATCCTACGCAACTGGCACTACTGGCTGTACACGGAATTCCTTCTGCATATTGTTTTGTCAACACTGAATTGGTGGCTCCCGTATCTACCAGAAAAGGAATTTCTTTTCCCTCCATATTTATGATTAAGGTGGGCTCTTTTGTCATATTGGTTGAAACTGCAGGCAATCGTACTAGGGGTAATTGCTTTTGGGCAATCTGCAGGTCAGGTCCCAGGCGTCATGTTGAATAGGGTAAATTTAAACTTTGTCCACTTTGATTCTGGGTAGCATTTTGTGCTCCCCATGGGTTGTGGACTGAAAAATTCGCTTGAGGGCGGGTGTGAACCTGCACTTGGGTAGAACCGTTTCCCTGGGTAAATTCATTACCTTGTCCCCCATTTTGTTGTAATTGCCAGTTTTGACTTTCTTTCTACCACTTCTCCCTGGGTCCCTTTCTAAGAGAAACCCCTCGAGACACGTTATTCGGTCTAGATTAAATGTACCATCCGGTGGGAATGGCCTTTTCCCCTTTTTGGTCCATTTTACCCATTTGGGTAAGTCATCTATTGATGTCTGACCACAATTCTGGAGCATGTAACAGGCAGGTGTGCCTTTTTCTGGTGTTTTACTTGCTCTGGCTCCCATTTTTATTGGTTGCGAGCCCCTGATCACTTTTTACTCTTTACCAATTTAAGTGTTTCTAAGACCCAACCTCCCCTGTTGAATCCCCTGTTATGTTTTTCCAAGAGTTCACAGATAATAGTAGCACAATAATACAAAGCTAAAAAATATTACAGAGATGACAAAAATTGCAAAAACCCAGAGGGGTATACAGATCAAAATTCTTATACTCTAACTAAACAAATAGCCAATTCTCGGTCTGCGTTGTACGCCCCTACAGACTGAGTCCTTAACAGTATAACTTATTACTTTAAAATCCTGTCTTTCAAGGATAAGTCCTATCTTTCAAGGACGAGCGTCCCTTTTTTTTTTTACTTTTCCTCTATTTCAAGGATATCTCTCCCTTTCTTTCAAGGGTAATCGTTTCCTTCCTTCAAGAAACAGGGATCTCTACAGACGTCTCTTCTTACCTCCCTTTCAACAATCTGCCTGGCCTGTTTTCAGGGTTCAGGTTTTCGAAATCTGTCTCCCTTTTCTGTCAAGCTGAAAGAGGAAGTGATAACAAAAATTTCCAACTCAACCCTGAAATGAGTCTTAACAGATTGCAGTACTCCCGCCGAGACAAACAGACTACACTACTGTACTTGTCCAAGGAGGAACCCCTTTGGTGACTAAGCGCCACTGATAACTGGCCAGTTAGGGTCCGTTCTTAGAGAGCCATTGTGTTTTTGTCCGTTTACTCACCGGTAGGTAGTAAGTGATCTCGGTGGAACCTCCAAGTTTTACTGTCCGAGTAAGACTCTAAAACACAAGCAGTACCGTCAGATTGTTAGTTTAATTTTTACTTGCACAAGGGGAGAGCTGCCTGGACAAAGGCTAGGCCAACATCTCCACCAAACATCAGTGAATGCAGCATATTTATGCACTCAAACAAGCAAGCGTTCCATAAATCACGTGTAATGGTATTGTATCATTTTAAACACATTAAGAGTTTGCACAAGGACAATCAAAAGGTCAGCAGGACAGAAATATCTCTAGACAAGGTTCGTTAATCATATATTCTGTCAGGAGGTCCTGTCTGAATCTTGTTACCAAAATGATTTACTTACTCATGTCTGATCATCTTGTTACCAAGATGATTAGCTTACTCAATAGTTTTGCTTCTTTGTCTAGCGACAATCATTAATAGTTTATCTATTCTATAACCTTATGCCTCTCTTGTGCTAGTGAGTCGATTATAGCTGTTATCACATCCTCAATGTGGGTGGGTATTATGAAAGATCTCTTGGTCCTGGACACGTTGTGACACATTTACTTTTTCTTGCTTTAGCTACAACCTAAGCAAGTTTGTTCTTTTACTTGGCCATTTTATTCTACCCAGCATGCCAAGTATAATGTCAATTTCCACACTCTCTCCGATCAACTGAAAATTTTCGAGGTGTTCAGTCACCCAAGTATGTCATTTCTCAGATAAGGAGACCAAAACTGTGCACAGTACTCCAGGTGTGGTCTCACCAAAGCCCTGTACAATTGTAGTAAGACTTCCTTACTCTTGGTCTCCAACCCCTTTGTAATAAAGGCCAATAAATGCGATATGGTCTTTCCCGCGCAGCTTTAAAAAGAATTGCATTAAAAATAATGCAAACCAAAGGATACTGCATGGGGAGGGGGAAAAAAGAAAAAAAAGACTTGCATTTATATAGCGCCTTTCACGACCACCGGACGCACCAAAGTGCTTTACAGCCAATGAAGTACTTTTTGAAGTGTAGTCACTGCTGTAACGTAGGAAATGCGGCAGCCAATTTTGCGCACAGCAAGCTCCCACAAACAGCAATGTGATAATGACTAGAACATTTTTTTTTTGTGCTGTTGGTTGTGGGATAAATATTGGTCAGGACACCGGGGATAACAACCCTGCTCTTCTTCGAAATAGTGCCATGGGATCTTTTACGTCCACCAGCGTGGGCAGACGGGGCCTCGGTTTTAACGTCTCATCCGAAAGACGGCACCTCTGACGGTGTAGCGCTCCCTCGGCACTGTACTGGAGTGTCAGCCTGGGGTTTTTTTGCGCTCAAGTCCCTGGACTGGGACTGCGAACCCACAACCTGCTGACTCAGAGGCGAGAGTGCTACTCTACCCACTGAGCCACAGCTGACACTTTGCAAAGTTCGAGGATGTTGCACGGGGGAGGGAGGCATTCAAAATAATGCAAAGTTAGAGGATACTGCATGGGGAGGGAGGCATTAAAAATCTTTTCTTCTTAGGCAGTCCCTCGGAACCGAGGATGACTTGCTTCCACATTAAACACGAGTTCTCAGGTAGTCCAATGCGGGACCTACAGTCTCTGTCACAGGTGGGGTAGACGGTGGGTGGGGTGCTTGGGTTGACGTGCGCTCCTTGCGCTTGGCTTCCGCTTGTTCCCAGCGAAGAGACTCGAGGTGTTTGCTGCCTTCCCAGATGCTTCTCCTCCACTTTGTGCGGTCTTGGGCCAGGGATTCCCAGGTGTCGATAGGGATGTTGCACTTTTTCAAGGAGGCTTTGAGGGTGTCCTTGAAGTGTTTCCTCTGCCCACCTGGGGCTCTCTTGCCGTGTCGGAGCTCCGAGTAGAGCGCTTGTTTTAGGAGTCTCGTAGCGGGCATGCGGACGATGTGACCCCCTCCATCGAAGCTGATCGAGCGTGGTCAAAGCTTCGATGCTTCCCCAGCATTAAAAATAATGCAAAGTTGGAGGATACTGCATGGGGAGGGAGGCATTCAAAACAATGCTAAGTTGGAGGATACTGCATGGGGAGAGAGGCAGTCAAAACAATGCTAAGTTGGAGGATACTGCATGGGGAGAGAGGCATGAAAAACAATGCAAAGTTGGAGGATACTGCACGGGGAGAGAGGCATTCAAAATAATGCAAAGTTGGAGGAAACTGCACGGGGAGAGAGGCATTCAAAACAATGCTAAGTTGGAGAATACTGCATGGGGAGAGAGGCATGAAAAATAATGCAAAGATAGAGGTTACTGCACGGGGAGAGAGGCATGAAAAATAATGTAAAAATTGGAGAATACTGCACGGGGAGAGAGGCATTAAAAATAATGCAAAGTTGGAGGATACTGCACAGGGAGAGAGGCATTAAAAATAATGCAAATTTGGAGGATACTGCATGGGGAGGGAGGCATTCAAAACAATGCTAAGTTGGAGGGTACTGCATGGGGAGGGAGGCATTCAAAACAATGCTAAGTTGGAGGATACTTCACGGGGAAAGAGGCATTAAAATAATGCAAAGTTGGAGGATACTGCACGGGGAGAGAGGCATTCAAAACGATGCAAAGTTGGAGGATACTGCACGGGGGAGAGAGGCATTCAAAATAATGCAAAGTTGGAGGATATTGCACGGGGAGGCATTAAAATAATGCAAAGTTGGAGGAGGATACACGGGGAGAGAGGTATTAAAAATAATGCAAAATTGGAGGATACTGCACGGGGGAGGGAGGCATTAAAAATAATGCAAAGATAGAGGTTACTGCACGGGGAGTGAGAGAAAGAGAAAGGCGTGTAGATGGGCATTTGTACGGTGCATGTCTTGTCCTTGCATGATAGTCGCAGTGTGAGGTTGTAACGTACGTACGTGCGTCTGACGTCGCGGCCGGCTCGCTGCGATGGCGGTTTGCTGCCTTTAAGGAGGCGACGGGCGGGCGAACGAGCGGCTGAGGGAGGGAAGCGGCTGAGTCTGTCTGAGCTGACCGAGCGGAGGGCCACATCGCTCCGATGGAAAGATAAAAATAAAACCACCTCACCACCACCAAACCCAAACGGTATTTGGCCTAGAACAGCAATGCTGATGATGGGCACCGGGCGCGGGAGTGAGGAGAACAGGCTGTGTTTGTATTTGCAGCGGGAGGAAAGGCTTAATGGAGGCGGGCGGGTGAGCCGGTCTGAGGCCTATCGGCCCGGGGCTCGCTGGTTGGTTAGATGGTTAAGGATGGCGTTAATTGATTTATTTTTATACTTGGTGTCCCCCTTTTTTGAATTAGATGTTTATTTATTTATATATCTATATATAATGTGACCGGCTGTGACCACAGTAGGGAATGCGGCCAGATCCAGTGCTGGAATAATGGCTGTGCTGCTGGAGAGAGCTGGTCCCTCAGTCAATATTTACAACTCCCAGCAAGAATTTAATATCCTTAACAAATCAGCCAGGGTTGGTGAGCTCACTATTGCTTTCTAACCCAGCTTCAGTTGGGGTTAATTTGTCGGGTGTTTTGATTGATTAATTAATTTAATTTTTGATCTGTAAAAGCTTTTGTGTGTGTGGTGTGTTTTTTTTTAAACAATGCAATTTTTGTTTATATTTTTTAAAATCTATTTCAGGCCGAGCCTTCATTTACACACACAGCACTCAGTTGGTTTTCTTTTTTTGCCGGCTGTTGTTCTGCACCATTCCTGGGGAAGGAGGAAAAAGGGAAGGAAGGGGGTTGGCTTTTCCTCCAATTCTCACGTTGAGGAGGAGGAGGAGGAGGAGCAGCGTGCAGGGGTGGGGAGGGAATCTTAATTTCCGTCGGTGGGATCTGAATTTGGCAGGAAGTTTGAGAGGGGGAAAAGTGTTGCGCATGTGCAGGATGCCATCCATTATTCTGCAAAAAAAAATTAAGAGGATCTAAAGGTGGACGCAGCCGTTTTAAAACCTTGTAACGATGCACACATACACGCACAAAAAATCACCTTTTTTAATGGCAAATCTCGCCCAATTTGCTGCATAAGTGGTTTAAGCCTTGATTGCAGATCACACCACCGGGGGTAAAACGTATTGTGATGTTTAAAAGAAATTCTGAGCTAAATCTGTCAGGGCTGTAGTCTAATGGGCAGGCGATCATTTAATAGTACAACAAAAAGCAATATTTTTGCTTAATTTTATTATTTGCAATACCAAATTTTTAAAGCTTATGATTATTTTGTGTGTTTTTTTTAGGATTACCCTGAATATTGAATTATGAGGCGCCTTTGTTGCACTCCCCAGTGTTCCTGGTTTGCTGCTATCTTGTTAGGATTTTAAACGCTCCCCCCCCTCATCCAGCTGCTCCTGAAAACACACATGGTGCATTGTTGTCGTTCCCCAGATCGTATCTGTTCACCAGAGCTGCTCAGTAACCTTCAGCAAAGCGGATCAGCGACCTCTAGGATAAATATAAAGTAGTTTGTTTTCCAGACCTACTGCCCTTGTTTCTGCTGCGGCTGCACTGCAAACATGGAACCCTGCATGGAGTATTTCTTGGCCCAAGTGCTGCAGAAAGACATGGGACGTCGGCTGCAAATTGCTCAAGAGCTGATGGAATACATCACAGATCGTCAGAAATCCTCTGACCTGGAACAGGACCAATCAATGCTTGATCGAATGGTTGATGGCCTTGGTACTGGTTGGATAAACTCCAGCAACTTTAAGGTATGATTATGTTTAACAGCTGTAATATCCAGACTAGACTTTCTTTTCCTAACAAAGATTTTAATATATTCATCTTTTGCGGTTTGTTTTTCTGATTTCAATAATCAATTTATTGCCTTTACCAAATGGTCCTTTTTATAATGGATTCTAATCACTCTTAATAATTCCAATCTTCATTGCAAAGATAAACATTTAACATTTTTGTTAGGAAAAGTGAGTCTGGACATATAATCTATTTTATTAAAAAAAACATTTGAATGTTCTGTCTCAGGAACTTGCCCTGCTCCCTCTTGAAGGTCTGCAGAGAATCAGACTCATTGCCAAAGCATGCAATCAGTTTTCCCAACCCTATCCATCTCAAATAACCTGTCCAACTGGAAAGAATCTAGAAACTACTCCCATCTTTTTTTTGAAAATCTCAATTGTATTTCTGTTAAGCCTTTGTTTCTCATGAAAACGACTGCATCTCTTGGAGCCTATCATGATGGATAAGAGCTCTAAAACTAGGTATCGTGTTGGTCCTCTTCTCTGTACCTCCTCTAGGGGCCCATTGTTTGTTGGTACCAAAACCAGGCATAATACTAATGTTGTGCAGTGTCCCAAGGAGACAAATTTGTTGCAGTGAAGCGATCAATCATAAGCCGTGGTATAATTGTGTCATTGTAAATTTTGAGGAAATCATGGATTAGTTGTAGTAAAACTGTCAAATGTGGAAATCAAAGTAGAAATCATGAGCAGTCACACATGTTTTGTAAGGCTGTTGCCTATGATGTGCTGTTGGTTTTGCCATGGCTGTCTCACCTTGGGGGACAGTAGATTTTGCTGCTTTTTGGGGATTGTCAATCCCTGGCTGTTGAATCTGAGGCTTTCTAGGCAAGATTACTGGAAATGCTATTTTTGGGGAATGTCCAATTTCTGTATTCAATTAATGTGCATGGTATTTCTTCAATGTGAACTACAAAGCCAACTGAATACTACAAATGGGAAGCATTCAGCTTCATAAATCCCAGGTGAATCTGCTGGTCGTTTTTAGGCTATCCGAGGCTTTGTAAATCAGAATACCGTGTATGTGGATTAAGTTTTAAAATTCTGTGCAGGTCCAATTGTAAATGCGCCCCAAGTAATTCTCTTCAAATCCAAATCCTTGTCAGAGGTAGTGCATGCTCAGTGTGCAACAGAAGGATTCTGTTTCAGATCTCTCCAAGGAAATTAAGATGGAATGAGAGGTGCATGAACCCAGCATCTGCGACAAATGTATAAATTTATTCAAATGATTACAAGTTTGTTCAAATTTTTATCTAAAATGTTTCATTTTCTCCCCTCTTGTCCTGAAGGCTGGTGAAGGCAGCACTCTGGACCTCACACAAGTGGCTGTTCTTCATGCGAGTTTAGACCACAAGTGTTGGCAGACTGCTCGTCCCAATCCCATCATGTTCCTGCCCAATGTCCATGTGTACTTTCCACCTGGGGTTATGGTACAGAGATCTTGACTGGGAGCTTGGTGCTTATGTATTTTATATCTGCCTAGCCCACAGCACAGAGGTCAGTTGCAGCAGCCTTGCCCCTTTCCCTGAAATTGGCTAACTCAAAATAATTGAATGTCGAACCAGCTTGGTCACTGTGGCTCAGGAACACACCAAGTCGTGCATTTGCCCACTGAGACATGGGGCCAACCAGTTTCATTAAAAAAAAAAGTACAATCTCTAGCAGCACAGTGAATTGAGGTTTTAGGATTGTAATCTTATTACAGGTAGACTACCTTTTATCCGAACTTCCGAAAACCGAAACCCTCTAAAAACCGAAGGTTTTTTCGTTCAGCGTAAGTCGTGCGCACGACATGACCAGAGTGGCGCACGACCCCAACCCCCGCCGACGACCCCCCCGCTGACGCCGACCCCCCCGCCGACCCACCCCCGACAAATTTCCCAGTCTTATAAAATACCTTCCGAAATCCGAAATTTTCCGAAAACCGAAACACGGCTGGTCCCGAGGTTTTCGGATAAAGGATAGTCTACCTGTAGTAAGAAATTTGTCCATCCTATTTACTGCGAAGGATATGTATACCAATAGATACATTTACAAATGTCTTTCTTTAGCAACTTGTACGGTATTTATTTGCAATCAGTGACTATTTTGTATTGGTCTTCGGTCCTCCAACACTGTCACCTCCAGACTCAACTATTCCAATTTTGTCCTGGCTTTCCATCTTCACGAGTCATAAACTTCAACTCATCCAAAACTCTGCTGCCATATCCTGTCCCAATGGCTTACATTGGTTCCTGGTTCTCCAACACCTCCAATTTAAAATTCTCGTCCATCAGTTTAAAATTCCTTCATGGCCTTGCCCCAATCTATCTCTGTAACCTCCTCCAACCCTACAGTTTTGCCCTTGTGGAGTTTGACTAGTATTGACAATTTCCCTTCGTGATATGGATTAGTATATTTTTATAAAGCATTTCCATTCATGTGAAAGGGGGGAAAAAAAAGCTTTACTGTTCAGTAGAAATAACATTCTTTTGAAATTGTCAAGAAACACAGAATAATTTGCTGCCTCTTTTTTAAGTAGGAATATATGGGTAATTCTGTAACAGCAATGGGGTGCTGTGCTCGCAGAGAGTATGATATCTCAGAATTACCCCTCATTACATCGGAACCTATTGTGAGTGTGTTAGTATCGGAGATAACTGGGCTCCAAGTATACACACTTGCATGTGGAATCCTGTGAATGTTCCACGCATGTATTTGGTATCTTGTTAGGAAAGCTACAAAGTATTTATCCTGGAGACCCACCCTTCATGTCATGGAACCAACCAGGGAAGAGGCTATTTTAGATCTTGTGTAATGAGACAGGGTTAATTAGCAATCACATAGTAAAGGATCCTCTGGGGCAGAGTGATCATAATATGATAGAATTTCACTTTAATTTTGAGAGTGACTTGCCTAAGTCCGAAACTAGAGTCTTAAACTTAAATTAAGCCAATTATATAGGTATGAGGGGTGAGTTGGTTAAGGTAGATTGGAAAAATAGATTAAAAGGTTTGGCGGTAGATAAGCAGTGGCTAGCATTTAAAGAAATATGTCACAATTCTCAACCAAAATACATTCCATTGAGAAACAAACAAAACCTCCACTGGAAAAGTGATCCAACCGTGGCTAACGAAAGAAGTTAAGGATAGCATTAGATTGAAAGAAGAAGCTTCTAATGTTGTAAAGAATAATGGTAAGCCTGAGGATTGGGAGAGTTTCAAAAACCAGCAAAGGTTGACCAAAAAATTGATAAGGGGAAAAAATAGAATGAGAGAAAACTAGCAAATAATAAAAGCAGATTGTAAGAGCTTCTACAAGTATGTAAAAAGGAAGAGTAGTAAAAATAAATATTGGTCCCTTAGAGGCTGAGACAGAAGAAATTATTATGGGGAATAAGGAAATGGCAGAAATGTTAAACAAATATTTTGTATCTGCCTTCACAGTAGAAGACACAAGAAGCATACCAAAAATGGTGGGGAACCAAGGGTCTAATGAGGGTGAGGAACTTAACGTAATTAATATAAGTAGAGGAAAAAGTACTAGAGAAACTAATGGGACTAAAAGCCGACAAATCCCCTGGACCTGATGACCTACATCCTCGGGTTCTAAAAGAGGTGGCTGAAGAGATAGTGGATGCATTGGTTTTGATCTTCCAAAATTCCCTAGATTCTAGAATGGTCCCAGCAGATTGGAAGGTTGCAAATGTAACACCGCTATTCAAGAAAGGAGGGAGAGAAAAAACAGGGCGCTACAGGCCAGTTAGCCTGACATCAGTCATTGGGAAAATGCTGGAATCCATTGTTAAGGAAGTGGTATCAGGGCACTTAGAAAATCATAACATGGTTAGGCAGAGTCAACATGGATTTATGAAAGGGAAATCATGTTTGACAAATTTATTATTTTTGAGGATGTAACTAGCAGGGTAGATAAAGGGGAACCAGTGGATGTAGTATATTTGGATTTCCAAAAGGCGTTCGATAAGGTGCCACATAAAAGGTTATTACACAAGATTAGGGCTCATGGGGTTGGTGGTAATATAGTAGCATGGATAGAGGATTGGTTAACGGACAGAAAACAGAATAGGGATAAACAGATCTTTTTCAGGTTGGCAGGCTGTAACTAGTGGGGTACCGCAAGGATCAGTGTTGGGGCCTCAGCTATTTACAATCTATATTAATGACCTAGATGAAGGGACCGAGTGTAATGTATCCAAGAATTTGCTGATGATACAAAGCTAGCTGGGACTGTAAGCTGTGAGGAGAACACAGTCTGCAAAGGGATATAGATAGACTGAGTGAGTGGGCAATAAGGTGGCAGATGGAGTATAATGTAGGGAAATGTGAGGTTATTCACTTTGGTAGGAAGAATAGAAAAACAGAATATTTTTTAAATGGTGAGAAACTTTCAAATGTTGGTGTCCTTGTGCAAGAAAAGTTGCCATGCAGGTACAGCAAGCAATAAGGAAGGCAAATGGCATGTTGGCCTTTATTGCAAGGGGGTTGGAGTATAAGAGTAAGGAAGTCTTGCTACAATTGTACAGGGCCTTGGTGAGAGCACACCTGGAGTACTGTGCACAGTTTTGGTCTCCTTATCTAAGGAACATAGAAACATAGAAGATAGGAGCAAGAGTAGGCCATTCAGTCCCTCGAGCCTGCTCCGCCATTCAATGTGATCATGGCTGATTATCCAAATTCAGTACCCGGTCCCTGCTTTCTCCCCATACAAGGATGTACTTGCCTTGGAGGTGGTGCAACAAAAGTTCACTAGATTGATTCCTGGGATGAGAGGGCTGTCCTATGAGGAGAGATTGTGTAGAATGGGCCTATACTCTCTGGAGTTTAGAAGAATGAGAGCTGATCTCATTGGCACATACAAGATTCTGAAGGGGATTGACAGGGTAGATGCTGAGAGGTTGTTTCCCCTGGCTGGAGTGTCTAGAACTAGGGGGCATAGTCTCAGGATAAGAAGTAGACCATTTAAGACTGAGATGAGAAGGGATTTCTTTACTCGGGGTTGTGAATGTTTGGAATTCTCTGCCCCAGAGGGCTGTGAATGCTGAGTCTTTGAGTATATTCAAGGCTGAGATCGATAGATTTTTGGACTCTAGGGGAATCGAGGGATATGGAGATTGGGCTGGAAAGTGGAGTTGAGGTCGATGATCAGCCATGATCTTGAATGGTGGAGCAGGCTCGAGGGGCCGTATGGCCTACCCTTGCTCTTACTTCTTATGTTCATCTGAAATATGCTTCTTGCAATTGACTTAAAAAAAAAAAGTGCAATAGCAAGTTGTTTCCATAAACCATCTCCCTATCATGCCTCGTTTTATTCTTCCAGTTTGCCTTTCCTGATGTACACTTGCTGGGTTAGAAATCCCCAGGCATTGCTAGCAGTCTGTTGCCTTGAAGAATGGCCAGTTCAGCATGTGTGAGGACAGAGACAGTAGGATATTTGAGCATAGTGGCATCACAGACAAGCCCCTGTTTTCACCTGATCATCTGTGCACTTTTCCAGAGGGGTTAAAGGATCGTGAACAGCATTGGGAAGTCTGGCTAAGTTTCCCCCCCCCCCCCCCCACCTTTATTTCTACTTACCCAGGATCACTGAGGCAACTTATGGTGCTCCACTTCTTCCTTGGCTGAAATTGTCTAACTCAGCATAGTGGCTTGGTATGAGTTGCAGTCCCTCAGAGCTTTGAAGGGAGTGTGTGGGTGTATGCAGTTTTAATAGCCACATTTTTCCCTTCATGGGTTGCTTGCCAATACGTTATCCCCTCCAGCTTGCAGTCTAGATGCATGTTTTTCCCCCAATGCCACCCCCATCATTTAACCAGTTATTCGTATAATCCTTTGTGGAACTCTGTTTCTAGATTAATGTACCTTTTCTCTTTCTCCCACCGCCCCCCCCCCCCCCCCCCCCCAAAAAAAAAAATCAAAGACGGTTACATTTGCTGTAATCCATATGCACAATATGGCTCTGATAAGATGTATATGGATCACCACTGCCTCTGTATTGTCAAACAGCTTGTCCAACATCCAGTTTTGGATGAGCCACATTTTCCTCCTGTTAACATTGGGTAGACTGAAGTTATTGTCTTTGGCCCCCGCTACAACTCTGTACCCTCGCCACTGTTTCCATCCCTTTCCTTGGCCACTGTCCGGTTGAACGAGACTGTTTGCACCTTGGTGTCCTATTTGACCTCGAACTGTGCTTCTGACTCCATAGGGGGAAAAATTCAGTTGGTAGTGCCTCCCGTTAGTGCCTTAAGAGGGCGCTAAGTGGGGCACAAACCAACTAGCGCCCGGGCACGGCATTGCCCACGCCTCCCGCAAAATTCAGCGGGAGGTTAGTGGTGGCGCTAACCGGTAGCGCCCTGCACCGCTGGTGATGATGTCATTGGTGTGCGCAGCGCCCCGCTCACGCCCCAGCCACGATCTTCAGGAGCGCCCCTGATTTACCACTGGACGCTTTGTCCGACGGGGTCGGGGGGGGGGGAGGGGGGGCGTACCTGCGGCTGGGGTGACTCAATTTAAAGGCGAGGTGCGGGGCGGCCATTTTTGTTGTTGGCCACCTGCCAGCACCTGCCTGCGCTCCCGTCCCCGGCCTCCTGAACCCCCCCCCGGGCGGAGTGCCGGCTGCGCTCCAAGAGCCCGGCACTTCTCTTGGGTGCCAGGCTCTTTTGCCTGCACTCCCGATCCCCGGGGGCCCAGCTGGGCCCCAGGTCGCGCTGCACAAGGCCCCTCTCCTTTTAAGAAGGGGAGGAAGGCCTGCAATACCACGGCGCGACGTGCCACAGCGTGTGGCGCTGCGGCACATAACACTGCAATATTGACTCCCAGCGCACCAAGAGGGATGCGGGGCGCTTCCAGTAGCGCCCCCCTTCCCTCTTGGGGCGCAGCCGCTCAATTTCCGGCGCGGGGGTGCTAATTTTTCCGGGGCGCGAAGTTAGCGCCTCAATTGTGGCGCTACTCAATTTTTAGCCCCATATCTTTTCCAGCATACATCTAACATCAGCCACCTTTGCCCCTGCCTCAGCTTATCTGCTACCTAAACCCTCATCCATGCATTTGTTACTTCCAGACTCATCTATTTCATTGCAGTCCTGGCTGGCCTCTCGTCTCTACTGTAAACTTCAGCTAATCTAAAACTCTGCCCTTATCCTGTCCCACTCTCAAATCACCCTAATACTTTATGACCGATTAAAATTTCTCATTCATGTTTAAATCCCTTCATGGCCTGGCCTTTCTGTATTTCTAAGCTTCTCCAGCTCTACAAAGCCCCCAAAACACACTTCCTCTGGCTTCTTGTGGGTGTCTCTTTCCCCCCCCACCCCCTCCGGCATCCTTCACCCACCATTGGAAGCCATGCATTCAGCTCTCTAGGCCATAAACTCTGGAATGCCCTCAATCTTTCTGCCTTTCTACTTCCCTCTCTGTTCCTTTTTCAGATTCTCCTTAAAACCTGCATCTTTTGAGCAAGCTTTTGGTCACACCTGATAGCTCCTTCTTTGGCTCAGCATAATTTTTGTCTCTCTAAGCTTCTGTGAAGCACCTTGGGACACTTTTTTCTACGTGGAAGTTGTTGATCACGGTGCTTGTAAATTTCAAGAAATTCACACCTCTACTGGTTCGTTTGCCAAGTGTGATATTGAGCCATACAGAAAGATGATTTCACACTTGGCTCCTTGCTGAGTTAAGGTATCTTAGTTGGGGCAGCATTAGGGGCAATGCAGATGGCCCTGGTGCTTGGGTTAGGAAGGGGGAAATTAGGAACGGTTTTTGCTCCTGACTGCAATTAACTGATTACTGCTGCAAAGAGTGGGCATGTGAATGTTGAGTGAAGACAAGATTGAGCTTGGAATTGATGCCCTTTGGTAAATAGACTCTTTAATATTCACTGTCTCGGCTCATACATGAAGAGTGGTTATTTGGGCAGAGCGCCTGGTGTTTATGGAACCATACTCCACCATGAGCCCATGCCTTCTGGAGAAAAGATGACCACATTGATTTTTTTTTTTCCTTTTTAAATCAAAGAATTGTTTTAATAGAACAAGCTGTACATTTACTCCTTTTTTGTTTCTAATGGTAATGCTTCTTTCTGTCTGTAAAATGTCTAACATAAGTGCTGCTTGTGAAGAAATTTCTCTTGTGGGGTAAGAGAGATGTCTGTTTTAATCCCGCAAGGTGTGATTCTGGGATAGTCTTGTTGTGTAGCCTTATGATTTAAATTAGTGCTATTTTAAGAGTAGGGAAAAATATTTTAAAAAAGGAATGGGGGCGGGGGGAAGGGAAGTTGCTTTAGTAATGGATGCTAGTAGGTTGAGAAGTGGAATATTTTAAATTCTATTCTACATGCAGATTGTTTTTCAATTTCTTTTGGTTATGTTTATACATTTTTTTCCTTAATTTTGTAAATGATCCCTTCTCGCAAGTCCACCCAGCCTTGCAACTCTGCTGTCAAATGGGCAGGTTGATGGTCTGATCGTAAACGGTCGGCAGCAGAATCCAGGACCCTCGGGGAAACTTTCACCCCACTTGACTTGGCTTAGATTGCAAATTGAGTAGTGTGTGGTTGAACCTACAATCCTACCAGCCAATGGATCTGAGCATGAATGATTTTTGTAGTCTAATGGCATGTTTTTTCTTTATTTATTTAAAAAAAATCTTGAGTTAAAGCATGACAATGATCGTAAGTGGCAAGCTGGTTTCTAAAATGGTGTTCACCTACCTAGAGACATGCAAGTAATCTTTTTTGAACTAAAATTAAATTTCTTTTGGGGCTTTTTTAAATAACAAAAGGAGACTGCAGCTATTTTTTTGAGGGCAAAAATCTGCTTTAATTAAAAAAAAAAAAAAAAAAAAAAAATATACAGCTAGTTTCTCTTCTCTCCCTTTCCTGGCGTTTTACTGTGTTGGTTTCATGAGAGGACCGTCTGCTTTTGGTACCTTACTCAAGTAACCATGTGGGAGCCTTGACTGTGAGTGTTGGCAGGCTGTTTGCACAGAGTATCCAGCCTGCTCCTGTCATCACCTGATGTCCACACAGATAGATTAGCTCCCAGCACCTGTTGTCTTCACTTCCCCCAAACCTAGGGGAACGGAGGCCAATTGTACCAAAGCAAGATACTGCGATTGCTGGAAATCTGAAATAAAAACAGAAAATGTTGGAAATACTCAGCAGGTCAGACAGCATCTGTGGTGAGAGAAACAGTTAATATTTCCGATCGATGACCTTTCGTCAGAACTGGAAAAGGTTCGAGATGTAGCAGGTTTTAAGCAAGTGCAGGGAAAGGGGGGGGGGAGAGGAGGAAAGAACAAAAGGGAAGGTCTGTGATAGGGCGGAAGGCAGGAGTGATTAAATGGCAAGGGATGATGGTGCGAGGTGAAAGGAGATGGTAATGGGACAAGTGAAGAAACAAAAGATGGGTCTTGAAGAGGTGTAAATGGGAATATCAGAATCCTCAGCAACAGCTGCTGTCTGGGGGGAAAAATGGGGTAGAGGTTATGATCTCAATGTTGAGTCCGGAAGGCTGTAAAGTGCCTAATCGAAAGATGAGGTGCTGTTCCTCGAGCTTACATTGAGCTTCATTGGAACAATGTAGGAGGCCGAGGTCAGAGTGGTCCAGAGAATTAAAATGACAGGTGAAATGTAGTACCCTGCTGTCTTCCTGGCTGCGAACAGCTAACGCAGTCAACCTGGACCATTCTAGTCCGTATGGCTCAGCTACTTACTGAATAAGCTCACTTAACGGGTCAGAAGAACAATTTCACTTTTTTCGGGTTGTATTTCCCCTTTTCTCTGTTCATCAGCTTAAAGGGCAAGCTGGCTGCTCCCAGTTCTCCACCAATACAGATCTAAATAGGTTGCCAGAACATGCATGAATGGCCTGGTGATGACACTCCCTCTAGTTATACATTTCTGTGGGGAAGGGTTTGTGTGTCAGCTAACACCCCACCACATTGAGTGCTTTGTCACTGCACTATACCTACCATGTCATCTTTTAATTGGAAGCTTTTAATTGAGTCTTGGGTACATTTTCTTTCCAAACTGTACTTTCTAAAGCTGCTCATTGTCAAAAGGTAACCTGATTGCAGAAAGTGTTCAAAGATTTGCACCTGGAACTTTGGTTGAAAGTTGCATGTTAACGTTTTGAGATATCTATTTGTGCTGCAAGGTTCCAGTTTTTATTGATTTCATAGAAGGGCAGACTTGTAACTTTGACACTGGCAGATAATTTTGCAATCCCCCTCACCGTATATGCAGGCACATTTTATAAATGGAAACTTCATATTCTGATAAATTGCAACAGAGTAGAATTGTAATATTTGCCTGGTTTTTTTTTAAAGTAAAAATCTTCCCAAAGTTACACTTGCACACCTCAAAGCAGCTGGTGCAAAAATCCCTTGGGGTGATTCATCTGCTGTTTTCTTATCTGTGGGGAAATGTCTAGTCTACACTTTCTGTCCTGCTGGCAAATCCAAGATTAGAACTGGTGGGTGTGAACCAGTGTTTCCTCACGTTGGCACATAGTATAGCAATTATCTAAGTAACTTCAGTAGAAGAACATGTTGCTTTTGCAAACCTACAGATGCAACATTAAAACATGTTTTTGCAATTGCTATTAAGTAGCATTAGTTGTTTGCTTACACTCATGCTGTCTAAGATTCCATTTTATTATTGAAACATTCCTGTTCATTTACTGCAGGACGGACACAATTTTATTTTAATGAATTTGGTTTGGTATACTATTCTCATCTGATTTGGTTAGTATAATTTAAATATGACCAGGCTAAGGAAATTCAACAACAACTTGCATTTATATAACTCCTTTACTGTAGTAAGATGCTTCACAGGAGCGTTATCAAACTTGTTACAAAATTTGACACCAGGCCACATTAATAGATATTAGAACAGATGACCAAAAGCTTGGTCAGAGGTAGGTTTTAAGGAGTGATTTTAAAGGAGGAGAGAGGGGTTTAGGGAAGGAATTCCAGAGCGTAGGGCCTAGGTGGCTGAAGGCACTGCCGCGAGTGGTGGAGTGAAAGAAATCGGGGATGTGGAAGAGGCCAGAATTGGAGGAGCACAGAGATCTCGGATGGTTGTAGGGCTAGAGGATGTTTGAGAGAGGGAGGGGCAAGACCATGGAGGGATTTGAACACCAGGACGAGAATTTTAAAATCGAGATGTTGCTGCAGCAGGAGCCAGTGTAGGTCAGCAAGCGCAGGGGTGATGAGTGAGTGGTACTTGGTCCAAGTTGGGATACGGGCAGCAGAGTTTTCGATGAGCTGAATTTGAGTGTGGTAGGTGGGAGGTTGGCCAGGAGGGCATTGGAATAGTCAAGTCTGGAGGTGACAGAGGCATGGATGAGGTTTTCAGCGTCCATAAACAGTGCCATAGTTAGACAATGCAGTTAAATTTGGGTGAAGCAGGCTCTTTAGTTCTCTTAATCTCATTGTTCCTGAATGCCAAACTTGTCATCTTCCTATTGTAGATAGGACCTCAATGATGGATATAAATACATTGCTTTTAGCCTCTTAATTATTGCATCAGACAGATTATCGAATTAGCATTGTGAATGTAAATTTTATTGGTGGAAAAGGCTGGAGTGGAATTGGATTCAGACACCATGGGTTGTAATTTGCGACCCCCCCCCGCCCCCCACTGGTGCGTACGAGGTGCACACGCACCCGTAGGGGCTGCGCAAGTTCCGGATTTAGGCATGCGAAGCGCATGTGCTAAAACCTGGAACTTGTGATCTGTTAAGAATCTTGACAGATATCCGCATCCCCGGGAAAAGGGCCTCCATGGGCAGAGAGTTGGGCTTCTGTACATGCGAACGCCCGTGAAATTCTTGCGCCTGGCAAAAGGCCTGCTTTTACCAGTGTAAGAGTTTGACAACATTTTTTCTTTTTTAAAAATCATTTTATACATTAAAAACCCTGTCCAATAAGTTATTTATTTTTAGCCCCGTTAAAACATATACATTTTTCCAAAAATTAAATGGCATTTTAATTTTTAAACGTTACTTTTTTTTGCTTATTTCATGTATTCGTGTATTTTTTAAGTGATCCCCATTCATACTTATGGGGATTCTGTACGTACGAAACGCCCATAAGTATGAATGGGGATTCCCCTTCTTTCATTGGTTGGGCTGGCCCACGTGATCCCAGGGGCGCTTGCGAACCACATGCGCCCCGGGATACGTGGGCCCCTCTCCGCGGGTACCCGGAGAGGCTCAGGAGTGCGAGTCTCCGTACCTCCCAGACCACCGGGTAAATTCGTAATTTTTTTTGCAGGTCGGAGGCATCCGCCCGTGGGACGCCTCCAACGTCAAATTTTGGGCCAATAGGAATATAGCAAGGAAAATGACTTCTTCTGGAATTATAGCGGGGGGGCGGGGGCGGGCAGAGAGACTGTTAACAAAAATATTTGTTTTATTAGCCCTCCCTTCAAAAACAGCTAACTGTTTATGCAGGCCAAATCCACACTATTTGAGGTTAAAGAAATCAGAATTCTGTGATTTCTGCACGATTATGTGTACTACTGCTACTCACGATACATCCTAAAAGCTCAATGTTGGTAGAAAAATGTGCTCGTGTCTCTGTCCAAATTCTGCTGAGGGAGTTGGATAATTACTGTAATCAAATGAGTTTCTGTTTCAAGCTAGTAACATTTCATTATGACACCGTGGTAATTCTAATCCTCTACTAAGATTAGTTGCTGTGGGTGAAATGTATCTTGCTCGGTGATGACATGGAATAGTGGCTGACTGAGGTTGGTGTAAAATGAGGTCACTGACTAAAGCTGAGAATTACACTGTCTGCTGTTATAACTGGTTTCTGAGTAGTACAGTAATCTAGCCTTGCCACCGGGATACATGGCTTTATTTCGTTTTTCTCCATCCTGCAACAATATTTTCTGGAGGTTTTAATTGTGTCACTGATTTTTCTACACTTTTTTTCCTTTTTTGTTCCTTTTGACATTTTACCGGAGTATAATTTGTTCAACCGGTGTGGCACCTGTGTGCCTTCATTAAGCCAAGTACGTACCATTTTCTGGCCAAGCATGTGGCATTCCTAGTCTTCTGCTTGACTTAAGAAAACTACTGGGCACTTGGTTGGAGTATAAAACAAGGCTTTAATCAACTGTTTCACAACCATGAGCTCTAGTTACATCACTAGTTCCTGGTTACAGAAACATCCTGAGCAAGCTGGGCCCACGCCCGAGTATTTATACTCCTTGGACGGTGCCACCAGCTGGCCGCCCAGTGTTCTCTCATGAGTGATTTCTACATGAATGGTAAGATTCAGGACACTGCTCTCTTTCTGATGATTAAGAGATGCAAGAGGATACCATTGTCTTTTGAACATAAATGCCCCTGTGGCTGATTTTTTTTAAAAAGTCAGGAAAACATTTCTTTATGAAGGGGGAATATGTATTTGTCAAAGGGTTTCCTAATTTATGGCATTGGGGGCAGAATATGAAAGAGCAAGAAGTAATTTTGTATATATGTAATAAAACTGCCCTGCACAGATCTTTTAAAAATACATTGAGCATATCTAATCAATAGCTTTTGGTAAATATCAAAATCAGTCACTTTTGATATATTTCAGATGTATTCTGTTAAGATCACTGCCCTCGCTCTCTCTTTGAATTGCTGCACACTAACATCCTACAGGTCTGCCAACAAGGCAGATGGAATACAATACTGGAAAGTGTGAGGTTATGCACTTTGGCAGGAAAAATCGTCGAGCAAGTTATTATCTTAATGGCAAGAAACTGGAAAGTACTGAAGTACAAAGGGATCTGGGGGTCCTGGTGCATGAAACTCAAAAGGTTAGTATGCAGGTGCAGCAAGTGATTAAGAAGGCCAATGGAATGTTGGCTTTCATTGCTAGGGGGATAGAATATAAAAATAGGGAGGTATTGCTTCAGTTGTACAAGGTATTGGTGAGACCGCACCTGGAACACTGTGTACAGTTTGGTGTCCATACTTAAGAAAGGACATACTTGCTCTCGAGTCAGTACAAAGAAGGTTCACTCGGTCAATTGAGGGGATGGACATATGAGGAGAGGTTGAGTAGATTGGGACTCTACTCATTGGAGTTCAGAAGAATGAGAGGCGATCTTATTGAAACATTTAAGATTGTGAAGGGGGTGGATGCGGGGAGGATGTTCCCGATGATGGGTGAAACTAGAACTAGGGGGCATAGTCTTAGAATAAGGGGCTGCTCTTTCAAAACTGAGATGAGGAGGAACTACTTCACTCGGAGGGTGGTAGGTCCATGGAATATGCTGCCCCAAAAAGCTGTAGAAGCTACATCATTACATAAATTTAAAACAGAAATAGACAGTTTCCTAGAAGTAAAGGGAATTAAGGGTTACGGGGAGCGGGCAGGAATTTGGACATGAGTCTAGGTTCGGATCGGTCATGGCCCTGTGGGGAGCGGAGCGGGCCCAGGGGCCGTGTAGCCTGATCCTGCTCCTATTTCGTGTGTCTAATTCTGTTAGATTCAGGAGATGGCTCTGTGATAGTAGATTGGTGGTTAGGATCAGATCAGCCATGATCTTATTGAATGGCGGAGCAGGCTCGAGGGGCCGATTGGCCTACTCCTGCTCCTATTTCTTATGTTCTTATGTTCTTTAGGATCTTTCATTGTATTTTGCAGAGTAAGTGGTAGTAAGTATTGAGATTGGGAAGAAAATAGAAAGTTAATGTGTGGAGTTGAGCAAGTTTGCAGAAAGTAACGTAAGTGGCTGTGGCTGAGTTTGGATGAAGTCTACCTTTAATGGGCATGAATAAATACATTTATTTCTATTTGTTGTAAATGGTTTGGGAAGATTGGGATAAATGTCTAATGCAGATATTTTCCTGTTTTTAACTAAACTTTAAATGCTAATCTATAGTTTAGGATTTGTTAAAACTAAAAGGAAAATATTGCTGGCCCCGAAGTCCGCTTCCCACAAAGATCTCGCGATCTCTGTGGCGAGAAGTTTGACGCTTCCAATGTGCGGTTGAAATCAACATACTTTAGTGGGAATCCCATAACACGAGCTGCTGTGACGTCAACAAGCTATCTAAGCAGCCAATCGCATTGCAAAATTCTCACACGGAGCCACAAAATAGAAAGCACTAATAATCACTTTATAAAAAAAAAAAGTTACAGAGCGAAATAAAGATTGGGCCATCCACATTGGGTTAAGGTAGAAGCTGCAATATCATTAACAAGCTGAACATTTTTAAAAATTAATTTAAAAATCTAATCATTTTTAACTTAATGGAGACATTTGACAGACGACAAATATAAAATTAGTTTTTCAGGGCCATAACGGTTGTTTATCAGTAGCTATTACTTAGAGCGATGTTAAAAACCCATTTACACCTCATTTGAACGGGTCTAACTTTTTTTTTAATGGGGTTTCGAAAGAGTGATATTTGTTCAGAAAAGGATGTTTTTGTCGGATCAGTGATTGCGCTGATTGCTGGCCCGGGGCAGGGTCTACAGCACATCCTGTGGAGGAGCAGTGAATGACGGACCACAATTTCAGGATTTCCATGTTCACGTTGTAGTCAGTTTCAAAGACGAAATGACGGTGAATGCTGCCAGTTCGCCGTGGTCGGGACTGCAAATTCCAGGCCCTTCACTTTCTCCTAGTCAGTAGCTTTTTGCTTAAAATGTACGATTAATTCTGAGCCCATTAGGTGTAGTATATAATGAGGAGTACCATTCACCTTAGTGGGGCGTGATGCAAATGAAAATTCTGCGAGTTCTACCTGTGCTTTATTTTCTGTTATGCTCGTTTGTAGTGACCATGTGTGTCAACATTATTAAACAAGTCCAAAATAGAAGTAAAGTGGAAGAGCAAATATTCTCAAATTGTAACAATCGGTCAGTTATCTACTTGTGTGATTGCATAATCAATGTACTTCGCAAACCTTGTGCAACAGTTAGTCAGGCACATAAGTAATTTGCATCACTAATTTTCACGATGCCACGTTTCAAAGTAACTGTCACTTCCTGCTTGTCTAATGAAGGTAAAGTTGCTTGCTTCTGTTACTGACTTATTTTCAGCCCTCCTTGAATGGGATACAAAGCTGGAATTTCTGAGCTCCATCAAATTAATAACTGTACCATCAAAACTTTGTATTGAAGACGCTTAGCAATGCCATAGCCTCTACTCAAAGATTTGATTATCCATTGCCTATTTTAAATTTAGCTTAGCATTGAATTTTTTAAATGACATGTTTGGAGCTTGGGGCACAAGATGCGGATTGGATGTACTACGGGAAACTTTGTGCTATCCGGCACCGACGGGACCGAGCTGCTGCCGTCCCATCAAAACTGCCGGACAAACCAGCGCTAATGTTGAAACATACGGAGATTTTGAGCTCCGTATCTGGCAACAAACCCTGTTGCTTAGCAACAGCTTCTGAACAGTTGGCCGTACCTTGCAAGCGTCTCTGTAGCTTAGCAACAGCTTCAGCGAGACCTTGCAGAGCCTGACTGGTGGGGGGGACAAAAAGCAACGAAAAGAAAAAAACCTAACGAAACGGCTCCTGATTTTTGCCGGTGGCTCGAGCATTCCGGACAGTTAACCTCCGGATAAACCAAAGTTTCCTGTATGTAGCTGGATGTGTAGCTATCACATAAAACTAGATTATTTTTGACTTGCCTGCGGAACTAGATTGTATAAATATTGAATACATTTTTTCCATTTTAAAATTAGATACTTATGAACAACCATATGACTCCTTTTGCTTAAAATAGTGTACTACAGACACTGTAGGGAAGGAGAGATTGCAGTTTGTATTTACAATTCTGTGCAATTACGGTACCTCAAAGTTAGTTGTCCGACTCAAGCTGGAGTAGGAAAGGGAGGTGAACAAAGTCACCTTTTCAAAGCAATTTGTTTTAATGAAGCTTTTTAAGCTGTGGAGACATGTAGTAAGACAAAGGGGTTTAGGATAGGATTTTTGCATGTTGGGGGCAAGATGACCGGACAGAGGGCTCTGCCAGCGTTGGTAGCAGAGGATGTGGGCAGGGATGTAGGGTTTGAGAAGGATGCAGAAGTAGGATGGATCTATGGTGGAGGATTTTGAAGACCAGTATGAGGGTTTATAAATTCATGTGCTGGGAGATGGGAATCGGTAGAGGACATAAAAGATGGGGGTGATGGGTGAGTGAGATTTTGTGTGGAATAGAGTTAGAGTTATGAGCGAGTTTTCATTTCTGTAGGGTGAGACTTGAGAAGACACTGGGAAGGTTGTTTGAAAAGTTCAGTCAAGAAGTAACAAAGGCATGGGTGAAGGTTTCAGCAGCAGTGGGGTCAGATAGGGGTAGAGGTGGATGATGGTTTTTGGATTGAAATAGGCCTAAACCGAGTGGCTTTGTTGCTACTATTGACCTACAGGAAATCTAAACTTGGCCACAACTTGATCTTGGACAGGCAGTCTGACAGCGCAGTCTGACAGCACAGTCTTGGAAATGAGGTTGGTAGTGAAGAGATAAAACTGGTTATCGTCAGTGTGCATGTGAGGGCTATAATTCATTTTACCTTTTTCCCTAGAATTTAAAATTGCAATGACAAAGTCCTACATTTAGTGTTCCGAACTGTGGTTTGCCTGACTATTCTGAAAGGTATCTTTGGAGTCTGTCTGGTGAAATTTTAAAGCAGGCAGTTGTTTATAATGCGGTTAAAACACAAAGGGATGTGTTTACGGCACCAGGAAACAAAAGTTAATTGTTGGTTGGTGAGTTCTGGTTAGACTGAGCTGTTTCACTGATGAGACGCCTCGCTGTTATCACAGACTTCCAGATCAACATGTATAGTCATGGTATTTTCTTGTTTTGTTGCCAAGTGGCTAGAATCTGAAAAATGTTTCTAATGTTACAAGCAAATACCTGACTAAGTCAAAAACCTATTTCAATAAAAAAAGTGAAGCACATCATATTCTGATATTTTTTAAATCCTGCTATTAAATAACGTGGATTATTCGAGCTGAGACGGTCTTGCTTGAGATTTTAGAAACCAACCTTTCTGTCCATGACAACATTGTCATTTGTCTTTATCTGGCATTTTGCAACGTCTCCGGTTAAATTAAATCTAATTGAGAGATTATTATTTCAAAGTACAGGATACTCTCTTTTACCGGCACCTAAATAACCGGGAATCTCTTAACCGGCAAAATTCAGGAGTAGGTTCAGGTAAGTTTTACTTCATATTAGTAGCCGTGTAACCGGGGTTCCTGGATCTGTGGCCGTGTAACCGGGGTTCCTGCACCTGTTGCCGTGCAACAGGGACGCCGCCGTGTGCGGGGCTCTCGTACCTTAGTAAGTCTACCTCTCTGTAATCCGGACTTTTTGATCAACCGGCACCAAGTCGGTGCCGGATAAAAAAGTTTCCTGTATCTTGAGATGGGTGTGATTTCCTAAGTTGTTTTACTTATTAAATAATGAAAAATCTATTGGTTTTATTAAAATAATATTATTTATTTTAGGCAGGTTAATCGAAGATGTCCATGGTTGGATAAATACAACCATTGCTTACACAATGCCCTAGTCATTAAACAATGGCTGGTGCATTGTGTGAATGAAAATTTATCACTATTTAAAAGTTATCTGTAATTGAGTTACACTTGCAATTTATAAAGGTCAGTTTTATATTTGAAGTTTGATTGCTCCAGAAACCCTCAACACCTGTGCTGCCCCAGCTGATGTTGCTCAGTTTGTATGTTTTGTGTTAGTACTACAACAACTTTCATTTATATTCATGTCTTTAATGTGGAGGCCTAATAATTTAAAAAAAAAAAGGATACCAAGCCAAAAAGGACACATGGTGGGATGACCCAAGAGGTGGATGTTGAGGAATGTCTTAAGGGAGGAGAGAGAGGTGGTGAAACAAAGGGAGGGAATTCCAAAGTTGGGATCTTGTCGGCTGAAGGCATGGCCACTAGTGGGCGAAGGGAGGGGGATGTGTAAGTGGCTGGAGGCACTGAAAGAGAGTAGTAGCACCGGAGGGGTTACAGAGAAGGGCAAAACCACGGAGGATTTTAAACACTTGTATGAGATTTTCATATTTGAGGTGTTGTGGCGCTGAGCCAATGTACGTCTTTCTAATTGGGTGGTGCATCTTGTTTAGAGCTTGGCATTAAAACTCTCTGCTACACAAAGCCAGTTAGTTTAGCCGCTGTTATTTTGAGGTGTGATGAGTCTGATGGACATTTGAAACTCCATATTAATGAAATTGCAGTAAAGCATTTTGGATATTTGACTCTTTCCACAGGATTTCAGTGAAGTATAATGTGCATGTGAAATTTTAGTACTGTGTGCCCATAGGGATGGTACAACAAATCCAGCAATATTATTAAGTATATATTAGGATTTAATGTCTAGAGAGAACATTTTGAAATGGTGTATGTGGTCATGTCTTGCTGAATATCGAGCTGTTTGTGCTGACCCAGATGATCCTGCTAAAAACAGATCTTTTGTGGTATTGGTTTTAGGGAGTCCTTGCAGTTTTGCATTTGGCTTTCGGGCAAATGGATGAAACCCATGCTTCAACTTTTCATTGCTGGTGCACTGGCCCCGTATTTTATAATGGGCCTGAAATAACGGTGCCCAGTGTACGCTGTCGGAAGCCTTCAGAATGGCCCCGCAAGTTCCAGGTTTCCGCACGCGCAAAAACCCAGAACTTGAGATCTGTCAAGTTTCGCTTGGACAGATCCACCGCGTCCACTAGAAAATCACTTTTGCTGGTGCAGGGTTGGGCTATTTGCCCAGTGAATGCCAACGAAACCCTTATACCTGGTAAAAGCAGGCGTAGGGCTGCCTTGTACCAGCGTAAGGGTTAAAATAAATGTTTAAATCATTTTAATTAAAAAAAAATATAACATATACATTCAAAATTAGTTTAGGTAAATTTTGGCCCATTTAAAAATGTTTCAATTTATTTTTCAAAAATTTGTAAATTTTTATTTTAAATGCTTGAAGGGTCTTTTAATTTTGAACATGTGATCATTTATTTTGATTTAAATGGTGTGAATTCTTGTTTATTTGGGGATTTCTAATATGCTTGTGGGGATCCCATATGTAGCTGGAATCCTCATAAGCATCATGGGTATCCCCCTTTTTGATTGGTTGGCCTGGCCCAGGTGATCCCAGGGATGCTTGCGAACTGCATGCGCCCCTGGCATCAGTGGGCCTTTGCGCAGGTGTACGCCTGCAGGCCCAGGACCCCAAGAGTCCGGAGCTCCGGAGACACCAGGTAAGTTAGATAGTCTTTTCGATTCGGAGGCGTGTTCTTCTGGTATGCCGCCGACCGCAACTTCAGGGCCATTGTGATTTTCAGATCAATCCATCAATCCTGTAGTTCCTGATCATTGGTTTCAGAATTGCGGCAGATTTAAAATGTGGGAGGTACTTGTCATTCATTTTTGTTTGAGCATCGTCCATACATCAGAGGAGTAAAGCCTAGCTTGTTCATTCTGAGGAAATCGTGTTTGGTGCACACACAAATATCGTCCGTCTCGTAGACCCTGTGCCAGTTTGCTTTTCTCTAGCTTAAAAGGGTTGTGTTTAATTTCTCGTGGTCGCACTTGTTGAAGTTGGAAAAACCTTTTGGTTTCTCAAGCACGGGTTAGGATAGTTTAATGTCTTCTGCTTTCTCATGGCCGGTTTGTGTCTTCCAGGGAACCAATCTGCTGCCACCAGCTGGCAAACCTCTAACAAATATCAACAAAAACATTGTTCTTATTAGGAGATGAATAATAAAATATGCCACTATTTACAGCCTATTTACAGGTTCAGTGGTGAACAGTGTTGTGTTACGGTCATAAGACAGCAACCACTGACTAGATGTCCATTACAGTGAGTCATAAAGCGGGCAAAGCAAAGAGCACAAAGAGGCATAACATTCAAATTTGGCATTTCCCTATATGGCAACAGTGACTGCATTTCAGAAGTGCTTAATTGATTGCGGAGCGCTTTGAGATATCCTGAGGTTGTGACCGGTACTTTATATAAATATGTTAATTTGCTCGTTCTTTCCTACCTTTCCATGCTGCACAGAATATGTGCACTCTTTGGGCTGTTGTTAGTCTACTAAGGTCATCAAAATAAATCTCTCCTCGGTTCGTGCAAAGTGTCAACGCCAGTCTCCGTCAAACACTTCAAAAACCAAGAAAAATGCAGTAACCCTCTCGTGTTCACTGGGCATGTTTGATGCATGAAAAGCTTCTTGCCAAAAAGTGACACTGCTGCATAAAGATATCAGTTGGCTTCTACAAACCTACTTTCCTTTTAAAGAATGTCTGAATCATGTATGCCAAATGAGCAAGAGCCAAAGTCTGGCAGTTTAGCCAATTAGTCTTCGATAGGTCAAGTTTGTTTTATACTTGTTTTGGTTGTTTTTTGTTGCTTGAGATTTTAGGCTGCGAGTGTAGGTTCTACAAACTTTCCTGAATCCCTGGCTGTCGCCGCCTTTGTTATTTTGCAATAAGTATTCGGCTAGTTACATCCCTTGCTCTGTTGGCCATTTGAAGTCACCTAAAATGCCTTTTTGGACAAATAAGTGTTGTAACAACAATATTTTGCCTCTTGTGCCTACTTGCTAGAGCTGGGATCGCCAGTAGTTTTTTGTGCTATGGTGGCTGATAATTTGGCAGTGTGCTGGGCAAAGAAAGAAGGAAATAATGAATTTGCGTTTATGTTGTGCTTTTCATGTCCTCGGGATGTCCCAAAGCTCTTCAGCCAATGAATTACTCTGTTGAAGTGCTGCTGCATAAACAAGTGCAGCAGCCAATTGGCACACAGCAGATCACACACAAAGTCAAACGTTAACTTAATCTGCTTTGGAGGTGTTGGGCTCATTTTCTTTATCCTTTTCTCCACAAAGCTCATTGGAATTCTTCCCAAATTGTCTTTCTATTCACTATTTAGAAAAATAAACCCAGTGAGTTCATGTTTTTTGGTGTAGTGAAGCTACGTAGACATTTAGGAGGTATTATGTGAGCGTTATAAGTTTCTCTTCAGAGTCTCTTGGGCCAACTTGAGCTGTCTTGGGTCTTGGAATGGGTAAGGAGGTCACTTGTCTGCTTCCATGTTGGGGGGATTAATGGTGAAGGTGGGTGAACATAACGGGGAGCCAGCTTTTGTCTCTTTACCTGTCCTATTACCATCTCGTCTCGTCTTGAATATCTCTTAATATCTCTTCACCTCTCAGACCTCCCTTTTGTTCTTTCACCCCTCCCCCATTTCCCAGCCCCCCAAACTGGCCTTTTAATCTGTTTCATTTCCTGCTTTTTTGTCTCAGTCCTGACGAAGGGTTTTGACCTGAAACGTTGACTCTCTTTCTTTCTCTCCCCACGGGTGTTGCCTGGCCTGCTGAGTGTTTCCAGCGTTTTCTGTTGTTGTTTGGGGATTTAAACACTTTTTAGATTTAAAAACATCTAACTGTTTATGGTTTCTTCTTCAGTTGCTCCCTCATTTGTGCAGACCTCCCCACACTTTAATGCTCCCAGTAATTCATACTGTGGGGGAGGAAGTTCTCTAAACTGATAATGCCACCTAGGTAACTATATTACAGCTCTAGATGGTGCTGTAATAGCCCGCAACTTTAGAAAACATAGGGAGAAAGTAACAAATCATATTGTCCACTTGTTATTGTTGGTCGAAACAGAAGTAAAACTTGAACAGTTTCCAAAATCCTTGTTCTTAATGGCACTCAAGTTTTTTGTGAAATATGTCAACTTTGGTTGTAACAGAGTTTATATTTTGAGCTCGTAGAGACTTAATTGTTGATGCAAGCAATGCTTCAAAGGATTGTATGTAATGCTAGCAGCAAATGAATTAGGGTGCTAGCTGGATGTAGAAAATTGAGATTTAGAAAATTCAGTATGGACTGAAAACTGTGAATAGGCTAAATTGGAGTTCTTGAAGTGGTATTTTCAGCTATGGATTAAATGGAGGTTTGTTACACCCTAATACAACGGTTAAACCTTCATTGGTGAATGTAAAAATGTTATATTGTAGGCTTGAACATTTAGCAAGAAATCTGAATGTTTCAGCATTATTCAGTGCATTGCAATTGCAGCTTTGGCTGAACCATAGTGGAGCAGTTGAAAGGTACAGTTGCTTGATCGAATAAATATTAGAGCATCTGTTTTAGGTTGCTTGGCTTCATATGTTCTCGGAACAACTTAAAATTTGCTCATTTATTTTACAGTAAGCAGATGACTTTCCTATGGTTTCCATATACCTCATTATCTTAAGTGAAGTCATATTTCATTCCTGCATCTTTCATTGTGCACATTTGCTAAACTATAGCATTTTGTGTATTACTTGTGCTGCCCCACTATGGGATACTAGTGTTTGACATTATGAACATTTTATTGTGAGGAGTTGTACCTGTCCCTAATACCATGGTGCTGCATGATACACCAATGTGTGGTACCACCTTCTTGCAATTTTATTTGAACTGACTGATCCCCTAGATTTGCCCACCATTAAATTATAATAGAGCACTAGTTGCCTTGCATTTCATGTTGAAACTAAGACTTATTAAAAATTCATCATAAAATGACTTATTCTAATTGTTTTGGGGGAAAAACACCCAAATGTTCTGCAGAATCACCAATACATTTTTGCTGTAGGTTTTTAATTTGCTATACTAGAAGTATTGCAACATTATAGATGATCGTAGAAACTTACAATCCAAGGCAGCAATGTGCACAAAAACATGGACATGCAGAGCCAATAGAAACCGGAGCCTGGAGGTATGGTGCATGAAGGAAGGTTGATCACTGAGGTGGTGACAAGGTGGGGCTGGCAAAATGGATTCTCTGGTTAGGCTCACATCTTTGTACAATTTTGAAAATGATCAGAAAATTGTTAAGTTTTATACTTGTAAGCTGTTGCTCTATAATTAAAATATAGACTTATGACAAATAGCTGCGAATGGGATGCAGTTTTTACCAGGTCTGAAGCATGCAACTTTGGAAATTGTCTCACCAGATTTTGAAAAATATTTTTTTCTCTCTAAAGAAATCAGTGTCATTTTCTCTAGACTTCATTTCCCCATTGAAATGAAGATAAATATATTAGTGTTTGAATTGGGCTGGAACAAGCTATCACTTGTATTTATATAGCGCCTATAACATAGACTACGCCTTGAGATGTTTTACTAAGACAAAAAATTTGACACCAATCCACAAGGATAAATTCGGACAGGTGACCAAAAGCTTGGTCAGAGGTAGGTTCTAAGAAGCGCCTTTAAGGAGGAAAGCGAGGCGGACCGGTTTAGGCAGGGAATTCCAGAGCTTAGGGCCGAGGCAACAGAAGGCACGGCCACCAAAGGTTGAACGATTATAATCAGGGATGCTCGAGGACAGAATTAGAGGAGTGCAGATATCTCTTTTGGGGGTGGGGGGGGCGGTTGGTTGTGGGGCTGAAGGAGATTAGAGATAGGGAGGGGCGAGGCCATGGAGGGATTTGAAAACAAGGATGAGAATTTTGAAATTGAGGTGCTGCTTAACCGGGAGCCAATGTAGGTCAGCGAGCACAGGGGTGATGGGCGAACGGGACTTGGTGCGAGTTAGGAACGGGCAGTCGAGTTTTGGATGACCAAGCTTACGTAGGGTGGAATGTGGGAGGCCAGCCAGGAGTGCGTTGGAATAGTCCAAGTCTAGAGGTAACAGAGGCATGGACGAGGATTTCAGCAGTGGATGAGCTGAGGCAAGGGGCGGAGATGGGCGATGTTACCGAGGTGGAAGTAGGCGGTCTTGTTGATTGCACTGATATTAGGTTTGGAAGCTCAGCACAGGGTCAGAGTTCACAGGAATGAGAGCGGCCAGGTCAGAGGTCTCAGGATTGAGGGGTGATAGAGCGAGAGGCAGGGTGAGGGACAGTGGGACAACGGCAGGTGGGGGGCCGAGTAACGGAGAGTGACAGAGAGGGAGGGAGAGCCCCAGGACAGTGACATTGTAGCACAGAGAATTCGACCCAACACAATTGTCACTAAGCAAAAGGAAAAATATCTGTCATATTGGGCAGAAACAACAAAAACCCAAAACAAACTCAATTGCTACTTGGCCCTAAACAGACAATACAACATGGCTGAATACCTGACCATGGTAAAGGATAGCAAACTGAGAAAAACCTTGACAATGTACAGACTTAGTGAACATAGTCTAGAGGTAACAAAGGCAGGTAATAACGGCAAAATGGTAGGAATATTGAGTAATTACTTTGCCTCTGTACTTACCAGGGCAACATGGTGGACATTACATTAGAAGAAGAGATCAAAAAAGATATAAAGACCTTTTTAAGATAGAAGAGGAGGAGATAATAAACTAATCAAACTTGGAGAGCATAAGACCCCTGGTCTGGATGGATTGCATCTGCATATTAAAAATTAGGGAAGAGATAGCAGAGGCACTATTACATGTACATAAAAAATCATTAGAAAAGGGAATAATGGCAGGGGACTTGCGGAGAGCTAATTGATTCCTATATATAAAAAGGGAAATAGAACAAGTCCAGGGAACTAAAGACCAATTAGCTTAACATCAATGGTAGGAAAGATAATGAAATCCTTACTCGAAGGTGTAATAGAAAAACATCTAGAAACTGAAAATGTAATAGAGTAATCAGTATGGATTCCAAAAGGGGAAAGTCATACTTGGCCAACATTACTGAATTCTTTGAGGAATTAACTGACAGGTTCGATAAGGGTAATGCAGTAGACCTACTATATTTGGATTTCCAAAAATCCTTCGATAAGGCACCACATAGTCGATCCATGGCTATGTCAGAACATGTGGAGTTGAGGCAAATCGCAGAACGGATAGCAAGCTGGCTACAAAACAGAATCGAGGTTAAAGGTAGTTACTCAGATTAGCAAATGGTGGGAAGTGGTGTTCCACAAGGATCGGTGCTGGGACCACTGTTGTTAACGATTTACATAAACGATTTGGACTCCAGAATCGGAAGTATAATTTCAAAATTTGCAGATTGCACCAAATTTGGGGGTGTAGTTAAGAGGAGTACTGTGATAAAGTACAGCAAGACATTAATAAATTTGCAGAATGGGTTTGTGATTGGCAAATTAACTTCAATATAGACAAGTGAGGTACAAGTAGACTATCCTTTATCCGAAAACCTTGGGACAAGCTGTGTTTCGGTTTTCGGAATTTTTCGGATATCAGAAGGTTTTGACAACAAACACTGTTGCTTAGCAACAGCTTGTAAACACTCGGGCCCTGCCTTGGAAGCGTCTCTGAAGCTGTTGCTAAGCTACAGAGACTCTTTCCACAGCCTGACTGTTTAAAAAAAATGCTAGGGGAAGAAAAAAGTGCTAGGGGAAGAAAAAAACCTGCTAGGGGAAGAAAAAAACCTAACAAAACGGCTGCTGATTTCTACCGTTAGATCGAGGTTTCCGGCTCCCCCTGCTCCGTATCTGAATTCCTTGACTTAGCGGGGGTCTGGGGCTCGACTGCCGCCGCCAGTTGTGGGAAAGCCGGATATCGGCTGACTCCTACACTAAGCTGGCCCGCAAATCAGGTGGGGGGGAGCGGGGGGAAGAAAAGACAATCGGATAGGCCGCTGCATTGTTGGGTTCACTCTCCCGGTACCTCCTTCACACTGCCCGGCTCGGCCTGTAATCTCCTACCCAGGAGGGAACTCTGTGACCCTCTGCCCTGCTCACAGGGAAAGGCAGAGCTCGGACCACTCCTGTCATGTTTGGCGCCACTCGGGTCATGTCGTGCGCACGACTTACGCTCCACGAAAAAACTTTCGGTTTTTTAGAGGTTTTCGGTTTTCAGAAGTGCGGATAAAGGATAGTCTACCTGTGGTACATTTTGGTAGTAACTATAAGGAGGCCACATACTCTTTGGAAAATAAGTGTCTAAATGAGTAGAGGACCACAGATCTGGGGTACAGATACACAAATCACAAAGTAGTGATACAGGTTAATAAAGACATTGGGGGGAGGGGGGGGGAAGCAAACAAAGCACTGGGGTTCATTTCTAGGGGGATAGAATTGAACAGCAGAGAAGTTATGTTAAACTTGTATCGAACCTTGGTTAGACCAGATTTTGAGCACTGTGAGCAGTTCTGGTCGCCATATTATTACAAAAGATATACAGGCACTGGAGAAGGGTGCAAAAAAGATTTACTACAATGATACCAGAACTGAGTCTATCTGGAAGATTGAACAGGCTGAGAACAAAGAGAAGACTGAGGGATGACCTGATCGAGGTCTTTAAGATTATGAAAGGGTAGAGCTGGAGAAAATGTTTCCACTGGCGGGCAAGACCACAACTAGGTGCCATAAATAAAAGATAATCACTAATAAATCCAATAGGGAATCCAGGAAACACTTCTATACCCAGAGTGGTTAGAATGTGGACTGCGCTACCACAAAGGGTAGTTGCGGTGAATAGCATTGATGCATTTTAAGGGGAAGCTCGATAAGCACATGAGGGGGAAAGGAATAGAAAGATATGTTGCTGGGGGTAGATGAAGGGTGGGAGGAGGCTCGTGTGGAGTATAAACACCAGCATGGACCTGTTGTGCTGAATGGCCTGTTTCTGTGCTGTAATACTTTGTAGATTTGTCTTATCCTGGCTGCTAAGCTTTTTTTAAACTATGAACTGTTTTTGCAACCATCAAGGCATTTTTAACTGAATTCTAAGGTGGTGTGAGAAGAACTTGTAGCAGAATATGACTAAACTAGACACTGGACTAGGTACTGGCTTGGTTCCATTCCATGTTGATGTATTTAAGTCTGAACATTTAACATTTTAGCTGACTTTCACATTCTTACCTCGAGTGTCATTGCAAAGTACAGAACCACTTTTAGCTCTATCTTTATACTAAATGTGTTTTCACTTGTATTGTAAAAAAACTTGCAAACATTACTAACCTGCAGTAATGTATAAATCAAGGCAATTACTTAGTGTGGTGGTAAATATTTGTTTCCATCTGTGATTTCCTTACAAAGCGAGCTTACAGTTAACACCTGCCATAGAGGGAGGGGAAGTCACCTGGCAACTTACCCAGCCAAGGCACACATCACAGTAGTGAAATTTGACAATGACATTGCATTTGCAGGAATTGTTTTGTTGACGGATGGTATGACCAAAAACAGGACAAGTTCCAGAAGCTGCAAATTACCTTCAGTACTCTGGGTTCATCTGTGTTATCTTGGTGAAATGTGTGCAAGACCAATTGCTCATAGAGTATTTTTCATGTTTTGCAATTCACTCTTGTCTTGTTTAGGGTCAGGTCTACTTGGTCACCCTTCAACTGTAAAAATATTGTATGGCAGTGGGGACGTAAAATAGGAGGGGAAAGGAAAGGATGGTGGTGTTGCACTTTGTAGGTCCAACATACTATGCCTTTGAGTGGTGGGGATACAGGTTTGTACTTTTTTTGATTTTCATGTAGTATCGGTCTTGGCTATGTAATTGTTGATGGTGTGGTGGCGTTAAAGTCGGTCACTTCCCCACAAAGATGGAGGGAAAAATTGGAGGCCCAATATCTGCACACCTCTCCCCAATTGCAGAGTCTTTGGGACAGGTATCCCAATAATGGTTTTGAGGAAAAAAGCCCTTTGGCCATTTGGTCTCGCCCTTCCAGAATACTGAGCTTGCACCATTACAGTATCTAACCAAATCAATCAAATCAAATCAACTTTTATTGTCATTGTTAGTGCACAAGTGCAGTACAACGAAATGTAGGCTTGCGGCTCCTGAGAGTGTACATTTGGATTAAGACATTTAAACATTCAACATACATTTGACTTGTAGTATATTAACATAAACATAACCATAATAAAGTGCATTGGCAGATGTGCAGGCTTTAGAGTTTATTTGTGGAGTTCAGTAGGATGACAGCCCTGGGAAAGAAGCTGTTCCTAAATCTGGTCGTACGGGTGCGAATGCATCTGTAGCATCTCCCAGATGGCAGGAGGGCGAACAGACTGTGGCTGGGGTGGGTAGGGTCTTTGATGATGGACCGTGACCTCCGTAAACAGCGTTTCTGGTATATGTGCTCTATGGTCGGTAGCCGGGTGCCGGTAATGCGTTGGGCAGTTTTGACTACCCGCTGCAGGGCTTTCCGGTCATAGTAGCTACAGCTGCCATACCATACTGTGATACAGTTTGTCAGGATGCTCTCTATAGTGCAGCGGTAGAAGTTAGAGAGGATCGGGGGTGACAGATTACATCCCTTCAGCCTCCTTAGGAAATATAGGCGCTGCTGGGCCTTCTTCACCAGAGAGGAGGTGTTGAGGGACCAGGAGAGGTCTTCCGTGATGTGGACTCCAAGGAACTTAAAGCTGTCCACCCTTTCCACCACAGCCCCATTGATGTGGATGGGGGTGTGACTTCCGCCTTTGGACTTCCTGAAGTCCACAATGATTTCTTTGGTTTTCTTGATGTTAAGGGCCAGGTTGTTATCTGCGCACCACTTCACGAGATGCTGGACCTCCTCCCTGTAGGCTGACTCATCGTTGTTGGTGATCTGGCCTACTACCGTGGTGTCATCCGCAAACTTGATGATGGTGTTGGAACCATTAACAGCCACACAGTCGTGGGTGAAGAGGGAGTAGAGGAGGGGGCTCAGCACACATCCTTGTGGGGCCCCCGTGTTCAGGGTCAGGTGGGGGGGAGGTGTGGTTACCTAATTTGACAGACTGGGGTCTGTTTGTTAGGAAGTCCAGGGTCCAGTTGCAGAGGGAAGTGTTCAGACCAAGAGTTTGGTGGCCAGCTTGTTGGACGATAGTGTTGAATGCTGAGCTGTAGTCTATGAACAGCATTCTGATGTAGGTCTCCTTACCATCTAGGTGATTCAGTGCCGAGTGTAGAGCAGTTGTGATTGCATCCTCCGTTGATCTGTTTGCACGATAGGCAAACTGGTGTTGGTCAAGAGAGGCAGGAACACTGGCTTTGATGTGGGCTAAGACCAGTCTCTCAACACTTCATTATGATGGGTGTGAGTGCGACAGGTCGATAGTCGTTCAGGCACGTCACAGCTGTTTTGGCACAGGAATAATGGTAGTGGTCTTGAAGCCTGTAGGGACTACTGCCTGGGCCAATGACAGATTGAAGATGGTGGTGAAGACATCAGCCAGCTGATCACATTCCTTGAGTACCCGTCCAGGGATGCTAAACGAGTCTGATGTCCTGCCTGAACCATCCTTCTTGGCAATCTGTTATTGCTGTTGATTACCCTGTATAAATAAATGCTTCCTGATATTTGACCTATATTTGCTTTCACCAACCCTGAACCTGTGTTGTTTGCATCTCCCAAATAAGTATTGTAAGTTTATTTTCCCATTTAAGCACCTTGTACCTCAAGATTGTCTCTAAAGACTGAGGTATGCCCTTTCAACAAGGGAAGGTCTGAGGGGCTAGAAGATGGGAGTGGAGGACTTTGCCTTTCCGCCAAGAAATGAAGTAAACCGTGAGCTGCTCTTTTGCTCGATGTACTTGGTAAGGAGTGTGAGGTTAACTGAATTTCTGTCTGTTGCATACTCGTGGTATTGCCACAGAAGTTTCACATTAGATGTCAGTTTCAATGTTTCTATATTTCTTAAGGCTAAAGGGATCAAGGGATATGGGGAGAAGGCAGGGACAGGGTACTGAATTTGGATGATCAGCCATGATCGTATTGAATGGCGGAGCAGGCTCGAGGGGCCGAATGGCCTACTCCTGCTCCTCTCTTCTATGTTTCTAAGGTGAGGCATGCTGGAAATATGACCGCAGAAGTGAAAGCAGTATAATATGCCTTCCAAGGCAACATTTAAACATTTATTGTAGATTTTAAATGGAATAAATATCCACCCTTTATCTGTTTCGTTTGCTGCTATAGAATTGAATCTTGTGTTGCAACTCTTACACTTTTTCCCCTCATTTGTTATGCCTCCTTCCTGATAAGTGGTCATCAACACCTTGAAACAGGGAAGGAGCAGGCTATGACCCAATTCTGAGGTGCTCACAATTTATTTCTTGGAAAATATTTTAATTGGCAATTTGTAGCAGTAGTAGTAGCTGTCTCTCTTTAAAGGAATTATATCATTTTCCAAAAGTGCCTTGTAAGGCAGAGCTCCATAAGGCCTAATTCATAATTACTCACCAACAAACTCACTTTTTTTAATTTTTCTTGAAAATAATGTTGGAACATAGGAATGGGATTAGGCCATTCAGCCCCTCGAGCCTGTTCTGCCATTCAATTCGATCATAGCTGATTTGTATCTTGAGTCCACCTACCCACCTTGGTTCTGTAACCCTTAGTACCCTTGCCTAACAAAAATCCATTCTTGCAGTTTTAAAATTTTCAATTGACCTAGCCTGAACAGCCTTTTGGGGGAGAGGATTCCAGGCTTCCACTCCCCTTTGTGTGAAGAAGTGCTCTCTGCCATCACCCCGGAATGGCCTGGCTCTAATTTTAAGGCTATGCCCCCTTGCTCTGGACCTCCCCGCCCCCCCCCCCCCCCGACTGGAGGAAATGGGGCCGCTGGAGAGAAACCTCAACTCTTTTGATCATCTTAAACGCCTCGATTCAATCACCCCTTTAATCTTCTGGGTTCGAAGCTTAGTCTATGCAACCTTCCCTCATAATTGAACCCTTGGAGCCCTTGTTTCATTCTGGTGAATCTGCACTGCACCCACTCCAAGGCCAATATATCCATCCTGGGGTGCGGTGCCCAGAACTGAATGTAGTACTCCAGCTAGGGTCTAACCAGAGCTCTGTACAGCTGTACCATAACTTCCATCCCTTTGTATTCCAGCCCTTGAGGGAAAAGGCCAACATTCCATTGGCCTTTATGATTTTTTTGTACCTGTCCACTAACTTTTAGTGATTTCTGTACTTGGACCCCTGAATATCTCTGCTCCTCCGCAGTTCCTGGCTTCTTGCAGTTTAGGAAATACTCTGATCTATCTTTCTTGAGTCCAAAGTAGATGATCTCACACTTTCCCACATTGAACTCTATCTGCCTTAAATTTTGTTTTTGTTTTCTCCTGGAAAAATATGTAACTATAGACTAATCTCTCAAAACTTGCAGAAACTGATTTGAAATTCTACTCCTCAGTCTATACGTTGAAGGTTTGGCTGCTTCTAATTCAATGCTCTTGTTCTGTGAATGCTGTTGTTCAAATGCTGGCTTTAGTTTCTAGCTCTCGCCCTCCTCATTCCCCATATTATTTGAATGGTTTCCTGTACACTTTTTATAATTTAAAAAAAAAAAAAAAAAATCTTTTTCAAGCACCTTTCTAAAAGAATTTATGGACTCGGCTTCAACAGCTGAGAATGCCACCTTTTGTGCAAAGACATTGTTTTCCTAACTTTCCATTAATTCTTTTTTGAGTGTGCCTTCTTGTTGGTGCCTGGTTAACCATGGAAAACATTCAATCACTTTATTTACTAATAACATAACCCATCATAATCAGAAATCCTTTTTATTAGGTCACCCTTCAACCTTTTGAGTATTCCAGAAACTTAAAAAAAAAAAAAATCCTTCAATCAATGCATCTAAAAAAGATGTTGCAGCTTATAATGGAATGGATCAAAAATTTGGAGCCTTTCTGTATGCTGAGATTTGAAGATAATCAAGCCGATTTTAAAGTCTTTTGATGATGAACCCAATTGTAGGAGAGCTCGGAACCACTGAACACAGACACCAAAACTTTTGCTTGGAATATCCATGTATTTAGATATGGAGGGTTGGAGAGAACCAAAGCAAGGGCAGTTCACACACTAGATATAGCAGCATCAAAGCCAAATTAAACAGTAGATGCTTCTGGACTTGTTTTCCAGAACCATGTCCTGACTTGTGCTGTGCTCCTTGTTCTAATTTATATTTATCCCAGCAGCTGTTACTTGAATCCAAAATTAGAACTTCAAAGCTGAAAATTCTGTTTAAATACGTGAAATTGATTTTATAATAAAATTACCGCAAAAAGATTGAATCCCGTTTTGGCTCACCAGTTGGGCCAGGTAGAACATGCAACTGTCTAGAATAATTTGAAATTTATAACTCTAAGGTAGAGGCTATTATTAGTGGCTCTTGTACCTTCCACGGTCAAAGAAGACTGCTGGTCTTGTCTTGTTTGGCACTTTGCCAGCCAAAAGGGGTGACATTTGAGGATTCTTTCTAAAATGCCACTTTCATGACCTTTTTATCTGTGCCAGTCAAGCAATTCATATTCTAGTTGGTACAGGTAGTCTTGTCTCTCTCTCTCTCTCTCTCTCTCTCTCTCTCTCTCTCTCAATCCTATCTAGTATGCATAATGCCTTCCATTCTGCTGATTAAAAATTCAGATTATTGCACCTGGCAACTCGATGGGTCTGAAGCACTGAGTCAAGGGAACGTATTTTCCGATCCCTACCGGTGTGTACGAGGTGTGTACACACCCGTAGGGACCTCGCAAGTGCCGGTTTCAGGCATGTATAATAATAATTCTAAAAGGTCTAAGAGTGTTTTTAAAAAAAAAAAAAAAAAGCCTGAAGGCTTTGTGTCTTAATGCGAGGAACATTCGTAATAAGGTGGATGAATTAGCTGTGCAAATAGATGTAAACGGATATGATATAATTGGGATTATGGAGACATGGCTCCAGGGTGACCAAGGCTGGGAATTCAACATCCAGGGGTATTCAATATTCAGGAAGGACAGGCAAAAAGGAAAAGGTGGTGGGGTAGCATTGCTGGTTAAAGAGGAGATTAACACAATAGTAAGAGGATATTCGCTCTGATGTGGAATCTGTATGAGTAGAGCTGAGACCATGGGGCAGAAAACGTTAGTTGGAGTTGTATACAGACCCCCAAACAGTAATGCTGAGGTTGGGGATGGCATTAAACGGGGAAATTAGAGCAGTAACATATAGGGTGGATAAAGGGGAACCAGTGGACGTAGTGTATTTAGACTTCCAAAAGGCATTTGACAAGGTGCCACACAAGATTATTGCTTAAGATAAAAAATCACAGGATTGGGGGTAATATTCTGGCATGGATAGAGGATTGGCTATCTAACAGAAGGCAGAGAGTTGGGATAAATGGTTCATTCTCAGACTGGCAATCAGTAACTAGTGGTGTTCCGCAGGGGTCAGTGCTGGGTCCCCAACTCTTTACAATCTATATTAACGATTTGGAGGAGGGGACCGAGTGTAACATATCAAAGTTTGCAGATGATACTAAGATGGGAGGGAAAGTAGTGTGAGGAGGACATAAAAAACCTGCAAGGGGACATAGACAGGCTAAGTAAGTGGGCAGAGATTTGGCAGATGGAATACAATACTGGAAAGTGTGAGGTTATGCACTTTGGCAGGAAAAATCGTAGAGCAAGTTATTATCTTAATGGCAAGAAACTGGAAAGTACTGAATTACAAAGGGATCTGGGGGTCCTGGTGCACGAAACTCAAAAGGTTAGTATGCAGGTGCAGCAAGTGATTAAGAAGGCCAATGGAATGTTGGCTTTCATTGCTAGGGGGATAGAATATAAAAATAGGGAGGTATTGCTGCAGTTGTACAAGGTATTGGTGAGACCGCACCTGGAATACTGCATACAATTTTGGTGTCCATACTTAAGAAAGGACATACTTGCTCTCGAGTCAGTACAAAGAAGGTTCACTCGGTTAATCCCGGAGATGAGGGGATGGACATATGAGGAGAGGTTGAGTAGATTGGGACTCTACTCATTGGAGTTCAGAAGAATGAGAGGCGATCTTATTGAAACATTTAAGATTGTGAAGGGGTTGGATAGGGTGGATGCGGGGAGGATGTTCCCGATGATGGGTGAAACTAGAACTAGGGGGCATAGTCTTAGAATAAGGGGCTGCTCTTTCAAAACTGAGATGAGGAGGAACTACTTCACTCGGAGGGTGGTAGGTCCATGGAATATGCTGCCCCAAAAAGCTGTAGAAGCTACATCATTACATAAATTTAAAACAGAAATAGACAGTTTCCTAGAAGTAAAGGGAATTAAGGGTTACGGGGAGCGGGCAGGAATTTGGACATGAGTCTAGGTTCGGATAGGACATGGTCCTGTGGGTAGCGGAGCGGGCCCAGGGGCCGTGTAGCCTGATCCTGCTCCTATTTCGTGTGTCTAATTCTGTTAGATTCAGGAGATGGTTCTGTGATAGTAGATTGGCGGTTAGGATCAGATCAGCCATGATCTTATTGAATGGCGGAGCAGGCTCGAGGGGACGATTGGCCTACTCCTGCTCCTATTTCTTATGTTCTTATGTGCAATAAGGGCAGAGCAGTTATCATGGGTGACTTTAATCTACATATAGATTGGTCTAACCAAATTAGTAACAATACTGTGGAAGAGGAATTCCTAGAGTGTATACGGGATGGTTTCCTGGACCAATATGTTGAGGAACCAACTAGAGATCAGGCCATCTTAGACTGGGTATTATGTAATGAGAGAGGATTAATTAGCAATGTTGTGCGAGGCCCCTTGGGGAGGAGCGATCATAATATGATAGAATTCCTCATTAAGATGGAGAGTGAAGTAGTTGATTCAGAGACTTGGGTACTGAATTTAAATAAAGGAAACTACAATGGTATGAGGCGCGAGTTGGCTAGGATGGATTGGGGAATGTTACTTAAAGGGTTGATGGTGAATAGGCAATGGCAAACATTTAAAGATCGCATGGATGAACTACAGAATTTGTTCATCCCTGTTTGGCATAAAAATAAAACAAAAAAGCTGACTCAACATTGACTAACGAGGGAAATTAGGGATAACAAGATCCCAGGAGAGGAAATTGGCCAGAAAAAGCAGCAAACCTAAGGATTGGGAGCAGTTTAGGATTCCGCAAAGGTGGACAAAGGGATTAATTAAGAGGGGGGAAAATAGAGTATGAGAGTAAGTTTGCAGGGAACATAAAAACTGACTGTAAAAGCTTCTATAGCTATGTGAAGAGAAAAAGATTGGTGAAGTCAAGCGTAGGTCCCTTGCAGTCAGAATCGGGGGAATTTATAATGGGGAACAAAGACATGGCAGACCAATTAAATACATACTTTGGTTCTGTCTTCACAAAGGAGAACACAAATAAGCTCCCAGAGATGTCGGGGAACATAGGGTCTAATGAGAGGGAGGAACTGATAGAAATCAGTATTTGTAAGGAAATGGTGTTGGGGAAATTGACAGGATTGAAGGCTGATAAATCCCCAGGGCCTGATAATCTACATCCTAGGGTATTTAAGGAAGTGGCCCTAGAAATAGTTGATGCATTGGTAGTCATCTTCCAAAATTCTATAGACTCTGGAATAGTTCCCATGGATTGGAGGGTAGCTAATGTAACCCCACTATTTAAAAAAGGTGGTTGAGGAAAAAATGGGGAATTATAGACTGGTAAACCTGACCGGTAGTGGGGAAAATGCTAGAGTCTATTATAAAAGATGTAATAGCAGAGCACTTGGAAAACAGTGACAGGATCGGACAAAAGGTAAATCATGCTCGACAAACCTACTGGAATTTTTTGAGGATGTAACTGGTAAAATAGATAAGGGAGAACCAGTGGATGTGGTGTATTTGGAATTTCAGAAGGCTTTCGATAAGGTCCCGCATAAGAGACTAGCGTACAAAGTTGAAGCACATGGGATTGGGGGTAAGGTACTGACTTGGATAGAAAACTGGTTGGCAGACAGGAAGCAAAGAGTTGGAATAAACGGGTCTTTTTCCGAGTGGAAGGCAGTGACTACCGCAGGGATCGGTGCTAGGACCCCAGTTATTCCCAATATATATTAATGATGTAGACGAGGGAACTAAATGTAATATCTCCAAGTTTACATATGACACAAAGCTGGGTGGGCGTGTGTGCTGTGAGGAGGATGCAGAGAAACTCCAGTATGATTTGGACAGGTTGGGCGATTGGGCAGATGCAGTATAATGTGGATAAATGCAAGGTTATCCACTTTGGTGGCAAAAACAGGAAGGCAGATTATTATCTGAACGGCAATAGATTGGGAAAAGGGGAAGTGCAACGAGACCTGGGTGTCCTTGTGCACCAGTCGCTGAAGGTAAGCATGCAGGTGCAGTAGGTGGTTAAGAAGGCAAATGGTATGCTGGCCTTCATAGCGAGAGGATTTTGAGTACAGGAGCAAGGATGTCTTGCTGCAGTTGTACAGGGCCTTGGTGAGACCGCACCTGTGTGCAGTTTTGGTCGCCTTATCTGAGGAAGGACGTTCTTGCCATGGAGGGAGTGCAGCGAAGATTCACCAGACTGATATCTGGGATGGCAGGAATGACGTATGAGGAGAGATTGGGTCGATTAGGCTTATATTCGCTAGAGTTTAGAAGAATGAGAGGGGATCTCATTGAAACTTATAAAATTCTAACAAGACTAGACAGACTAGATGCAGGAAGGCTGTTCCTGATGGCGGGGAGTCCAGACCCAGGGGTCACAGTCTAAGGATAAGGGCTAAGCCATTTAGGACGGAGATGAGGAGGAATTTCTTCACCGAGAGTTGTGAACCTATGGAATTTTCTACCACAGAAGACCAATTCATTAAATATATTCAGAAGGAGTTAGATATATTTCTTAAGGCTAAGGGGATCAAGGGATATGGGGAGAAAACAGGGACAGGGTACTGAATTTGGATGATCAGCCATGATCGCATTGAATGGCAGAGCAGGCTCGAGGGGGCAAATGGCCTACTCCTGCTCCTATCTTCTATGTTTCTATGCGAAGCGCATGTGCTGAAAACCAGCTCTTCCGATCTGTCAGAAACCCTCTTGACCGATCCTGCCTCTGCAGGGGGTAGAGTTCCGCTTTCTGCAGAACCTCCGCCCTTGGAAATCCCTTAGAAATCTTACGCCTGGTAAAAGCAGGCATAAAGCCTGCTTTTACCAGCATAAGAATTTTAAGAGTAAAAAAAAAAAATATTGTTTTTTCATTCATTTATAATTTTAAAATACTTTTTTAAAAAAGGAAAGTTTATTTTTAGCCCTGTTTTAAAAAAAAAAAAAAACTTTTTTTCAAATTATTTAATTTAATGTAATTTTAACAAATTTAAAAAATGTATTTAATGTTTTGATGTTTTTTGAGTGATCCCCATTCATACTTTTGACATGTCTAAGCTGTCAAAAGTATGAAGGGGGATTCCCTTCTTTCATTGGTTCCCCATGGCCCACGTGACCTCAGGGACGCTTGTGAACCCCCTGGGCCCTGTGCATTTCGTAGAGCGTAGATTTTTTTTCCAGACGCAGCAGCAAGCCTCCGATCGGAAAATACGGGCCAATGTTTTCTCTGTTTATAACTTCGACAATTTTGCTTGGTTACTAAATTTAAGTTAATTGAAAATAAGTATCAATTGATGTCTTCCTGTGTCTTGGACAGCTGCTGCTGTTTCAGGTGTCTTGCCAAAGCTGTCTCTTGTGTCATCCTGACGGTTAGCTTACTGCTAGCAGAGAAAGCTGACTCTATTATTGCTCCTGTTCTCCCATTGCTTTTGGTTAAGAACTTCCCTCAGTTGCTCCATTCTGTTGAACCATTTTTTATTGTCATTTAGTTTTATTTCCCCCAGGTTTGTTGGACCCTCTCCTCTGGTTTCTGATAAGATCCTGAATGTATCCGTTCCTTCCATCCCCCTTGAGATGGGTGCCTCTAAATTTACCCCATACCCTGTAATATCTCATTCCTAGTCTATTTTTTTCTCCATTCCTTGTAAATTTAATCTTTTTCACCTTCTCTTTGACAGGTCTGTGCCCATGTACCTTTGACTCTCCCATATTGTTCTCGTGCAGCTTCCCACCAAAGTTACGTTCATGACTATCTAGTTTTCCCCTCAAATCTAATTGGTGGGCCCTAAATTTTTTTCCATTTAACTCTGGTTCTCCATAGTCTGTCCTCTTTTACTCTTCCAATCTTTTGCTGATTAGTTCCACTTAACAATCATCAACTTCCTTCGTGTAACTGAGTCCTTTTAAAAGTGCAGTACTGGATCATTGCATCTTGATCTCTTTAATGGCCCTGTGAAAATACTTTCAATTCTTTCTCTCAAGTCTGACCCGTTGCAATTGCTACATGTAAACTTCAGCTGCACTTTCTTCGTTCTTTCCCCTTTGTTCTTCATCGATTAACATTTTTGGTGTCTCTATCACCTCTTACTTCAAGTGGATCTCCCACATTTGTTAAAGCTACCTACAAAAAGCTCAGTTACCCCATTCTTTGCCCCTCAAACTGTTCACTCTCTATGAAGTCCGTTAAGATTGGAGTGCCGCTCCTATAATTAGTGAGTCTCACTTCGTGCCTCTTTCACATGCTTGATTAGGAAGAAAGAGTTTACTATCATTGTACAGTATCCTGTTCCTCCCCCTCGCCTCTAGCTTCTAACCTCTGTCTCTCCACTATCTTCCTGGTCTTTCTTTTATCACCAGTACTATGGTATTGCCAGTATTTCTGAATTTCTCTCGGTGTTTGAAAGCCCCAGGAACACTGCCCTACATGCTCTTCCATCCCCACTGGATTGAGACTGAGACTTGGTGCACCGACTCCTAGTCTAATTCATTGTTTCCCAGGACCTCACACTTGGCACTCCTCGACCCCGATCTTTATTTCCTTTTACAAATCTTCCAGTTTTTAATACCCAAGCTTTATTTCACCCAATCACACGCCTGATTTTACCTTGCCCTCTCTGATACTGTTTTCAACTTTCATGGTGCCCTATATGAGGGGCCTTGGTGCTTCACATCGGCTTCTGAATAATGAAGTCCTATTTAAAATGTCTGTACAAACTGAAGTGGGGAAGTGCTGTTTCCGGTAGTGAGCTTTGTGTTTTTATGGTAATTATCCAATCCCTATAAATTACAGCTGGGAAAATTGGGTTGCCATGGGACTGGAAAGTATTAATGAATACATTGTCTGACTTTCCCTTCCTGGATTTTTTTTTTTTAAATTTGCTGATCTGTTTTTCCTCGTTTGGTGAGCTTCAGGGAAGAGTATTGCACTCGGGAGTAAGCCTCACTTAAGAGCCCCTCATAGCCTTGTTCACATTCATTTATTGTGCAGCAGATACACCGGAGTGACTGAAGGCAAGAAAATTCTTTTGCACAGCATTGGGATCGGTGTTTACAGTTTGTGCCAAGTATTGATGTGTGTGAGGCTTTATTTTGAGGAATCCTAGAAACAACGATTTTTTTTGAACAGTTGACTTGATACTTTCTGGATGCTGAAATGATATTTAACCATAGCTGTGTTTCCCACAATGTGTTCTTAATGTTATAAAGGGAATATCTCTGCTTATAATTGTCCTCTTGTCACGTGCTTTCAAACTGTTGGTGACGGACGGTGATGGGCAGCGGTCCTTGCACATTTTGTGCTTCGTAGTAAGTATGTATGAAATTTTGCCAAGCCCGTGAGCATATTCTGGGTTCCATATGATTCATGCTCCTTTTTTAATTAGTAATCTATTGTGTGTAGTCTTTAGTGAATCTTGAAGCTGTCGAAAACTGCATAACTAGAAGACACCGTGTATAAAATAAAAGCCTTCCACTGCACATTTGCTGTATAATTTTCAGCTGTTTGCGGGACAAATGCACAGTTAGAACATTTTTGGCAAGTCTCCGTTATCTGGATGACAGCATTTGCCTGTGGTCGGATGACATTTTTCTTTCTGGAGTTGTACTGTGAAATTTGTTGAGCAGTTTTGGCAGACTAGGGAAACCTATTACACTACAATCCCACAGTACTCAATGAGGCATTTTCTCTGGATGTTGGGCTAACCATGCCTCCTAATAGAATTCTCCTCTTTCCTGAAGGGAGAGAGCAGTAGCAAATCCCTGCTCCAGTAATTGGGATCCCAGGTAGAATCGCTGTTTTTTATGGAGAAAGTATGGCCCCTTGTAGCATTATTGCACTGTAATATTTTGTGTAGAGCTGTCTTTTAATATATAGTTTTGCATTCAACTGTCTGCACATTTTATTTGCGTACAGTCCTTCCTGTAACAAGAAGGACAAGGGCAGCAGGCGTATGGGAACACCACCACCTCCAAGTTCCCCTCCAAGTCTCGCACCATCCTGACTTGGAAACATATCACCGTTCCTTCATCGTCGCTGGGCCAAAATTCTGGAACACTCTCCCTAACAGCACTGTGGAGTACCTTCACCACAAGGACTGCAGTGGTTCAAGGCGGCGGCTCACCACCACCTTCTCGAGGGCAATTAGGGATGGGCAGTAAATGCTGGCCTTGCCAGCGACACCCACATCCCATGAGTGAATTTAAAAAAAACTTGCAACATAAATAAGTTATCAAAGCAACTGCTTGGTTTATCTCCGTGATGGTTATGATCTTGCTGGCAGGAAAGGATCAGAGGTTCTTTGTTGTCTGCAGTTCTTGTTTGGTAAATTGGACTTGTACCTAAAATGGGCTTAGTGTACTGATTCTGGTAGAACAAAATGAAAGTCAATAACTAGCTCCTTATATTAGTATTTTATTATAGTAGTTCATGTATTTTGTATGGTATGTACTTAAGTACTCAGTGTCTGAAGAGAGTCGTAATCACTGACCAGATCAGATATTTTAAGAAAATTGCAGTCTTTGAATCTGAACACAGGCTATTCATACAGCATAGGCTTCAGCAGAGTGTTCTGAAATGGAAGACTTTGAATTGACTGGAGTTACTTATCCTGGAACCTGCTGGGATTTGCACTATAGTTGTTCTAGAATTGCTGCACTTTGTACTTTATAGCATGCATGTGTTTTGCCCATCACCATGATAACTGTTGATGGTATCCTAGGCTAACCTACCCTCTGTCCAAAAAATTAAGCATATTGCAGCTATTTTTAAATTAATAATCCATTCTCTTGTGTTGCATTTAATACGCTTGAAATAATGGAAAAAATATAGCCATTTGCATCTTTGGTTGGAAGAGCCTGCTATGAACTGGTAATGCATTCAGTGGAACTCTGTGCCAGCTGTTGGATGAAATTGATGGAGCAGAAAATAAATAATGAGGTAGATTCACTCTATCGTCTCTACTGGTTGGATAGCGCTTCTATGACAGAATAACTGAAATGGCTGTGGTCTGCTTGGAACGTTGTCAAGCCTTGGCTAAGGCTCAAGAAAGAAAATAAGCTGTAATTCTGTTTGGAAGTAGGCATAACAGAGTAACCTTGTAGATGATAAATAGCAAATTAAAATTTACAGTGACCACTGTTTCTTGTTAATCGTACCAGACACCGCTGATTTGGGTTTTTGAAATGTTGTTTTTCCCGTTTATCCAGTTAAAATCATTGAAATTTACTTTAACATAATCCTGTCGTCATATGCTAAACATTAGGGGATTAAACATCTCCCTCCCCTTTTTTTTTGGTCGCTCTCTCTCTTTATTTCACTTTCTTTCCTCTTCTCTCAGTTAGTTAGGAGAGGCTGTTATGGTACAGTATTTTAGCACCCACAGCGGCTGTTCTTTTTCGTGCAAATGGAATCAAATAACAAAGAAAGCATTCATATCTGCAATTTGAGCCAGAAATATGAAATTAGCACTGATCTGGGGACACTCAAAATCACAGAGATAGGAAAAAATGTAATGTCACTCAGGCAACCGTCAGCAAAATGAACAAAGAACAACAGGAGTTTCTCCTGAAACTGGTAAAGAGTGGGTGACTTCAGAAGTGACGCATGCATTTCTAAAATTGATGCTATTGGAGAATAATTTCCTGAATGATTCAAGGTGGCATGCAATAGTCTCCCTGGAACTACAGAATAAATTTTGCCATCAAAATTGCAGAAGGTTTAGTGATCTCTAAAGTCAATTTGGGATGGGTCAAGAGATTGAAAAAAATGTTCATGCCTAACTTATAGGAAAATGATCGCAGAGGTTGATGAAGCGACCTCTGAAATGATAAACAAATGGCTTTTATCAACTGTGCCTGATTACTTCAAAAGTGCCGGCATTGTGATGTGTTCAGCCTCGCTGAAGCGGGACTTTTTGGGAAGCTCCTGCCATAGAATGGTGCACCTTTTGTGACGGGAAGTGCATTGGTGGGAAACCGAGCAAGGAGCCTGTGATTCTTCTCCGCACCTATTACTATGGATGGATCTGACAAGGTTCATCTGTTTATCAGTGAAAGTGTGCAGCCAAGATGTTTCGAAACTGTTCGACACTTCCCCAGAGGTATCATTTACCATTTCAGTCGGCAATCTTGGATAACTTCTATGATTTATGAGGAGTACGTTCATTCTCTGGACGTAAAATTTGGAGCCCAGGGTAGAGGCACGTTAATAATTATGGTAGCTGCCCTCATGATATTCATGGTGACATTTCCGGCCAAAACTAATGTGCAACTTGTCTATCTTCAAGAGAATACCACTTTTTTCAGCTTGCGCTATGGACACTGGAGTTATTGAACTTTTCAAGGGTCACTATTGGAAGTTTTGGCTAGAAAAAGATTAACTGTTTACGAAGCCAACACTGAATTCTCGCTCACTTTGCTTGATGCCATGAATCTTGTTGCTAGAAGTTGGGATATTGTGACGCAGCAGTATGGTCCATAAAGATGAGAATGTGGTGGAGCTCGGAGAAATTGAAGCTGACCCCGAGCGGCAGAGCATTGGGGAGCAACTTCAGCAATCGGGACTCGACCCTGCGGATGGACCTCAGCCTGACTCTGTCGCAGTTGATGTTTGTTTGATCACCCGAATCTCCATCGAAGCTTTGCGCCAACCCAAGCCGGAATTAAATCATGAAATTAGCGAGGAGAGCGTGAATTTTGGCGATGGTGATATTGCTCCTGATTCTTCTACTCCAGCAGCTTGTCTCAAGAGGTTCTGACATTTGATGATATATGCATTGCTCAACTAGCAACTTGTGTGACTCAAAAATGTTGGCTGGTCTTGCAAAAAATAATCGTGAGAGATTCAACTTCAAAGATAAAACAGTCCAGAATAACTGATTTAAAAAAAAAAAAAAAAAGTAACCCTTATTAAAGTAAAATATTCTATTTTTATAAATGTTTTTCCTTGAAATTGTAAATGCCTTCAAAACAGTCTGGAAGTGCTTGCAAGTGATTAACAATAGAGTAACAACTTTTCATTATTGTACATATAATTTTGTCCGGTATAACTTTAAGCAGACTCTACTGTATTTTCTTCCTCCGCAAAGTCTGACTTATTATTTGATACAAACAATCGCAGTCCAGCTAAATTGGTTAGATTAGAGAAACTATGTGCAGTGTGTTAAGCGTTGCTGTTGTAGATAATGGAAGAAATATGTTGACATCGCCAAGCCATTCATTATGATATCCTATTGTTACGTGTCTTTTGTGTTTGGAAATAGATAAAATGTTTAAAAGCACTTTATTTTTAAGCACATTTGCTATATTGAGGTGCTACTGACGGTAGATTTAAGGTAACTATGATGCTGCCTTGAACACCACCAGAAGAGGTAGTGACCAACTGCATGACCACTGAATATGGAGTCTGCTTGTTTTGTCACTAGTAGGGTAAGTTATTTAGTCCATCGGTCGACCAGTGAAGCAGCCTTGTACTTGCTGTACTGTATACTGTGTGCCGCTTTCCTAGCTGCTGTAGATGGGGCAATTTCTACAGTGCAGTACATGGGACTTTTTCAGAATGGCTTCTTGAAGTTAGTCACAAGTAGATTGTGACTTCGCAGATGCTAGAAAGTGTTTGCTTTTAATACGTATTTGTGTAAAGCTTGCCAAAGATGCTTTGTTTGCAAGACGGAGGTTGATAGATGTTTGTTGGGTAAGGGTATCGAGGGTAGAGAATGGCCATGATCTAATTGAATGGCGGAACAGGCTCGAGGGGCTGAATCAGGAAGCACTTTTACATACACAGGATAGTGGAAATCTGGCACTTTCTCTCCCCAAAGGCTGTGGATGCTAGGACAATTGCAATTTCCAAGAATCTGATTGGTAGATTTCCATTAGATAAGGGTATCAAGGGAAAGTGACCAAAGAAGGGCAAATCGAGTTGAGGTACTGATCAGCCATAGTCTAACTGAATGGCCGACTCCCTGTTCCTAAAAGATTTTCGACAACAGTGACCTGGGCTACCATCCTGCAGGCGTTTGATGTATGCACTGACTTGGCAACAGTGAAACAAATAAAAGGATATTTAACTATCTTTGATTTTAGTAAGCATTTTCTGTATTTTTCAGCAAACTGGCAAATGTTCCTACTAATGTTTAAACACAATGTCTACATGCTTCTTTATCGGCAACTCTTCACTGTGTTGAAATGAAGCCTCATTCTTTCCTACAACTCAAAACTGTAAAGCGTCTTGCTTCCCTCAATCTTCCCTTCCTCTTTCAATCTACAACAACTTACATTTGCATTTATATATATATATTTTTTATTCGTTTATGGGATCAGGGCGTCGCTGGCAATGCCAGCATTATTGCCCATCCCTAATTGCCCTCGGTGGTGGTGAGTCGCCTTCCTGAACCGTTTTAGTGCATGTGGTGAAGGTACTCCCACAGTGCTGTTAGGTAGGGAGTTCCAGGATTTTGACCCAGTGATGAAGGATCGGCGATATACTGCTACGCCAGGATGGTGTGTAACTTGGAGGTGGTGGTGTTCCCATGCGCCTGCTGCCCTTGTCCTTCTAGGTGGAAGAGGTCGTGGGTTTGGTTGGTGCTGCCGAAGAAGCCTTGGTGAGTTGCTGCAGTGCATCTTGTAGATGGCACACACTGCAGCCATGGTACGCCGGTGGTGGATGGAGTGAATGTTTAAGGTGGTGAATGTTTAAGGTGATGGATGGGGTGCCAATCAAGCGGGCTACTTTGTCCTGGATGGTGTCGAGCTTCGAGTGTTGTTGGAGCTGCACTCATCCAGGCAAGAGGAGAGTATTCCATCACACTCCTCACTTGTGCCTTGTAGATGTTGGAAAGCCTTTGGGGAGTCGGGAGGTGAGACATCCTCCTCAGAATACCTAGCCTCTGACCTGCTCTTGTTGGCAGTGTGTTTTTGTGGCTGGTCCAGTTAAGTTTCTGGTCAATGGTGACTCCCCAGGATTTTGATGGCGATTCGGTGATGGTAATGCCGTTGAATGTCATGGGGTGGTGGTTATAGTCTCACTTGCTGGAGATAGTCATTGCCTGGCACTTGTGTGGCACGAATGTTACCTGCCACTTATCAGCCCAAGCCTGAACATCTTCCAGGTCTTGTTGCATGTGGGCATGGACTGCTTCATTATTTGAGGAGTTGTGAATGGCACTGAACACTGTGCAGTCATCAGCGAACATCCCCACTTCTGACCTTATGTTAGAGGGGAGTTCATTGATGAAGCAGCTGAAGATGGTTGGGCCTAGGACACTGCCCTGAGGAATTCCTGCAGCGATGTCCTGGGCCTGTGATGATTGACCTTCAACCACCACAACCATCTTACTTTGTGCTAGTTTTGACTCCAGCCAGTGGAGCGTTTTCCCCCCCGATTCCCATTGACTTCAATTTTACTAGGGCTCCCTGATGCCACACTCGGTTAAATGCTGCCTTGATGTCAAGGGCAGTCACTCTCACCTCACCTCTGGAATTCAGCTCCTTTCTCCATGTTTGGACCAAGGCTGTAATGGTCTTGGTGGAACCCAAACTGGGCATCAGTGAGCAGGTTATTGGTGAGTAAGTGCCGCTTGATCGGACTGTTGATGACGCCTTCCATCTCTGCTGATGATTGAGAGTAGACTGATGGGGTGGTAATTGGTCAGATTGGATTTGTCCTGCTTTTTGTGGACAGGACATACCTGGGTAGTTTTCCACATTGTCTGATAGATGCCAGTGTTGTAGCTGTACTGGAACAACTTAGCTAGAGGCACAGCTAGTTCTGGAGCACAAGTCTTCAGCACGATAGCTGTGATGTTGTCGGGGCCCATAGCCTTTGCTGTATCCAGTGTGCTCAGCCGTTTCTTGATATCACGTGGAATGAATCGAATTGGCTGAAGACTGGCTTCTGTGATGGTGGGGACCTCGGGAGCAGGCCAGTATGGATCATCCACTCGGCAGTTCTGGCTGAAGATGGTTGCAAACGCTTCAGCCTTGTCTTTTGTACTCACGTGCTGGGTTCCGCCATCATTGAGAATGGGGATGTTTCTGGAGCCTCCTCCTCCCGATAGTTTAATGGTCCACCACCATTCACAACTGGATGTGGCGGGACTGCTGAGCTTTGATCTGATCTGTTGATTGTAGGATCGCTTAGCCCTGTCTATAGCATGCTTCAGCTTTTTAGCATGTATGTAGCCCTGTGTTGCAGCTTCCCCAGGTTGGCACTTCATTTTTAGGTACGCCTGGTGCTGCTTCTGTTATGCTCTTCTACACTCCTTATTGAACCAGGGTTGGTCCACTGGCTTGATGGTAATGGTAGAGTGAGGGATATGCCGGGCCATGAAGTTAAGAGATTGCGGGTGGAATACAATTCTGCTGCTGATGGCCCACAGTACCTCATGGATGGCCAGTTTTGAACTGCTAGATCTGTTCTGAATCTATCCCATTTAGCACGGTGGTAGTGTCACACAACATGATGGAGGGTGTCCTCCGTGTGAAGAAGAGACTTTGTCTCCACAATGACTGTGTGGTGATCACTGTCATGGACAGATGCATCTGTGATAAGTAGATTGGTGAGGACGAGGTCAAGTAGGTTTTTCCCTTGTGTTGGTTCTCTCTCCACCTGTCGCAGGCCCATATTGGCAGCTTTGTCTTTCAGAGCTCGGTCAGTAGTGGTGCTACCGAGCCACTCTTGGTGATGGACATTGGACATTGAAGTCCCCCACCCAGAGTACATTCTGTGCCCTTGCTACACTCAGTGCTTCTTCCAAGTGGTGTTCAACATGGCGGAGTACTGATTCATCAGCTGAGGGAGGACGGTAGGTGGCAGGTGGTTTCCTTGCCCATGCTTGACCTGAAGCCATGAGACATCATGGTGTCCAGAATCAATGTTGAGGACTCCAAGGGCCACTCCTTCCTGACTGTATACCACTGTGGCGGGTCTATCCTGCCGGTGGGACATGACATACCCAGGGATGGTGATGGAGGGGTTTGGGACATTAGCTGAAAGGTATGATTCTGTGAGTATGACTATGTCGGGCTGTTGCTTGACTAGTCTGTGGGACAGCGCTCCCAATTGTGGCACAAGTCCCCAGATGTTGGTGAGGAGGACTTTGCAGGGTCAACTGGGTTGGGTGTGCCGTTGCCGTGTCTGTAGCCGGTGCCGAGATCGATGTATAGTTTCATTCTTCTTGTGTTTCATAGTGGTTTGTTACAACTGAGTTGCTTGTTGGGTGGTTAAGAGTCAACCACTTTAAAATAAATAAATAAAATTAAAAAAAAATTTTTTATTCATTGATGGGATGTGGGCGTCACTGGCTAGGCCAGCATTTAGTGCCCATCCCTAATTGCCCTTGAGAAGATGGTGGTGAGCCGCCGCCTTGAACCGCTGCAGTCCATATGGTGTAGGTACACCCACAATGCTGTTAGGAAGGGAGTTCCAGGATTTTGGCCCAGCGACAGTGAAGGAACGGCGATACAGGTCCAAGTCAGGATGGTGTGTGGCTTGGAGGGGAACTTGTAGGTGGTGATGTTCCCATGTGCCTGCTGCCCTTGTCCTTCTAAGTGGTAGAGGTCGCGGGTTTGGAAGGTGCTGTTGAAGGAGCTTTGGCGAGTTGCTGCAGTGCATCTTGTAGATGGTACACACTGCAGCCACAGTGCGCCGGTGGTGGAGGGAGTGAATGTTGAAGGTAGTGGATGGAGTGCCAATCAAGCGGGCTGCTTTATCCTGAATGGTGTCGAGCTTCTTGAGTGTTGTGGGAGCTGCACTCATCCAGGCAAGTGGAGAGTATTCCATCACACTCCTGACTTGTGCCTTGTAGATGGTGGAAAGGCTTTGGGGAGTCAGGAGGTGAGACACTTGCCGCAGAATTCCCAGCCTCTGGGCTGCTCTTGTAGCCACAGTATTTATATGGCTGGTCCAGTTCAGTTTCTGATCAATGGTAACCCCCAGGATGTTGATAGTGGGGGATTCAGCGATGGTAATGCCATTGAATGTCAAGGGGAGATGGTTAGAGTCTCGCTTGTTGGAGATGGTCATTGCCTGGCACTTGTGTGGTGCGAATGTTACTTGCCACTTGTCAGCCCAAGTCTGAATGTTGTCCAGGTCTTGCTGCATATGGACACGGACTGCGTCAGTATCTGACGAGTCTCGAATGGTGCTGAACACTGTGCAATCATCAGCGAACGTCCCCACTTCTGACCTTATGATGGAGGGAAGGTCATTGATGAAACAGCTGAAGATGGTTGGGCCTAGGACACTGCCCTGAGGAACTCCTGCAATGATGTCATGTGATTTGAGATGAATGACCTCCAACAACCACAGCCATCTTCCTTTGTGCTCGGTATGATTCCAACCAATGGAGAGTTTCCCCCTTGATTCCCATTGACTTCAGTTTTGCTAGGGCTCCTCGATGCCACACTCGATCAAATGCTGCCTTGATGTCAAGGGCAGTCACTCTCACCTCACCTCTCGAGTTCAGCTCTTTTGTCCATGTTTGGACCAAGGCTGTAATGAGGTCAGGAGCTGAGTGGCCCTGGCAGAACACAAACTGGGTGTCAGTTAGCAGGTTATTGCTGAGTAAGTGCCGCTTGATAGCGCTGTCGACGACACCTTCCATCACTTTGCTGATGATTGAGAGTAGACTGATGGGACGGTAATTGGCCGGGTCGGATTTGTCCTGCTTTTTGTAGCCCGGACATACTTGGGCAATTTTCCACATTGCCGGGTAGATGCCAGTGTTGTAGCTGCACTGGAACAGCTTGGCTAGGGGCGCAGCTAGTTCTGGAGCACAAGTCTTCAGTACTATTGCCGGAATGTTGTCAGGGCCCATAGCCTTTGCAGTATCCAGTGTCTTCAGCCGTTTGCTGTGGGTGAGGAGTCACATATAGGCCAGACCAGGTAAGGACGGCAGATTTTCTTCCTAAAGGACATTCGTGAACCAGATGGGTTTTTACGACAATCTGATAGTTTCATGGTCACCGTTACTGATGCTAACCTTTTATTCCAGAATTCCCCAGTTGCTGTGGTGGGATTTGAACTCGCGTCTCTGGATCATTTCCAGGCTTGACATACCAGTGACATTACCACAATGCTGCCATTCCCAACAGTTGTTTTTCGGACGGGAGGAAGGTATACAGTGGTGTTCCCCAGGGGTTGGTTCTTGGGCCACTGCTTTTCTTGATGTATGTTAATGACTGTGGATGTATAGGGCACAATTTCAAAAATTGCAGATGGCACAAAACTTGGAAGTATAGTGAACAGTGTGGAGGCGAGTGATCGACTTCAAGAAGACATGGAAAGGGCTGATACGTGGCCGATGAAATGTAACGCAGACAAGTGTGAAGTGATGCATTTTGGTAGGAAGAATGGGGAGAGGACATATAAACTAAATGGTACAATCCTGAAGGGGGTGCAGGAAAAGAGAGACATGGTGGGTATGTGTGCACAAATCGTTGAAGATGGCAGGGCAGGTTGAGGAAGCAGTTAAAAAAGCTTACGGGATCCTGGGCTTCATAAATAGAGGTATAGAGTACAAAAGTGAGGTAACACTGGTTCGGCCCCAACTGGAGTACTGTGTCCTATTCTGGGCACCATACTTTAGGAAGGATGTGAAGGCCTTGAAGCGGGTGCTGAAAAGATTTACGAGAATGATTCCAGGAATGAGGGACTTCAGTTAGGTTGATCGTCTGGAGAAGTCGTTCTTCTTGGAGCAGAGAAGATTGAGAGGAGATTTGATAGAGATGTTCAAAATCACGAGTCTGGACAGTGTAGATAGAGAAACTGTTCCCATTTGCAGAAGGGTCAAGAACCAGAGGACACAAATTTAAGGTGTTTGGCAAAAGAACCAAAGGTGATTTGGACAGGTTGGGTGATTGGGCAGAAGCATGGCAGATGCAATATAACGTGGATAAATGCAAGGTTATCCACTTTGGTGGCAAAAACAGGAAGGCAGATTATTATCTGAATGGCAATAGATTGGGAGAAGGGGAAGTGCAACGAGACCTGGGTGTCCTTGTGCACCAGTCGCTGAAGGTAACCATGTAGGTGCAGCAGGCGGTTAAGAAGGCAAATGGTATGTTGGCCTTCGTAGCGAGAGGGTTTGAGTACAGGAACAAGGATGTCTTGCTGCAGTTGTACAGGGCCTTGGTGAGACCACACCTTGAGTATTGTGTGCAGTTTTGGTCGCCTTATCTGAGGAAGGATGTTCTTGCCATGGAAGGAATTCAGCGAAGATTCACCAGGCTGATACCTGGGATGGCAGGAATGACGTCTAAGGAGAGATTGGGTCGATTGGGCTTGTACTCGCTGGAGTGTAGAAGAATGAGAGGGGATCTCTATTGAAACTTAAAATTCTGACAGGACTGGACAAACTAGATGCAGGAAGGATGTTCCCGATGGTCGGGGAGTCCAGAACCAGGGGACACAGTCTAAGGATAAAGGGTAGGCCATTTAGGACAGAAATGAGGAGTAATTTCTTCACCCAGAGAGTGTTGAACCTGTGGAATTCTCTACCACAGAAGGCAGTAGAGGCCAATTCATTAAATATATTCGCGAAGGAGTTGGATATATTTCTTAAGGCTAAAGGGATCAAGTGGTATGGGGAGAAAGCAGGGACCGGGTACTGAATTTGGATGATCAGCCATGATCGCATTGAATGGCGGAGCAGGCTTGAGGGGCCGAATGGCCTACTCCTATCTTTCTATGTGATGTAAGAAACTTTTGTACACAGCAAGTGGTTAAGATCTGGAATGCACTGCCTGAAAGGGAGTGGTTGCAGATTTAATCATGGCTTTCAAAAGGGACGATATGTATCTGAAGGAAAAAAAATTGCAGGGCTATGGGAAAAGGGTGGGGGAAGTGGCACTAGCTGAAGTGCTCTTGCAGCTGGCCCAGCTTGACAGACCAAATGGCCTTGTGCACTGAAACCATTCAATAAAACTTCCATTTTAATTTGTCTTTAGAATTCATTCATTCAACTTAAATGAATCAAAGGGTTCCAAAAATTGCACCATATCCTAGACATTAGCCCAGGTGATGCGAAAGTGTTGTAATGGTGTTAGCAGTGCTGTTCTCACCAGACGTTCATTGAACAGCCTCGCAACCCCAAGATAAGGACAGTTGGTGGGAATTGGCTGTATAAGGAGAGTAGGCTAAACAGTAACACTTTTCACTTGGGGTGAGCATTTTTCTATTTTTCCTTGCATTGTCTTTAGATTTTTAACCATATTTCTTAATTGCAATATAATCAGTTTAATGCTGATTAAATTTCAGTAAAGGTATTTTCTTGATTGTTACAGTAGTAATTTTAATTACCCATAATGCTTTGCACTGCCACCAGCTGCTGCTAAAAAGGAATTGCAATATATTTGAGGTTAGTAATTATTGCAGTGCAACGCATCCAAATATTAAAAATCTTGTCTTTGTCTTGAACATGTACAATTTGTTATGAAGCTATGGTATTTCTGGTTGGCCTGTGATGCCCTATAGGTAGCGGATTAATCATATCTTGATCCATCCTAACAATATGCCGTAGATCAATCAGAACATTGGGGGAAAACAATGAATTTTTCACCTGCTGTAGCACTTCCCCTGTTTCCCTCTCCAATAATCGGTGAACTTTTTTTTCTCCCCCTCTTCCTTGCTCTACTCATCTCTTTTTCCACCCCCCCGCCCCCCTTCTTCTTAGGCAGTCCCTCGGAACCGAGGATGACTTGCTTCCACATTAAAAACGAGTTCTCAGGTGACTGATGAGTCCAATGCGGACCTACAGTCTCTGTCACAGGTGGGGCAGACGGTGGTTGAAGGGGCGGCTGGGCGGGGTGCTTGGGTTGACGTGCGCTCCTTCCGCTGTTTGCGCTTGGGTTCCGCTTGCTCCCGGCGAAGAGACTCGAGGTGTTCGGCGCCTTCCCGGATGCTTCTGCTCCACTTTGTGCGGTCTTGGGCCAGGGATTCCCAGGTGTCAGTGGGGATGTTGCACCTTTTTGAAGGAGGCTTTGAGGGTGTCCTTGAAGCGTTTCCTCTGGCCACCTGGGGCTGTCTCGCTGTGCCGGAGCTCCGAGTAGAGCGCTTGCTTTGGGAGTCTCGTATTGGGCATGCGGACAATGTGACCCGTCCGTCAAAGCCCCCAAGAGACACGCACACACACTATAATGTTTGGAAAAATATGCCCGACGGTATCGTTGGGGAGTAGGGTACCGGAGGGATAAGCTTTCATTTAGGGTGTTATGATGCTTCTCGTCCTTGACAGTTTCTTCTTTTCCTCCCTGGGCCAGCCAGTGCCTCGCCTGAGTCAGAAGGTTGTGGGTTCAAGTCCCACTCCAGAGACTTGAGCACAAAAAATCTCTAGGCTGACACACCAGTGCAGTGCTGAGGGAGTGCTGCACTGTTGGAGGTGCCGTTTTTCGGATGAGGCGTTAAAACCGAGGCCCCGTCTGCTCTCTCAGGTGGGCGTAAAAGATCCCAGGGCACTATTTTGAAGAAGAGCAGTGGAGTTTGAAGAAGGGTTCGACCCGAAACGTCAACTCAAATTTCTGTCCACTCATGTTGCCTGACCTGAGTTTTTCCAGCATTTTCTGTTGTTATTTTGAGTTATCCCTGGTGTCCGGCCAATATTTATCCCTCAATCAACATCACTAAAAAACATTATCTGGTCATTATCACATTGCTGTTTGTGGGAGCTTGCTGTGCGCAAAATTGGCTGCTGTGTTTTCTACATTACAACAGTGACTACACTTCAAAAAGTACTTCATTGGCTGTAAAGCGCGTTGGTGCGTCCGGTGGTCATGAAAAGTGCTATATAAATGCAGTCTTTCTTTTCAATGGAGGATATATTTGAATTTGCTGTGTGTGAATTATGAACCCAAACCTGCTTCTTGCTGCTCAGTACAACATCAGTGTGTTGGGGCCACCATTCCATTGTGGCATGTTGTTTGTCGGTTCTTTTATGATTTAAAAAAAAAACTTGATGGTCCTGTAATGACTTTTTCTGGTCAGTGCATAACTTTGTTTTGTCATGCTAGTTTTCCTATCCCCTCACCCCTCCATTATAAGTGAATTCACACTTGGATACTTTTAGGGTTGTGGTAGTCTTTGACAGGCTTTGGTCACCCCCTCCTAATCTCTTCCTTCCTGGTTTAGTGCCTGTTTTCAGTACTCCTAGTTTGAAGCACCTGGTGATGTTCCTTAAATGTTGACGTCCTTTCATTTGTGCTGCTTATAATCCTATGTTTAGAAGCTTTAATAGTACATTAATTTCATAATTTGCTTTTGCAGGTTGCTTTGTTTGGTATAGAAATTTTATCAACCCTCATTTCACGTCTTCAGGATCACTTTAAAACGTACATTGGTACAGGTATGTTACTTTTATTTTCGGTTAATTTCAGTTGTTTGTGAATTGGGGAAAGAAACTTTTGAGTATTGTCGCTGCTTATCAAGATTATTTTGGTTTGTTGTGTCTTTCGGATAATTCTGCCCTTTTGGGTGGACTTAAAAGATCCCACGGCGCTATTTAAAGAAGGTGTTCTCCCTGGTGTTCTGGCCAACAATTATCCCTCATCCAACATCACTGATAAGCAGATTATATGGACGTTGTCTCATTAATGTTTGTGGGAGCTTGCTGAGTGCAAATTGACTACTGCGTTTCCTACATTACAACAGTGACTACACTTCAAAAGTACTTCATTGGCTGTAAAGTGCTTTGGGACGTCCTGAGGTTGTGAAAGACGCTATAGAAATGCAAGTCTGTCTTTCTTTGCAGTGTGAGTGATCGTTTGTACGTGTTTCTTAGTATGAATGCACTTTGTAATATGGTGATAAGGGATGGATTGTGGTTATCAGTAAGATTTTCAGCAAACAATGAAAATACTTGTATAGTGTGTAGAATTGACCAGTTGTTTCGCGCTGAATAGGAGGCAGAAACGCCTGCCTGTAACTTCAACATAAAATAAACACCTCCACCTGGCCTGTGATTTTTTTTTGGTAATCTGTATGTATGTGTTTTCATTATTTCAATTCTGAAAAATTATGTATTTTTTACAATTTTCTGCAGTCTTACCCAGTCTAATAGACAGACTAGGGGATGCCAAGGATCAAGTGCGAGAACAAGATCAGAGTCTCCTGATAAAGATTATGGAGCTGTCTGCTACTCCACAGGTACATGATTAAGAACAGGAAACCTGATTTTTTTCCCCCTGCAGTAACACATTGCTGCCATATTTGTGATAGCTATTGCCAGAGAGTAATTAAAAAAAAACAACTAACGGGACCTGCCAATATTGGATTTATTTCATATTTGATACATTTGTTATTTAAAATTAAGGGAATTAAGTGATTCTAATTGGATAGACCAATAATTGTATAGGAAACAATAGCAAAATACTGCGGATGCTGGAAATCTGAAATAACAACAGAAAATGCTGGAAATACTCAGCAGGTCAGGCAGCATCCGTGGAGAGAGAAACAGAGTTAACGTTAACTCTGTTTCTCTCTCCACGGATGCTGCCTGGCCTACTGAGTATTTCCAGCATTTTCAGTTGTATAGGGAAGTTTTCTTTTAGCAGAGATGCATTGAAGAAAACCATCCTGTTGGCTGGGGTGGGTAAATTACCGTGCTCGAAATGGATAGAACATGTTTTGGGTGTTTGTGTTTTGGGCTCCTGCAGGTGTCCTAAACAGAGAGAACTTGTCTAACTCTCTCCCTTTTTAATATGTTAACTCACTCCTTTTAGATGACTATAGCGCCCTTAAAAGGGATTCAATTTTTAAAATAGATATTAATCTTTATTTGAGTAGAAAAACTTAATTTTATAACATCCAAAATTGTTCACCTGTTAATTTCCCAAGATATTGAATGTACAGATGTTTAAGGACAATACTAGAGAATAGTCTCTTTCTAATAATGGGAAATTGTGATCCATTTCCTGCAGTATGTCTGGGAACGAATGCTGGGAGGATTTAAACACAAGAATTTTCGAACCAGAGAAGGGATTTGCCTTTGCCTTATTAGCACATTAAATACGTAAGTAAAAAGAAAACTGGTTGTAGAACTTTGCATATAGTCATCTTGTTTTACATTTTAGTAGTGACCAATAGATTTCTGTATATACAAAATTTAAAGTTCTTGTGTGGTTTTTCTTTTTTCCAGTTATGGCGCTCACAGTTTAACTCTAAGCAAAATTGTACCCCACATCTGTAATTTATTAGGAGATCCAAACAGTCAGGTAAGACAGCTTTTTAACACCAAAATGATTCTCTATCTTTGCCTCATTTGTGTCTGACTTCAGTCTTTGGTTCGTGGTTACAAATCAGGGAATTACAAACACCAGCTGTCGAGAATGAATGAATGTATATATATTATATTATATTTTGAGATGTTTGGCATTGGGTCAGGCAGATTAGGATTGCATGGGCATTCGTGGCCTGAATTGCATTTCAGTCAATGCTGAATAATAAAAAAAATATTAGTTACTTGATTTTAGATGCTGGTGCATTATGTAGTCAGATATCCAGGTTCCTGTTCTACATGATTTGTGAATTTTTGACCGTGTATTGTTGCTGAACATTTTTTTTTTAAACTTCGTAATCTATCTTTATACTTTGAGCATGTTATTGGACAGAGACAGTAGAAATTCAATATTGCGATTCTTCACAAACTCTATGCTGAGTCATTTTTGCTTTGTTCTGTGCTGATTTTGTTAATAGGCCTATTCTGTTCCTGTGACTTTGAAACGACTTGTTTTGGTAGAGCCATCTGTTGGATAATGGAGAGACTGCAGGTATAGCACAGTGCCATCTGTAGGATGATAGAGTAATTACACATTTACGATGCTCTTTAATTGGATCAAATCAAATCAAATCAACTTTTATTGTCATTGTTAGTGCACAAGTGCAGTACAATGAAATGTAGGCTTGCGGCTCCCAAGAGTGTACAATTTGGATTAGGACACTTAAACATTTCAACATACATTTGTACATATATATTAGCATAAATATGACCATAATAAAGTGCATCGGCAGATGTGCAGGCTTTAGAGTTTATTTGTGGAGTTCAGTAGGATGACAGCCCTGGGAAAGAAGCTGTTCCTAAATCTGGTCGTACGGGTGCGAATGCATCTGTAGCGTCTTCCAGATGGTAGGAGGGCGAACAGACTGTGGCTGGGGTGGGTAGGGTCTTTGATGATGGTCCGTGCCCTCCGTAGGCAGCGTTTCTGATATATATGTTCTATGGTCGGTAGCCGGGTGCCGGTAATGCATTGGGCAGTTTTGACTACCCGCTGCAGGGCTTTCCGGTCATGGGAGCTACAGCTTCCGTACCATACCGTGATACAGTTTGTCAGGATGCTCTCTATAGTGCAGCGGTAGAAGTTAGAGAGGATCGGGGGTGACCGATTACATCCCTTCATCTTGTTTTGGTTATTGTGTCTCAGGACCTTTTTGGTAAATCTACTTCCCAATTAATAAACTGAAAAACATTAAACTATTTCCTTGATTGGAAAACTATTTCAGTTGGATGGGGGAATCCTATATAAGCAAAACATTTAAATCTGATAGACTAGCTTTTGTTGTGTGCTGCAGAACTTTGATATCCATGGTTTAAGTTAAGGTTTGTAATGTGCTAGTAATGACATTATTATAATAAAAGCTGATTTGTTCACTGTTATAATTTAACAGCAGTAGTAAGTAATTTAACAGTAGTAGTAAGTACAGTTTAATGCTCACAATATACAGATTGCCAGACAGAGAGGCAACTTATGGAAAACTTGGTTATAACTAATCATGCAGAATATATCCCTCCCAACCTCTCTAGAGAGAAAAAGCATAGGGTCTTAGTCTTTTTCTAATTGTACTTTAATTGTTTTTAACTCCTCAGGTCCGAGATGCAGCAATAAATAGTTTGGTAGCAATATACAAACACGTAGGAGAGCGAGTCCGAGCAGATCTTCATAAAAAGGGGCTACCACAATCAAGGTAAGCAAGTGATGTCAACTATTAGACCCAAGTGCCTTTCTCACTCTCTGCTAATAAAGTTGCATTCATTATATAATTGTGATACTTGTTCTTTTGATTAGTAACATTTATCAACTACTATTTTGGATATTTACTAAGTAAACCCTCTAAAATATTTAACTTCAGAGAATGTGTTGCAATATGCAGCAATGTAATAGCACATCTGATCTTTCCAGTGATTGAGGTAGCTGTGTGATCATCGCATTCTCGAGTCCCATAAAGATACAAAAGATAGTATTAGATCAAAGGAAGAGGCTTCTAATGTTGCCAAAAAAAGTAGTAAGCCTGTGGATTGGGAGAATTTTAGAATTCGGCAAAGGAGGACCAAGAAATTGATATGGAAAGAGAAAAAAGAATTGAGTAAATTAGCAAGAGCCATAATAACAGATTGTAAGTGTTTCTATAGGTATGTCAATAGGAAGAGGCAGAGATGGGAGAAATTATAATGGGCAATAAGGAGATGGCAGAGACATTAAATAAATACTTTGTATCTGTCTTCACAGTAGAAGACCCACAGTTTCAGAAACAATGGTGAGCCAAGGGTCTAGAGAGAACGAGGAACTTAAAGAAATCAGTATAAGTAAAGACACAGTACTGGAGAAATTAATGGGACTAAGTGGCGACAAATCCCCTGGACCTGACAACCTGCACCCTAGGGTTTTAAGAGGTAGCTGCAGAGATAGTGGATGCACTGGTATTAATCTTCCAGAATTCCCTAGATTTTAGAACAGTCCCCAAGAATTTGAAGGTAGCAAACATAACCCTGCTATTTAAGAAAGGAGGAAGAGCGAAAATTGGGAACTAGGCCGGTTGGCCTGACATCAGTAGTAGGCAAAATGCTAGAATCTATTATTAGGGATGTGGTAACCGAGCACTTAGAAAATCGTAATATGATTAAGCAGTGTCAACATGGTTTTATGAAAGGGAAATAATGTTTGACAAATCTTAGTTTTTTGAAGATGTAACTAGTAGGCTGGATAAGGGGGAACCAGTGGATGTAGTGTATTAATGGACAGAAAACCGAGAGTCGGAATAAACGGGTCTTTCGGGTTGGCAGGCTGTAATTAGTGGGGTACCGCAAGGGTCCGTGCTTGGGCCTCAGCGATTGACAATCTATATTAAAGACTTGGATGAAGGGACTGAAACGTATCCAAGTTTGCTGATGATACAAAGTTAGGTGGGAAAGTAAGCTGAGGAGGACACAAAGAGGCTGCAGAGAGATAGACAGGTTGACTGAGTGGGCAAGAAATTGGCAAGTGGAATACAATGTAGGGAAGTGTGAAGTTATCCACTTCGGTAGGAAAATCAAAAAAGCAGAATATTTTTTGAATGGTGAGAGAGTGGGAAATGTTTGCACTCAGAGGGACCTGGGTGTCCTTGTACATGAATCACAAAGTTAACATGCAGGTACAGCAAGCAATTAGGGAAGCACAGGGTATGTTAGCTTTTGTTACAAAGGGGTTCGAGTAGAAGAGTAAAGAAGTCTTACTACAATTATACAGGACATTGGTGAGGCCACACCTGGAGTACGGTGTACAGTCCTGGTCTCCTTACCCAAGGAAAGACATACTTGCCTTAGAGGGAGTGCAATGAAGGTTCACCAGACTGGTTCCTGGGATGAGGGGATTGCCCTATGAGGAGAGATTGAGTAGACTAGGCCTATATTCCCTAGAGTTTAAAAGAATGAGAAGTGATCGAATTGGGGTATGTCGACATGTACCAGAATGTCACATTGTTTCCGATTGATGGTACTCCAGTTGCTTGGTGGCCAGAATATTTTGTCTGAGAGTCCTCATTGTAATGAGCACAAACTAAAACACCCAATGACAGTATGAAGTTGTAATAAATGCAACATTTTGTTTTTAAATGCATTAAAAAAAATTGTTAGATCAAGAGAAGCACAAAGAAAGGTCTGATCTGGGAAAACCTTTGGTGTCTGATTTTAGGTATAGAGCGGCCTCATACCAAAGGTATTGACTTGTGCTAAAATGAATAAGTAGAGTTGAAAGGGCCGGGCTGTATCTATTTTGCACACGTCGCAGCAGCTTGTCTGTGCTTCAATCTGAGTTTGCTGAGCCGTTGGCACTGAAACAACTGTTCGAGTTGACTGATAACTACAGAGTATCATTCGAGTGAGTCACCTCTCCCAGTAACTGCAGGCAATGTGCTTCAACCAATCACCGATCTAATTCAGCAAGTGGTCTTGCTCCAGGAAGGATTGGGTAGTGGCCATTGTGTAAAATTAGCTGGTCAAACCCATCAAAAAAGATAATTTATTTGAAGTTTAAAAACAAAGTCTGGTGAGCTGCTGTACGACTGTTCACATTTTAATAATTAAAAACAGACTTGTCAGCTGTTTTCAGTGCACTATCAATATAGCATTAAGATGCATTTCTTTCTCTGCTGGTTTTTATTTCCTTGCTCCTTTGCTTTTTTTTTTCTCTGCCCTTTTTTATATTTTTCTCTCCAGCTTATTTAATTTTGTTTTATTCCCTTTTTTATCACAGTCCTACTTAGCTGCAGACCATATAATTTCCGTTAAGGTTTTTGCCATGATTATGTACGCTGGCATAATCCCTCATGTCATCTTTTGCTGGAGAATAAGAGAAAGCAGGTGAAAAGGTGGGAATTACCAATACTGTGTGTAGACGTGTGATGGAGGTCGAAGGGTGGGAGATAGGAGCGGCTGCGGTACCAAAAACCCACAGACTATATAGTTGTCATTAGTACTAAAACTCTGAAAAGCATTTAGGTTATTTGTCACATGTTTCTAATATAAATGATGAGTCCTCAGAGAATCTCCAGCAGACATTTTCCCCCCTGACATCCTAACAGTCCCGAGACTCCTCTTGTGAAATTGAGATCAGGTATCTGGTTTAAAAGAAATTGCTGTGACTGGGTACTAAAATTAAAACTGCAATATCACCTTTTTAAAGGTGGGCTCATCTAGGTTATATTTAATTTTGTAGCTCTGAAAAGTCTAATCATTAAATATTTATATGCATACTTATGCTGTCTTTATTTTAAAATTCCTTTCTTAAAATATTGATTTTCCTGGGTTCGATACGATCAGTAAATGTAGTACTTTACCAAGGTGCAATTTGGAAAGCTAATTTGATGCATGTTCTTTAGGCAGATTTCCAACCACAGCCACCATCCTCGGGATGAGTTTTATGTTCTGGTTGGTGTTTAGCTTTGGTTTCATGTGAACGTATCTACCATATATGCTTTCTATAAGCCTGTCAAAGCTGTAGCTACATTTTAAACTGCTGCAAGAGTTGACTTACTGGGTTTATTTTGTCCTTCATGGAGTTGAGAAATAAAGCAATTTATTTGGTTTAAAAACAAAATATAAACTGTTGGTTATTTTTTCGACTTTCTCCCCTTTTCCCCACCTTCCATCTCTCCCTGAAGTTAGTCACTGATGCTGGGTCACAGCACCATGGGTGGCTGCAGCTCTCCAGTACCTTCACCCAAGTAGCCATTTTTAATGTCTGCACCCAGATAGTGGTTCTTGGTGGCTATTCGATTATGGAGAGTGCCAGGGCCAAGCTTGGATCGTAGTCTCATCTGATACGCACAGACAACCTTTCCAGTAGCCATCACTGGATAACAATTGGGAGAAGAATCCTGACTGATCACCCCTTTCCCCTAGCCTAGAGGGGACTAGTTGTGGTGTCCCAGTGTTCTGATGGCTGAGATCAACATAGTAAGGTTCAAGATTAGGATCGAGAGAGAGATATAAGTAGGATAAAGGTAATAGATTGGAAAAGATCAAATTATGAAGAAATGAGGATGGAATGGAAGAAGGTAAACTGGGAGAAAATCTTAAACAGACCGAAAAAAATGGGAACTCTTCAATAGTATTCCACTGAAAGCCCAAAACAAGCAAGCTTCTATGGGGCACTGTGGATGAATAAAGAACTAAAGGGAAAATTGAATCTAAAGAAAATGACAAATAAGAAGTACTTGGATGCTAAATTTGAGAATGACAAAAGGGAACTTAGTTTTTTTTAAAATCAGTAAGGCAAAGAAAAATTACAAAATCAAATTATCAAAGAATATGAAAAGAAGTAATGTGTTCGGTAGACACACAAATAACAAAAAGGGAAATGGAACTATAGACCAGTCAGCTTAACATCAGTGGTAGGAAAGATATTGGAATCTGTACTAAAAGAAGTGATAGAGCATCTAGAGACAGAAAATATAATTCAAAAATAGTCAGCATAGATTCCGAAAGGCTAAGTTATGCTTAACTAACGTGATAGAATTCTTTGAAGAGGTAATGGAAAGAGTAGACAAGGGTAATGTAGTAGATGTTATATACTTGGATTTTCAAAAGGCCTTTGATAAGATACCACATGGTAAGCTCATTACAAAGGTTAGAGTATGTGGAATCGGGACAAATGGATAGCAAATTGGCTAAAAAATAGAAAGCAGAGAGTAGGGGTAAAGGGTAATTATTCAGATTGGAGTATAGCTAACACTGAGGAAGAATGCAACATAATGACATTAGAAACCTTGCAGTCTGGGCAGTTAAGTGGCAAATTAACTTTAACATAGATAAATGTGAGGTGTTGCACTTTGGTAGGAAAAACAAACATTACCTACATCTTAGAAAATAAGAAACTGAATGGGGTGGAAGAACAAAGGGATCTAGGGGTACAGGCAAACATATCACTAAAAGCAGCATCGCAGGTCAGCAAAGCAATTAAAAATGCTAGCAACGCACTGGGATTTATTTCTAGGGGTATAGAATTCAAAAGTAGTGAAGTTAAACTTGTATAGAACACTAGTCAGGTCGCACTGTGCACAGTTCTGGTCTCCACACTATAAAAAGGACAAAAAAGCACTGGAGAAAATGGGAAAAAAAAGATTTACAAGGATGGTACTAGAACTGAGAGATTACAGCTTTCTGGAAAGATTGAACGGGTTGGGGCTATTTTCTTTAGAAAAGAGAAGACTTGGAGGTGAACTGGATAGAGGTCTTTAAAATTATGACTGGGTTGGACAGGGTAGATTTGGAGCGAATGTTTCCACTTGTGGGAGAAGACAAAACTAGGGGCCGTGAATGCAAGCTAGTTACTAATAAATCCAGCAGGGAAATGAGGAGACATTCCTTTACTCCGAGTGGTTACAATGTGGAACTTGCTACCACAGGACGTGGTTGAGGCAAACGGTTTTCTAAATTTGTAATCTAATGAGACTTGTTACAGAAAGGGAGCTCAGGTACTCTTTGTACGGCTGACACTAGCTTGTAATAATTTAAAAATAAATTCAATTTAAAGCTCACTTTCTCGGAGTGCATGCGTAAGTAGTGTCTGCGTTCCACAGGTCACCTGAGGAAAGCTGGAACATACCAGTGCAAGCATTGTTCTCGTGAGATTTTTCAACTTTGTACAGGAGAATCTTTTAATTGCATGTCAATTTAATGGATATAATAGGCTATTAATTCATTATTAAAATAGCATGATAACATTTTCTTCTTGATTATGCATAAGCATTGATTGTAATAGAAAGGTAAAAACGGTTTCATTATCTAGATTAAACTTGGCATTTATAATAATCAACTGCCAAAGAGTTTTATATTCAGATGAAAGGGATGTTGCATTTTGAAGACAAAGAAAGACTTGCATTTATATAGCGCCTTTCACAACTTCAGGACATCCCAAAGTGCTTTACAGCCAATTAAGTATTTTTGAAGTGCAGTCACTGTTGTAATGTAGGAAACGCAGCAGCCAATTTATGCATAGCAAGCTCCCACACTCCGCAATGTTATAATGACCAGATAATTTTTTAAATGATGTTTGAGGGATAAATATTAGTCAGGACATTTTGAATTTTGAAATTAATGCCAGCTGTGCATTTTAACCAACAATTTTTTGTAAAATTACACAATCATACCTTTTTTTTCTTTAAAAAAAAAAGTTGCCCATTATACCACTTGTGATGGAATTTACTTGTGGATGTGGGAGTTATACATGGGATCTGTAATGAGGAAATTGGGAGGAAAAAACACTACAGTACACGACATGCTTATTTATAATCTATATGCAAATTTTAGGGATGTCTTTTAGCAATTCTGATAATCCGTGTGCTGTGTTCTGGTCATGTTTGTTATTTTCTTGTCAATTTGCTGCTAAGATAGTGATTAAGGTCCTGTGTGCTGTGGTAAATACAAAAGAAACAGATCGATTTTTTTTCTGGGGAAATACGAAAAATGTTGGTAGAAATTCTACTCTTCCCTACTTCACAATTTTTCTGCTTTGGATAAAGTTTGGGAAATTGGGTACTGAATTGCTGCAGATACCCACTTTCTACTTCAGATATTACAGATACAGTTGGGCACATACTTTTGAATTCTCAAGTTATTACATTTAAGCTTGTTAATATATTCTCCTTGGGTAAGTAGTTTTTTTTTTAGCATTTTCTAAAAGCTACTGCTTTTCACTCAGCTGGCTATTGACTGCAACAACAACTTGCATTTATATAGTGCCTTTTATAATGTAGTAAAACGTCCCAGGGCGCTTCACAGGATTGTTTAAGACAAAAAATTTGACACCAAGCCACATAAGGCGAAATTAGGGCAGGTGACCAAAAGCTTGGTCAAAGAGGTAGGTTTTAAGGAACGTCTTAAAGGAGGAAAGCGAGGTAGAGGGGTGGAGAGGTTTAGGCAGGGTATTCCAGAGCTTGGGGCCTAGGTAACAAAAGGCACGGCCACCAATGGTTGAGCGATTTATAATCGGGGATGCTCGAGGGCATCTGGGTGGGTGGGGGGTTGTGGGGCTGAAGGATATTAGAGATAGGGAGGGGCGAGGCCATGGAGGGATTTGAAAACAAGGATGAGAATTTTGAAATCGAGGCATTGCTTAACCAGGAGCCAGTGTAGGTCAGCGAGCACAGGGGTGATGGGGGAACGGGACTTGGTGCGAGTTAGGACACGGGCAGCCGAGTTTTGGATGACCTCAAGTTTACGTAGGGTGGAATGTGGGAGGCCGGCCAGGAGTGTGTTGGAATAGTCAAGTCTAGAGGTAACAAAGGCAGGGATGAGGGTTTCGGCAGCAGATGAGCTGAGGCAAGGGCGGAGACAGGCGATAATACGGAGGTGGAAATAGGTGGTCTTAATTATGCTGCGGATATGTGGTCGGAAGCTAATTTCAGGGTCAAATATGACACCAAGGTTGTGAATAGTCTGGTTCAGCCTCAAACAGATGTTGGGGAGAGGGATGGAGTCAGTGGCCAGGGAACGGAGTTTGTGGTGGGAACCGAAAGCAATGGCTTCGGTTTTCCCAATATTTAATTGGAGAACATTTCTGCTCATCCAGAACTGGAGCAGTATGACAATTTAGAGACCGTGAATGGGTTGAGAGAAGTGGTAGTGAGGTAGAGCTGGGAGTCTTCAGCGAACATGTGGAAACTAACGCTGTGTTTTTGGATGATGTCGCCAAGGGGCAGCATGTAGATGAGAAATAGGAGGAGGCCAAGGATAGATCCTTGGGGGACAGCAGAAGTAACGATGCGGGAGCGGGAAGAGAAGCCGTTGTAGGTGATTCTCTGGCTATGATTAGATAGAGAATAATGGAACCAGGCGAGTGCAGTCCCACCCAGCTGGACGACAGTGGAGAGGCGTTGAAGGATGGAGTGGTCAGCCGTGTCAAAGGCTGTGGACAAGTCGAGAAGGACGAGGAAAGGTAGTTTACCTTCGTCACCGTCACAAAGGATGTAATTTGTGACTTTGAGAGCCGTTTCGGTACTGTGGCGGGACGGAAACCTGATTGGAGGGATTTAAACATGGAGTTGTGGGAAAGGTTGGCATGGATTTGGGAGGCAACAACACGTTCAAGGATTTTGGAGAGGAAAGGGAGGTTGGCGATGGGGTGGTAGTTTGCAAGAACGGAGGGGTCAAGGGTTGGTTTTTTGAAGAGGGGTGATGAATGCAGATTTGAGGGGGAGGGGGACAGTACCTGAGGATGGAGAACCATTAACAATGTCAGCTAACATGGGAGCCAGAAAAGGAAGTTGGGTGGTCAGCAGTTTGGTGGGAATAGGGTCGAGGGAGCAGGAAGTGGGTCTCATGGACAAGATGAGCGCGGAGAGGTCCTGAGGGGAGATCAGAGAGAAACTGGAGAAAGATGTTAGTTCAGGGCTAGGGCAGGGGGGAACCTTAGAGGAAGTTTGGCCCAGTGGGCTAGGGGAAGGAAGGGAAGTGGCAGAGGCAGCTGAATAGATGGTCTCAATCTTGGAGTCAAAGAAGTCCATGAGCTCCTCACACTTGTTGTCGGAGCTAGATATTGTTTCCCAACCTTTGTGTTTGATTCTATCATTTCAATCATCAAGTTCTTCATTTTCTGATTATTGTGGTCCGCACTGATTTGAATCATACCAGCAATCTTTGTTGAATAACTTGGCAGAAAATCACCCTTGTCTTCCACTGCTGAGCCATTTGTGCAGCCTGAGCTTAACTCCTGAAAAATCACCTTACTGATGTCCTAAGTAGAAGGTCAAATTTGAGTATTTTGAATGTTTGAAAGAGCTCACCTGAAACACAAGGGGGGCGGTACAAAATAAAGGTAAGGCAAATATCATGGGGAGAAATTAGGAAGAATGATTGGAAGCTTGGTCAAAAAGTGGAGTTGTGAGATTGTCAAAGGTGGAGGGTTTTTGGGAAGGAGGTCCAGAGAGAGAAGGGCTGAGGTAGTCGGTCACCGATGGGTAAAAAGGACTTGGTGAGGGACAGGAACTTGGTAGCCAGGTTTTGGACAAGTTGCAGTTTACGGATGATGGGAGGCCAGCGCGGAGAACGCTGAAATTATTGAATCTGGAGATGACAAATACATGAAAAGAAAGAAAGACTTGCATTTGTATAGCGCCTTTCACGACCTCAGGACATCTCAAAGCGCTTTACAACCAATGAAGAAGGGCTTCAGTGATGTAACATAGCGTGTTTCTTCATTAGTGAGCTTTAAAGTGATCAAGCATGCTGCAGCATTGTAGATCAAGTACATGATAAAGGTGGTCAGGTTTCCTGCTGCGCTTACACTAGCAACATCTACAAGTTGTAATTCTGAATGGCAGTGCCATTCAAAATTAAAATTCTTCTAGAGGTTGGTACCGGGGAGGGTGTAGTTGGTCTCTGATACAAGTTAGGATTGATTGCACAGAACATGTGGTGCAATGACTGCAAATGTAGCTTGGATTCAGTTAGTACAAATCAAAGTGACGTGTATTGATTGTCTGGAAATTGGAGGTAACATCTTTTGTAGTTGATCTTTCTGATTTGTTTCTCCATATTTTTGTTGGTTAGAAGAGGACGGCATGAAAGCCATTTTCATTGGCAAGTATCTGAAAAGTCTGGTATACCTTCTGGGTGCCTACATAATAAAAGTATCATTGTCTCTCTCACGCACAATATTTGGTAAATATTTAGGAATTAATTTTGAACTTTTGATCTGTAGGTTTGTCTTGGCTGTGTCATTATTTGTGTGAATTCATTCATACAAGGAAGTGCTCCATTTTTAAAATGAAGTCCAATATCAAGCTGATTTTCTTTGTTTTCCCGGTTGGTTAACTTCCTCCCTGTGGCTTATTTTTTCTCGAACTATTTCTGCCAACTTTCTCCCCTCTGAAGGCATTGACGTCTTGCTGGTTGTGGTCCCATGGGCACCAGTCACGCTCTGGTACTTTCCTGAAATGGCAATTTTTCATGAGCTTTGAAAAAGTGTTGGCAAGGTATTTGACTGCAGGGGCATTGCATCCAAGCACCATCATCTTCCCAGCTAATGTCCATTGATGTAATAAAACTCACTACGCACTTGGTTCGAGTATAAAGCAAGGCTTTAATCAACTTGTTTCAGGACATGGCGGTCTAGTTATCTTTCACTAGTTCCTGTTTACAAAATGTCTCTGGGCAGGCTGGGCCCATGCCCGAGTATTTATACTCCTTGGATGGCGCCACCAGCTGGCCATCCAGTGTTATTTCATGAGTCTTTCTTCATGGATCATAAGATTCATAATAGTCCACATATGCACTTTCAGTAGCGATTGTTGGAAAACAAATCAGGAGAGGCAATTGGGGCTGACTTCCTCACCCCCCCCCCCCCCCCCCCCCAACTCTGGAACACTGAGACCCATTATAAGTTTCCCAACTGCTGCCCTGGCTGAGGTGAGCTATCTCAGCACAGATTGGGGATCGACCCTGTTATTTGTGGGTCTATATGTCTCGGCTTCTCACTGGATAAATGTATTGAGCTGTCAGAAGAGCGAACGCTCATGTACTTTATAGGTACAGGTGAAAGCCATTCGGATTCTGCTTAATAGTTGAACAACTATGGGGGTTACACATTCTCCCATATCCTATGTGACAAATCAATGTCGAGTCTCGAATGTTAAGCAAATAGTCAGCCATTTCTTTCCAGCACAACCTGTTCCCAGTGCTACCTAGGCTTGGGAGGTAGAAGTCACAAATCATTTTAAACAAAAATGATTTGGTTTTTAATATTCCTTAAATTAAAAAAAAAAATATTCTCATGACTTTACATTATTCTACTGTTTTTAAAAGTATTTCCTGTAGATTTCAATATCCAGCAGCTTGTATTCTTTGTAATAATTTGACTAACAAGCTATTTAAGTTGATAATGAATGTGAATTCTTTTATATATGAACAAAAAAGTCCGTTCTGCCCATCAGGTTTACTGCTTCCATAATTTACAATTTACCCTTTCACGAGCTACTCACTCGCACTCTCTATATAAATACTTCCTGATCCTCAATGGTAATTGAGCAAAATTGTGCAATATTCAACCCTGGTTGTCCGCCTTTCACAAAATGTCTTTGCCCCAGCAGCATGGGCACTGTGTGCTTCATGCCGATCCGTGTAATGCTCAATCCTGTAGACTTGTTTCATATTCTGTCTTCAGTACTGATTTCTTTCACCATCTTTTACAATTTGAGGTACTATTTGAAATGTACATGAAATTGAATCATCACCAGGGTCAAATGAAATGGGTTGCACCCAAATTAATGAGGTGCTTGCACCTGCTTTTCAGAATTTGGCCCCTGATGATGGCCTGAGATTAATTATCTTTTTAAGTGCTAGAAATACAATCTGCAATTAATGGATTCATGTAATAATTTTAATTGATGTTGAAGATGGTGCTGGAACTCACTGTTAAATGGCTTCTTTGACTTTCGCTGCAAATAATCTTAGTGGGTTATAACCTTTTTTAAATACTAAAATACATGGTCTCCCAATCATTGATTTGTCCTTCATTTAGTTAGTGCAGTTTCTGCTGTCAAAATATGGTTAACTAGTTTAACCCAGTCCGAAAGGTATTCTGAATAATTGCTTCACTTCTGGTGTAATCAGATATTATTATAAATAATAAACTGACCCAACCAATAAATTTGCTTTCATAATAGTGTTCTTCTGGAAAAATACCAGTGCATTTGTTTAATAATGGTGGTGTCTGGCTGCTCTGAAGGGGAATGTTTAATGGAGGGCGAAGTACTTTCCCTAGATGAGTCTCGCCATTTAGTTCTCTTTCTCCCCCGCCCCCCCCCCCCCCCCCTTCCCTCACCTCATTTCACAAAAGCAGTGACCCTCAGTGTAGGGTTTCATGGGCACTTTTTGTAATTTACATAAGTGGCTATGCCTCTTGTATGAGGTCAGATGGTGTGCATTAGTGGACTGTTGATCCTTGGAAGGCAATGCCTTAGCTGGAATCCACACATGCACTTTCCAGCAAGAGTGGAGAGATTGCAGTCAGGAGTGAGAATATATTTTGATTTTAATCCAATGTAGAAATCATCATCTTCAAGGATTTCTCCCTTTTCAATTTTTTGAGTGGAACAGATGCAATAGGATTAATTAGGCCAAGTACATCTTCTTGATCCAATGATAATGAGCAATCTACAGCCAAGAAGGTCTCCTTAAACTGTCACTCCAGTATGTTGGAATTGGGCTTATTTGGGATTATTTTGTAAAGATGTATATATTTTTTCTAAACCGCTCCCAATGGCACAGTGGATAAACGCGGACCAGGAAAGTCCCACATTTGAGCCCCAGTCTTTGCTGAATTAGCTTGTTTTGCCAAAAAGGTGGAAGGGTGCAACACACAGGTTACCCGCAAGCACCCATGGAACTGTGTCCAGCATGAGTCAGAAGAGGCAGGGAAACCGAGGCAGTGACATCCTGTGAATCATGAGTGAACCCAGTTCAATTCTACTTTTGGGTCCCATATGAATGAAATTGGTCTGAAATGCTGTTCTAAGTGCTGTCAAATTATCTAGGCTGGATTCCGCAGGATTCCTTTCAAGTGATGCATTCTGGAATGATTCACACATGCACCTTTTTTAAATTTAAAAGCTAATTTGTGGAGCTAGTATAGTTTGCCTGAAGAATAAAAATCTGTTTCTGACGCATCAAAAACTTAACCTTCATAGGTTGGAAACTAATAAGGATTAAGAGTGTTTGCCATTCATATATTAATGTTTGACTTTCAGCTATTTGTGTTCTTTACTTGAAGTAAAATCTGTTCTGGCTACTGAGCAACTGACCAATCTTTGTTTTCTGCTGGCTGGGAACTGACTGGATGCAGTAAAGTGTATTCTAGGTTTTCATGCGTTAAAGTCCCTTCCAAGGGAGGGATAAATCAACTCTGTCTCTATATGACGTATAGAATCATAGAAATTTACGGCACAGAAGGAGGCCATTCGGCCCATCGACTTAATGAGCATCAATTGCTAAGTCCACATAAGTGAGAAAAAACTTTCCAGAATGCATCACTTAAAGGAATCCGGCGGAATCCAGCCTAGACAATTCGACAACACTTAGAATAGCATTTCAGACCAATTTCACCTTTCACCCCACCAGCTTCCACATTCAACGGATCATCCTCCGCCACCTCCAGCGTGATCCCACCACCAAACACATCTTCCCCTCACCTCCCCTTTCAGCATTCCGAAGGAACCGCTCCTTCTGCGACACCCTGGCCCACTCATCTATCACCCCCAACACCCCTTCCCCTTCGTCCGGCACCTTCACGTGCAAGAGCAGGAGATGCAACACCTGCCCTTTTACCTCCTCCCTTCCCACTGTCCAGGGCCCCAAACACTCCTTCCAGGTGAAACAGCGATTTACTTGTACTTCTTGCAATTTAGTATACTGTATTCGCTGCTCACGATGCGGTCTCCTCTACATTGGGGAGACCAAACACAGATTGGGCGACTGCTTTGCGGAACACCTCCGTTCAGTCTGTAAGAGTGACCCCGAGCTTCCGGTCACCTATCACTTTAATTCTATGCTCCACTCCCACTCTGATCTCTCTGTCCTCGGCCTCTTACACTGTTCCAATGAAGCTCAACGTAAGCTCGAGGAACAGCACCTCATCTTTCAATTAGGCACTTTACAGCCTTCTGGACTCAACATCGAGTTCAACAATTTCAGACCATAACCTCGGCCCCATCTCTTTCATTTTTTTTCTCTCTCTCTCTCACATGGCAGCTGTCTATCATTCTGCCATTCCCATTTACACTTCATCTAGAGTCATCTTTTGTTTCTTAACTTGTCCCATTACCATTTCCTTTTGCCTTGCACCATCATCCCTTTTGTTTCTTAATCTCCTGCCTTCATCCTCTGCCTTCAATCCTATCACAGACCTCCTTATCTTTTGTTCTTTCCTCCCCTCCCCCCTCTCCCTGTCCCTGCACTTGCTTAAAAACTTTTTCCAGTTCTGACGAAGGGTCATCGACCTGCAACGTTAACTCTGTTTCTCTCTCCACAGAAGCCGCCTGACCTGCTGAGTATTTCCAGCATTTTCTGTTTTTATTTCAGATTTCCAGTATCCGCAGTTTTAGTAATACTTTTTGTTTACCTAGCTGAGAGGAGGAGATGGCTAATGTTTGATTTCCCCGGTTATCCTGGTTTACCCTCAATGATTTGGCTTGACGATCCCAATGTGGGTGCAGAGAGGTTTATTGAGACAAAATGAGAAACCTCTACATTCAGTATGTAAGTTACAGAGTCAGAGGAAAGCGTTATCATAACATGGTGGAATTTGAAATTCAGTTTGGTTTGAGAAACTTTGGTCTGAAACTAGTGTCCTAAACTTAAATAAAGGCAATTACAAGGGTATGAGGACAGAGTTGGCTAAAGTGGACTGGGAAAATAGATTAAATGGTAAGATGGTAGATCAGCAGTGGCAGACATTTAAGGAGATATTTCATAAATCTCAGTAAAGGTATATTCCACAAGATAAGAGCGCATGGGGTTGGGGGTAATATATTGGCATGGGTAGGGGATTGGCTAACTAACAGAAAACAGAGAGTCGGGATAAATGGGTCATTTTCCGGTTGGCAATCAGTAACTAGTGGGGTGCCACAGGGATCCGTGCTGGGGCCTCAACTATTTACAATCTATATTAATGACTTGGATGAAGGGACCGAGTGTACTGTAGTCTAATTTGCTGCTGATACAAAGATAGGTGGGTTAGCAAGTTGTGAGGAGGACACAGAGTCTGCAAAGGGAAATAGATAGGTTAAGTGAGTGGGCAAAAATTTGGCTGATGGAGTATAATGTGGGAAAATGTGAGGTTATCCACTTTGGAAGGAAGAATGAAAAAGCAAATTATTTAAATGGAGTGAGACTACAGAATGCTGCGGTACAGAGGGATCGGGGGCTCCGAGTACATGAAACACAAAGTTAGCGTGCAGGTACAGCAAGTAATTAGGAATGCTAATGGAATGTTGGTCTTTATTGCAAGGGGTATGGAGTATAAAAGTAGGGAAGTTTTGATGCAACTTTACAGGGCACTGGTGAGACCGCACCTGGAGTACTGCGTACAGTTGTGGTCTCCATATTTAAAGCCATGGTGTGGAGATGCCGGAGTTGGACTGGGGTGGACAAATGTAAGAAGTCACACAACACCAGGTTATAGTCCAACAGCTTTATTTGAAATCACAAGCTTTCGGAGCGCTGCTCCTTCGTCAGGTGAAGCGGAGAAATGCATAAAGACACAGCTTAGATAGTCAGAGAATAATGTCAGATGTTTACAGGTAATCTTTCTAACTGCCATTTATCTAAGCTGTGTCTTTATGCATTTCTCCGCTTCACCTGACGAAGGAGCAGTGCTTCGAAAGCTTGTGATTTCAAATAAAGCTGTTGGACTATAACCTGGTGTTGTGTGACTTCTTACATTTGTCCATATTTAAAGAAGGATATACTTGCATTGGAGGCAGTGCAGAGAAGGTTCACTAGGTTGATTCCTGGGATGAAGGGGTTGATGTATGACGAAAAGTTGAGCAGGTTGGGCCTATACTCATTGGAGTTTAGAAGAATGAGAGGTGATCTTATTGAAACATATAAGATTCTGAGGGGGATTGACAAGGTAGATGCAGAGAGGATGTTTCCCCTAGTGGGGATATCTAGAACTAGGAGGCATAGTCTCAGAATAAGGGGTCGCCCATTTAAGACAGAGATGAGGAGAAATTTCTTCTGAGGGTCGTGAATCTTTGGGATTCTCTACCCCGGAGCGCTGTGGAGGCGGAGCCACTGAAAATATATTCAAGGTGGAGATTGACAGACATTTGAACTACAAGGGAGTCGCGGGGTATGGGGAGAGAGCGGGAAAGTGGTGTTGAGGCCAAGATTGGATCAGCCATGATCTTATTGAATGGTGGAGCAGGCTCGAGGGGCCGATTGGCCGACTCCTGTTTCTTATGTTCTTATGTTCAAAATGCTTTCCCCTGTATGGAGCATTGGAGGGCAGCGCAGTTTGTTCTCAGTCCTATCTTCCGTTCTTCTCTTCAGTTCTTCTGCTGTGTTGGTTTCTCCTGCTGGTCAGGTCTTTTGTACTTCTTTATCTATCTTTTGGGTTATTGCACCCTTTTAACCCCTATTACAGGATGAGCTGGGCTGAGCTGTTTGTGCAAGTTAGATAAACTTGATATGAGGTTGTTTTCCCCCAGCTCTTAGAATACAATCAGCAGGCCTGTGATTACATCTGCGCCTATCTTTAACTATTCTGCAGATTCTTAATGCTGATCGTTTACTTTAGATAGTTTCATCTTAAGCAACACTTGCTTATCTTTTGCGCACAATGCTGTTGTTGTGCACAGACATAGTTCCACAATTCAGCAGATGAAGTATTTAGAGAAGCGTTTAACTTTGTTAAGTCATTATGTTTCAATGATATAAAAATGGTTACTTCATCATATTTCAACACTAATCAGTTGTGATTGTTCTTTTAAGGGCCTTGCAAGTAAGGCTCTCTTGGCTTCGCTTTGGCCTCCTCCTTATGGGATGGGGGTGGCGGGGGGCAGGCAAAGTAAATTTTTTTTTGATGCAAACGGTAAATTTAAACTTGTGAAACCTGCTGTGTTTGCCCTCACTTCTGCGAATTTTATTTCACCTCAATTCGTAGTTTATAGCTTGAGGTAACTGGTCTGCCATTTTCTTTATCCATTTATTAAAGAGATCCAGGCAGTGCATGGTGGCTCTTACTAGATTCAGTCAACTTATCAGTGGCACGAGGTTGTTCATTTTCTTTGGGCATGCTACTCCCCAAGTTTGTGCATATAGTCATATTTCAGTGTATAGAAACCACAGACTTGTTTGGGGAATTGTACCTGTATGCGGAATTGTACCTGTATGCTATGACATGAATCAACTGAGTGGCCTGCGGGTGGCACTGTCCAGGGAGAGTATAAATACTCGGGCACGGGCCCAGCTTGCGCAGGACATTCTTAACGGGAATTAGTGAAGGACACAACTAGACCTCCATGTTGTAAAACAGTTGATTAAAGCTTTGTTTAACGCTTAGACCAAGTGCCTAGTAGTTTTCTTACGTCACGCTATATATGAGCAAAAGTATCTGTAGAAGATGGAATAGGTATCGCCAAGCTGATACTACTGATTCCGATAGACAATGATTGTTTTATGTAATCGTGTCATCCAGGATAATCTAATCACTATAATTGCTGCGGTGGACTTGGCTCAAGATGCATCTGGAAGGCAAGTTCATAAATAAATCTTGAATCTGATGTCTTTGAAAAAGCAAAATGTCGGGTTTTTTTCATCTGTTCCAAAAGCAGTACTGAAAATGGTAATCATTGGGTTTTATGAAAAGATAATTGAGTTTAAATAGTACTGGGGAATGGTTGTACAGTGAGTTATGACACTGCCTTCTTAGTTTAGGAACTTGAGCTTAAATCCATCTGAGATTGAGGTTAAAAAACCTCTGTTCTTGGCTTTAAGGGAATGACTTTGGGAAGTCTTGGCCTTATCCTTAGTTATATGATGTAGTGTAAAACTGTCCAATATTTAACACTAATTGGCACTATTGCTATTCCTCAGAGGCTGAGTGGTTGGAGTGAATAATGTAAAGGTTACATTGGTACAGCAGTTAGGCGTTCTAAGGGTTAACGTACATTTTTATGGTAGTGTAGCCAATGGAAGCTTGATTCCATTGTACTTAATTTGTGAGTGTCTGATGCTTACATGGGTATAAAGTACTCCATTTCCTGGCACTGCCATCTTTCATTTTGATGAAAAGAAAAATTTGTATTTACATAGAGACAATATCTCTGCGTCACGTGGGATGATTTACTTTGAAATGCAATGGCTGTTGTTATGTAGGTAAATTTGACTCCTGTTCACGGGCCACAAGATCCCACAAAGAGCAGGAAGCTGAATCAATTTATTTGTGTTGGTGCCTGAGGATCGACCAGGACACTTGGAGAACTCCTTTTGAATAGTGGCATTAGATTGTTAATATTCACCTGAAGCATTGGAGCAGATAAAATGGGGCTTTGTTTTAATGTCTCATCGGAAAGATGGTAATTCCAGTAAAGCAGTGCTGTACTAAGTATTGGGGTAGTTCTGGAGTCAGACTTGAACCCATAACTCAGGCAAGAGTTTTACCAAATGAGCCAAGCTGAGGCATTGTATGACTTTCTAGATTATGAGGACAATTTGAAAGTTGGATAAAATTTTTCGTTAATTAGATTGTTTCTTGTTACAATTATTAATTGGATTTGCAACCTGTTGTGTCTGTGTATAATAAGACACAGACTGCAGAACGGTATAACAGGTGTTTACTCAACGTGACTCACAGTGGAACTGATCTGTACAGATTACTACTCAGTGCTATATACAGGTGTGGTCACTGCCGGTACTGCAGTATACATGAGCTGTAAAAGATAGTTCCCCCCCTTATAAAGGTACTAGCTGGGGAGCCCCGCGTTGCGAGGGCAATTTTGGGGCGTTTGGTCTCCCTGCCCCTGTGTGTCCCCCCTCTCCCTGTCATGTCCTATCCCTCCCTCCCCTCCCTCCCCTCCCTCCCTCCCCTCCCCTCTCTCCCCCACTCCCCTCTGTCCCTCTCTCCGGCCCCTCCCCCTGCCTAGCGAGCCCCGCGTTGCGAGGGCAATTTTGGGGCGCGAGGGCAATTTTGGGGCGTTTGGTCTCCCTGCCCCTGTGTGTCCCCCCTCTCCCTGTCATGTCGTCTCCCTGTCCTATCCCTCCCCTCTCTCCCTCCCTCCCCTCCCCTCCCTCCCTCCCCTCCCTGTCTCCCTCTTTTCCCCCCCCTCCCCTCCCCCACTCCCCTCTGTCCCTCTCTCCAGCCCCTCCCCCTGCCTAGCGCCTGAGGTCCGGTGCTGTTGCTGAGGTCCCCCGCGTATCGCGCGGCTGATGGACGGCCGCTGCGGGCAGCGCATGTGCGAGCGGCCTGCGGGAGCCGGCAAGGCCGTTAGCGAGCGGGAAACTTCGGGCGGCGCGCCCGCGCTCCGTCCGTGACACCTGAGAGGGGGAAGTAGAGAGAGAGAGAGAGAGGGAAGAGGAGAAGGAGAGAGAGAGAGGGAAGAGGAGAAGGAGAGAGAAGGAGAGAGAGAGAGAGAGGGAAGAAAGAGAGTGAAATTTTTTCAGCTTTCAGGCCCCGAGTCCCCCCTGCGCGAGGAGGAGGGGGGGGGGGGGGGGGGGGGGTTGCTAAACACAATATAAAACCCATTTGAGATAACTAGATAATAGGGTAAGATTTATTCTGTTTACTGTGTCGCAAATTTATAAACGTGTGCATCAAAAAAACACACTCTGCGATTGAATCTCGTTAAGATTGTTTTAATTGGGTAATGAGGATAGCAGGGGAGAAAGAAGTTTGATTAAATAAGCAAAGTCTGAATAAGTTGTGCCCTATTTGGAATTTCCAACCCCTCTTGGGGCTGAATGCTTTTTTTAAAATCAACATTAGCCTGTGCTGTATCAGCGATTTGTCTTGTTTTCTCGATGTGGCCCTCAGTAACTTGGTTCTCGATCGATTTCTGATTCAGCGGGAAGTGGTAAGATACTACTTTTGGGGTGGGAAAATCTCAAAAATCGTATCAAAACTGGACCAAGCAACTAGGGTCCTCAATTGCATTGAAGAGTTTTATTTGAAGAGTTTTATTTGTGTGTAACAGTCAATTTAGGATGTGCTGGACATTAAAAATAATATTTAGACATTAATTCTTTTTACTTCAATCTAAATGTTGTGCGAGTTGGAGTTTTGGTATATTTATGGCGGAAAGAAATTGTATAGTTTCAATAATCTTTTGCACCAAATTTTTGTGCAAGAACAGTTCAGATTTGTGTAGACACAGACATGCACCATTTAATCGATAGGAAAAAAATCCCATCGGTGCAATTTCTAACATCTGTCTTGATGCTTGCCGAGTCTCACCCCTTCCATAAAATTTTTGTCATTGGATAACAGCAACTAATGAACATAAGAACATAAGAAATAGGAGCAGGAGTAGGCCAATCGGCCCCTCGAGCCTGCTCCGCCATTCAATAAGATCATGGCTGATCTGATCCTAACCACCAATCCACTATCACAGAACCATCTCCTGAATCTAACAGAATTAGACACACGACATAGGAGCAGGATCAGGCTACACGGCCCCTGGGCCCGCTCCGCTACCCACAGGGCCATGACCGATCCGAACCTAGACTCGGGTCCAAATTCCTGCCCGCTCCCCGTAACCCTTAATTCCCTTTACTTCTAGGAAACTGTCTATTTCTGTTTTAAATTTATGTAATGATGTAGCTTCTACAGCTTTTTGGGGCAGCATATTCCATGGACCTACCACCCTCTGAGTGAAGTAGTTCCTCCTCATCTCAGTTTTGAAAGAGCAGCCCCTTATTCTAAGACTATGCCCCTAGTTCTAGTTTCACCCATCATCGGGAACATCTTCCCCGCATCCACCCGATCCAACCCCTTCACAATCTTTTATGTTTCAATAAGATCGCCTCTCATTCTTCTGAACTCCAATGAGTAGAGTCCCAATCTACTCAACCTCTCCTCATATGTCCATCCCCTCATCCCCGGGATTAACCGAGTGAACCTTCTTTGTACTGACTCGAGAGCAAGTATGTCCTTAAGTATGGACACCAAAACTGTACGCAGTATTCCAGGTGCGGTCTCACCAATACCTTGTACAACTGAAGCAATACCTCCCTATTTTTATATTCTATCCCCCTAGCAATGAAAGCCAACATTCCATTGGCCTTCTTAATCACTTGCTGCACCTGCATACTAACCTTTTGAGTTTCGTGCACCAGGACCCCCAGATCCCTTTGTACTTCAGTACTTTCCAATTTCTTGCCATTAAGATAATAACTTGCTCTATGATTTTTCCTGCCAAAGTGCATAACCTCACACTTTCCAGTATTGTATTCCATCTGCCAAATCTCTGCCCACTTACTTAGCCTGTCTATGTCCCTTTGCAGGTTTTTTATGTCCTCCTCACTCACTACTTTCCCTCCCATCTTAGTATCATCTGCAAACTTTGATATGTTACACTCAGTCCCCTCCTCCAAATCGTTAATATAGATTGTAAAGAGTTGGGGACCCAGCACTGACCCCTGCGGAACACCACCAGTTACTGATTGCCAGTCTGAGAATGAACCATTTATCCCAACTCTCTGCCTTCTGTTCGATAGCCAATCCTCTATCCATGCCAGAATATTACCCCCAATCCTGTGATTTTTTTATCTTAAGCAATAATCTTTTGTGTGGCACCTTGTCAAATGCCTTTTGGAAGTCTAAATACACTACGTCCACTGGTTCACCTTTATCCACCCTATATGTTACTTCCTCAAAGAACTCCAGCAAATTGTCAAACATGACTTCCCTTCATTAAACCATGTTGACTTTGTCCTATTAAATGATGATTATCCAAATGTCCTGTTACTGTCTCCTTAATAATGGACTCCAAAATTTTACCGACCACAGATGTTAGGCTAACCGGTCTATAGTTTCCAGCCTTCTGTCTACTGTCCTTTTTAAATAAGGTGTGTTACATTAGCAGTTTTCCAGTCTGCCGGGACCTTTGCCGAGTCCAGGGAGTTTTGGAAAATTATTACCAATGCATCCACAATCCCTACCGCCACTTCCCTCAAGACCCCTAGGATGTAAGCCATCAAGTCCAGGTGATTTATCCGCCTTGAGTCCCATTATTTTACCGAGTACCACTTCCTTAGTGATTTTGATCGTGTCTAGCTCCTCCCCCCCCTTTAGCCCCCTGTTTGTCCAGTGTTGGGATATTCTTAGTGTCTTCTACTGTAAAGACTGATATAAAATATTCATTCAGTGTTTTTGCCATCTCCATATTTTCCACCATTAATTTCCCGGTCTCATCCTCTAAGGGACCAACATTTACTTTAGCCACCCTTTTTCTTTTTATATAACTATAAAAACTCTTACTATCTGTTTTTATATTTTTGCTAATTTACTTTCATAATCTATCTTCCCTTTCTTAATCAATCTTTTTGTTACTTTTTGCTGTCTTTTAAAGTTTTCCCAATCCTCTATCCTCCCACTAGATTTGGCTACCTTATATGCCCTTGGTTTTTAGTCGAATACTATCCTTAATTTCTTTACTTAGCCACGGATGGCTGTCTTTTCTTTCACACCCTTTTCTTCTCAGTGGAATATATATTTTTTGGAAGTTGTAAAATAACTCCTTAAATGTACACCACTGATCATGTATCGTCTTACCCTTTAATCTATTTTCCCAATCCACTCTACTCAATTCCGCTCTCATACCTTCATAGTCTCCTTTATTCAAGCTTAGCACGCTTGTTTGAGATCCAACCTTCTCACCCTCTAATTGAATATGGAATTCAACCATGTTATGGTCACTCATTCCAAGGGGATCCTTTACTAGGACATTTTTAATTAATCCTGTCTCGTTACACAGGACCAGATCTAAGGTTGCTTGCCCTCTGGTCGGTTCAGTTACATACTGCTCAAGAAACCCATCCCTAATACACTCAATGAACTCATCCTCAGGCAGCCCTGCCCAATTTGATTTGCCCAATTAATATGATAGTTAAAATCCCCATAATTATAGATGTTCCCTTATTACAAGCCTCAACTATTTCCTGATTGATACTCCGTCAACAGAGTTGCCACTGTTCGGAGGCCTATAGACTACGCCACTAGTGTTTTTTTCCCCTTATTATTCCTTACCGCCACCCAAACTGTTTCATTATCCTGATCTTTTGACCCAATATCATTTCTCTGTATTACAGTGATTCCTTCCTTTATTAACATAGCCACCCCACCTCCCTTCCTTCCTGCCTGTCCTTCCTGATCGTTAAATAACCTGGTATGTTTAATTCCCAGCATTGTCACCCTGCAGCCATGTTTCTGTAATGGCCACAAGATCATACCCATATGTAGTTATTTGTGCCATTATCTCGTCTATTTTGTTACGAATGCTACGTACATTCAAGTAGAGAACTTTCAAATATGTTTTTGTGACACTTAGTTCCTGCTTTTGCCCTTTTTTATTACTTTACCTTTTACTCCATACTTCTGCCCCTTCCTGACACGCTCTGATTTTTAATTTCCCCACTGCTACCTAAGTCTATGGACCTTCTCTGTTGTCATTTTATTATTTGCTCTCTAGGAACCCCCCCCCCCCCCCCACTAGTTAGTTTAAAGCCCTCTCTACAGCCCTAGTTATATGATTCGCCAGACTCTAGTCCCAGCACTGGCCAAGTGAAGCCCGTCCCAACGGAACAGCTCCCTCCTGCCCCAGTACTGGTGCCAGTGTCCCAGGAAGCAAAACCCATTTCTCACACATGGATCAATAACTGAAAATGGGTGAGGAGGCTGAAATCTGGATGAACTGGAACTTCACTAACTTTCTGTTTGTGTTACGCTCTTTAACCTGGGGTTTATGATAGCTTGCCGTCCCTGCAGTTTAGTATTTCACTTTTAGCACCAGCTGCCACAACTGTAATGCGGTGAGGCTAAAATGGAACACAGATTTTCAATTAGTTCAGCTGATTTGGTGAAATCAAATTTACAAGTCAGTTATGTTAAAGGGTCTTGTGACCACGATGCCCTTTATGATACCAGTGTACAAAGTTGCAAGAGGGCTTTACTTTGATCTGTTGCTGGTTGTGGGTGTTACCATACACTGTTTATCAACCATATTGATTAACAATAAAGGTATATAAAGAAAATGGGGAGTGTGGGATTTTTGTCACGGTAGATCTAACGTTTGCCACGGATGGCAGTGTAACATGCTTTTTTAGAACAGTTGGTTCTGGACTGTAGCCTGCGGTCTCCTGGATAAAAGTAAGATACCAGCTCTTTTTTAATAGATTTATATTCAAAGTACAGTATTCCCTTCAGTAATATTTTTTATAAAGCTGAAAATCGACCAAGGTAATGCAAGTACCGGTTGTAAAACTCAAATATTATTTTTGGAGTGCAGTGTTTATTGAAATGGTCACAGTACTTCTGGTGCACACTGTAGGACCAGTCGGCTGTGCTACAAATATTTAGATGAGACGCTCCACCTCTTCATTGATTGGTAGGCATGAATCTAGGTGTGAACAGCATAAATTTTAATTTGTATCTTTTGGCAAATGTATTTGTAGCGAAGGTGATGATGGCTGGTGTTGGGATGGTGGGGCGGGGGGGAGATGAATACTTTTCAACAGCTGTAGTAAAGTACCCTCTGATTTGGCTCAATGTGTGTGAATTTTTCCATTTCCCAGAATGGCTTTGCTTTCTGTTGCCACGTTGAAATAACATAGGGGAAGAATTTGTGTACATCAGTATGTTGATTTAAATACTTGCCTTTTCTTTACCTTTTTTTTATTTTTCATTTTTTAATTCTACAGTACTCTAGACTTCTTTAGAAATGGCTATGATCTGCTTGCAAATAATAAATGTGAGCACAAAACACACGAGACCTGACATAACTTTGACACACGATCCAGTCTTATTTCTGCTGTTAGATATTCAGGTGTTTGGAATGGTTAACCACCAGGTTTGGTTTAATATAATAGATGCATCTAAGAAATTGTAAATTCATGTTTTTAATTGTTTTTATTACATCAGTTAGTATTATAAATGTTAGCTTTAAAAGCCACACAATAATCTGTAGAGGGGGAAACAATCTGGAGGGAACATCCATTACTGGAAAGTTTGTGTGTAGAAGAAAAACTCATCTCGCAAAGAATAATTGTAGTTCATTCCTCTTCATTTGATTGCAGATCACAGCTCCCTTGTTGTAAATGTACCACATAACATTTGTTTTCTTTCGAGCACAATTTTTAATATTTCCTATGAAACTGTACTGTTCAAAATACAAAATTATGAAGTGCGTAGCATAAACTAGGATAATCTTATGAATGGTTATAATGCGAATTAAATGCGAGGCCTTGAGGTTTTGTCAGAAAACCAAACCAGACCGTTCGGTGAGGACTAGGTAATACTTAGTAATTCTGAGTGTGGAGAGCTAATTTAATCCTTTTAGGAAGCTTTAATGATTATGTATTGAGTTAGAATGCACAGGTGTATTGCATTGTAATGCAATGGAGGTAATGAAGGCTGCAATTTAAAAAAAAAAAAAAAAAAGTGTTCATTTTCAACCTGGCTTCCCCCGGTTTGCTTTTTTTTTTTTTTTTTAACCCTTTCCAGTCTGATATGTCCCTATACCTGGTCATTTTAGAGAATGCTTGAGTGACTAATTGGGGAACCTCTTGTACTTTTAATATCTGTTGATGAGACGTGGTCGATCACACTCAATTTTGTTTACTGCAACAGCTGGTTGAGTTGAAACATCCATTTCGTCACCAGATAGTATCCATGGCCTTTTATACTTTACTCTGAAGGAAAGGATTATTTGTATGCAAGTACACTTGGATTGTGCAGCAAATATAAACCACTTAAAACAGTTTGCTTGCTTTGTCCTGAAAACAGTTTAAGGTGAAGAGCTTGATAACGCGTGCAAGTGGACTTGTGCCTGGCATCTCTCGAAGTGCAGGGAAGCACTATTTTAATTTGCTGAGCTTTGAACTGTGGAAGACACCTTTCTAGATTTCATGTTTTTCAGTAGGAGAGGTGTATCTTAGGCAATGTGTTCCCAGTTTGTTAGTTTATCAAGATGGAGGCAGGAGGCTTTGCGGTCTATATGTTTCATATTGTGATTACTGGCCCAGGTTCAGTTTTACTGGCCCAGGTTCAGTTTTACTGGCTCCGGTTCAGTTTTACGGAGTGTCCTGTCTTTATGAATTTTTGATGATCTGAGGTGGTACGTTAAATGTTCGATAATCAAGTGCAATCTGCTGTATTGCTTTTCTTCTGCTGTATACTTTATTTTTAATTAATCTGATTTGCTGTTTTTTTTTAAAGCCTAAGTCACTGGTCTAATAGTATTCATGTATCCTCTGGGTCTTCGGAGAGCAGATGAGGGAAGGGCCTGTGTCAATTTAGGAGGCTAATTGCAGTAACGAGGGCTTCCTGTTCAGCCCCTGGGCATGCAGAAAAGATTTACCAGAATGGTTCCAGGGATGAGGGATTACAGTTATGTGGATAGACTTGATAGAAGTGTTTAAAATCATGAAGGGTTTAGATAGAGTAAATAAAGAAAAACTGTTTCCAATGGCTGAAGGGTCGATAACCAGAGGGCAGAGATTTAAGGTGATTGACAAAAGAACCAGAGGCGACAGGAGGAAAAACCTTATTATGCAGCGAGTGGCTAGGATTGGGAATGCATTGCCCGATAGGGTGGTGGAAATGGATTCAGTAGGAGCCTTCAAAAGGGAAATGGATAAATACTTGGAAGGAGAAAAAATTGCAGGGATATGGGGAAAGAGCGGGGGGAGTGGGACTAACTGGATCGCTCTTCGAAAGAGCCGGTGCAGACTCGATGGGCCGAATGGCCTCCTTCTGTGCTGTACTATTCTATGATTGCTACATTGTATGTATAAAGTCACACAAGGAGCAAAAGGCTAGCTTACAGGAGTGGTCTTTGGTGCTTAGTATGAGAACGATATCTGATGAAGTGCTAAAAATGTAGCCACCTGATAAAGGTGTGATGTAGAATGATTCAGAGAAACTTACAGCACAGAGGGAGGCCATTCGGCCCATCATGCCTGTACTGGCTCTTTGAAAGAGCAGTTGTGCTGCGTCCCACATCCCTGTTTTGTCTGTAACTTGCTCAATCTGGTCAAAATAAGACAATTTATTCCTGGGGTTAAATCCCTAAAATGTGTTGCTACGTTGGCAACAATTAGCCAAAGGTGTTTGTGACTGGACCAGTTGTAGTTCAGTGCGACTGAAATCTCTTCTGTGGATGAGTGCTTTCACACCATTTGTGATAACTGCTCCCAGAACTCCCTGACTAAGATTGACCCCATTACCAAGCACCTCACTCTAATGTGAAGAACTTAACAGCTATGCAAGACCCTCAATGCATCTACCTGTATTATAGCATGTATTCTATTAAACCACATTGTAAAAGTGTGTGTAAACATGCACAACATTAATAGATAAACATCTGCAACATTATTCGTTACTATTTGTCAACCCTGCATATAATGCACCAGCTTGCTAAGCTAAATATTTGTCGTATGTGGTGGTTTGTTAAATGTTGGTTTAATTGTTTGCTCAGGGTTAATCACATTCCATGCTGCTATTGGTCAGTCACTTGGTTTAAACTGGGCAAAAAAAAGTAATTATTTGTTTAATTTGTGTCAATATTTAGTTTGAGTATAAATCTAAAACTACTTTAAAGTAATGCAAAGGTATGAGCTATGGCTCCATGTTGAGTGTGAGTTCCATCTGCATGAACTGTCCATTACTCATTGTTCTATTTGGCATTGCTGTGTGAAGCGGTATTGGCCTGCAATTTGCAGTCAGCAGCGAAGCAAAGGTGTTCGCCGCTGGTCCCGAAGTAAGCTTCCCACAAAGAGCTTGCCATCTCTGTGGCGAAGTTCGGCTTTTCTGACGTTTAGTTGAGATCAGTTTAGTTAATGGGGAATCCCTAACGCGAGCTGCTGTAACATCAACAAGCTGTCTAAGCAGCCAATCGCCGTGCAGAATTCTCAGACTGGGAACCAGGAAGTAAATAAGCTCCTATTAGAGAGCAAAACAAAGATTGGGGTTCTCACGTTGGGAAAAGGTATACCTGAAATAAAGATGAACAAACTTTAAAAAAATAATTTTGTTTTAAAGTTTCTTAAATTTTAATTTTATTAAAATGGATAAATTTGATGCGCCACAAAATTAATTATTTATTTAGGGCCATAATGTTTGTTTAGCAGTCAATATGCTGTTAAAACCCCAGTTACACCTAATCCAAAAGGGTGTAACTTTTAATGGGGTATTTAACAGCGATATTACCACGGAAAAGCTGACATTTTTGTCAGTTTCACTGATTTCCCTGATTACAATGATGGGGGGGGGGGGGGGGCCACAGCGCAGCCAGTGTCGGAGCAGTGAATCACTGACCGCAACTTCAGGATTTCCGCATTGGAATGCGCATGCGCTAAATCCTGAAGTTGTGGTCGGTTTCAAAAGAGTAATAACAGCGAATGCTGTTCATTCACTGTTATTACCCACTGCAAATTCCGGGCCAGTGTTTTCACAGTAACAAGTAACATATTAAAATCACGTAAGCTACCTACTTTTCCACATTTGTAGTTGATACAATTCTGATTAGCTGGCACTGGATCAGTCTCTCTGGAAAGTTTTTCTGTCCAGATTAAGTTTGGGTGTTGTGCAAAATACTGATTGTGCAGTCAGGAAGTGGGAGGTAATGGCAATGGGTCCAGTCCAAGAAATTTCCCAATTTGCATTGTGCTCCTTGCGTAATGTTGCAAGTGAGTAATCCATTTCTTACATGGTAGTAGGCGTTTCACCGGAAGGAAAGAAAGAAAAACTTGCATTTCTATAGCGCCTTTCACGACCACCACACGTCCCGAAGCGCTTTACAGCCAATGAAGTACTTTTGAAGTGGAGTCATTGTTGTAATGTAGGAAACGCGGCAGCCAATTTGCACACCGCAAGTTCCCACAAACAGCAAGGTGATAATGACCAGGTAATTTGTTTTTGTTATGTTGATTGAGGGATAAATATTGGCCAGGACAGCGAGGATAACTCCCCCTGCTGCTCTTCGAAATAGTGCCCTGGAATCTTTTACATTCACCCGAGGGCAGACTCCGTTTAACATCTCATCCGAAACACAGTACCTCAGACAGTGCAGCACTCCCTCAGTACTGGTACTGGAGTGTCGGCCTAGATTTTGTGCTTAAAGTCTCTGGAGTGGGACTTGAACCCACAACCTTCTGATTTCAGAGGTGACGGTGCTACCCACTGAGCCACAGCTGACACTTCAATGTTGTAAGCAAGGATTTGTTCAAACTGGGTACACAGAAAAAGGCTCAGCACTTAAACAGATTGTTATATTTTGTCTTGATTTGTTGAAAGCGGAAGTTGATTTTTAATCTTTGAGGCTGATAAATTGCTGTCAAGTCCGGGAAGATGGCTAATGTGGCTTTCTTGCGACAAAGTTGTAGAGATAATTATGTTCTTAGATTGTGCTTGACTCTCAAAATGTGTTGTGAAAGGATAGAGGGCAGACTGTCTCCTGACCTCAAAACCACAGCCCTGCTGAAGTTCCATTTATAATGATCTTCACCATGAAGTGTACAGGAATATGTAGGTTAGCTGAGCCCAAGTAAATGGATATGCTAAACCACCATTGTAAAGTTCCATTTACCTAGATGCTAATTACTTTTCATGTTCTCGTGAACTGAAAAGCAGTGATGTATGGGTTTGCAACTGACAGTAACGTTAATTTCTCATTGATTCTCCTCTCTCATTCTTGACCTGTTGACTCTCTCGTCGTGCTTTCTATTAAGGATTTATTTGCATAAAGGCAATGTATAGGTGATATACCTATCAATTCATCCAATGAAAAGCGACGAGTTAAGACAGTAACTATAGGTTTTTATTGGCTAAATAACAGAGCCCACCCTCGTGGGTGATCAGATCCAACAAGGAGGAATACCAGCCAGTCGACCACCTTGATACCTGGGCAAGTAGGTGGAGCCATGGGCGGAGTCAGCAGTGGTCAGCCCAGGTATAACAGCGTGACAAAAGGCGACCTCGTGTAGTGATACAACAGTGTAAACAGTGATAACCATAGTGTAACGATATAACAGTGATAACCATAGTGTAACGATAGTGAACGATAAAAGTGGTTTACCACATTCACCCCTTGTTTAGATTTGAGTCCGGCGGGGTGAAGTGTACTACCAGTTCGGGTATGTCAGTCTGTCCGGAGGCCTCGTAAGCCTTTCCGATCGGCCCAGCAGCGGCGGCGGTGATGCAGTATCCGATGTTAATGCTGGTGTCTGCGTGGTCGGCGAAGGCTCGTGGGGTTCCGGCATGCCGTCTACCTGGGCTGGATTTGGGGGGGGTGGTGGGGGGTAACGGTGGTGTCTCAGGGATGCCCGAGGGTGCGAGGTCTCGTAAGGAGACTGTGTCCTCCCGCCCGTCTGGGTATGCCACATAGGCGTACTGGGGGTTGGCGTGCAGGAGGTCCACCCTCTCGACCAGGGGGTCCGTTTTATGGGCCCTCGCGTGCTTTCGCAGCAAGACGGGCCCCGGAGAGGTCAGCCAAGTTGGTAGCGTGGTTCCCGTAGTCGACTTCCTGGGGAAAACAAACATTCGTTCATGGGGGGTGGCGTTAATGGCAGTGCAAAGCAGTGACCGGATGGAATGCAGCGCTGCCGGGAGGACTTCCTGCCAGCGAGAGGTTGGGAGGCCCTTGGACTTTAAGGCTAAGAGAACGGCCTTCCAGACAGTCGCGTTCTCTCTTTCCACCTGGCCGTTCCCTCGGGGGTTGTAGCTGGTGGTCCTGCTTGCAGCAATACCTCTCGCTAGTAGGAACTGGCGAAGTTCCTCGCTCATGAAGGAGGAGCCCCGGTCGCTATGTATATAGTTCGGGAACCCGAACACGGCGAAGAGGTCGTTCAGGCATTTGATGACCGTGGTACTGGTCATGTCTGGGCAGGGGAAGGCAAAGGGGAAACGGGAGTACTCGTCAATGATGTTGAGGAAGTACACATTACGGTCAGAGGACAGGAGGGGCCCCTTAAAATCGATGCTCAAGCGCTCGAAGGGGCGGGTGGCCTTGATCAGGCTTGCTCTGTCCGGCCTAAAGAAATGCGGTTTGCATTCGGCACAAGTTTGGCAGTTCCTGGTCATGGTCCTGACCTCCTCGATGGAGTAGGGCAGGTTGCGGGCCTTAATGAAGTGGTAAAGTCTGGTGACTCCGGGGTGGCAGAGGTCGTTGTGGAGGGTCTGCAGTCTATCAATTTGCGCGTTGGCGCATGTACTTCGTGATAGAGCATCTGGGGGTTCGTTCAGTTTACCAGGCCGGTACAAGATCTCATAATCATAGGTGGAGAGCTCGATTCTCCACCTCAAGATCTTGTCGTTCTTGATTTTGCCCCTCAGCTTGTTATTAAACATAAAAGCGACCGAACGCTGGTCGGTGAGGAGGGTAAATCGTTTGCCTGCCAGGTAATGCCTCCAGCGTCGTACAGCCTCCACGATCGCCTGGGCCTCCTTCTCGACCGAGGAGTGTCAGATCTCCGGGCCCTGGAGGGTCCTTGAGAAGAAGGCCACCGGTCTCCCCTCCTGGTTAAGGGTTGCGGCTAGGGCGAAGTCGGATGCATCGCTCTCCACTTGGAAAGGGATAGACTCATCCACCGCGTGCATTGTGGCCTTAGCAATGTCTCCCTTAATGAGGGAGAAGGCTGCGCACGCTTCTGCCGTCGGGGAAGGAGGCGGACTTCATGAGGGGTCGGGCTTTGTCCGCATAATTCGGCACCCATTGGGCATAGTAGGCGAAGAGCCCCAGGGTCCTCTTCAGCGCCTTTGGACAGTGGGGGAGGGGAAGCTCCATGAGGGGGCGCATTCTTTCGGGGTCGGGGCCGATGACTCCATTCTCTACTACGCAGCCGAGGATGGCAAGGCGCGAGGTGTTAAACACACATTTCTCCTTATTGTAGGTGAGGTTCAGCCATTGGGCCGTACGGAGGAATCTCTCCAGATTAACATCATGGTCCTGCCGGTCGCGGCCGCAGATGGTGACGTTATCTAGATAGGGGAACGTGGCTTGCAGCCCGTTCTGGTCAACCATCCGGTCCATCTCCCTTTGGAAGACCGAAACCCCGTTGGTGACGCCGAAGGGAACCCTAAGGAAGTGCTAGAGGCGGCCATTCGCCTCGAAGGCGGTATACTGGCGGTCCTCAGGGCGGATAGGGAGTTGGTGGTAGGCCGACTTAAGGTCGATGGTAGAGAATATTCGGTACTGTGCAATCTGATTGACCATATCAGATATGCGGGGAAGGGGGTATGCGTCCAGCTGGGTGTACCGGTTTATGGTTTGGCTGTAGTCGATGACCAGGCGGCTTTTATCGCCGGTCTTAACGACTACGACCTGGGCACGCCAGGGGCTGTTGCTCCTCTCGATGATGCCCTCTTTCAGGAGACGCTGCACCTCAGAGCTAATAAAAGCTCTGTCCCCGGCGCTGTACCGCCTGCTCTTGGTAGCGACGGGTTTACAGTCGCGGGTGAGGTTGGCGAACAGGGAGGGGGGCGGAACCCTGAGGGTGGATAGGCCGCAGGTGGTACGCGGTGGGCGGTTTAAAGGCTGTTGGTTGTCGACTGAGTGGGGGGAGGGGTCCACCGTATGCCAAAGTGACACTTTGAAGATGGGATTGGAAATCCAGCCCTAGTAGGACGGCAGCGCAGAGTTGGGGCAGGACGAGAAGTTTAAAATTTTTATACTCCGTGCCCCTAACCGACAGGGTCACAACACAGTATCCGCTGATGTCTGTTGAATGGGACCTCGACGCCATCGAGATCCGGTTGCGCATTGGCTGGACAGTGAGGGAGTAGTGGCTCACCGTGTCTGGATGGATGAAACTCTCCGTGCTTCCGCTGTCGAACAGGCAGGTCGTGGCGTGGCCGTTTACTTTGATGTCCATCATGGACTTGGACAGGTGATGCGGGCGAGCTTGGTCCAGTGTGACGGAGGCTAGTGTATGGCTGAGCTAGCTGCTGTAGTCTGCGGGTGAGGCTGCGGTCGGGTCTGGAGACAAGGTGGCGGTCGAGTGTGGTGAACAAAATGGCGGTGCCCACGACGTTGCATAAAATGGCGGAGAAGATGGCCGCCCCCACAACTCACATGAGGCACTGCCGGTGTCGGTGGCCTTGATCAAAGATGGCCGCCCCCACGACTCACACGAGGGGATACTGGCATCTGTGGCCTTGATGAAATATGGCTGCCCCCACAACTCGCATGAGGCACTGCTGGCGTCTGTGGCTTTCCCCCTGCAGGCCTTCGCGAAGTGGCCTTTCTTGTGGCAGTCGGAGCAGGTCGCGTTTCTTGCAGGGCAGCGCGCCCTCGGGTGTTTCGCCTGGCCACAGAAAAAGCAGCCAGCGGCCCGATCGTGGGGCTCCGATGTCGCAGCCGGTACCAGGGGTGGCGGTCCCGATCGGTTCCGGGACGCCGACGCTGAGGTAGGTCCCAGAGGCGGCGGTGCGAGGGGTATTGCGGTCGGGGTCGGGCCCGAGTCCCAGGGTCGCGCAGCACAGTACCTGGAATACGCCTCAAGGTCCCGATGGGCCACTTCCAGAGAGCGAGCGAGGGCTGCAGCTGTGTTCATGTCGCGGTCCTTTGATTCGAGCAGTCTTTGCCGTGAGTAGTCGGACCGAAGGCCTTTCACGAAGGCGTCGCGGATATTCTCTTCAGTATTTTCTGCAGCCGTTACAGCTTTAAAGTCACAGTCCCTGCCGAGTGTTTGTAGCGCCCGTAAAAATTCATCTACAGACTCTCCTGGCTGTTGCGGGCGGGATCTTGGGAGATGTCTGGCATACATAGAATTTACCGGGCTCCGGTACTGCTCTTTCAGCAGGTTGAGGGCGGCCTCGTATGTAGTAAGGTCCTGGATGAGTGCAAATACTTTAGGGCTCACTTGGGCGGTCAGAACTCTTAGTTTGGATCTCTGAGGCACGCCGGATCCTCCCAGGTAGGATTCGAAACAGCTCAGCCAGTGTTTGAAGTCGAGGGCTGAGTTTGCTGCCTGTGGGTTTAGATCCAGGTACGGCGGTCGGAGGGCTCGCAGCCAGGCCGGCTGCTGTGGCTGTTGTAGCTGGGCGACTGACTGGTCGTTTGGCTGCTCCGTTAAAGACATTTCAAAATTTAGCCAATAAAATTGATATACCTATCAATTCATCCAATGAAAAGCGACGAGTTAAGACAGTAACTATAGGTTTTTATTGGCTAAATAACAGAGCCCACCCTCGTGGGTGATCGGATCCAACAAGGAGGCATACCAGCCAGTCGACCACCTTTATACCTGGGCAAGTAGGTGGAGCCATGGGCGGAGTCAGCAGTGGTCAGCCCAGGTATAACAGCGTGACAAAAGGCGACCTCGTGTAGTGATACAACAGTGTAAACAGTGATAACCATAGTGTAACGATATAACAGTGATAACCATAGTGTAACGATAGTGAACGATAAAAGTTGTTTACCACAATAGGACCGTGTGTCACTTTGCTACTTTGGCATTGTCTTCCTTGCAAATGCAACATAAATGCAGAGAAATTCCCAAGCACTAACTTTTTAATGTATTCCAATAAAGTGACATTGAAGTGTAGTTTTTGCTTTTTGTTCTAGTGGCTGTAGCAATCTCTCAAATTGATACATTAATTCACTCGTACTTTGTTCATGAGTGAGTGATTGCATTGGCTTTTCAAGCATACAAAAGACAGAGTCCAAGCTACTGCACTGCCCACGCCAACAGTCCTTTGGCAGAATAATTGAGATATGAAGCTTTGCTGTTCTTCCATGTCGACTTTGGATTGATGGAGAATGTTGAGGTGCAGCTGTAGCAGCTCTTGTATTCCTGGAATCAGTATAGAGATCTACAATATGTGCTGACAGCTCGTGTCTGTTCCTCCTAGCTATGATCTTGTGAAGAACTGACAGCCTGGCTGCATCTCTGCAGTTTTGTAGAGGCCAGTTTTTGGCATAGACTGAGCCACTGTCAGTCAATTCTGCATTGTTGTACTGAGTCCAAGGGGAAGTGCAGCTTGGCAAAACAAGGTTATAATATTGAATTACTGGGCTTTGTAGGTTGATAAAGCTGGCAGAGCTGACCAGTGAGGCAGCAGGATCAAGAATATGTTCACAGTATTGGGGAATGCAAAAATTATGCTCTCTCCATATGCCCTAGGTTCTACCTCCAAAGCTCAGTCTGATTTTATATTCAAGAAATACTTGAATGGGAGGGAAAAGGAAAATGAATACCTGTTTAAACTAGCGATGGTTGATATGGGGCTATTAACATGATGGCCCGGAATGTGTGGTCAGCGGCGAAGCAAAGGCATTCTTGCGATCTGTGTGGCGAGAAATTTGCCTTTTTCGACCCGTAAGTGATTTCAGTGTAATATAATGGGGAATCCCTAGAAGGCTCTGCTGTGATGTCAACAAGCTGTCTTGGCAGCCAATCACAATGCAGAATTCTCACAGACCGGGAAGCAGGAAATGAAAAGCTGCTTTTATCCCGACTTTTAAAAAATGTTAGAGAGCAGAACAAAGATTGGGGCGCTCTCATGGGGATATGGTAAACCTGAAATAAATATGAACAAACTTTAAAAAAAAAAAAATATTTTTTAATTTCTTAAATTGTCAATGTTATCATAATGGATAAATTTGACACTCCACTTTTTCAGGGCCATAATGTTTGTTTAGCAGTCAATATGCTATTAATACCCCAGTTACACCTAATCCAACAAGGCCCAACATTTAATGGGGTATTTAACAGTGATTACCACTGAAGAGCCCACGTGTTCATCAGTTTCACTGATTGCCGACTATGGGGTGGGGGAGGGGAGGCACTGTGCAGCCAGTGTCGGGACAGTGAATGACTGACCACAACTTCAGGATTTCCGCATTTAGATGCGCATGCGCTAAATCCTGAAGTTGCGGTCGGTTTCAAAGGGAACGCTGTTCGTTCAGTTATTACCCACCGCAAATTCTGGCCCGATTGTTTGTGCCTCCTTGTTCTAGCTTTAGAAGCTATCCAATTTATCTGCAAGACTGAGCACTTCAAGCTGCTGTATCTTTTTTGAATAAAATTGAAATGGCTTTAGGGGTTTGGATAATTGAATTACTTGATATAATAACCCAATAGAACATAAATAGGAAATGGGGCGGGAATCTATTTTTTGTTACATTGAAAGTGTTTACACTTCAGTATGTAAGAAGGAGCTTAATAAATTAAATGTTTAATTGCTAACCGATTTTGTAAAAGAAAGAACTCGTATTTAAAAAGAAAAAAAAGTAGTATATTTTTGAAATATTGCTGCTAGAACCTCAATTGTACCTGTCCGTTGTCCCATGTTAATTGGGAAGACCTGACATGAGATAATATGTACCTAGGATGAAAAACAGCCATTTTCTTTTTAATCAGATCTCATCCGCGTACCAGCCCTCGCCCAACCCCCACTCCTGGGAGAGGCGAAAAGCAGTGACCTGTAACCAATTCAGATGTTCTGTCAGAAATTTCCCTCCAACCCTTCACAGGCAATCATACAAGCCCCAGGATTCCCTAAACCCATGAGTTATTTTCCAGAATAATTGGTCTTGCTTTGCATGGCATAGTCAGTTTGTTTTCCAGAAATCCATTTAACATCATCTTGAAGTAATGTTAAGTGTCAGCCTTTAGAACTCCCTTTGCAATCCTGTTTCACAGTTCAAGTGATAAAAGCAGTTGGTGTGGTGATAAAAGCATCAGAGCATGTAAAACTCCCAAATCAGTAGAGTGGTTGGTTTACTTGGTGCAATAGAAATCTTGGCTCCTGCAGCAAGCACTGACCTGAATTTCACCCACTTAACACACTGTAGGTTGAGGGAATAAGATCTTAATTTTAATTCTAGGACAGACAAAGAATTGTGCAAAATAAATGTAAAAACAATTAAACTTTAAACTGCTAAAATTAAGAGTCTAGCTAGCTGCCTGTTCCAGGGGAAAAAAACATAATTCAAATGTTAAGACAATGTACAATGAAAAGATAATTCATGACTCTAGATAAATATTCCGTTAGAGTAGCATTAAGGGAGCTGAATAATAATTGAGAGTTCATCTTTAGTATGAACAACATGTTTCATTCAATAGAGATGATGGGACATATATATATGATGATGGGACAGTGGTAGAGAGAAAACAGGGAATTATAGACCGGTAAGCCTGACATCGGTAGTGGGGAAAATGCTAGAGTCCATTATAAAAGATGTAATAGCAGAGCACTTGGAAAACAGTGACAGGATCGGACAAAGTCAACATGGATTTACAAAAGGTAAATCGTGCTTGACTAATCTACTGGAATTTTTTGAGGATGTAACTGATAAAATAGATAAGGGAGAACCAGTGGATGTGGTGTATTTGGACTTTCAGAAGGCTTTCAATAAGGTCCCGCATAAGAGATTAGCGTGTAAAGTTAAGGCACATGGGATTGGCGGCAAGGTATTGACTTGGATAGAGAACTGGTTGGCAGACAGAAAGCAAAGAGTTGGAATAAACGGTTCTTTTTCCGAGTGGCAGGCAGTGACTAGTGGGGTACCGCAGGGATCAGTCCTAGGACCCCAGCTATTCACAATATATATTAATGATCTAGACGAGGGAACTAGATGTAATATCTCCAAATTCGCAGACGACACAAAGCTGGGTGGGCGTGTGTGCTGTGAGGAGGATGCCGAGAAACTCCAGTACGATTTGGACAGGTTGGGTGATTGGGCAGAAGCATGGCAGATGCAATATAACGTGGATAAATGCGAGGTTATCCACTTTGGTGTCAAAAACAGAAGGCAGATTATTATCTGAATGGCAATAGATTGGGAGAAGGGGAAGTGCAACGAGACCTGGGTGTCCTTGTGCACCAGTCGCTGAAGGTAAGCATGCAGGTGCAGCAGGCGGTTAAGAAGGCAAATGGTATGTTGGCCTTCGTAGCAAGAGGGTTCGAGTACAGGAACAAGGATGTCTTGCTACAGTTGTACAGGGCCTTGGTGAGACCACACCTTGAGTACTTTGCAGTTTTGGTTGCCTTATCTGAGGAAGAATGTTCTTGCCATGGAGGGAGTGCAGCGAAGATTCACCAGGCTGATACCTGGGATGGCAGGAATGACGTATGAGGAGAGATTGGGTCGATTGGGCTTACACTCGCTGGAGTTTAGAAGAATGAGAGGGGATCTCATTGAAACTTATAAAATTCTAACAGGACTAGACAGACTAGATGCAGGAAGGATGTTCCCGATGGTCGGGGAGTCCAGAACCAGGGGTCACAGTCTAAGGATAAGGGGTAAGCCATTTAGGGCAGAGATGAGGAGGAATTTCTTCACCCAGAGAGCGATGAACCTGTGGAATTCTCTACCACAGAAGGCAGTTGAGGCCAATTCATTAAATATATTCAAGGAGGAGTTAGATATATTTTTTAAGGCTAAAGGGATCAAGGGATATGGGGAGAAGGCAGGGACAGGGTACTGAATTTGGATGATCAGCCATGATCTCATTGAATGGCGGAGCAGGCTCGAGAGGCCGAATGGCTGACTCCTGCTCCTATCTTCTATGTATCTAAATAAGATGCCAGTCCAGTTGTAATATTCTTGCTGCTAAAGTTTTTTATCCTTTCCAAATCTACATTTTTTTTTTATACCATGAATAGTACCATTCAACTTTTAAAAAATTTTGAAGCTTAATAACATTTTTTCATGAAAGTAGAGCAGTACTTGACCGTGTAGAGTTGGTGTTCTTGTCCCTCTACTTGTTGAATTCAAGAATCTTAGTCATTGTTCCAAAGTGCCATTTCAGCCTGTAAAAAGATTCTTTACAGATTTTGAAGATCATTTATCTCTTGTTTAATATGTTTATGGTGCATTATTTCTTTTCTTTAAACAGATTGAATGTAATTTTTGCAAAATTTGACGAGGTTCAGAAATCTGGAAATATGCTGTCTTCAGCAGCTGGTGAGTAATCTGGGTTCTTATTTTCTAGTTGATTTTTTTTTAAATTTGAGATATTGAAGAATCCTGATGTGCTTACAGATGAGAGTTGATTATATTTTCCTTCTGCATTGATCTGGTATTTGTTTTTAGCACTGGAGGCAATTCTGAATTCAAATTTACAGGTTTTCGTTGTAACAGCTGGAAAAAGATTTTGATATTTTTGTGCTTGCTTGATTGGACAGGTCAATTGGAAAAATAGTCACTTGCGTGTTTTATTTAAAAAGTAGAGTCAACGGTTGTTGTTTACAAATTGTGATGCCAAGTGGAAAGAAAAATATATAGGGCTAGATTTTCGTGGAGCCGTCCGGCGGGGTTTCAGGCGTGTTTGGGGGGGGGATCCCGAATTTGGGGGTCCCGACACTATCTCGCCCAAAACCCCGCCCCACGTAAGTTTCGGGGGTGGCGGGTACCCGCCCCGCACTGGGACCTGCCGAAACCAGGCGGGTAGGGATTAGTGCCAGTTAACAGGCAGTTTTTAGCCTAATCCCTATTTTGAGGGGTTTCGTGTGGGTTTCCCGACGGCTCCAAACCACGCCAGGTTAGAGCAGGCGGGCCGTCGGGTTGAAGGAGTTGGAGGGGTCGCGATGTCGGTGCTCAGGTGAGTGATGGGTGCATGAGTGCAAAGGTAAGTGTGTCTAAAGTGTGTAAAGAACTTTTACTTACCTTCACAGCCTTTCTTCCTGTAGCTGTCGGGAGTCCATCACTCACCCGGAACTGAAAGCTGAATGGCTGCGATCTGTCAAAAGTGACAGCGTTCAGCTTTGAGTGCCGGTGTGAGTTCTAACTGAGTCTGTGCAGAAAAACTCATGTTAGAACTCGGACTGTCAGTGTTTCACAGCTTCAAACAGCTGTGAAACACTGATATTTCATCTGTCAAGAAATCTTGACAGATGAAATTGCAGTCTGTGACGTCACCTGTTGCTGGGCAGGCTCAACAAGGTCAATCAAGGGAAAATCGCGCGGATTGGCCGGACGTCGAAGTAGGCGGGTCAAAAACCCGAAAGGGGAAGTCCCGCCGCCTTCCCGACAGGTTCGGGAAAATCGACCCCATAGTGTACGTTATACAAGATAATTATTTACGATTTTTTTTTTTAAATGACTACCATTTCCTGCTTTGATGTGAATGATTACAGGCTAATGTGACGCTGTTTGACATTTGAGAAGTTGTTAGTCAGTTCTAATTCATCTTAGTATTTTATATTTTCTGACATTACTGATGCTGTTGTAGAATTACACCTATTAAATGCTTGAAGTCATGCTTTTAATGCTTGATCTCTTCTGCGGTTACATCACAACAAGATTCATTTATTTTCTTGCTAGCTCAGTTATGCATAAGAACGAGGCATCTGAATGATGAGATGTTTTTAAAAATTTGTTCTTGGGAGTTGGGTGATGCCTGCAAAATAGTAGTTGTTGGCCATCCCTACATATCCTGAGGGTATCAGGGGTCAAATAACAAAAACTTACATTTGTATGGGCTTTAAACTAATGAAGGGGGTGCGAGGATTCAGCAAAGAGTAAATTTAAAAGCAGCAAAAGAAATGTCAAGGCTCTAGAGCAGAGTAGAGTTTTGGGTAAAAATAAGCAGTGGGTCAGGAAGGGACAGAGAGTAACAAAGGTAATAAGGCATCAGTGACTACGGTGATATCAGGGGAAAAAGAAATAAGTCAAAGCTAAAGGCACGAAGCATTTGCAACAAAATATGAATTAATAGTGCAGATAGAAATGAACAGGTTTGATCTAATAGCCATAACAGAGATGTGGTTTCAAAGTGGCCATGGTTGGGAGCTAAATATTCCAGGATACATAACTTTTAGAAGGGATAGGCAAAATGGAAAAGGAGGAGGGGTATCCCTGATAAAGGATGGGATAAAGACAGTAGAGAGAAAGAATCTTAGCTCTGAAAATCAAGAAGTAGAATCAGTTTGGGTGGAGCTAAGAAACAGCAAAGGGGCAGAAAACATTGGTGGGGGTTGTTTATAGGCCTCCAAACAGTAGTTGTAATGTAGGGCAGAGTATAAATTAGGAAATTAGAGGCACATGTAACAAGGGTAATACAGTAATCATGGGGGACTTTAATCCGCATATAGACTGGGCAAACCAAATTTGCAGTAACGGTGTGGAGGACGAATTCATGGAATGTATGCAAGATAGTTTTCTAGATCAGTATGTTGAGGAACCAACTAGGGGACAGGCTATTTTAGATCTAGCATTGTGCAACAAGAAAGGGTTAATTAATAACCTTGTATTAAAGGGGCCTTTAGGGAACAGTGACCATAATATGATAGAATTTTATATTGAGTTTGAAAGTGACTTAGTTAAATCCGAAACTAGGGTCTTAAATCTAAACCCGAAACTAGGGTCTTAAATCTAAACAAAGCAAACTGCGTAGGTATGAGGGATGAGTTGGCTAAGGTAGATTGGGAAACTACATTAAAAGGTATGACAGTGGACGAGCAATGGCTAGCATTTAAAGCATTAATACATAATTTACAACAATATATATTTTAAGGCACAAAAACCCCACAGGAAAAGTGATCCAACCATGGCTAACGAAGTTAAAGATAGTATTATATCAAAAGAAGAGGCTTATAATGCTGCCAAAAAGAGTAGTAAGCCTGAGGATTGGGAGGATTTTAGAATTCAGCAAAGGAGGACGAAGAAATTGATAAAGAAAGGGAAAATAGAATATGAGCGTAAACTAATGAGAGACATTAAAGCAGACTGTAAAAGCTTCTATAGGTATGTAAAAAGGAAAAGATTAGCAAAAGTAAATGTGGGTCCCTTACAGGCTAAGACAGGAGAAATTATAATCTTCTTAGGCAGTCCCTCGGAACCGAGGATGACTTGCTTCCACATTAAAAATGAGTTCTCAGGTGTCTGAGTCCAATGCGGGACCTACAGTCTTTGTCACAGGTGGGGCAGACGGTGGTTGAAGGGGCGGGTGGGTGGGGTGCTTGGATTGACGAGCGCTGCCTGCGCTTGGCTTCCGCTTGCTCCCGGCGAAGAGACTCGGTGTTCGGCGCAATTATAATGGGGAATAAGGAAATGGCAGAGAAATTAAACAAATACTTTGTATCTGTCTTCACGGAAGAAGACGCAAAAAACTTGTCGGAAATAGTGGCGAACCAAGGATCTAGCGAGGAATGAGGAACTGAAAGATATTAGTATTAGTTTAAAAAAAAATAGTACTGGAGAAATTAATGGGACTGAAAGCCGATAAATCCCCTGGACCTGTTGGCCTACGTCCTAGGGTTTTGAAAGAGTTGGCTATCGAGATAGTGGATGCATTGGTTGTCAGTTTCCTAAATTCCATAGATTCTAGAATGGCTACCTTCCAATCCACAGGAACCAATGTAACCCCCACTATTTTTAAGAAAGGAGGGAGAGAGAAAACATGGAACTACAGACCAGTTAGTCTGACATCAGTAGTAGGGAAAATGCTAGAATCTATTATTACGGACATGGTAACAGGGCACTTAGAAAATATAGGAAGTCACACAACACCAGTTATAGCCCAACAGCTTTATTTGAAATCACAAGCTTTCGGAGCGCTGCTCCTTCGTCAGGTGAAGTGGCCATCAGGTCCAGGGGATTTATCGGCTTTCAGTCCCATTAATTTCTCCAGTACTACTTTTTTTTTAACTAACACTTCACTTCACCTGACGAAGGAGCAGCGCTCCGAAAGCTTGTGATTTCAAATAAAGCTGTTGGACTATAACCTGGTGTTGTGACTTCCTACAATTGTCCACCCCAGTCCAACACCGGCATCTCCATAACTTAGAAAATAATAATAGGATTGGGCAGAGTCAACATGGATTTATGAAAGGGAAATCATATTTGACAAATCTGTTGGAGTTTTTTGAGGTAACTAGCAGAATAGAGAAGGGGGAACCAGTGGATGTGGTGTATTTGGATTTTCAGAAGGCATTCGATAAGGTGCCACACAAGAGGTTATTAAACAAAATTAGGGCTCATGGGATTGGGGGTAATATACTAGCATGGCTTGAGGATTGGTTAATGGGCAGAAAACAAGAGCAGGAACAAACGGGTCATTTTCGGGTTGGCAGGCTGTAACTAGTGGGATACCGCAAGGATCAGTGCTTGGGCCCCAGCTATTCACAATCTACATCAATGATTTGGATGATGGGACCAAATGTAATATATCCAAGTTTGCTGATACAAAGCTGGGTGGAAATGTAAGTTGTGAGGAGGATGCAAGGAGGCTTCAGACAGGGATATAGACGGCTAAGTGAGTGGGCAAGAACATGGCAAATGGAATATAATGTGGAGAAATGTGAAGTTATCCACTTTTTGGTAGGAAAAATAGAAGAGCAGAATATTTTTTAAAATGGTGAGAGACTGGGAAATGTTGTTCAGAGGAAGCTGGGTGTCCTTTTACACGAATCACTGAAAGTTAACATGCAGGTACAGCAAGCAATTAGGAAAGCAAATGGTATGTTGGCCTTTATTACAAGAGGATTTGAGTATAAGAGTAAAGATGTCTTACTGCAATTATATAGGGCCCTGGTGAGACCACACCTGGAGTATTGTGTACAGTTTTGGTCTCCTTACCTATGGAAGGATATACTTGCCATAGAGGGAGTGCAACGAAGGTTCACCAGACTGGTTCCTGGGATGGAGGGATTGTCCTAGGAGGAGAGATTGGGTAGACTAGGCAAAATTCTTACAGGGTAGATGCAGGGAGGATGTTTCCCCTGGCTGAGAAGTCTAGAACCAGGGGTCGCAGTCTCAGAATAAGGGGTCGGCCATTTAGGACTGAGATGAGGAGAAATTTCTTCACTCAGAAGGTGGTGAATCTTTGGAATTCTCTACCCCAGAGGGCTGTGGAGGCTCAGTCGTTGAGTATATTCAAGACAGAGATCGATTAGATTTTTGAATATTAAGGGAATCCAGGGAAAGGGGGATAGTGCAGGAAAGTGGAGATGAGGTAGATGATCAGCCATGATCTTCTTGAATGGTGGAGCAGGCTCAAAGGGCCAAATGGCCGACTCCTGCTCCTATGTCTTAGGCTCTTATATGTTCATAAAGTAGTAATATGTACCAAGGTGCTTCACCGGAACGTTAACAAACAAAATTTGCCACCAGGCCATATGAGATATTGGGACAGATGACTAAAAACGTGGCCAAAGAGGTAGGTTTTAAGGAGCATCTTAAAGGAGGAGAATGAGGTAGAGAGCCGGAGAGGTTTAGGGAGGGAATTTCAGAACTTGGGGGCCTAGGCAGCTGAAGGCACAGCCGCCAATGGTGGAGCGATTTAAAATCAGGGATGCGCAAGAGGCCAGAATGTAGTGTGGGACTGGAGTCATGCGCAGGCCAGACTGGGAGGTGGCAGGTTCCTTTCTCTCAATGCTAAACAATACTAGTTAATGAATGAGTAAGAACTTGGTCTGCTTTCTAGTTAGATCTCCCATGTCATTTCTCGGAGGACACCCTGTTTTATAACAATAGGGGTGTTCTCAACAATGTGTTATAGGAAATAAGTGTGACACATGTAGAAAGTGCATGCTATACACAAGAATGCCAACATATCATACTAGTAGCTCGCCAGTGACTTTGCTCCCGGTGAGTTGCTTTGCCCTGTGATTTTTGTTTTGTCTTGATTTGTGTCTGTTACTTTGTGTCTCTTTCTCATCCCCAGAGCTGTCTGTTGCATGATGTGTTTCTTTCTCGCCATATTTGTGTCTGTTACGGAGTTCTGTGTTTTCCTCTACTGATGTCAATGTGGTTTTAGGTGTTTGTGACTCTATTTGATGTCTGTGAGTGATTTTATGATATTTTTGGGGGTTGTGTCTGTGCTACTGACATTTCTCACTCATTGTTGCACTCTCTGTATCCACTGTTCCATTTCTGTACTTTCTGGTTTGTGTATGTTACTAATGCCTTGATATATCTTCTGCAGTGAATTTTGTATGTGTATCCTGATCTTTGTTACTGATTTATCTATCTCTGTGGAAGATGTATGTACCTGATCGATTTGCTGTGTCTTAACTGATTTGTGTTTGTGTTCAGTGGTTTTTCTTTGTCTCCCAGTGTGTTTTTGTTTATCCAGTGCTTCATTGAGTTCTACACCTAATCCATTTTGCTGCAGTAGATGTTGATGGGATGAGGGGTGACTGAGAAATTGGGTAGGCTGCAAATGCTGGGGGAAAGAAATGGCAGGAAGCCGAGAGAGAGAGAGAGAGAGAAGTTATAGCAAAAATGGTAGGGAATGGCCTGGGGGGGGGGGGGTGTGGAGGCAATTGAAATGGAGCAGAGGAAGACAGATTAAAAAGCTGTGACCAGCCAAAAAATATTAAATGGCAGACAGGAGTGATAAAGGACTGTGGAACAGTCGTGCAGTGGCAGGAAAGCCAGGCCTAGCTGGAGAGGAGGGACCAAGAAAAACTGCAGGAGAAATTGCGGGGGAGTTGATGGGCTAGAAGAGTGGTGGGAGGAAGAGTTGGAGCAGACATGGGAGTTGGGTAGCGCCAGGGCTACAAGGTTGCAGTCAGGAATTCACAGGTGGGGTACAATTCATAGGGAGTAGATCACAATTTCTGTGAATTGAATGCAATCATTTAGTTAAGATGAAATTAAAAATAAAAATTACATTTTGGAAGCAGTTGGAGCAGGCTCTGGGGCTGCAAGTAAAGGCAGCTTGGAGCTGCAAGACAAGAAGGTGCCACCTGCTGTTAAAACAGTTGTCAATATTGGCTATTAAAAGTAATAGAAGTAGTTGTTATTAACTTGCAAGGCATGACAAAATTGTGACACGGAAGTGTGACAACCAGAAGTACATAGTCACAAATTTTAATACACTAGTCGATCTCCGCACATGGGACATAAGGCCAAGTGTAGCTTTCAGGAGAAGCAGTGTTGGAGGGAAGGCGATTATTTGACCAGGGCATGCGGATGAAATTTAGTTCCCATTTTCAAGTCATACATTCAGTTCTTAGTAATTTATGATGGAATATATAAAAATATATCCACATTTATTATGGAAGCTGCCATTTATATAAAAAAATGTTCTCGGGATGTGGGTGAATGTGGCAAGGCCACATTTATTGACCATCCCTACTTTCCCTGAGACGGTGGTAGTGGAACTTCTTGAACTGCTGTAGTTCTTGTCATGGTGCTCCCACGATGTTAGGTAGGGAATTGCAGGATATTATCAAGGTCATCACCAAAATAGGAGTCTTTGTGTGGCCTGGCTGGGAGCTCTGAGGTGACGCTGTTTGTTTTTGTTGGTGGTAGAGATCATGGGACTAGAATGTGCTGTTGAAATAAGCTTGGCAAGTTGCTGCAGTACTCGAGGGTGCACATCCTGTAGCCACATTGCATCCGTGGTGGAGGGCTGGCTCTCGAGTCCAGTGGCAGCTGCGCCAATGATGCTGACTGATTTATCCTCGATAGCGTCAACTTCTTGAGTGTTTTTGCAACTGCATCCATCCAGTCGAGTGGGTGTATATTCCATCACACTCCTGACATGAGCCTTCATGATGGTGCAGAGACATTGAGGGGCCTGGCGGTACCCAGCTTCTGCCCTGCTGATAACTACTTATAAGTGGTCCAGTTCAGCTTCTGGCTAGTGATGACCCAAAGGATGTTGGTGAGAAACACTAGCAAGAGGGTGTAACTACTGTATGATGAGTTAATATGATGACCTGTGTAAACTTTTCAGTGGTGGCGCGACAGTACCAGCACTGGGGTGAAGGTATAATTAGTGTGACACATGGTCAATTTCTATTGAAAAGATGGGCATCGGAATTCAAGATGGAAAAAGTTGATGGGAAGTGTGCGCAGACTTCTAAGTAAGATTTAATATATTACCATACAATCTCCTGTGACTTTGTACAGGGTGTTGGAGAGAATGGCCCCTCTTAACTGTGTCTGCTGTATTTCTGTTGTGTTTTTATTTCAGAAAAAACAGCAAAATGTTGGAAATACTCAGGTCAGATAGCATCTGGCAATAGAAACAGCTAACGTTTCAGGTCAATGACCTTTTGTCATAACTGGAAGAAGTTAGAGCTGTAACAGTTTTCACTGGTTATTTCCACGGTCTTCTGTGTCCTTCTGTGCATGTGCCCGTATGGGGGGTGGGGCTAGAAGTCCCGACACCACCAAACCCCAGGATTGGCCCATGCTGGGCTGGAGAGCACGAGAGGCAGCAGAGCAAGCAGGACCCCGAGCCTCGGCACTACCAATCCCTGTGATCCTCTCTCACTCTGCAGGAGCCCAGCGTGAACCCCCCCCGGAGCTGGGAGGTGTCGGATCGCAGCCCTGCATGCTCTGCTGCCTCTCCAGTCTGGCGTGGGGTTCATGTGCGGGTCCTGGGCCCTTGCTTTGCAGAGTGTATGAGGATCCTGGGGTTTAGTGGTGCCTCGGCTCGGGGCCCTGCTCACTCTGCTGCCTCTCGCGCTCTCCGGGTCGGCACGGGGTTCATGTGTGGCTCCTGGACGCCGCCATTACCAACCATGTGTTCACGAGCGCGTGCCGCACTCTGCTCCTTCACAAGGTTTCTGCAGTCCAATCCGCAATTACAAACTCTGGGGAAACCTTAGGAGCAGCACTTATGAGCAGAACACCCGCAAACCAAACACATGGACTCCACACATGGTCCCTTCATTGGAATTAAGAATTTTTATCACTTCCAGAAAGAAGAAAAAACCAGAGAACTCCAAAGAATTAACTAACACACTAATTAGAGTATAAAGTCTTTTATTTTAACAGCCAAGGACAACTATAATTACAAGTGCAGAATGTTAAGAGGATCTTTACAAAGCTAACTAGACTTCTATATTCTGTAGTCTGAATGACTGACTGTAGATTGGATCAAATTACACATTGCAGCGTTGTCTACGGCAGGCAGGATCAAATTACACATTCCAGATCAGTGGTTGGGTGTCTTGGCATCCAAGGGGACCAGAGATCTGGTGTTGCAAATAAACACGACCAACAGTTTTTAAGCAAGTACAGAAGCTGGGAGAGGAGGAGGGAAGGATTGAACAAAAGGGAAGGTCTGTGATAGGGTGGAAAGCAAGAGAGTTTAGATTTTTTTTTAAATTATTCATTCATGGGATGTGGGCATCGCTGACGAGGCCAGCATTTATTGCCCATCCCTAATTGCTCTTGAGAAGGTGGTGGTGAGTCACCTCCTTGTCCTTGTGGTGAAGGTACTCCCACAGTGCTGACTTTCATAGCAGGTTGGCACAACTGAGTGGCTTGCTAGGCCATTTCAGAGGGCAGTTAGGAGTCAACCACATTGTTGTAGTTCTGGAGTCACATATAGGCCAGACTGGGTAAGGACAGCATGTTCCCTTCTCTGAACCAGTTGGGTTTTTATGACGATCTGGTAGTTTCAGTCAGAATCAGGGGAATTTATAATGGGGAACAAAGAAATGGCAGACCAACTAAATACATATTTTGGTTCTGTCTTCACAATGGAGGACACAAATAACCTCCCAGAGATGCCGGGGAACATAGGGTCTGATGAAAGGGTGGAACTGAAAGAAATCCGTATTTGTAGGGAAATGGTGTTAGGAAAATTGATGGGACTGAAGACTGATAAATCCCCAGGGCCTGATAATCTACATCGCAGGGTACTTAAGGAAGTGGCCCTAGAACTAGTAGATGCATTGCTGGTCATCTTCCAGAACTCTATAGACTCTGGAACGGTACCCATGGATTGGAGGGTAGCTAATGTTACCCCACTATTCAAAAAAGGTGGTAGAGAAAAAGCGGGGAATTATAGACCGGTAAGCCTGACATCGGTAGTGGGGAAAATGCTAGAGTCCATTGTAAAAGATGTAATAGCAGAGTACTTGGAAAGCAGTGACAGGATCGGACAAAGTCAACATGGATTTACAAAAGGTAAATCATGCTTGACTAACCTACTGGAATTTTTTGAGGATGTAACTGGTAAAATAGATAAGGAAGAACCAGTGGATGTGGTGTATTTGGACTTTCAGAAGGCTTTCGATAAGGTCCCACGTAAGAGATTAGCGTGCAAAATTAAGGCACATGGGATTGGGGGCAAGGTATTGACTTGGATAGAGAACTGGTTGGCGGACAGAAAGCAAAGAGTTGGAATAAACGGGTCGTTTTCTGAGTGGCAGGCAGTGACTAGTGGGGTACCGCAAGGATCGGTCCTAGGACCCCAGCTGTTCACAATATATATTAATGATCTGGACGAGGGAATTGGATGTAATATCTCCAAATTTGCAGACGACACAAAGCTGGGTGGGAGGGTATGCTGTGAGGAGGATGTCGTGAAACTCCAGTACGATTTGGACAGGTTGGGTGATTGGGCAGAAACATGGCAAATGCACTATAATGTGGATAAATGTGAGGTTATCCACTTTGGCAAAAACAGGAAGGCAGATTATTATTTGAATGGCAATAGATTGGGAGAAGGGGAAGTGCAAAGAGACCTGGGTGTTCTTGTGCACCAGTCGCTGAAGGTAAGCAAGCAGGTGCAGCAGGCGGTTAAGAAGGCAAATGGTATGTTGGCCTTCGTAGCAAGAGGGTTCGAGTACAGGAACAAGGATGTCTTGCTGCAGTTGTACAGGGCCTTGGTGAGACCACACCTTGAGTATTGTGTGCAGTTTTGGTCGCCTTACCTGAGGAAGGACGTTCTTGCCATGGAGGGAGTGCAGCGAAGATTCACCAGGCTGATACCTGGGATGGCAGGAATGACGTATGAGGAGAGATTGTGTCGATTGGGCTTATACTCACTGGAGTTTGGAAGATTGAGAGGGGATCTCATCGAAACCTATAAAATTCTGTCAGGCTTGGACAGACTAGATGCAGGAAGGATGTTTCTGATGGCCGGGGAGTCCAGAACCAGGGGTCATAGTTTAAGGATAAGGGGTAAGCCATTTAGGACTGAAATGAGGAGGAATTTCTTCACCCAGAGAGTGGTGAACCTGTGGAATTCTCTGCCACAGAGGGCGGTGGAGGCCAGTTCATTAAATATATTCAAGAAAGAGTTGGATATATTTCTTAAGGCTAAAGGGATAAAGGGATATGGGGAGAAGGCAGGGACAGGGTACTGAACTTGGATGATCAGCCATGATCGCATTGAATGGCGGAGCAGGCTCGAAGGGCCGAATGGCCTGCTCCTGCTCCTATCTTCTATGTCTATGTTCATGGTCACCATTGCTGATATTAGCTTTGTATTTCCAGATTTATTTAATTAAGTGAATTCAAATTCCCCCAGCTTCTGACCATTATGCCACCGTACCCTAAAATGACAGGAGGGTTGATGTTACAGGGCAAAAGGGGGCGGTAATGGGACAAGTAAAGAAACAAAAGAAGGGTCTAGAGTAGCTGTAAATGGCAACAGCAGTACCATTACAAGGACCTGCTGTCTGATTAAAATAGGAGCAGTGGTTAGAATCTGATATTGAACTCAATAGAAACATAGAAGATAGGAGCAGGAGTAGGCCATTCGGCCCCTTGAGCCTGCTCTGCCATTCAATGAGATCATGGCTGATCATCCAAGTTCAGTACCCTGTCCCTGCCTTCTTCCCATATCCCTTGATCCCTTTAGCCTTAAGAAATATATCTAACTCCTTCTTGAATATATTTAATGAACTGCCTCCACCGCCCTCTGTGGTAGAGAATTCCACAGGTTCACCACTCTCTGGGTGAAGAAATTCCTCCTCATCTCTGTCCTAATTGGCTTACAGAATGCTGTAAAGTGCCTAAACGAAAGATATGGTGCTGTTCCTCGAGCTTCCATTGAGCTTCACTTTAATAGTGTAGGAGGTCGAGATAGAGAGGTCACCGAGTGGGAGCGGGGCGGTGAATTCAACTGGTAAATAACCAGAAGCTCAGGGTCACGCTTGTGGACTGAACAGAGGGGGTCAGCAAAGCGATCACCTGATCTGCGTTTGGTCTCGCCAATGTACAGCTGGCTGCATCATGAGCAGCAAATGCAGTGTAATAAATTGTAAGTACAAGTAAATTGCTGTTTCACCTGGGAGGAGTGTTTGGGACCCTGGACGGTGGGGAGGGATGAGGTGAAAGGACAAGTGTTGCATCTCTTGCGATTGCATGGGAACGGGAGTGGGTGTTGGGAGTGATGGAAGAGTGGACCAGGGTGTCATTGCAGGAACGGTCCCTTTGGAGTGCTGAAAGGGGAATGGAGGGGAAGATATGTTTGGTGGTGGCATCGCGCTGGAGGTGGCAGAAATGGTGGAGGATGTTCTGTTGAATGTGGAGACTGGTGGGGTGGTAGGTGAGGACAAATGGGACCCCATTGTGGTTCCGGGGGGGGAGGGGAAGGTATGAGGGCAAGTGGGACCCCATTGTGGTCCCGGGGGGGGTGGCGGAGGGGAAGGTGTGAGGGCAGAAATGGGGGCAATGGGATGGACACGGTCGAGGGCACTGTCAACTACAGTAGAGGGGAATCCTCTGTTGCAGAAAAAAGACCTATCGGAAGCAATGTTCCCTTTAAAGCCGCAGTGGTCTGGAGGTCCTGCGCAGCAGGCTCACCGGCTTTTAAATGGAAAAACCTCATGCGCGGAAATTTGAATGGACTGTGCAGCCCGTTAAAGGGGCCACGCACCCAAAACATTTTTTGAAGGAATATGGTCGGAAGCACTGGTGTGGAAGGTGGCATTGTTGGATCGGATGCAATGGAGAAACTGGGAGAATGGAATGGAGTCCTCGCAGAAAACTGGGTGGGAAGAAGTGCACTCTAAGCCCACCAACTCCCACAGCTACTTTTAGTAGATATTGGTTGACAGTCTATTTCCAGAAATGGAGATCGTGAAGTTGAGTAAGGGAAGAATTGGAAATGGATCATGTGAAGGCAAGGGTGGCGGTGTGGAAATTGGAAACAAAGTTAATGACATTTTCCAGTTCGTGACAAGAGCAGGAAGCGGCACCGATACAATCGTCATTGTACCGGTAAAAGAGGTGAAGGAGGGGACCTGAGTAGGACTGGAGCAAAGAATGTTCCACATATCTCATGAAAAGGCAGGCATAGCTCAGACCCATTCGGATTCCCATAGCAACACTTTTTTACTTGGAGGAAGTGAGTGGAGTCAAAGGAGAAGTTGTTCAATGGAAGAACAAGTTCAGCCAGGTGGAGGAGGTTGGGGGTGGTTTGGGACTGGTTTGCCCTCTGTTCGAGGAAGAAGCGATCGTCCTGATGGGGGATGAAGATGCAGAGGGACTGGGTGTCCGTGGTACAGAGGAACCAGTTGGGGCCAGGAAACTGGAAACTGCTAAGTGGCGGAGGGCGTCTGGCATCGGAAGAGCCATGGATGTAGGTCGGAAGAAACTGGACAAGGGGAGAAAAGAGTTGAGATAGGAAGAAAAATGTTACGTGGGCACTCTCCCTAGATTTTTCTTTGCTTCTCTCACTTCTTTGCTTTTCTGTTTTCCTTTTTCTTTTTGGGTGGCATGTTTGTGGGGGAAAGGAGCCATCGGCAGCTACAAGCTGCATTGGAAATTGCCGAAAAAATGCAGCCCCTCCTCCAATCGCTTATGCTTCCTTGCATCTTCCCACTACCTCCTGCTTCCTACCACCATTCACTCATCTCTATCCTCAAATCCCCCTTCCTCCACTGTCCACCTCATCCACTCCTACTCGCTCCCCCCAAGAACGTGTGATGAGAGCCAAAGGCCCCCTCCGCCTCAACCTGTTTCCCTCCCATCTCCCCCACCCTTCTTATTTTCCCTTGCTGCCCTTCATGTCTGTTTGCTTTTAAAATTCAATTAGTTGCTTTTTTAACAAATAGAAATCAAATTATGCCTGCCTCTTGCTCCCACCCTCCCTTGCTATACATGTACACCACTTGATGCACTCTTTAAAAATTCAGTATATTTAATCGAAAATAACACTCTTGAAATTTACCCTCTAGCTATTCTTACATAATTGCACCAAACGACTGAGCAGATATTGCTAGAAGCTGAAGAAAAATAATTTGTTGGGTACAGCTGACTGTTGCTGATGCATCCTGGCTAATTACGTGCACTGCACACGCTCATAATCCAAAAGCACCTACAGCATCACCGTTCTGGGCAAAACTATCAAATCCAAGCCCAGGCTTTTGGAAGAGGCGGAGTCCATCAAGTGAAACCTTTATTAAAGACATTAAAAGACACCCAAGTCAATTAATTGGATAAATACAATTTTTTAAAAGTTAACTTTTTGTTTAAAGCCTTATTTTGGATATTGAGACATTTCAATTACTCAGGGGAAAAAAATGGCAGATGAAAGATTTTGAGCAATTTGCACGGTGGCATAGTGGTTAGCACTGTTGCCTCACAGCGCCAGGGACCCGGGTTCGAATCCGGCCTCGGGTGACTGTCTGTGTGGAGTTTGCACTTTCTCCCCGTGTTTGCGTGGGTTTCCTCCGGGTGCTCCGGTTTCCTCCCACAGTCCAAAGATGTGCGGGTTAGGTTTGATTGGCTTTGATAAATTGACCCTTAGTGTTAGGGGGATTAAATACGTGGGGTTACGGGGCTAGGGTGGGATATGTGTTGGTGTAGGGGTTACGGGGATGGGGTGGGATATGTGTCAGTGCAGGCTCGATGGGCCGAAATGGCCTCTATCTGCACTGTGGGGTTTCTGTGATTCTGTGATATGTCGCCGAGTTGGCAGATTGTGCATTACAGGGTGATGTGTTTGTACAAGCAAAGCCCATTATAAATCTGGACATAGAAATTTTAAATGTGGACGTAGGCATTTATAATTATGATGAAAAGTATGACCGTGTGACAAACAGAAAATCAAGTTTTGTGGATGGGAACTGAGTTGACATGAAGATTTTTTTTAACCTTCCGTAAGAAGTGCAACTGATTTCAAAGAATTATATACAGTATGTTGGAAATGGAACTTGTCAGCTATAAATAAATAAATATATGATGGTTGCTATATGGTGACGACTGTTGTTTCTATGTTGAACGTACAACTGAGGAGGACATTTAAATGATCAAGTTAGTTTTACAAAAATATAAATACATAACAATATGATAGGACATATATTTTGTGATCGGTGATGTTACTGCCAAGCAAAGCATTTCATATATTAAAAAAAAAATGAACTCACTTGATGCTTTTTTAAAAGGCCTCTGAGAATGAATAAATTCAGCTTGGCGCTGTTTACTTTTTGAAATCCTGTGATGTGATGTCTTGCATTGGAAGGGTTTTCTGTGGTTATTGGGAAAATAGAATTTTGAAGAGGTGTATTCATATGTCAGAAATGTCCTAGTTGTTTAGTTACTGCCATTTTCAGGATTGAAATACTTTGGGTTAAGATGTAAAATGGAGGCTAAACGTCCCTTTTTCTTGGCAATAATAAAATGGTCCAATTCCGCAGCCCATCTAATCACATTTCATGCCTTCTTCCAATTGGGAACTCTTGAGCTGCGAATTATGATTTTAAATTTGAGGTAGCTGAGTGAATATGGAATTATATTTTTGAGCCATTGCTTTCTGTTAATTCTGCAGCCATTTTTTGCACCCCTAAGAGAGAGATTCTTTTTTCCAGCGTGAATGTGTTTATAATTAAGAATCAGCTGGTGTCTTCATTCAAACACATCCTCTCTGGTGATGCACAATTATCTTGAGTCTTGAGATATTCTGTGCTTGTGTGGAACTGACCTGCTGTGTAGCAAACCAACCAGTCAATCCAAGTAAATGTATTTTGGGAAATGCATTTAGATGCACACAAGCGAGAGGCTGGAGTTTACTTTTGAGTTGGTATGAAAAATAATGTGTTTTGATTATCATTGCTTTTAAGCTTCCATGCTGGGGGCAAGGATTGCTTTCTAGTGCTGATGACTTTTAGCAGGAGCTTGAAAAGTAAATACCAAGGTAAAACAGATTGTAGACACTACTTATTTTCTGGACCAACCCAGTTCTTCAAGCCTTGTTACTATTCTACCATCAGCTAGAGATTGAAGGAAACCTCAGGAGCCAGGTTAACGTGAAGAAAGGAACTTTCACTGGGGAGTTTTCTGTCCCTCGCATAAGGGAGCTGGAGGCTTTTACTTTGTGGAGTTGACTGACAGATGGTGGCGTCTCTGTGAGGTCAGACTGGGGAGGGGGGTTGGTTGAATTTTCCCCTGTTGAGACTAAATTCTCTGGATCCAGGTTTAACGCCGAGCCCTGTAGCGCATGTGTGCGTGCGCATGTGTAGGCTGGTGGTGAATATGACTACTGGAAAAGGTAAGATTCAAACTGAGGTTCATCAGCTTAAAATCAGATGCATGATTTACCAGCAGTAATTGATTTGTTTAAGTTCAGTATTTGAAAGAATCAAAACATGCCAGTAATGTGAAAAAAGTCTGTAGAGTACAATAGTGAGAAACTTCAATTTATTAATAATATAAATACATTAATTTTAAGAATTAGTTGAAAAACTGAGAATCTGTGGCACTCGGCATTTACAGTTGGCGGGAGAAAGATTTATCCATTCTGGTGAATGAATGCATGAGTTTGTACAGCCTCTGTTTCTTCTGCATTAATGTTCTGTTGGGAGCTGGGTTTTAAAAACAGGTGCCTCAGAACAGATCCTGACCAGTCCATTGCTGTTTCAAAATACTAACAATGCATCAGGATTTGAGTTGGACATTTCCTCTTGTGTGTTGATTGTGATAAATGTTGGCGTATTATGTAATGCAGTAATTTTGTTCTGCAGTTGTTTACAGCTTGGGTGCATAATACGCCAAAATTTATAATGGCCATTTGTAATGGCTGTGTTCTCCCAGCATCTTGTATGCATGTAATTCATTAGTTCAATTTGTGATTAGTATTAACTGATGCGTTCTAAAGATTTAGCCTGCAGCAGTCTGCTTTGTGGTTTAACGTAATAAAAATATGATTAAAGGAAGATTAAACTTTTTCCTATTTTTATTTCGTTTCGAAGAATTCAAACATTGCGTGATGGCTTTATATAATCATCATGTTAATTTAGAGATTTTTGTTTTGCGACTGGTCATTTGTTTCACCATTATGTTGAGATAGAAGCTTGTAGAGAAGATGGGATGAGGATGAAATTAAGACCATTTTCTGGTTGCCTGGCTGTCACTTGCAATCAAGTGTCCTCCTCATCTGGGAGAGTTTGGGTCAGCAGCCACGATGTACTTATTGAACTGACATTTAATACGGCAGCAGCAGGTGTCGATTTGACTTTCTGCTGCCTGTGAAATTGCCATCTGCTTCATTGTTGGTGTGTGAGAGGAACACTGTTCCAACAAAATGAGGTTTGGTACCTGCTTTCCCAGACTCTACCACCTGTCACATTTCCAATGGACCGTGGGCCAGCAGATTCTCTTTGTCCTCTTATTTCAACTTTCTGCTCATTTTTTTCAAACATCTGTTTTCCAACAAATTCCTGTTCATATTTTCTTGGCATTATTGCTATCGGTTTTGTCTATTTGTTTCTATCTTTACCCTTCCATACATATCATTATAACTTTTATTTTAACATTATTCTAACGTTTGGATTGCCATCTAAACGGATACAGTACTAGGTTCTAAATTGTGCACAGTATTCTGGAGTAGTCATTGCAAAAGCTGACCGTTATAGATTCTGTAAAATAATCTGTCACTAATGTAAGTCGCTAATTGTATGTGTGCCCAAAAAGCATGGATGCGGCATTTCAGCATAAGGGACTATTGATGCACACACGATACTCACTCATTCCATTAGTGAAGATTTGCATGGTAAACCAGATTGTGTTACTTGGATGGTGTAAATAGACTTGACAGCTTGGAAATAGTCCAGGAAATTTACATTTTACATAGAAACCTCTGGTTTATTAATAAATTGAACCTATTTAAATGTATTCTTTGATCTCTTGAAGGAGAGGGAGAGCCCAATGTGCAATACTTCAGAGATTTCATTTGGCTGTTTTGATTTCTTTTGCTATCAGATTCTATGTGGTTCTTGTGATTGCATGTAATAACTTTGAATTAGTGATCATAGACTGATACAATGCAGAAGGAGGCCATTCGGCCTATTGGGCCTGTGCTGCCTCTTTGAAAGCGCAAGCCAATCAGTCCCACTATACTGCGCTTTCCCCATATTCCTGTAAATGTTGTCCCTGCAAGTATTTATCCCATTCTCTTTTGTAAGTCACTATTGAATCTGCTTCCACTGCCCTTTCAGGCAGTGCAGTCCAGATCACGATAACTCACTGTGTAATTTATTTCCCCCTGCAGTCGCCCCTGGTTCTTTTGCCAATCACCTTAAATGTCAGAAAAGAACTCTTGGAATATGCAAGTTATTCCTTTTGGTTAGTACTGAATACAGCAACAACTTGTATTTATATAGCACCTTTAACTTAGTAAAACGTTCCAAGGCGCTCCACAGGAACGTTACAGAACAAAATTTGACACCGAGCCACATAAGGAGGAATTAGGGCAGGTGACCAAAAGCTTGGTCTAAGAGGTAGGTTTTAAGGAGCGTCTTAAAGGAGGAAAGAGAGGTAGAGAGACTTTATTCTCACCGGTGAAATTATTTAATAAAGATACATTAGTTGTCATGCTCATTAGTTGTTCTGCAGTGACAATGAGAGTAATGACCTTTGTTTGGATACATATGCTTTTGAAATTTTGTGGCAACAGAGCAGCTAGAAACACATCATTATCTATTTTCTGAACTGCTACTGTGCAGTAATTAAGCAATCAGTCTTGAGGCAATTTACATTTATTCAGATTTTATCTTTTCGGTGCTCACCATCCCTCGGATGCAATAAGCCAAGTTGTTTTTCAAAATCACCAAATATGTCCAAAGATGACATTTTTTAGATAATACTGCAGAACGAAGAGGGGACATAGAAAATACTACGAAGTACAGGTACACTATCCCTTATCCGAAAGCCTTGGGACCAGCTGAGTTTCGGTTTTCGGAATTTTTTGGATTTCAGAAGGTATTATTATAAGACTGGGAAATTTGTATTTAATATAAATTTTAGAAGTTCAGGCTACCTCTTGCGACTGTTCCGTGTCTCATTCCCCTTCCTGCTTCTCTGGAAAGCCGGATATCGGCTGACTCCTACTAAGCTGGCCCGCAAATCAGGTCGGTGGGGGGGTGGGGTGGGGTGGGAGAAAAGAATATCGGACGGGCCGCTGCAGCTATCGGACGGGCCGCTGTATTGTTGGGTTCACTCTCCCAGTACCTCCTTCACAACTGCCCGGCTCGGCCTGCAATCTCCTACCCAGGAGGGAACTCTGTGACCCTCTGCCCTGCTCAGCGTAAGTCGTGCGCCACTCTGGTCATGTCGTGCGCACGACTTACGTTGAATGAAAAAACTTTGGTTTTTTAGAGGTTTTTGGTTTTCGGAAGTTCGGATAAAGGATAGTCTACCTGTATTACAATAAAGCTTTCCCTCAACTTTGAGTTGCTCCAAACATCCCACAAATTTTGGTACGCTTTGCAGAGATTTCTTGATGAAATTTGCAAGAAACTAAATTCTAAAGGATCATATTTTCAATGTGTGTTTTCTTTTTAGTAAAACAATAGTACCATGCAATAAAACTTGAAATGGAACCTTTTTTTATTTTTCTTAGTATATAATCTGTAATGCAAAACTGATGTGGTATTGGGCCATGTGATTTTGATTCACCTTTTATGGAGTGTGTTGATGCTGCCATCACAAGCTGACCAAAATAATAGTAGGGACATTTTGCTACAGTGTTAGCAACTTGTCCCCATTGCTTATAGTGGGCGTGTTGGCAGAATGTGCAGTTGTAACAAACCGCTACGAAACAATAATGAGAATAAAACCGGACGGACCACTCTGCACCGGCTACGGACACCCAGCCCAGTCGACCCCGCAAAGTCCTCCTCACCGACATCTGGGGACTTGTGCCAGAATTGGGAGAGCTGTCCCACAGACTAGTCAAGCAACAGCCTGACATTGGCTGAAAGGTATGATTCTCAGCCAATGTCCCAGACTCCTCCATCACCATCCCTGGGTATGTCCTGTCCCACCGCCAGGACAGACCCACCAGGGGTGGCGGCACAGTGGTATACAGTCAGGAAGGAGTGGCCCTGGGAGTCCGCAACATTGACGCTGGACCCCATGAAGTCTCATGGCTTCAGGTCAAGCATGGGCAAGGAAATCTCCTGCTGATTACCACCTACTGCCCTCCCTCAGCTGATGAATCAGTACTCCGCCATGTTGAACACCACTTGGAAGAAGCAATGAGAGTAGCAAGGGCACAGAATGTACTCTGGGTGGCTCGATAGCGCTACTACTGACCGAGCTGGCCGAGTCCTGAAGGACATAGCTGCCAGTCTGAACCTGTGACAGGTGGTGAGAGAACCAACACGAGGGAAAAACTGACTTGACCTTGTCCTCGCCAATCTACCTGTCACAGATGCATCTGTCCATGACCGCACTGGTAGCAGTGACCACCACACAGTCATTGTGGAGACGAAGTCCCGTCTTTACACTGTGGACATTCTCCATCATGTTGTGTGGCACTACCACTGTGCTAAATGGGATAGATTTAGAACAGATCTAGCAGCTCAAAACTGGACATCCATGAGGCGCTGTGGGCCATCAGCAGCAGTAGAATTGTATTCCATCACACTCTGTAACTTCATGGCCTGGCATATCCCTCACTCTACCATTACCATCTAGCCAGGGGACCAACCCTGGTTCAATAAGGAGTGTAGAAGAGCATGCCAGGAGCAGCACCAGGCTTACCTAAAAGTGAGGTGCCAACCTGGGGAAGCTGCATGCATGCTAAAAAGCAAAAGCAGCATGCTATAGACAGGGCTAAGCAATCCCACAATCAACAGATCAGATCAAAGCTCTGCAGTCCTGCCACATCCAGTCATGAATGGTGGTGGACCATTAAACAACTAACGAGAAGAGGAGGCTCCATGAATATCCCCATCCTCAGTGATGGTGGAGCCCAGCAGGTCGTCGTCGTACGTGTCTTCACACTGTTCCCTTTGGGGAACTGTATGAAGTGGTGGAAGGATTTCTGGCCGCGATTAACGCTTCTTCCATGACCGTAACCATCTTTGTACCAGCCATTAGGGTGGTTAGTCCTATGGCGGGAGGGTTTTACGGGCTCCCACAACCCATACGAGGGGGGTGCCACCCACGGACGCAAGTATCCCGCTGGATGTCAACCCAGAATTTAGAGCCGGAGCTCCGACTCCACTTGCTGGGACTGTCTGGAGCGGGGTTCGAAACCCTACGCCTTCTGGCCCAGCGGCGGGGATGCTACTGCTACGCCAAAGGCCCACTCCTGCCCAGCAGGTGAGTGCAAAAGACAAGGCTGAAGCGTTTGCAACCATCTTCAGCCAGAAGTGCTGAGTGGATGATCCGTATCGGCCTCCTCCTGAGGTCCCACCATCACAGAAGCCAGTCTTCAGCCAATTCAATTCATTCCACGTGATATCAAATGGCTGAGTGCACTGGATACAGCAAAGGCTACAGGGCCAGACAACATCCCGGCTATCGTGCTGAAGGCTTGTGCTCCAGAACTAGCCGTGCCCCTAGCCAAGCTGTTCCAGTACAGCTACAACACTGGCACCTACCTGACAATGTGGAAAACTGCCCAGGTATACCCTGTCCGCAAAAAGCAGGACAAATCCAATCTGGCCAATTACTATCCCATCAGTCTACTCTCAATCATCAGCAAAGTGATGGAAGGTGTCATGAACAGTGCAATCAAGCGGCACTTACTCACCAATAACCTGCTCACTGATGCCACGTTTGGGTTCCGCCAAGACCACTCTGCTTCCGAACTCATTACAGCCTTGGTCCAAACATGGACAAAGGAGCTGAATTCCAGAGATGAGGTGAAAGTGACTGTCCTTGACATCAAGGCAGCATTTGACTGAGTGTGGCATCAAGGAGCCCTAGTAAAACTGAAGTCAGTGGGAATCAGGGGGGGGGGGAACCTCTCCCCTGGCTGGAGTCATACCTAGCGCAAAGGAAGATGGTTGTGGTGGTTGAAGGTCAATCATCACAGCCCCAGGACATTGCTGCAGTAGTTCCTCAAAGCAGTGTTCTAGGCCCAACCATCTTCAGCTGCTTCATCAATGATCTTTTCTCCAACATAAGGTCAGAAATGGGGATGTTTGCTGATGACTGCAGAGTGTTCAGCGCCATCGACAACTCCTCAGATAATGAAGCAGTCCATGCCCGCATGCAACAAACCTGGACGACATTCAGGCTTGGGCTGATCTGTGGCATGAATGTTACCTGCCACTTAAGTGCCAGGCAATGACTATCTCCAAGAAGCGAGAGTCTAACCACTGTCCCTTGACGGCATTACCATTGCCGAATCCCTCACCATCAACATCCTGGGGGGGGTCACCATTGACCAGCAACTGAACTGGACCAGCCAGATAAATACTGTGGCAACAAGAGCAGGTCAGAGGCTAGGTATTCTGCGGCAAATGTCTCACTTCCTGACTCCCCAAAGCCTTTCCACCATCTACAAGGCACAAGTAAGGAGTGTGATAGAATACTCTCCACTTGCCTGGATGAGTGCAGCTCCAACAATACTCAAGAAGCTCGACACCATTCAGCAGCCTGCTTGATTGGCACCCCATCCACCACCTTAAACGTTCACTCCCTCCACCACCGGCATACCGTGGCTGCAGTGTGTACCATCTACAAGATGCACTGCAGCAACTCGCCAAGGCTGCTTCGGCAGCACCTCCCAAACCCGTGACCTCTTCCACCTAGAAGGACAAGGGCAGCAGGCGCACGGGAACACCACCACCTCCAAGTCACACACCATCCTGACTTGGAAGTACATCGTCGATCCTTCATCATCACTGGGTCAATATCCTGGAATTCCCTACCTAACAGCACTGTGGGAGTACCTTCATCAGATGGACTGCAGCGGTTGAAGAAGGTGGCTGACCACCACCTTCTCGAGAGCAACTAGGGATGGGCAATAAATGCTAGATGGACCATAGTCTTTCATGTAGAAATTGCTATGTTGCTTTCCTTCATTGCTGGATGAGGGTAAGAGCATCCTGATTGATCAGCCAGGAGTGTCCATTTGCTTACTTTTATGGCAAGGGCCATTGCAGTGTCTTCTCCTGTAGCTCTGTGATTTCATTGTTCTTTGCGTAGTTCCCTTCTGTTCTACACCTTTTTGTAACATCCAGACTCGATTATTCCAGTGCTATCATGGCCGACCTCCCACCTTCCACCCTCCATAAACTTGAGCTCATCCAAAACTCTGCTGCCCCGTGTCCTAACTCGCACCAACTCCCGGTCCCCCATCACTTCCTGTGCTCGCTGACCTACTGTGGCTCTTGGTCCGGCAATGCCTCGATTTTAAAATTCTCATCCTTATTAAAATCCCTCCCATGGCCTCGCCTTCAGCTGTCTAGGCCTTGAGCTCTAGAATTTCAACCCCTCCACTTCCCACTCCTTTTAAGAAGCTCCATTAAAACCTACCTCTTTGACCAAGCTTTTGTTCACCTGTCATAATATCTCCCTGTGGCTTGGTGGCAAATTTTGTCTGCTAACGCTCCTGCAAAGCGCGTTGAAGCTTCCACTACATTAAAGGCGCTATATAAATGCAAGTTGTCGTCGTCATCCTCGCCACCACCAATGAACTTCGGCACCGTGTCATTGTGAAGTCTGACATGAATTCGGATTAAGTAAAACTCTTATCCCTGCATAAGGAAAATTATAGACCGTCACTTGGGGAAATAGTTTCCTTTCTTAATCATGTTTCATGCTATAAATTACATTTGCTGGCTATACCTGTTCTGCTCTAGTTTATGCTAGATATGAGAGAGAACAAACTATTTGTAATAATCATATACAGGTAGACTATCCTTTATCCGGACTTCCAAAACCCTCTAAAAACCGAAGTTTTTTTCGTTCAGCGTAAGTCGTGCGTACGAACGAAAAAACCTTCGGTTTTTAGAGGGTTCCGGTTTCGGAAGTTCGGATAAAGGGTAAGTCGTGCGCACGACCCCCCCCCCCCGCCGGCCCCGACAACCGACCACCGCGGACCCCGCCAGCCCCGACAACCGCCGACCCCCCCCGCAGGCCCCGACAACCGCCGACCCCACCAGCCCCGACAACCGCCGACCCCCCCCCCCCCGCGGGCCCCGACAACCGACGACCCCGCCAGCCCCGACAACCGCCGACCCCCCCCCCCCCCCCGCGGGCCCCGACAACCGCCAGCCCCGACAACCGCCGACCCCCCCGCCGGCCCCGACAACCGCCGACCCCCCCGCGGGCCCCGACAACCGCCGACCCCGCCGGCCCCGACAACCGCCAACCCCGCCAGCCCCGACAACCGCCGACCCCCCCCCCCCCTGCCGGCTCCGACCCCGACTGACTTACGCTGAGCGTCAGCGTAAGTCGTGCGCACGACCCCCCGCGGACCCCCGCCGACCCACCTTCCGAAATCCGAAATTCTCCTTTATCCGAAACTCGGCTGGTCCCGAGGTTTTCGGATAAAGGATAGTCTACCTGTATTAATAACTGCAGGGTAATAGAGTAGAGACACATTCCACGGACCACAAGGCAGTCCTTATTCTGCACACTAATGTACCCAGAGTATAAAAGGGCTGCACTCTGGCTAATCTTTCAGCAATACACCTCAATAGCCCTAGGGCAAGACTGAATAATTTAGGATCCCGATCAATTCTGGAAATGCTGCAGCTGCATGTTGAAGAAACCTGTACAGTAATTTTCTTGGCCCAGTGTATTGCTATTTGCAAACAAAATGGAAAATGAGATGTTTGAGTTTATTTAAGAGCAACTTTGTGAATGTGACTTGCTCCAAGATAACAAAACTTAACACTTTTTTAAGACCGACCTATTTTAAAACAGTCATTTCTATATTAAAGTTCCTACATAAGCATTTGAGTATCTTCATTCACGTATAATCTGCTGAATTAATGACCGTTTTCACCATTAACATTTTCAATTTGCTTTATGTGCATTTTCCAATATCTAGAGATGAGCTAAATATAAACTGATTTATATTTGAATTAAATAAAGTTTTTTTTGTGTAAGCACAAGATGTTTGCTGGAATAAAAATTAGAATTGGAAAAATTCCAAATGTCTTGAAATTAAAAGAACATCGAATTATATGCCTGTAGCTCCTCCGGTCAGTTCCAACATCTATTATGGGTAAACTATTAGAAGGGATCTTGAAAGAAGGGTAATGAAACACCTAGATAGGTATAGCGCGGCGAGAGGCAGGTATAGCGCGGCGAGAGGCAGGTATAGCGCGGCGAGAGGCAGGTATAGCGCGGCGAGAGGCAGGTATAGCGCGGCGAGAGGCAGTCAACCTGGATTTATGGAAGGGTGATTTTGCCTAACAAATGTACTGGGGTTTTTTGAGAAAATAACAGAAATTTTAAATTTGAACAAGGCCTTTGAGAAAATGCCACGCAACTAGTTCACAAGGTGGCAAGGCCTAATAAAAGGAGCAATTTCCTGATGTAGAACTGGCTAAACCAAAAAAAGATGGTGGTTGTGAATAGAGCTGTGCTGACATGACACGGGATCACTTTCAAAGTGTCACAGTGCTGGGACCATTGCTCTTTACAGTGTATATAAAGATTTGGAGCTGGAGTCAGAAATGTAGCTTTCTAACTTTGCAGATAGCACCATTTTCTTTTGGGGTGGGGCGAGGAGGAGGAGGAGGTTTCAAACAATAGAGAACAAGCCAGCCAAATGCAAAGGGATCTTGGAAGGTGGGCTGATGAGTGGCAAATGGCATTAAATGTGGAAAATGCACGGTCATGAGACTAGGGATGGGAAACAAACATTGGGATTACAAACTAAATAGCTCTAGGCTACAAAACGCAACACAGGAGAGGAATTGGTGGATAGCTCACTATAAACAATAGCACAGTGTGCGGCAGCAGTGAAGAAAGCTAACCTAATCTTGGGATGTAGAGCACAAATCCCAGGAAGTGATGAGTCTGTATAAGGCAGTGATTGTCACACCTGGAGTACTGTTTATAATTGTAGCTACTGTATTACAAGGACAGCTAAGCTTTGGAGCAGAGCTGAAAAGGATCAACTAAATTGGTACCAGCTTAAGGCATCTAAATTATGTGTGGAGGTTCTTCATTATGGAGTAGAGAAGGCTTAGGGGGGATATTCGAGCATTCAAGTTTCTTGCGGGATCAGATAAATTGACCCCAATCATCTGTTTGGGATTGCCATAAACTCTAGAACCAAACAACATGGACTTATGTTTAGAACAGGGAAGGTGCAGAAATAGCTGAGGTTTAACTGCTTTACACACAAGATGGTGAATGTATGGCATGGATCAGCCAGAAAGGCTGATAGTGTTGAAAAGTTTGTGAGATTTGAATAGATATTCAATGGAATGAGTGATTGAGAGAGAGTTATTTTTGGGACCAGCCAGATGGACGATCGAATCCTCTGCTTTCCTATGTTCCCAAGTACCTATGTGCCCATGTGTTGTCATTAATTGTCAGGCTCATATGTGAAAAGTTGCTGCTTTGGTAATGTAATGGAGGGTTGCTGTTGTGTGACTAACTGTGCACCACTGCGATTTATTTTCTTCAGCAGTAAAGGATGGGAAAGAGGTAAAATATGTATATTAAGTCTTTAGGAATTAATATATCAGGTAAGGCTCATTAAATTCAGATTCAGACATTTGTCCTTTATAGCATTTCTGTGGATTTTGGATATTTTACTAAATTTCCCTCCCCGCCACTCCCGATACCACTAAAAATGTGTTCTCATTATAGAAACATAAAATTCATTTGGCTCATCGTACCTGTGCCGGCTTTTTGGAAAAAGCTATCCAGTTAGTCCTACTCCCGTGCTCTTTTCCCCATAGCCCTGCAAATTTTTCCTTCTCAAGTATATATCTAATTCCCTTTTTGAAACTAGCTATTGATTCTGAGAAAATGAACTTTCCCTATTCACTCAATCAAAACCTTTCATAATTTTAAGAACTTCCATTAAAACTCCTCTTTGGTTTCTCTAATTCAGTGAATATAGTCACAGCATCTAGAGTCTCTCCTCAACTCCCCATTCCCAGCATTGTCCTGGTGAACCTATGCTGTGCACTCTCTGGCTTTAATACCCTTTTGGATCGTTCGCAACCTATTTGACCCTGAGATGAGCTTCCAGCCACACATCCACTCCATCACCAAGACTGCCTACTTCCACCTCCGTAACATCGCCCGTCTCCACCCCGCCTCAGCTCATCTGCTACTGAAACCCTCATTCCTGCCTTTGTTACCTCTAGACTCAATTATTTCAATGTTCTCTTAGCTGGCCTCCAATCTTCCACCCTTCATAAACTTGAGCTCATCCTAAACTCTGCTGCCCCGTGTCCTAACTCGCACCAAGTCCTGTTCACCTATCGCCCCTGTGCTCGCTGACTGACATCGGCTCCTTTTTATATTTAAAAAAAAAACTCGTTTTTGATCCCCTCCGTATCTCTGTAATCTCCTACAACCCTCCAAGATTCCTGCGCTCCTCCAATTCTGGCCTCTTGCACATCCCCCAATTTGAATCACTTCACCATTGGCGGCTGTGCCTTAACCAACTAGGCTCGAAGCTCTGTAATTCCCTCCCTAAACCTTTCAGCCTCACAACCTCTCCTTTTTAAGAAGCTCCTTAAAACCTGCCTCTTTGTCAAAGCTGTCCTAATAGCTCCTTGTGTGGCTCGGTGTCGATTTTTGTTTGATAACACTCCTGTGAAGAGCCTTTGGACGTTTTACGATGTTAAAGGCGCTTTGTAAATGCAAGTTGTTGTTGATAATGGGGCATCCAAAACTGCGAAGAGGATCTATGACCAACGTTCCCCTTTAGCTCTGCAGGTTCCGTGCAGCCGGCTCCTTGGTGTTCTTATGTCAAAAACTGCGCATGCGTGGTAATTTGAATGGTCCGCGCACCCACAAAAAATTCAGGGGAACATTGCTATGACCTGGACAAAATCATCATTACTTATTTACTCTATGCCCTTATGAATAATTCCCATATGGACAACCATTAATGACCCTTCAATATCTACAACATTAGCTACCAGAAAATAAATCAGTCCCTCATCAATTTTATCTCAACAAGAGTGATGGACAATTCTTGTTGTAAATTCTCCTCCTCCTGTAACCTCCACGAGCATAGCTGTTTTATGATTTGCAATAGCAATTTTATAATAGCTATGTATAGTACTTGGTTGCAATGTTTGGTTTTGTAGCTGTTTGCCTGGGATGTTGCATAGTTTATCAATACATCAAAATCCTTTTGTGATTTTTTTAAAATTCTGGTCTGAACATTTAATCACCAGACTGCAGAGAAATACTTTCAAATTCAAGGCAATTTTTTTTTTCCAAATGGCCTGCCAACTTGTCAAAATAAATTGTTTTCCATGCTGCCTATTTATAGTGTCCTCAGGATGGAATACATTAGGGTTGGACATATTCCTTACACAGTCTGTTTATATTTAAAAAAAAATTACCTGCTAAAATGCGCTGCATATCTGTTGGTTTCCAGTTTTTAGTGTGTGTGTCAATAGAGTTCCTGTGAAAATTTGTAGTTTTTCATTCCATGCACAAATCTTTTTTTTTTCTTGAAAGTATAATGTATTGCATTCTTAACACCCATTTTCTCACTTCTCAGTACAATCTCCGGTGTATATAGTATTTATCTGAATAAATCAGAGCTATGTGGGTCTTTGTTCTCGTAGTAAAAATCTAAAGAATCTATTGAGATCAAACTGCTTTAAACCATTTTTCTTTTGCCATGAATTAACTTTAGACTGCAAGGCACTGTAGTAAGGATGTTTAATTTTGGAATATTTTTGCAACTTTCCTCTTGACTAGTTATTCCTGGTGTCCTGGCCAATATTTATCCCTCGATCAACATCACGAAAGCAGATTATCTGGTATTATCACATTGCTGTTTGTGGGAGCTTGTTGTGTGCAAATTGGCTGCCGCGTTTACATTACAACAGTGACTACACGTCAAAAAATATTTAATTGGCTGTAAAGCGCTTTGGGATGTCTGGTGGTTGTGAAAAGCGCTATATAAATGCAAGTCTTTCTTTTTAGGGTGCTGCTTCTACAATGAGGAGAAAATAGGTCATAAAGAAGGGTTGGGGCCAGAAAGAGACTGGCCTTTGGTCCAACTTTCTGCAATAATTTTACTGCCGTTTTTAATTATTTTGACTGTACTTGTAAAGAGCCAAAAAGTAACTCAAATGGGACTTTATTTAGAGCCACCAGAATAGCCTGTGAAATCTAAAATATGAAGGTACTAGTTAAGGTGATGGTTGTCTGACCTCAGATGACCATATGTAGACCAATACGGAATTGATAAATGTGTGTCTCTGATTTGTGAGTATTGTAGAGTTACATTAGTTGATTTGTAAATTTTTAATTGCCAATATGTGTGCATATATCAAATATGATGTATGAACTGAATAACCAGTTTGGTGAAAATACCAAGCAATGACTTTTTAATTAGAAATACAAATATTGATGGTACTTCACACTAGCTTATAGAAATATGCAAGTTTGGTGCAGTATAAAATAGGCTGTCACAATACTTCTGTAATATACTGTAACCTCTTACCATGCAACATATTCATCACTGCCTTGTAGATCCTTGCCCTCTGAGTCAGCTTTACCACAAGCAGCACTATGGAAATCTATTGAAAACTGACAACTAAGATGACCAATCAATTTAATCACTAAAACAACTTTGATTGTACAGGGCATCAATTCTATTCTCCAACACTTGCCTCTATCTATCTATATCTATATTATTATATATATAAACGGATTCTTCTGTCTGTCCTTCTGTCTGTCCTTCTGTCTGTCCTTCTGTCTGTCCTTCTGTCTGTCCTTCTGTCTGTCCTTCTGTCTGTCCTTCTGTCTGTCCTTCTGTCTGTCCTTCTGTCTGTCCTCGGGTGTGCGTCTGTCCGGCTATGCGCTCGAAAGTTACAGAGCGTACCTACGCGTGCGTTACGTCGAAAGAAAGCTCACCGTTCCAAAACGATGGTAAGCGTATTTACGTTTCGGCCGGACAAAAATCGCGCCCGCGGTATCCGAAAAACCTTCAACATTCCGCTCATTAGCATCTCATTATCCGCTCATTAGCGACAGAGTGACCTCAAGGTCGACCAATCGTACGCCAGGTTCCTGGCGCGTGCAGCCGGGCCCTCCTACGGTCGAGTGACGGGACGACTGACCAATCCTACGCTTTGGTGGCCTGACGGTCGACCAATCGGTGCGTGTGTGGGCGGGCCTTATCGTTCTGAACCGAGGTGAGTAGCCGCCATCTTGCTTCCATTCTTTTTCCTGCTTTCTGCGTCTTTCTTTTCAAATATACATTTCCAGCAAAAAAAAAGTTGCTTTTAAAACGCACATTGTTTTTTAAAAAAGTTAATTAATTTGTAAATCTTTTCTCTAACCTCTAATTCTCCTACCTTTCACCGTTTTTCCAGGCCCGGGGCCTAGGCTTCTCCAACTGCCAGCAGTGCAACTCCAGACCCAGGCTCCCGGCCTAGACAGAGACAAACACTGGCAGAGGGTGTGCTGCCTCAGCTCCATTCCCGGGGTCAGTAGGTGGGGAGGCTTCATAAGCAACTGGGGTAGGTCGCAAGCCCCAAATAATAATCTGAAGATCCTGTGTTTGCAGCTGAGGAAATTTCTTCTGCAGACAGCCCCAGGTTAACGGCAGCCATCTTTGTCAAGGAGGGCAAAAAGTTTCAGTGCGACGCCATTTTGATTCAGTGTGTAACAGTGCATGCGCGGCCATCTTAGTACAGGAACATAGAGGGGTGGGGCTTCTGTGCTCCAAATCCGTGTCTGTGACAGACAATCGACTGTGTAGCTGTGCAAGGTCTGTAGCTATAGCAACAACTTTAGCTACAGAGCTTCAGGGCCACACCTGAGTGTTTAGAAGCTTGTTGCGAAGCAACAGTGTTTGTTGTTAAATACAGAGATAAGAATCTCCATATCTCTCAACATTAACTCTAGAGAGTACTTTAGGCAAGGCATCAGCTCGGTCCCGTGGGTGCCGGATAGCACAAAGTTTCCTGTACTTTAAGTTTATCTTTCTCCCCCCCCCCCCCCCTCCCTTTCCACCCCCCCACACCCACTTCCCCTTCCCCCCCCCCCACTCCCCTTCTCCCCCCTTCCCCTCCCTCCCCCACCCCCTTCCCCTCCCACACCCTTCACCCCCCCTCTTCCTCCCCCCTCCCCACTCCCCCTCTTCCCCCCCCTCTTTTCCCCCCCCTCTTTCCCCCCCTCTTTCCCCCCCCTCTTTCCCCCCCCTCTTTTCCCCCCCTCTTTTCCCCCCCCTCCTTCCCCCCCCCCCCTCTTCCCCCCCCCCCCTCTTCCCCCCCCCCCCTCTTCCCCCCCCCCCCTCTTCCCCCCCCCCCCTCCTTCCCCCCCCCCTCTTCCCCCCCCCCCCTCTTCCCCCCCCCCCCCTCTTCCCCCCCCCCCCTCTTCCCCCCCCCCCCTCTTCCCCCCCCCCTCTTCCCCCCCCCCTCTTTCCCCCCCCCTCTTTTCCCCCCCCCTCTTTTCCCCCCCCCTCTTCTCCCCCCCCCCTCTTTCCCCCCCCCAGTCTCGCGCTCTCCCCCTCACTCTCTTCCAACAACAACATGCCCTCAAAAGACCCTCGGCACCGCCGGTCACTTCAGGTAGTGTATGTATGTATGTGTGTGTGTGTGAGAAATGGTGCTGTCATGGCTAGCACAATTTATAGAATCACATTTCATTATTTTATCAACATCTAGTAAATAAAATCACCTCTTGAAATTTTCAAACTTAACTTGCTTATTCTAGTGAGGTATGTTGTCAATCAATCAACCCATTTGAAATTGTGACAACATTCTTCTACTGTAACATAAGCTGTTCCAGTTGCTGGTCCAAATCTTGACTTCCTCTAGTTTTTAATTACTGAAGCTATTACTGTGGAAATTACAATGGGCTTGTTGCCGCCAGCTCCACACAGATGAAGTGGCCTGTGGTCACCATAAAGGTTGTGCGGACAGCAATTTTTTTGTTGATATTTTTGACATTAAAATACTTTCTTCATGTAATCAATCCTCATTTATGCAGCTAAAGTTACCACAAATTATTGCTACTACATACTACGACTACGGACATACAAACCGATGGACAGGAAAAGGCAGGCTGGTTCACCAAGCCTGTCCCAGTCACAATGCAACTTGGCATCATGACCCACAGTTCCCTCCCACCAGCAGACACGTAGACCGCGATTTTATCAATGGAGGTGGGTTGGGTGCGGGTCTGATGTTCGGCGGGTTCCGCTCCCGCCTCCACTTTTAGCCGCCCATAAACTACAATTTTAACTTAAGTGGCCTACTTAATGAGCCTGTGCGTGCGACCCGGCCCAATTAATGGTTCAGGTCTGCTGCTCGCCTCTGCTGACGTCTGTCAGCCAGCTGTATTTAAGGGGCCCATGCAGCATTGTTTCAAATTCATTCTTTCCTGCTGCTTCTCTCTTTGAAATTGTTGCCATGACTGCTGCAAGAGCTGAGGCTTCTTCCCGCTTTGATGATCACTCCCTCCACGCTCATGTGGAGGGAGTGAGAGGTCGTCAGGAGGTACTCTTCCCCTCATCCGGATGGAGGAAGCCTCCTCGGCAAAGCAAAGCAGCCTGGCTGAAAATTGATGGTGAGCTGCAGATCTGTGTGTGCTCGATCCTGGGTGCAGTGCAGGAAAAGGTTCAATGATCTGCTACGCTCAGCAAAAGTGAGTATAACATCACACTTACCTTCAATCTGCTCCCCATCTCCTCTCGTCACCAGCACTCTGCATTGCCAACCTACTCCGGCACATCCAACTTGACCCCTGCATCCCTTGCACCCTTAACCATCCCTCTCTCTATGTACAGAATCACTTCACTATTCTACTCGCCATCACTGTTATGCAATGCTAACAACGCACAGGGAGGGCCCTCGGTATTGGCACCTCACTCCATCTTTGTCTCCTTCTGAGCACCTATGCTGTGGATTCTCTACACTCACTCCAACATTCTCACTCCAACTCCACTGTGTCCCTCATTGCAGGAAAAGAGAGCCCACAACAAGAGGGAGGGGGCCAGGACAAGAGGAGGGCCACCTTCCATTGCCCAGCTGAGGAGGCTGCTCTGGAGTTCATGGGAGGTGCTGAGGATCTGGAAGTGGGGGACGGTCAGATGGGTGCAGTAGAGCAAGCTGGTGACAAGAGTAGATTTGCAGCCCTCTCCGTTACATTGCATGAGTGACTGATATGGCATCTGATGCTCATACAGATTCAGTTATGATCATCTGCACAATTCGATGTGCATACTACGTTAATATCACATGTCTAACTCGTGCCTTTACTTCCCCCACGGGACCATCAAGAACTCCCCTCCCCACAGTCCAGGAGGAAGAGCCAGAAGACTCCTCAGAGGAACCTGCAACCTCTTGAGGGCACAGCGTCAGCAGAATTAAGTGCACCCAGAACCAGCGCAAAGACGCACACATCGGTGGAACCTTCAAGATAGAGTAGTGTTGTCACATGGTGTATCACAGCTCACAAGTGAGCATCAGCAGATGGTGGAGACGGGGACAGCAGTGGAGAGTCCTCGTCTGAGGCCGCAGGGCGCTCCTAGCTCTGCCCAGCTGCATGTGGACCCTGTGCCTCTGGGGCCATCCTGAAAGAGAGCGGTGCAGGAACTCCAGGAACAAGTGCAGGAGTCTCTGGCAGGTTTTGCATCCAGGGTAACCGAGTGTGGAGAGAATGGAGGAGTCCATGTCTAATATGAGCAGTGCCTTTGTGGAGGCAATGGCACGTGAGCGCACCACCATGGATAGGATGGCAACCTCCGTGGATAGGATGGCAACCTCCGTGGAAAGGATGGCTACGGTCATGGAGGAAATAAGTCGCCAGAGCCAGGGAAACATGGTGAATGTTCAGAATAGAATGACATCTCTGGAGGAATGATGGGCAGCTATTGAGTAGAGAGACCAGAGCTTTATGTACGTCCTTTTGAGGAGGACTGCCAGTGCAGATACGGGTCCTCGTGGCCCCCCCTGATGTGCAGCAAGGTGCTGTCCAGCCACTTGCTAGCACTGAAGTGCGGCTGACCCATGAGAGGGATGTTGGTGGCAGGCAACAAGGAAGTGTGGGCTCCTCTCCAAGCGCACTCACTCCCATGCCACTGCAGAGCCCTTGGTCAGAGCCTCACCAGAGTCCTCACCCAACTGAGATGGCCGTCTCAGCCCCTGCACAGCCGCAGGAGGAGCAGATTGTTGCCGAGCCCTCCCAGGCTCGCAAACCCAGAGGACGCCCGCCAAAGGTGTCGAAGTGGGAGCTGCTGAAGCCACGGGGGAAGCACGCGTAAGAGGAAGATTAAACATCTACAGTCACATAGTTTTGATGTCATACATATTTAAAATAATCATCGCCATTTCAACTGCAATAAAGAAATGCGATTGCAAACATTCAAAGAGCTGGCCTATGTGTGCCCAGAAATGGAAGTGTCACAGTGAGGTGTCAGGGCGCCTTTCATCTGTAATGATGGTGGTGAGAGTGATAGGAACCCACAGTTTATTGTACATTGTCTATGGTGTGTTAAGAACGTGGCAGCCACATGTGTTTGCTTCGTCAACTTAAGCGAACCTGGCATAGCTTAGTGCATCCCTTGCATCACGGGCAGCAATGTGCTCGCGTGCTGGTGGAACTGGCGCATCCGCCTCCGCAAGGTTGTCTTCCTCCTCTGAGGAGGCTGTGCGCTGAGCCACTTGTTCCTCAGGCAGCGGGAAGCCATGTTGCTGTGCGATGTTGTGCTGTGCACAGCAGACCGCGATGATTCTGGAGACCCTGGATGGTGAGTACTGTAGGGCTCCACTTGATCTGTCGAGGCATCTGAATCGCATTTTGAGCAAGCCGATGGTTTGCTCGATGATGGCTCTGGTGGAAATGTGGCTGGCATTGTAGCGCTCCTCAGTGTCATCAGCCACATCTTCAGGGGATAGCCCTAGTCTCCAAGTAGCCATCCGGAAATTTGGGTTGGCGGATTGAAGAGCTGAGGCACATAGACTGCCGCAGGATGAACGAGTCATGGCAACTGCCAGGGTACTTTGCGCAGTATGCATAATGTTCTTCCTGTGGTTACAAACCAGCTGGGCGTTAAGGGAGTGGAAGCCCTTGCGGTTGACAAATACAGCTGGGTTGTGATGGGGTGCCCTAATGGCCACGTGTGCAGTCTACGACGCCCTGCACCCTTGGCAAGCCTGCCATATTTGCAAAGCCAACCGCATGCGCGGTTACACTTGCTTCATCTGTGGAGAAGTGGATGTAATTGTGCGCCTTTGCAAAGAGGGCATCGGTTACCTGCGTGATGCAAGCGTGTGCGGCCGACTGGGAGATGCCGCTGATGCCTGCTGATGATCCCTGAAGCAAAATAATTGAGGGCGGTGGTGATTTTGACAGCCACTGGTAAGGGGTGTCCATCCGCTCCTCTGGGCTCCAGGTGTTACTGCAGCATTACGCAGATGTCAGCGACTACCTCTCGCAAAAGCCTCGGCCTCCTTTGGCACTGCTGCTCAGTCATGTTGAGGAAGCTCAACCTCGGCCTGTAAACCCTGTGTTGGGGGGTATCTCCTGCGGCGCGGTGCAGCCCTGCGATGCCCTCTGCCCTGTGCAGCATCAGGTGGGTGAGGAGGAGGTTGACGCTCCTGTTGCTGCTGCTGCTGTTGTGCCTGGTTCTGCTGTTGCTGCGGCTGCTCTTCCTCCAAATCTGAGGACCAGGATGACAGGGTATAAATGGTTCCCATGCTGCTGTTATATATCTCAGTTGAGGACTGGAAGTTGTAAGCGCTGAGTCAATGTGGAGAGAGGGTTTTCCCAGGAGGTCACAGTAGAGATGGATCTCGGCTTCACCACTTATAAGCTCAGTCGACCTGCAAAAAGTGTGCCAACACCTGAAAAAACAAAATTCTGTGATCTGTAATTCAGCCATGTTAAAGGTCTGTTTTTATGCTGGAGCTGCAGATGTCAAGAAGTCAGGCACTTGCTGAACCCGGCACAATCAGCTAACATGGTTTGCGAACAGCGTGAAACATGCTGAAATTGTTATAAAATTGAAATACCCTGTTAAAATCGGCCTATCCAGGCAGCTAACAAGCTGTTAACTGCCTTAAGTGTCTCTGGCGGGACCGATCGGGACTCCCAGAGCTGGCACTTGGTAAAGTAGCGTGGTTGACGGCGGGATCGTAACCCGCCGTCACTCAAAGATTTTCAACCTCTGACCCGCCTCCAAACCCGTCCTCTGAGCGCCAGCAAAATCGCGGCGGCAATGTCCTGGGAGAGGCGACAAATATAGTTTAAATTTTTTTAAAAAACTGACGTCAATTCAGGGGGAAGATATCTAGGAAATTCCACTATGACTCCTTAAGGGAATCACATCGAGTTCAGGAGATTACAGTGACCATGGGGTATATACCCAACATCCCACCTACCCCTTGTACGCAGTGATATTAGCCACAGACATTAACTTAACCAGCTCCTTTTAGAAATGTTGCAGCAAATCTGTACTCCTCACAAAAGCTGGTAACTTATTCCAAGTGTTGCCAACTCTTGCGGATAGTGACATTTTGAAATATGGATAATAGGACACAGAGCATCTAAAATGTATCCTTCCTCCTGAAGAACATAACTTAAGAACTAGGAGCTGGAGAAGGCCATTTGGCCCTTCAAGCCTGCTCCGCCATTCAGCAAGATCATGGCTGATCTTCTACCTCAACTGTTCCAGTACAGCTATAACGCTGGCATCTGTCCGACAATGTGGAAAACTGACCAGGTATGTCCTGTCCACAAAAAGCAGGGCAAATCCAATCCGGCCAATTACCGCCCCATTAGTCTACTCTCAATCATCAGTAAAGTGATGGAAGGTGTTGTCGACTGTGCGATCAAGCGGCACTTACTCACCAATAACCTGCTTACCGATGCCCAGTTTGGGTTCCGCCAGGACCACTCTGCTCCCGACTCATTACAGCTTTGGTCCAAACATGGACAAAAGAGCTGAATTCCAGAGGTGAGGTGAGAGTTACTGCCCTTGACATCAAGGCAGCATTTGACCGAATGTCAAGGAGCCCTAGTAAAACTGAAGGAATTGGGAATCGGGGGGGACTCTCCACTGTCTGGAGTCATACTTAGCACAAAGGAAGATGGTTGTGGTGGTTGACGGTCAATCATCACAGTCCCAGGACATCGCTGCAGGAGTTTCTGAGGGCAGTGTCCTAGACCCAACCATCTTCAACTGCTTTGTCATCAATGACCTTCCCGCCAACATAAGGTCAGAAGTGGGGATGTTTGCTGATGACTGCACAGTGTTCAGTGCCATTTGCAACTCCTCAGATAATGAAGCAGTTCATGCCCGCATGCAGCAAGACCTAGGTGATATTCAGGCTTGGGCTGATAAGTGGCAGGTAACATTTGCGCCACAGAAGTGCCAGGCAATGACTATCTCCAACAAGTGAGTCTCTAACCACCGCCCCTTGACATTCAACGGCATTACCATCGCCAAAACCCCCACCATCAGTATTCTGGGGGGGTCACCATTGACCAGAAACTTAACTGGACCAGCCACATAAATACTGTGGCAACAAGAGCAGGTCAGAGGCTGGATATTCTGCGACGAGTGTTTCGCCTCCTGACTCCCCAAAGCCTTTCCACCATCTGCAAGGCACAAGTCAAGAGTGTGATGGAATGCTCTCCACTTGCCTGGATGAGTGAAGCTCGACAGCATCCAAGACAAAGCAGCCCGCTTGATTGGCACCCCATCCACCACCTTAAACATTCACTCCCTCCACCACTGGCATACTGTGGCTGTAGTGTGTACCATCTACAAGATGCACTGCAGCAACTCACCAAGTCTTCAACAGCACCTCCCAAACCTCTACCACCTAGAAGGACAAGGGCAGCAGGCGCATGGGAACACCATCACCTCCAAGTTCCCCTCCAGTCACACACCATCCTGACTTGGACGTATATCACCGTTCCTTCATCGTCGCTGGGTCAAAATCATGGAACTCCCTCCTTAACAGCACTGTGGGAGTACCTTCACCACATGGACTGCAGCGGTTCAAGAAGATGGCTCACAACCACCTGCTCGAGGGCAACTAGAGATGAGCAATAAATGCTCGCCTTGCCAGCGACGCCCACATCCCGTGAATTAAATTTTTTTTTTAAACTCCACCATCCCACATTGTCCCCATATATCTTAATTCCTTTTGTTCCCCAAAATTTGTCAACCTGTGTCTTGAATATACTCAATGACTGAGCATCCACAGCTCTCTGGGGTAAAGAATTCCAAAGATTCATGACCCTTTGAGTGAAGAAATGTTTCCTCATCTCAGTCCTAAATGGCCGTCCCCTTATTCTGAGACTGTGACCCCGTGTTCTAGATTCCCCAGCCAGGGGAAACACTTTCTCAGCATTAACCATGTCAAGCCCCTTAAGAATTTTATATATTTCAATTCGATCACTTCTCATTCTTCTGAACTCTGGGGAATATAGGCCTAGTCTACTCAATCTCTCCTCATAGGGCAATCCCCTCATTCCAGGAACCAGTCTAGTGAACCTTCATTGCACTCCCTCCTAAGGCAAGTATGTCTTTCCTTGGGTAAGGAGACCAGAACTGTACACCGTACTCCAGGTGTGGCCTCACCAATGCCCTGTATATCTGTAGTAAGACTTCTTTACTCTTCTACTCGAACCCCTTTGTAACAAAAGCTAACATACCCTTTGCTTCCCTAATTGCTTGCTGTACCTGTAATGTGATTCATGTAAAAGGACATCCTGGTACCTCTGAATGCCAACATTTCCCACTCTCTCACCATTCAAAAAATGTTCTGCTTTTTTGTTTTTCCTGCCAAAGTGGATAACTTCACACTTCCCCACATTGTATTCCACTTGCCATGTTCTTGCCCACTCAGTCAACCTGTCTATCTCTCTGCAGCCTCTTTGCGACCTCCTCACAGCTTACTTTCCCACCAAACTTTGTATCATCAGCAAACTTGGATATGTTACACTCAGTCCCTTCATCTAAGTCATTAATATAGATTGTAAATAGCTGAAGGCCCAGCACTGATCCTTGCGGTACCCAGCTAGTTACAGCCTGCCAACCTTAAAAAGTCTCATTTATTCCTACTCTCATTTTCCGTCCATTAACCAATCCTCAGTCCATGCTAATATATTGCCTCCAATCACATGAGTCTTCATTTTATGTAATAACCTTATGGAATGCTTTTTGAAAATCCAAATACACTACATCCACTGGTTTCCCCCTTATCCATTTTACTAGTTACTTCAAAAAACTGAGGTTTGTCAAACACTATTTCCCTTTCATAAACCCATGTTGACTCTGCCTAATCATATTACGATTTTCTAAGTGCCCTGTTACCATGTCCCTAATAATAGATTCTAACGTTTTGCCTACTACTGATGTGAGGCTAACTGGCCTATAGTTCCCCGTTTTTTCTCTTCCTCCTTTCTTAAATAGCGGGGTTATGTTTGCTACCTTCCAATCTGCAGGACCCGTTTTAGAATCTAGGGAATTCTGGAAGATTAATACCAGTGCATCCACTACTTCTGCAACTACCTCTTTTAAAACCCTAGGAGGCAGGCCGTCCGGTCACAGGGATTTATCGGCTTTCAGTCCCATTCATTTCTCCAGTACTATTTTTTTACTAATACTAATTTCTTTCAGTTCTTCATTCTCCACTATTTCCGGGAAGTTTTTTGCGTCTTCTACCGTGAAGACAGATGCAAAGTATTTGTTTAACGTCTCTGCCAATTCCTTATTCCCCATTATAATTTCTCCTGTCTCAGCCTGATTGCTTGTCCTGTTTTATCAGACTATGCTTCTAAAGTGCTGTTGTGTGGAGTATTTCTAGTTAGATATTGCAACTTGTCGTAATGAAGGTTGTGCGATAAGCAATGTTCCCATTAAGCTGCGTGGCTGCGCAGTGGTCTGGTGATCCTGCTTTTAAATGGGGAAAAAACGCAAATGCGTGAAAATTTGATTGGGCCACGCAGCCACTTAAAGGGGTCGTGAACCCATTGGTTATAAGCAGAGCATATGACAATCTTGTTTTGTTTGAATTGAGTAAACTTTCATTTAAAGATAAGTGACGCAAGAATGACCTTTTTACCCATTGGTGACTGACTGCACTTGATGTGTTGGCTGAAATAAATTCCCTTTTCGACATGGCTGAAGTCAGGCAAGGCCAGAAAGAATGACAAGATATGAGAGACTAACCAAGAATAACAGTTTGTACCTTATGGTCTGTCAGCAGAGTTTGGTTTGCTTACAGTTGTCCACTTATTTTGCTGTCTGAATATTCTTGGGCTGTGTAATCATATTCTGCTTTTTTTTTTGTATTGGTATATGCTGAAAGTGCTTTTTAGCAACAGCGTAGTTAAAATGTATACTAAATCACATACGCTCAGTACTTTGAGTATTCTATAGAGATAATGGTAAAAATGAAGCAATGTGCAGGAAAAAGATGTGATCACTCGAACATGATTCTTGCATCAATGTAGTTTCCCATTCTGGTTCAGTAATTTAATATGATGTATGGCATGGTCCCTAGCCTATATATAGATGAGGAAGCTCCTAGGTTTGATTCTTAAAATATACTGAGCTACCCAACTCTCAGCCAATTCAGTGATGAGGTCACCATATTTGGCATTAGTATTTTTAGGGCTGGGACAGGAAGTCAGCCAGGGTTCTCGCTTCTAGTCATGAATCAGTGGCATCTGGAAGATGCACGTTATACAATGTCCGATGGAAGCCAGGATTAGGTTTGGCTGGAATGCCTTCTATGTTGAATAAACCATTGATAGTGATGTGTCTAAGCTTGCACATGATACCCAGATGGCTGCTGGTGTATGTGGAACTGCAACCTACCATCAGCCACACATTCATGAAAGACAGAAAATTAAAAAAAAAGAATAAATAAAATTGCACCCAAATACAGAATGGGGGGTGGGGGTGTTTGTCTTGGTGGGAGGGGGTGGGGCGAGTGCCTGACTTCTCCGTGCTCCAAAGCAGGAAACATCAAGTTGGGAATGCAGCCCAGTGGATTTATTGAAATAACATCACATTGTGTGTTGCTGCTACAACACATGGCCCCACTATGTTTCCCTTCAATAAAGATTTCTACTGCTGTCAAGTCTTCAAGCAGTTAACTGTATCTGACTCATGGCCTAAGTAATGCAGCACATTTGTATCTTGTGATAATGCACTTAAAAATCATCATGTATTTATCTTTAGTCCTGGGTAGCATGAAAGTATTTTTAAATTACTTCACTGCTGCCATTTTAAGTACCAAATGTGCTTCACTAAACTCTTACTGTGATAATGGAGTTACTGTTTTTCAGATTTGAGACAGTTGAAACGAAGTGCTGCATGACAAATTACGTCCTGAAACACTTATCTGTGTTACATTTAATCAAATACTGAATTTTGAGCTCTGTTCTAATATTTTCAATCTGTGGTAATTTTGATAAAGAAATATTATTAGTACCCTGTTCACATAGATTTCCCTGTTAAAATATTGAATGATTTTTGTCAAAACTTGCCACAAATTAAAAGCTTTTAAAGAATCACAACTTCCTGAAAGATGAAACTATCCATCTGATTCAGCAAATATTGTAATGCCACAGACATTGTAACAACAGTAACTTGCATTTATATAGCACCTTTTTAATGTAGAAGAAGGTCCCAAGGCTCTTCACGGGTGTAATCAAAAATAAATGGCTGAGCTGAAGAAAGACATTAGGAAGTGGGTTTTGAAGAGGGTTATGGAGGTAGAGGGGCTTAGGCAGGGAATTCCAGGCATGGTGTTTTAGACAGCTGAAGACATGGCAGCCAGTTCAGGTGGGAGGAAGGGACGCACAAAAGGCCAGAGTTGGAGGAGTTTGGCGTGGGTTGTTGGGCTGGAGGAGGTAACAGAGATGAGGGTGCAAGCTGATGACGCAATTTAAACTCCGAGATGAGAATTTTACATGGGAGGCCGCTGGGGGACTTGGAGCAAATGTGGGTCAGCAAGGTCGGGGCTGATTGGTGTGTGTAACTTGGATGAGCTAAAGTTTACGAAGAATGGGAAAGCAACGGATTAATCAAGTCGAAGTGATAAAGGCATGGCTGAGAGTTGAAGTAGCAGTGGAGGTGGAAGCTGGGGGGGGGTGGAGGGGAAAGCGGGAGGGGGAAGCTGGGGGGGGCATGGAGGGGGAAGCTGGGGGGGGTGGAGGGGGAAGCTGGGGGGGGTGGAGGGGGAAGCTGGGGGGGGTGGAGGGGGAAGCTGGGGGGGGTGGAGGGGGAAGCGGGAGGGGAGGGGGAAGCTGGGGGGGGTGGAGGGGGAAGCGGGAGGGGGGGGGGAAGCCGGGGGGGGGGGGGGGGGGTGGGGAAGCAGGGGGCGTGTGGGGGGGGGGAGCCGGGGGGGTGGAGGGGGAAGCGGGGGGGCGTGTGGAGGGGGTAGCAGGGGGGAGGGGGAAGTGGAGGGGGGAAGCGGGGGGGTGGGGGAAAGCACAGCTTGACATTGAATCGGAAACTGAAGTTGCAAACTGAAAGCATCATGGTTAATAAATTTGTAATACTTTGTGCATATTTGAAAACTATGCATCTAGAGGGCAAAGTCTAACTGAGAAGTTTTAGTAGTGTTTATTTGGTAGGTAGTTGCATTGCGATATCATGCCTTATTGTATGATATCCAGTCAACTATATTTTAAATTGCTGGCCCCAGAAATTTGCTGCACTGAAATAAACATTTTGTCCGAATGGTATGATTGCTTTTGTGCGATTATAATGTAGTGCAATGGTAAATGAACACAGGTAATACTGTAACAGGAAGTTGAAGAATTAATTTCATTTGTAAGATTCCAGTAAGATGATCTATCCCTTTAGGGAAGGTTCCACTGTCTTGTTCTTGAGCTGCAACACGGGTCACCAGAGCAATGTGTTCATCCAAAAGAAGTTAGAAATCATTACATGGCCTAGAGAGAAACCATCTAATGAGCTCCCTATCATCCGTAAGTGGGTTTAACAGTTGGCCGCACCATAAAATCTGATATACATATTGCACATATGTCTATTTGTGATCTTGTCTGTAGTTCAACAATTCATGAAAACACGTGAATGTTTGAGAAATGTTTCCTTTTATCTAAACCACAGCTGAAGATTTCGGCTTGCTCAGCTTTGGTCAGCAGTTTACTTCAGTCATCTGTAATGCATAGAAATAAATCATAGACTGTTACAAAACATGCCATTTAACCCATGGAATCTGCTGTTGTTTTATTACATGAGCCAACTGGCCTAATCCCACTTTCTGTTTGCTCCTCATTCTTTTAATATTCCTCTTTTAAATTCATAGATATTTGATTTAAAAAGAATTCATAGACTATGTGACAACAATGGTTGTGGCACAGAATTTCAAACATCCTTTCCATAATGTTTTTTTTCTAATTTCACCATGTGGAGAAAGAAATTGATGCACAGAAATAACTCATACACAGTATTTTGCTGCATTATGTTTAATTTCTTAACTTGGAGACAGATTCTATGAAGGCATGTTCAAAGATTAATTTGCAAATGATCCTGTTCATATGTATGTGCACCGAGTCTCTTGTACGAAGTACTGGTGACTCGGGAATGTGTGCTGTAGTACTTCAAGATGTTGCAGAGGTACACTTCTCCATCACTCAAATACATACTTTAATTGAAAGAACATAAGAACATAAGAAGTAGGAGCAGGAGTAGGCCATACGGCCCCTCGGGCCTGCTCCGCCATTCAATAGGATCATGGCTGATTCGGACTTAGACTCACGTCCACTTCCCTGCCCTCTCCCCGTAACCCCTAATTCCCTTATCAGCTAGGAAACTGTCTATCCCTGTTTTAAATTTATTTAATGTCGCAGCTTCCACAGCTCTCTGGGGTAGCAAATTCCATAGATTTACTACCCTCTGAGTGAAGAAGTTTCTCCTCATCTCAGTTTTGAAAGGGCAGCCCCTTATTCTAAGATTATGCCCCCTAGTTCTAGTCTCACCCATCAGTGGAAACATCCTCCCCGCATCCACCCGATCAAGCCCCCTCACAATCTTATATGTTTCGATAAGATCGCCTCTCATTCTTCTGAATTCCAATGAGTAGAGGCCCAACCTACTCAACCTTTCCTCATAAGTCAACCCCCTCATCTCCAGAATCAACCGAGTGAACCTTCTCTGAACTGCCTCGAGAGCAAGTATATCTTTTAAATATGGAAACCAAAACTGTACGCAGTATTCCAGGTGTGGCCTCACCAGTACCCTGTATAACTGAAGCAAGACTTCCCTGCTTTTATACTCCATCCCCCTTGCAATAAAAGCCAAGATTCCATTGGCCTTCCTGATTACCTGCATACTAACCTTCTGTGTTTCGTGTACCAGGACTCCCAGATCCCTTTGTACTGTAGCACTTTGCAGTTTCTCTCCATTTAGATAATAACTTGCTCTTTGATTTTTTTCTGCCAAAGTGCATAACCTCACACACTTTCCAACATTATATTCCATCTGCCAAATTTTTGCCCACTCAGCCTGTCTATGTCCTTTTGCAGGTTTTTTATGTCCTCCTCACTCATTGCTTTCCCTCCCATCTTTGTATCGTCGGCAAACTTGGATATGTTGCACTCGGTCCCTTCCTCCAAATTGTTAATATAGATTGTAAAGAGTTGGGGTCCCAGCACTGACCCCTGTGAAAGCCTGTGAAGATGTTTGGCTTTTGAAAAATAATGGTGTAATTAAAACATGGTGCAGTTTGGGGTAGCTGTACAAGGAGAGATGATGGCATTGACAATTATTGCCAAGAACACAGACTTTAGTGTGTGATCATCAACTCTGTTAGGAGATGATGATTGGTGTGACGCTTCATTTGAACTTTTCACAGAATCCCCACAGTGCAGATAGAGGCCATTTCGGCCCATCGAGCCTGCACCGACACATATCCCACCCGATCCCCGTAACCCCTACACCAACACATATCCCATCCTATCCCCGTAACCCCATGTATTTAATCCCCCCTAACACTAAGGGTCAATTTATCATAGCCAATCAACCTAACCTGCACATGTTTGGACTGTGGGAGGAAACCGGAGCACCCGGAGGAAACCCACGCAAACACAGGGAGAATGTGCAAACTCCACACAGACAGTCGCCCGAGGCCGGATTTGAACCCGGGTCCCTGGTGCTGTGAGGCAACAGTGCTAACCACTATGCCACCGTGTCTGCCCTTTTATATACAAGGAACGGAGTTCCAGGGAATGACACTGGCCAGCACATAGTATCTGCGAGACAGTATCACAGGCAGGAAGAATGTGCCTAAAACCTGGACTGAAATGTTTTGGTTTAATACAAAATGCGGAGATGTAGCTCCAGTACCTGGCTCATCCTTCAAACTTTTTTTTTGCCAGCAGGGGGCTGCTTTATTTTCTACGTCTTTGTGAAAAATGCACATAACGGCTTTAAATATTTAATCTGGATATATCGTCATAAATGTTAATCACACACTTGTCCAATTTAAACACACCGCACCCGATCCTATTATTTCCATGAAATGTTTTCTGGTTATTGCTCAGTGATTATAGATGAGGAAGGCCAATTTGCCCCATCTTAAACCATTCACCCAGAAAGACGCTGCAGTTTCTCCCTCCCCCATCCTTCAGGATCTTAAATGATGGCAAGGTTTTTGACTCCACCACTTAATTATGAAGTTTGTTCCATGTATTGATCACTTTGAAGGGCGAGCTTTTTGATACCGGCCTTCATTTATCTTTTACTAGCTCAAACCTGTATCCCCTTCTTCCTAACAAATACATTTTTTTTCGGGCGAGAGGAAGAGTTTTGGTTTGTTTTCCATGTGGATTCTTCACCATATCACCATTCTGTTTTCTTTCATTCAAATGAACACTTTCACAGCTCATTCTTTAAAATTCTCCTAAGGCATCTGATCAACCCAAAGCCAAACGAGTGTGTGTCTTAATATTATAGGGGCGAACTACATTAAAGCCTCATTGTACTTGATTGACTGTCAGTGTTCTAATAAGAATTTATATTGTCTTATTCGTGATAATGTTAAGTAGTGGCAGTTTACTTTGGTGTCCCTATTCATTACAATTGAGGTTCCCAGGTGCCATGGCACACTTGTGTGTACCTGGGGTCTTTTAAGAAGGAAGTAAGGATTATTTGCAACGTGATCATAACACAACTTCAGGATTTCAATAATCTGTCCTGACTATATATAAATTAACTTTATCTGTATCAGGCAGTGTGATCCTTGAGTGTAAGTTGCAGTATCCAATATAACAGGTTTGATTGTACATTCTTTACCTCCCTGAATTAAACATGAATGCTTAAAAAATTTGTATTTTTAAAGAACTGTACAGCGTTTAAATATTTCCAATGTAAGATTCAAAGCAAGATTTGAATCCATGGTGTAATGTGCAGAATTATATGGATTATATTATCCAGATACACTACTTGTGGCGGCAGTGTGCTGATGAGGTTTATACTTCAGGGCACATTAAGAATAAATTGAGCAAGTCCATCACGGTTGGCAGTACTGTGAAATCCTTCTGCATGCAGTGTATAGAAAGTGATAATGAAATGTAATGTACAGCTTCAAAGATTGATTTGAATATGCTGTAGGTATAGTGCACTAGAATGATAAAATAGCTATTACTGCTAGCTTTATGGCTGGTAAGTGAATAGGTGCAATCAGTTTCCTTCAACTGTTTTGCCACTTTGCCATGAAATTTTCATAACATTTGTCAAGAGTCTGCTTTATAGTAGCAGAACAAGGTTGCATTTTCCACTTTTTCATAATATTAAAAAGACTTGGTACTAACACAAGGAGATCCAACCAACTGCCTGAAACCTTTTTTTAAAAACTGAGCTTTAGATCAGTTAGTGCAGGGATATGGATCAGGCAAACTGCTCTGTCCTGATGGAATTGAGATTCTGGAGTGTTGTGGCTGTATCCATCCAGGTAAGTAGTGAGTGTTCCATCACACTCCTGACGAGACTTGTAGATGGGGGTGAGGCTTTGAGGGGTCAGGAGGTGAGCCCCCCATCGCAGATTACTCCGCATCTGCCCTGCTGTTGTAGCCACATTGTTGAGGTAGCTGATCCAGTTAAAGTTCTGGACAGTGGTAACACCAAGATGTTAATTGGGGGAGGAGGAATCGATAATGGTGGTGCTGTTCAAGGTCATGTGGAAATGGTTGGGCTTTCTCTTTGGAGATAGCCATTACCCAGCACTGAAGTGGTACAAATTACGCGCGACCTATCCCAAGCCTGGACGTTATCCAGGTCCTCCTGTGGTCTGTAGATGATGTGAATGTAGTTGGACATGGTGTAATTGTCAGTTGACTGCCATCTTTCTCACTTTTATGATGGAGGGCGGTCGTTGATAAAGCAGCTGAAGATGGTTGGGCTGAGAACCCTTCCCTGAGGAACTCCTGCAGTGATACCCTGGGGTTACGATGACTAGCCTCCGACAACCATAGCTATCTTCCTTTTTGTCGGGTATAACTCTAAGCACAGAGAGGAATCAACCCAAATAGACAGACTGGACCTTGGTTTAACGTCTTTAATTGGACTTGAACGTACTATTGTCTAACTTGGAGGGGAGAGTGCTGCCACTGAGCCAAACTTACTATTTTTATTTGGGATGAAACAGTCACTCAATTAAGCAATCTGCTTAAGAATCAAATACATCATACATGTAAAGTGATGCTTTATAAATGTATTTCTATAAGCTCATTGCAGGTCTATGTTACCCTCTTAAGAACATAAGAAATAAGAGCAGAAGTAGGCCATAGATCATGGCTGATCATCGACCACAACTCCACTTTCCTGCCCGATCTCCATAGCCCTTGATTCCCCTAGAGTCCAAAAATCTATTTACCTCAGCCTTGAATATACTTAAAGACTCAGAATTCACAGCCCTCTGGGGCAGAGAATTCCAAAGATTCACAACCCTCTGAGTGAAGAAATTCCTCCTCATCTCAGTCTTAAATGGGCTACTCCTTATCCTGAGACTATGCCCCCTAGTTCTAGACACGCCAGCCAGGGGAAACAACCTCTCCGCATCTACCCTGCCAATCCCCCTCAGAATTGTGTATGTTTCAGTGAGATCAGCTCTCATTCTTCTAAACTCCAGAGAGTATAGGCCCATTCTACACAATCTCTCATCATAGGACAGCCCCCTCATTCCAGGAATCAGTCGAGTGAACCTTTGTTGCACCGCCTCCAAGGCAAGTACATCCTTCCTTAGATAAGGAGACCAAAACTGTGCACAGTACTCCAGTTGTGGTCTCACCAAGGCCCTGTACAATTGTAGCAAGTCTTCCTTACTCTTATACTACAACCCCCTTGCAATAAAGGCCAGCATGCCATTTGCCGCCTTTATTGCTTGCTGTTCCTGCCATGCTAGCTTTCTGTGTTTCTTGCACGAGGACACCCAAATCTCTCTGAACACCAACATTTGAAAGTTTCTCACCATTTAAAAAATATTCTGTTTTTCTATTCTTCCTACCAAAGTGAATAACCTCACATTTCCCTACATTATACTCCATCTGCCACCTTATTGCCCACTCACTTAGTCTATCTATATCCCTTTGCAGACTCTGTTCTCCTCACAGCTTACTGTCCCACCTAGCTTTGTATCATCAGCAAACTCTTGGATACATTACACTCGGTCCCTTCACAGAGGTCATTAATATAGATTGTAAATAGCTGAGGCCCCAACACTGATCCTTGCGGCACCCCTGCCAACGTGAAAAAGATCCGTTTATCCCTACTCTCTGTTTTCTGTCTGTTACCCAATCCTCTATCCATGCTACTATATTACCCCCAACCCCATGAGCTCTAATCTTGTGTAATAACCTTTTATGTAGCACCTTATCGAATGCCTTTTGGAAATCCAAATATACTAAATCCACTGGTTCCCCTTTATCTACCCTGCTAGTTACATCCTCAAAAAACTCTTAATAAATTTGTCAAACACGATTTCCCTTTCATAAAACCATGTTGACTCTGCCTAATCATGTTATGATTTTCTAAGTGCCCTGATACTACTTCCTTAACAATGGATTCCAGCATTTCCCGACGACTGATGTCAGGCTAACTGGCCTGTAGTTCCGTTTTCTCTCTCCCTCCTTTCTTGAATAGCGGTGTTACATTTTCGACCTTCCAATCCGTTGGGACCATTCTAGAATCTGGGGAATTTTGGAAGATCAAAACCAATGCATCCACTATTTCTTCAGCCACCTCTTTTTTAGAACCCGAGGATGTAGGCCGTCGGGTCCAGGGGATTTGTCGGCTTTTAGCCCCATTAGTTTCTCTAGTACTTTTTCTCTACTTATATTAATTACGTTAAGTTCCTCACCCTCATTAAACCCTTGGTTCCCCACAATTTGTGGTATTCTTTTTGTGTCTTCTACTGTGAAGACAGATACAAAATATTTGTTTAACATTTCTACCATTTCCTTATTCTCCATAATAATTTCTCCTGTCTCAGCCTCTAAGGGACCAACGTTTACTTTTGCTACTCTTTTTTCCTTTTTACATACTTGTAGAAACTCTTGCAATCTGCTTTTATATTTTTTGCTAGTTTAATCTCATTTCTATTTTTTCCCTTTTTATCTATTTTGTCCCTTTTTTTTATCAATTTTTTTTTTGGTCAACCTTTGCTGGTTTCTGAAACTCTCCCAATCCTCAGGCTTACTATTATTCTTTACAACAAGGATCGGTCCTAGGACCCCAGCTGTTCACAATATATATTAATGATCTGGACGAGGGAATTGGATGTAATATCTCCAAATTTGCAGACGACACAAAGCTGGGTGGGTGGGTATGCTGTGAGGAGGATGTCATGAAACTCCAGTACGATTTGGACAGGTTGGGTGATTGGGCAGAAACATGGCAAATGCACTATAATGTGGATAAATGTGAGGTTATCCACTTTGGTGGCAAAAACAGGAAGGCAGATTATTATTTGAATGGCAATAGATTGGGAGAAGGGGAAGTGCAAAGAGACCTGGGTGTTCTTGTGCACCAGTCGCTGAAGGTAAGCATGCAGGTGCAGCAGGCGGTTAAGAAGGCAAATGGTATGTTGGCCTTCGTAGCAAGAGGGTTCGAGTACAGGAACAAGGATGTCTTGCTACAGTTGTACAGGGCCTTGGTGAGACCGCACCTTGAGTATTGTGTGCAGTTTTGGTCACCTTACCTGAGGAAGGACGTTCTTGCCATGGAGGGAGCGCAGCGAAGATTCACCAGGCTGATACCTGGGATGGCAGGAATGACGTACGAGGAGAGATTGTGTCAATTGGGCTTATACTCGCTGGAGTTTAGAAGATTGAGGGGGGATCTCATCGAAACCTATAAAATTCTGTCAGGTCTGGACAGACTAGATGCAGAAAGGATGTTTCTGATGGCCGGGGAGTCCAGAACCAGGGGTCATGGGTAAGGATAAGGGGTAAGCCATTTAGGACTGAAATGAGGAGGAATTTCTTCACCCAGAGTGGTGAACCTGTGGAATTCTCTGCCACAGAGGGCGGTGGAGGCCAGTTCATTAAATATATTCAAGAAAGAGTTGGATATATTTCTTAAGGCTAAAGGGATCAAGGGATATGGGGAGAAGGCAGGGACAGGGTACTGAATTTGGATGAACAGCCATGATCTCATTGAATGGTGGAGCAGGCTCGAGGGGCCGAATGGCCTACTCCTCCTATCTTCTATGTTTCTATTAGATGCTTCTTCTTTCAGTCTAATGCTATCCGTTAGCCACGGTTGGATCGCTTTTCCTGTGGAGTTTTTGTTTCTCAATGGAATGTATTTTTGTTGAGAATTATGACATTTCTTAATGCTAGCCACTGCTTATCTACCACCATACCTTTTTAATCTATTTTCCAATCTACCTCAGCCAACTCGCCCCTCATACCTATGTAATTGGCTTTATTTAAGTCTAAGACTCTAGTTTCGGACTTGGGCAAGTCACTCTCAAAATTAGAGCCATAGTCATAGAGTTATACAGCACAGAAAGAGGCACTTCGGCCCATCGTGTCTGCGCCGGCCATCAAGCCCTATCTATTCTAATCCCATTTTCCAGCACTTAGTCCGTAGCCTTGTATGCTATGGCGTTTCAAGTGCTCATTTAAATGTTTCTTGAATGTTGTGAGGGTTGCTGCAGTTGCACAGGGCCTTGGTGAGACCACAGCTTGAGTATTGTGTGCAGTTTTGGTCGCCTTATCTGAGGAAAGATGTTCTTGCCATGGAGGGAGTGCAGCGAAGATTCGCCAGACTGATAGACGTATGAGGAGCGATTGGGTCGATTCGGCTTATATTCGCTGGAGTTTAGAAGAATGAGAGGGGATCTCATTGAAACTTATAAAATTCTAACAGGACTAGACAGACTAGATGCTGGAAGGCTGTTCCCGATGGCGGGGGAGTCCAGAACCAGGGTTCACAGTCTAAGGATAAGGGGTAAGCCATTTAGGACAGAGATGAGGAGGAATTTCTTCACCCAGAGAGTGGTGAACCTGTGGAATTCTCTACCACAGAAGGCAGTGGAGGCCAATTCATTAAATATATTCAAGAAGGAGTTAGATATATTTCTTAAGGCTAAAGGGATCACGGGATATGGGGAGAAAGCAGGGACCGGGTACTGAATTTAGATGATCAGTCATGATCTCATTAAATGGCGGAGCAGGCTCGAGGGGCCGAATAGCCTACTCCTGCTCCTATCTTCTATATTTCTATGTTCCTGCCTCTACCACCCTTTCAGACAGTGAGTTCCAGATTCCAACCACCCTCTGGGTGAAAAAGTGTTTCCTCAAATCCTCTCTAAACCTCCTGCCCCTTATCTTGAAACTATGCCCCCTGGTTATTGACTCCTCTACTAAGGGGAAAAGTTCCTTTCTGTCTACCCTATCTATGCCCCTCATAATTTTGTACACCTCAATCGGGTCCCGCCTCCGCCTTCTCTGCTCCAAGGAAAACAACCCCAGCCTGTCCAGTCTCTGCTCATAGCTGAAGCGCTCCAGCCCAGGTAACATCCTGGTGAATCTCCTCTGCACCCTCTCCAATGCAATCACATCTTTCCTATAGTGTGGCGACCAGAACTGCACACAGTATTCCAGCTGTGGCCTAACTAGCGTTTTGTACAGCTCCATCATAACCTCCCTGCTCTTATATTCTATGCCTCGGCTAATGAAGGCAAGTATCCCATATGCCTTCTTAACCACCTTAACTACCTGTCCTGCTGCCTTCAGGGATCTATGTATGTGCACACCAAAGTCTCTCTGATCCTCTGTCCTTCCTAGGGTCCTTTATTATACCTCCTACTGTTAACCCCTCGCTTCTGTGAGGAGGATCTACCCCTAACTTGGGGTATCAGGATTCGCTACTTTAGGAGGCTAAACACGCCGGTCAGTCTATTGTCACTTTCTCAGTAATACACAAAGTCAGAAACTGTAAAATAAGTAAAGTTTTATTCCGGTAACCGGTACTGGACTTCACTCTGAGAAATCCCTTGTGATTGCACACAAGGAATTCTCCTCTAGAGTGCGCCCCTAGACTCACGGGGCTACAATATTTATACATTTTCATAAATTGCAAGTCATCATGAGAATACAGAAAACTAGGCGATCACACGCTACACAAGTCATTTGTTTTTACAGAGTTCTGTTTAAAATTCACTTTAGCTTTCAACAAAATTCAGCCCTGAGACTGTCTCTACTCTGTTCTATAAACATTCTGTTTCTGTTCTTTCTTATCTATTTGTACTGCATTCCCACAGTGCTGCATCAGTTTTTACATTTAAACTATTCACTGCATGTCAAGTAGTCCATCATGCCTTGCGAATCATTGGTACAGCAATATTGGATTAACACCTAGCTTAACACTACATTCATTGTGTATTCCCTTGCCTTGTTAGTCCTCCCAAAATGCATCACCTCACACTTTTCAGGGTTAAATTCCATTTGCCACTGTTCTGCCTATCTGACCAACCCGCCTATATCGTCCTGTAGCCTGAGGCTTCCCTCCTCACTATTTACCACTCCACCAATTTTCGTGTCATCTGCGAACTTACTGATAATACCTCCTACATTCATACCTAAATCATTAATATACACTACAAACAGCAAGGGACCCAACACCGATCCCTGCAGTACACCACTGGACACAGACCTCCAGTCACAAAAACAACCTTCAACCATCACCCTCTGCCTCCTGCTACTAAGCTAATTTTGGATCCAATGTGCCAAATTGCCCTGGATCCCATGGGCACTTACCTTCTTGACCAGTCTCCCATGCGGGACTTTGTCAAAAGCCTTACTGAAGTCCATGTAGACTACATCAAATGCACTAACCTCATCCACACACCTAGTCACCCCCTCAAATTCAATCAAATTGGTTGGACATGATCTCCCCCTGACAAAGCCATGCTGACTATCCTTGATTAATCCTTGCCTCTCCAAGTGGAGACTAATTCTGTCCCTCAGAATTTTTTCCAATAATTTCCCTACCACTGATGTTAGGCTCTCTGGCCTGTAATTCCCTGGTTTATCCCTACTACCCTTCTTGAATAATGGTACTACATTAGCTGTCCTCTGGCACCTCCCCTGTGGCCAGAGAGGTTCTGAAAATTTGTGTCAGAGCCCCTGCAATCTTCTCCCTTGCCTCACACAGCAGCCTGGGATACATCTCGTCAGGGCCCGGGGATTTATCTACTTTTAAGCCCGCTAGTACCTCCTCCATGCTGCTTTGGTCCCTAATGGGCCCTACTTTTTCCCTGGTTATCCTCTTGCCCTTAATATATTTATAAAACACCTTGGGATTTTCCTTTTATTTTGCCTGCCAGTGTTTTTTCATGCCCCCTCTTCGCTCTCCTAATTTCTTTTTTAAGTACCCCCCTGCACTTTCTATACTCCTAGGGTTTCCACTATTTTTAGTCCTTTGTATCTGCCAAAAGCCTCTTTTTTCTCCCCCCCCCCCCCAAATCCTTTCTTGTATTTCCCTGGACTTGTTGGTCCCCTTGACCTTTTACGGGAACATGTTGGCACTGTACTCTCTCTCCCTTTCTGAAAGACTCCCGCTGCTCTGATGTGGATTTTCCTAGAAGGGCAGCACGGTGGCATAGTGGTTAGCACTGTTGCCTCACAGCGCCAGAGACCCGGGTTCGAATCCGGCCTCGGGTGACTGTCTGTGTGGAGTTTGCACATTCTCCCCGTGTTTGCGTGGGTTTTCTCTGGGTGCTCTGGTTTCCTCCCACAGTCCAAAGATGTGCGGGTTAGGTTGATTGATTGGCTATGATAAATTGACCCTTAGTGTTAGGGGGATTAAATACGTGGGGTTACAAGGATAGGGTGGGATATGTGTTGGTGTTGGTGTTACGGGGATCGGGTGGGATATGTGTCGGTGCAGGCTCGATGGGCCGAAATGGCCTCTATCTGCACTGTGGGGTTTCTGTGATTTTCTGTGACTTCTGTGAAGTAGCTGATCCCAGTCCACTTTGGCCAGATCCTGCCTTCTCATATTAAAATCACACAACACCAGGTTATAGTCCAACAGCTTTATTTGAAATCTCAAGCTTTCAGAGCGCTCTAAAAGCTTGTGATTTCAAATAAAGCTGTTGGACTATAACCTGGTGTTGTGTGACTTCCTACATTTGTCCACCCCAGTCCAACACCGGCATCTCCATATCATATATTAAAATCGGCCTTCCTCCAATTTAGAACCTTTATTTCCGGTCCATCTTTGTCCTTTTGTTCCATGACTACCTTTAAATCTCACTGAATTATGGTCACTGTCACCAAAATGCTCTCCTACTGACACTTCTACCACTTGCCCGGCTACATTCCCTAGAATTAGGTCCAGTACCACCCCCTCTCTTGTAGGACTTTCTACATGCTGGCTCAAAAAGCTCTCCTGGATGCACTATGAATTCCACACCCTCTAAGCCTTTCACACTGACTATCCCAGTTAATATTGGGGAAGTTGAAATCCCCTACTATTATTACCCTATTATTTCTACACTTCTGAGATTTGCCTACATATCTGTTCCTCTATCTCCTCCTGACTGGGGGCCTCTTGTACACTCCCAGCAAAATGCTTGCCCCCTTTTTGTTCTTAATTTCTACCCATATAGCCTCATTAGAGGAACCTGCTAAGATATCATCCCTCCTTACAGCAGTAATTGACTCCTTGATTAATATTACGACTCCCCCTCCTTTTTTACACCGCCCCCCCCCTCTGTCTTGCCTGAAGATTCTATACCCCGGAATATTGAGCTGCCAGTCCTGCCTCTCCCTCAACCATGTCTCTGATAGCAATAATATCATACTCGCATGTGTTCATCTGCCTTGCTCGCAAGACTCCCTGCATTAAAATAAATGCCATCCAGCCTTGCCATACTTCCTGATGCCGTTACATATTTGCTCTGCCTTCCAGGCTGACTTGTTTTTTCCTCTATATTTAGCTGTGCATCACCCCCTACTATAGCTCCACTCCGTATCCCACCCCCCTGCCAAGTTAGTTTAAACCCCCCCCCCCCGAACAGCACTAGCAAACCTCCCCGCAAGGATGTTGGTCCCGTTCTGGTTCAGGTGCAACCTGCCTGACTTGTACAGGTCCCACCTGCCCCAGAAACAGACCCAGTGATCCAGGAAACTAAAGCCCTCCCTCCTGCACCAACCCTTTAGTCATGCATTCATCTGCTCCATCCTCCTATTCCTATACTCACTAACATGTGGCACTGTGAGTAATCTAGAGATTACAACCTTTTGAGGTCCTGCTTTTTAATCTGCTACCTAGCTCCCTAAATTCTTGTTGCAGGAGCTCATCCCTCTTTCTACCTATGTCGTTGGTACCAATGTGAACCACAACCTCTGACTGTTCGCCCTCCCCCTTCAGAATGCCCTGCAGCCGTTCAGTGACATCCTTGATCCTGGCACCAGGGAGGCAACATACCATCCTGGAGTCACGTTTGCGGCCGCAGAAACAACTGTCTGCACCCCTCACTATTGCGTCTTCTACCACTATTGCCTTTCCACTCTTACTTCTCCCCCCTTGTACAGCTGTGCCACCCACAGTGCCGTGAACTTGGCTCTGGCTGCACTCCCCAGAGGAACCGTCACTTTCACCGTTTTCCAACACAGAAAAACGGTTGTTGAGTGAGATGCACTCTGGGGCTTACCTGAATGTGAAATTCTATCATATTATGATCACTCTGCCCCAGAGGATCCTTTACTATGCGATTGCTAATGAACCCTGTCTCATTACACAATGCAAGATCTAAAATAGCCTGTTCCCTGGTGGGTTCCATGACGTATTGTTTAAGGAAACTGTCCTGAATGTTCTGTCACTGATACATTTCAGATATTTGCAAAAATATGAATCATAATCTGCAATAGACATCAAATGTTGTCCTTTTCAGCTTAAGGTGGCTGAAGCTGTTGTAAATCCCATCAGACAGCTGGCTCTAATTAACAACATAATATGTGTAATTTACAGTCAAATCACAGGAATTTTCATTTATTAGATCTGAGTTGATTTTCCAATTATGTGCAGTAGAAAGAATCTAAGCTGTTGAAAATTGCAGCCTATTAAACTAGGGTAAAAGTTGTTGCAGTATTGATGACGCCACTTGATCACTTGCACATTTAGTGCATCGTGTCTTATATCCTATATATACAATGTGCCATAGATATCCAGAGGCAGGGACATAATTACTGTCAACTATTTTGCTCTTTCACCTCTTGAATGTAAAATGAACTCCAGTCTAGATTTAATTTTCTGAACAGTGCTAATTGATAATTTGGAAGTATTTAGCAAGAAATATGCATTTGATTAGTTTGCAATGTGCATTTTTTCATAAAGTTTATTGTACTGTAGGTAAGTGAACCCGCATCTTCCCTCTTATTCGCTAATTCCAGAATCCAACCTGAACCCGTCCGGGTGGGATAAAATGGTCAAGGTGTACAACTCAGTATTCTTTTAACTGTTTATTGTATTATGGATAACATACAAACGTCAATGCACTGTTCCCTTTAACTTCAAACAGTGCTCACACACACTGTCCCCTTTAACTCTCTTTAATTTCAAACACCACTCACCCAGACAATCACTCGGAGGAGTACGTTTCCATCTGTATGGATGATCAAATCCGTCTGCAGCTCCCTTGAAAGTTGCTGAAGTTTGTCCCTAAACGCACCCTTTTTATAATACCAAGATCACACCCGTGACAATTGATTGACGCAACCCTCCCTTTGATTGTACCATCTTAATCTTGTCTGTTTCTGCAAATCTATAGAGTACTCGATTTGATCACTTCTCCATCCTGGGTCAGTGAATAGTCCATTATCACACCAAGGTGTTTTGATGGGGAAAAGTTCTGGGCTTATCCGCATTCTGAAAGGTTGGCGAATGGGTTTTATTCCAGCATCAATTTGATATTAACATCTCCAAAGGATGAGGAAACCGATCCAGACTCTCTGGAACTGTGGTCATTACCTTTCGTGTTGATTTGTTAGTCTTGTTAACAGCCTGACCACAGGAGTTCAATGGACAGGACAGTCAGTTAAATTTAAACAAACACTTACCATTGTGTGAAATAACAACAGAAGACGCTGGAAAAACTCAGCAGGCCAGGCAACATCCGCGGAGAGAGAAACAGAGTCAACGTTTCGGGTCGAAACCCTTCGTCAGAACTGAGAGAAAAGGCAGGAAATGAAACAAAAGGCAGTTTGGGGGCCGGGAAATGGGGGAGGGGCTGAAAGAAGAGACATTAAGAGATATTCAAGGTGAGACGAGATGGTAATAGGACAGGTAAAGAGACAATGGCTCGAGATGAAGTGTGAAATGCGCTGGCAGAGTGAGAGACAGCTGCCGTGTGGGAGAGAGAGAAAAAGTCACAAACCAAAAGTGGATAAAAAATATGAAAATGTAATAGGGGCCGAGGTTATGATCTGAAGTTGTTGAACTCGATATTGAGTCCGGAAGGCTGTAAAGTGCCTAATCGGAAGATGAGTTGCTGTTCCTCAAGTTTGCGGTGAGCTTCCGTGGAACAATGCAAGAGGCCGCAGACGGTGAGGCCTGAGTGGGAATGGAGCGGAGAATTGAAATGACAGGCGACCGGAAGCTCGGGGTCACCCGTACGGACTGAACGGAGGTGTTCCGCAAAGCGGTCACCCAATCTGCGTTTGGTCTCCTCAATGTAGAGAAGACCACATCGTGAGCAGCGAATACAGTATACTAGATTGCAAGAAGTACAAGTAAAGCGCTGTTTCACCTGGAAGGGGTGTTTGGGGCCCTGGACAGTGGGAAGGGGGGAGGTATATGGGCAGGTGTTACATCTCCTGCGCTTGCACGAGAAAGTGCCGGGGAAGGGGTGCTGGGGGGTGATAGAGGAGTGGACCAGGGTGTCTCGGAGGGAGCAGTCCCTACGGAATGCTGAAAGGGGAGGGGAGGGGAAGATGCGTTTGGTGGTGGGATCACGTTGGAGGTGGTGGAAATGGCGGAGGATGATCCGTTGAATGTGGAGACTGGTGGGGTGAAAGGTGAGGACGAGGGGAACCCTATCGTGGTTCCGGGAGGGGCAGGGGTGAGGGCTGAAGTGCGGGAGATAGAACGGACCCGGTCGAGGGCCGTGTCAACCACGGTAGAGGGGAATCCTCGGTTGAGGAAAAAGGAAGACATGTCGGAAGCACTGGTGTGGAAGGTGGCATCGTCGGAGCAGATTCGGCGGAGACGGAGAAACTGGGAGAATGGAATAGAGTCCTTACAGGAGATGGGGTGGGAGGAAGTGTGGTCCAGGTAGCTGTGGGAGTCGGTGGGCATTTAGTGAATGTTGGTCAATATATCCCTGGAGATGGAGAAGTCGAGGAAGAGTCGAGTCGGAGATGGACCATGTGAAGGTGAGGGAAGGGTGGAAATTGGAGGCAAAGTGAATGAAATTGTCTAGTTCAGGGAGAGCAGGAAACGGCATTGATATAGTCATCAATGTACTGGAAAAAGAGGTGAGGGAGGGGACCAGAGTAGGACTGGAACAGAGAGTGTTCCACATATCCCACGAAAAGGCAGGCATTGCTAGGACCCATGCGGTTACACATAGCAACACCTTTAATTTGGAGGAAATGAGTGGAGCCAAAGGAGAAGTTGTTCAATGTGAGAACAAGTTCAGCCAGGCGGAGTGGGGTGGTGGTGGATGGGGACTGGTTGCGCCTTACCATTGTGTGGTCTGATTACTCCAGCTACTTCCTTGGTTAGCATATTCATAAAGCCAATCAATTGTGTCTGTGTCTCTATGAATAATTTCCTCCTGCATTCCGTTCAGCTCACAGCTTGTTTTAAAAAGTTCATTTAAATGCCCGTTGGTTCCTCAAGGTATGCTGGGATACGAAGCTTGGTAAATTTCTTATGATTGGTCAGTTATAAAACTGCCTGTGCAATGCAGCTGCTTAAACCACAGTGTCAGCTGAGGCTCAGTGGGTAGCACACTCACCTGAGTCAGAAGGTTGTGGGTTCAAGTCCCACTCCAGGGACTTGAGCACATAAAGCTAGGCTGACAGTGCAGTGCTGAGGGAGTGCTGCACTGTCAGAGGTGCCGTCTTTCGGATGAGATGTTAAACCGAGACCCTGTCTGCTCTCGGGTGGACGTAAAAGATCCCATAGCACTATTTCGAAGAGAAAGGGGAGTTATCCCCGGTGTCCTGGCTAGTAGTTATTCCTCAACCAACATAACAAAAACAAATAATCTGGTCATTATCACATTGCTGTTTGTGGGAGCTTGCTGCGTGCAAATTGGCTGCCGCGTTTCAACAGTGACTCCACTTCCAAAGTACTTCATTGGCTGTAAAGCGCTTTGAGACGTCCGGTGGCCGTGAAAGCTGCTATGGAAATGCAAGTCTTTCTTTCTTTAATGTCGGTTTACTTTAAGTTAAATGCGTTCTTGCTGCAGGACAAGCTACAGTACCAATCGGTAAATTATATGCAAGTAATATCTGATGAACTATTTGTAAAACATTATTAGAGGAAGATATCTATTGATATTTAGAATGAAATCATAAATATGTCCATGTAGAATGTATAGACAATCTTGCAATAAATTAACAGAAAGCTTCCTTGTTGTCCAGGCTGAAAAAGGAAGACCTTTTATAAAAACAAAATTATCTTTGATGGATTTAAATTGGAATTCAAGCTCTGCAAGTCACCCTACAATACTGATAAGTGTGTCAGCTATAGTCTGTAAACAAACTGCAGGGTTCAACTGCAGGCTAAATGTTGTTTTGCACTCACTGGAGAATCTAGGAGAACATATGTTGAAGTCATACCTTATCCTTATCACTGAGATTCCTGAAAAATCTAGCTGAGATTAGGTTGAGGTTACTGCCAATGTTCCCTCCAATGTTTATTTTAGGTGCGCAGTCCCTTTAAATTTGCTGTGCAGCCTCTTTTCCAGCGTTGCAGCTGGTGAGCGGCCTGAGCGGGATCGCAAGGTGCCATTGAATTTCCAAATCAAGGCAGCTCATGTCGTTAGTCTCGATCGTCATTGAACACCACGGTAGATCCATTGTAAATGCACCCAGTGACAGATCACACTAGAACTGTAGCATCAGTGCACAGCAGTTTACTGATGCTGCAAATTGTATAAATGCAGACTGAATCCAGAACCCGACCAGAGCAACACTTCCTGGAGGAGAAAATTGCACTCCACATGGTCAATTCAGGCCTTAACACCTGATTTATACTACACACGTTCGACATTGGGGCAAAGCCAAAGTTTGAGAGGCTTTGGGGACTTCCTTTCTCGATGCCCACTTCCTTAATTGTCAATACAATTGCCAAGTGGCTCTACTAGTGCAAAGATTTGTTTTCTCTATCTCTTACAACCTTTAGATTTATGATATTTCTACTTTTGTAAACTTGTTAATATATTTCCATTAATACTTCAGTTTACAAAGAAAGTGCTTGGCATTCATATAGCGTTGAATGTCCCAAAGCGCTGTACAGCCAATTAAGTAATTTTGAAGTGTAGTCACTGTTGTAATATAGGGAAATGCAGCAGCCAATTTGCACACAGGAAGGTCCCACAAACAGCAGTGTGATAATGATGACTAATTTGTTTTAGTAATGTTGGTTGAGGGATAAATATTAGCCAGGACACCAGTGACCACTCTCCTTTGAAATACTGCCATAGAAATCTTTTATGTCTACCTGAGAGGGCAGCACGGTGGCATAGTGGTTAGCACTGTTGCCTCACAGCGCCAGAGACTGGGGTTCGAATCCGGCCTCGGGCGACTTTCTGTGTGGAGTTTGCACATTCTCCCCGTGTTTGCGTGGGTTTTCTCCGGGTGCTCCGGTTTCCTCCCACAGTCCAAAGATGTGCGGGTTAGGTTGATTTGGCTATGATAAATTGACCCTTAGTGTTAGGGGATTAAATACGTGGGGCTACGGGGATCGGGTGGGATGTGTGTTGGTGCAGGCTCGATGGGCCGAAATGGCCTCTATCTGCACTGTGGGGTTTCTGTGATTTCTGTGATTCTGTGACAAACAGGGTCTCAGTTTAATGTCTCATCTGAAATTTGGTCGCACTTACTTAGTAAAAAGAAAGTACTGCAGTACTGCACTGGAGTGTCAGCCCAGATCTTGTGCGCAAGTCTCTTTGGGTGGGGGGGGGGATTTGAACCATCTGACTCGGAGACCAGAATGCCACGGCTGAGTATTCGAAGTACAAGCTTCAGACAGAGCACTAATTTTCTGTATCAGTAAAGTCTGTTGCTAGATTTTAAAAGCATGCAGACATCCAGCCTGTCTAGAAATGGAGCCATTTGTTTATGGCATTGCTGATTCTCTGAGCCATAATAACTTTGATTTAAAAACGTTACATTACTGACAATTGTTATTGCAAAGCCAGCTCATCAGCCTGAGTTCTTCTATGGAATTTATAACTGGACTGGATTTTAAAATGGCTGTGCACATTCTCCAAAGTGAAAGGATTGGAAGTGAGAAATATGCTCACTGTATCCCATCAATAATAAATTCAGTAAACTGTTCATCTTTGATTTTGGTTTTAAAAGCCTATTTGCTCACTGATATCCTGGGTAATTAGTGTATTTGGAAGGTAGAGCCAACGTGACCCAAGAGAAAGGGCATTAGTGTCAATATTGACCAGAAGGATTGCACTAACCCATGATAGTACTTCTAGTTTATTGACCATAGTATGTGTGTGAGATACAGTACTGTATTAGCTTGTTTGTTTAAAATTGTATTACATCTGATTATTTTTCTTTGATGCTTTTACTGTTTTAATTTTCTAACCCTTTTTAATTTTTATTATCTTGCTTTCCTTGTTTGCTTGTTTTTCCTTTTTATTTACCTTCCTTACTCCTTCACCTTTTAATTATTTCCTATTTATCCCATTCAATTTCTTACTTCAATAATTCTTTGTTTTACTTTTATTTATTTTTTCTCTAACCAAATATAAAATGGGTACAGCCCATTGAGATGATCTGAATAGAGAACAGTCAAAAGGAAGGAAATAATCATTAATGTGAGGTAGTGTGATTGCAATTGTGGCGTTTTCTGTTGGCAGGCAGAACAAATTATGTTCTATTAACAATTCTCTAACACATCGGACCATAGTTCTTTCAGGACTTAAGATTTTTTTAAAAATAGTAAAAGGAAAGATCTCTGATTTAATTAGTGTAAATAAAATAATTGTATTTTTCCCAATATTTAAATCTCTTTGAAAGATGGTCTTTGCTTTCAAATTATGGACTTTGTCCCACACAATCAGTTTAAAAAAAAACAAAAAAAAACATTTTTAACAATAAACAATGCAATTTAATTATTTGCTTTATTCTTGAGAAAAGAGAAAAGTCTAATCTTTAAGTACTTTAGATTGTTCAAGAATTCTTGCTGTATTCTTGTTAATTAATGTTGATGTAATATCTGAATTGTGGCTGCTTGCTCGTAATAAAATGTGACTCACTCCTTTTTATTTCTTCCCGCTCTCTCTCCCCATCCCCTGGGGGTACTAACGAGTAACTAGTGATATAGCAACCCTCCCACAGCTTGCTCATGTGGCCATTCTTCATGTATCAGCTTGGATAGTGAGCATCAACCAGCTTAGTCGACTGTAGGGGCATCACAGCTGGACCCTATCCAATCCAAACACTCCGGCCATGGTCATTTGTTTGCGATTGGGATAATTATTTTCCCCTTCCTCCACTCCGACATTGTAGTGCGCCCTCTAATACCTTTGCTGAGGTCAGCAAATTCAGCACAGACCAGGGATAAACTTGGAACTATTCCGATCTATTGCCAATGCATTTGCCCATGAAGCTACTGGGTGAACTCGCATTCAATTTCTGTTCCATTCTGCAATGCTTAAAAAAAAAAAGTGGAGAATTGTGCAAATGATTGTCTAGTACAAATCTGTAGATATAATGTAGTGCAAAAATAATGGTTGGATTCCTCACTGCCTCCTTGCGTGGTTCTCTGCATCGATTCCATTACTGCTTTATTGTTCGAGTTTGATTTTTAATGGCGATGTAATAGTGTTTGTTTTCCAATTGATATTCTTGCCATATGGTTTTGATGCAGGGATGGAAGTGCTTTTTTTCCCCCCTTTAATATTTGATGCAAACTGCTATCCGGGTGCTGTAGCTTCACTGCGGATTTAACTTTTTTAGTATCAAAGTATCATCGTCCGTGTGAGATGAGATTGGTGTTTATAGTGATGGGTGTAGGCTGAGATAATCAAGAAGTCCATGGGACACAATAATTCCTCTGCCTTTTGAGACAGAGAGGACATTTTGGAGGTCAGAGCTGAACAGCCGAGATAGGAGGATGGATAGGTATTCTGGGGGTTTTCTTGATTAGCTTGGAGTTAAGTTTATATTTATTTAACGTACCTTTTTCTTCAGAAAATCAAATATGTAGAGACTTGATTCCAAATGATCCGAGAAGGGAGTGCGTTTGATGGGCTGAATGATCTTTCATCAGTATATGCATTTTTTTGCAAGTTGTGTTTTTCAAGTTTGTTTTTGGAATGAAGATTTGGTTGATAGTTAAACTATTATTTCATGTTATGAATACAGATTTTACGGTGTTACAGGGGAGTCCTATCCTGTTCAAAAATGGAGAGTTAATTGCTCTTAAACCCATTAGCCTTCCAAGTTTCTGAACCATGTGTCATTGGGAAACTGAGCTTGTAATGATGCATTTTCCCCCTCGCCACTGGGGGAACCATTGCTGCTGTTGTTTCCTGCATTTTGAAATGCACCGATTTATTAAGATAATAATACCACTGATATTTTAAAAATATGCTTTTTAAATAAAATAAAATAAATTAAAGTTTGTGTGTGCCTTTTATGATATAAAGAAGGTTCTTGACAGCAGATTGAAAATGCATCTCCTGTGTTATCTATTTGTACTGGTGTTTTGATCCCTGCTGTAACTCCTTGGTGCATAATAAGGGTGTCTGGTCATGTGTATATGTTGAAATAAATAGCACTTGTCTGTCTTAATTCGCAAACATTATTCCATAAAAATCTTCTGAAATAGTGAAGAAGTAAAAAGTAGTCTGTACAAGATACTGCTTACAAGCATGCAGCTCTTGAATATTGAGGTCAGAAGTGTTTAGAATAGATAATGAAGCCGACATTTTATTTGCCAAGGAAATTGATGACAGCTGTTCAAACAGTCTTGCTAAAGCCTCCCATGAGATGCTAGAGGCAGAGGATAGCAGTAGGGATTATCTTTTTTTCTTCCCCTTTCCTTCTGATAGGTCTTTGCCATTAAAGACTTAAAAACTAAGTTACAATACCTTTCTACCTTTAAACTTGCAGCCATGCTGAACGTTGTTCTGTTTGGACTCGGTGTACATACCAGTGATGAATATGTTGGGGTCTATCTGTTTTAATGCTCAGCGGACAGTGTGTGCTTAGTCCCATAGCACATGAGAGCATGATTGATCATTGTCTGGATTGATTGCAAATAGAATCTGTTGAAGCAGAAGTGGTGACTGCGATTGTTTAAAGCGAGGGATGATGAGAAGACTAATCTGCAAAAAAATGTGTCCTTGTAAGTGAATGCTCAGTATTGTGAACAGCAGCAATTGCAGTGTTTTAAAGAGAATAGAATGTGTGATGGGGAAAAGCTCAGCATTTTGCAGTCTTCTCTGCTGATGTGTTTCAGATGTCATTTTGAAAAGAAATGGGGGTCACCAGATAATAAGTAGTGGTGTGTAATGTTGAAATTGGCCCCATTAATTAGCACCTAGGGATAGGTGATAGCTTTATAATGAAGCATATTCTAGAATGCTGATTGAGGAAATGTTCTTAATATTTTTCCTTTTTATCTAGATAAAAATTTTGATGAAGATGATTCTGTGGATGGAAACAGGCCGTCTTCTGCCAGCTCCACATCCTCAAAAGCTCCCAGTTCACGGCGTCCTGTTGGTGTTGGTACCAGTCGTAGGCCAGGTTCGTCTGCAGTTGGCTCGAAGAATTCATCAGGTGATAAATACATCCAGTGTCTTATTTGCTATATGTTTTATATGTTTCTACACAATTTGTCCTGTGACCACCTTTTCAAACATCGAAATAGATAGAAGTTTGAACAGAAAAACTTTCCATTCCTCTCAACCAGTCCATGCGATCAAATAGTTCTAACCACATTTACTCACCTTGTTCCCATATTCTTTATCTTGTTTTCCATCATCCACCTATCCAATCTAATTCTGTGGATGGTATTTCTATACAGGAAACTTTCGTTTAACCGGAGGTTAAATGTCCGGAAAGCTCTATCTACCGGCAAAATTCAGGCGCCGTTTCCTATAAGTTTTTTTTTACTTCTCGTTGCTTTTTTTTCCAGTCAGGCTCTGCAAGGTCTAGCTGAAGCTGTTGCTTAGCTACAGAGACGCTTTTAAGCTGCGGCCGACTGTTTTGAAGCTGTTGCTAAGCAACAGGGTTTGTTGATTCACACGGAGCTCAAAAGCTCCGTATGTTTTAACATTAGCGCTGGTTTCTACGGCAGTTTTGATGGGACGGCACCAGCTCGGTCCCGTCGGTGCCGGATACCAGAAAGTTTCCTGTTCATCAGGGATTTCTGGTCAGTAGTGTCAGTTTGAAAAAAAAAAATGATTTTCATTTTCCTTTTACACAGAATTCGTGCATTTGTGCAAACCATTTTGTTCTACCAATTTTTCCACAAATAGAACAGATTTGCAAGAAACTTGATCCATTTTTAACCTGCCCCCTCCACTACCAAAAGGGGTCATATCCCACTTCTTGCCCTTAAAGAGGAGTGGAAATTCTGAATGTTTGCTCTCCTTGATGCTGATATTTTGTCATTTTGATATACTATGCAGCAGATACTGGCCTTTCGGAAGCGGGTAATACTTCTGGAATGCTGTAGACTGGAAGCATTGATCTGTTTTTTAAATGTGACTAGTTTTTCATCAAATGCCAGATACTCTTCAAATTTCTGATGAAGCGTAAAAAGTTAAAGATGCCATCAGTAGACATCTTTGTAAAATTTGTCTCATTTAACCTTTAAAAAGTGACCTTTATCTGAAAATTAAATAGCATAAGCGTTAATGCTAGTGATTGTATATTTTTTTTGGCTTGGTAAATACTGTAATGTATAATCCTTCACTCCTATAGGCAAATACAAGTACATAATTTCAAACACCATGATAAATAAACATTACAGATTAATTGTATGTAAAAACCTATGTAAAGAAAAGCTTGCGTGTACGTAGCCTCAATTGTATCTTCAAAACAATCAATGCTGGAAATGTAGTAAGAACATAAGGAGTAGGAGTCGGCCATTTGGCCCCTCGAGCCTGCTCCGCCATTTAATGAGATCATGGTTGATCTGGTCTTGGGCTCAGCTCCCTTTCCCTGCCCGCTCCCCATAACCCATCACTCCCTTATTGTTCAAAAATCTGTCCATCTCCACCTTAAATATATTCAATGACCCAGCCTCCACAGCTCTCTGGGGCAGAGAATTCCACAGATTTATGACTCGGAGAAGAAATTCCTCCTCATCTCTGTTTTAAATGGGCGACCCCTTATTCTGAAATTATGCCCCCTAGTTCTAGATTCCCCCACGAGGAGAAACATCATCTCTGCATCTACCTCGTCGAGGCCCCTCAGTATCTTATGTTTCAATAAGAGCACCTCTCATTCTTTTAAACTCCAATGATTATAGGCCTAACCTTTCTTCATAAGTCAACCCCTTCATCTCAGGAATCAACTTGTGAATCGTCTCTGAACTGCCTCCAATGCAAGTATATCCCTCTTTAAATAAGGAGACTAAAACTGTACGCAGTACTCCAGGTGTGGTCTCACCAGCGCCCTGTACAGTTGTAGCAGGACTTCCCTGCTTTTATACTCCAACCCCCTTGCAATAAAGGCCAACGTTCGATTTGCCTTCCTGATTACTTGCTGTACCTGCATGCTAACCTTTTGTGTTTCATGCACAAGGACCCCCAGTGACTGTTATGCAAGCAAATATGTCACTTATTTTGCATATAGCAATGTGATGAATAACCAGTTGAGAGGTCTGTTGCCCAGGATTCGTGAAGATCCCTCTGCTTTTCTTCGAATAGTCATAGGATAGTTAATATTTCTGAACCACTGGAACAGGCAGACAATTACTTAGTTTAATGTTTCAGTTGAAAAAAGCCATCTTTGACCTCTCGGTACTGCACTGACGTTTCTGATTAGCTTGAATTCAAACTGCTTGTATGGATCTCCTGGGAGCTTGGTGTGCACCTCGATGTTTCTGAGAATGATGATCAGATGCTATATCAGAGTCAATCTTTTTTCAGCCTATGTTCAGAAGATGTGGGTGTAGATTGGGAACAGCTAAGGCGTGGAGCCCTTTAAGTCTGCGAAAGGGTAGCGCTGGAGTTTTAACTGGCTAAAGGCATGAGGTTTATTAGCACAGAGCTTCCAGACATTTTTTGTCCGGCTAAGGCCACACTACTCATTAGTGTATTAAACAAAAGCAAAATACTGCAGATGCTGGAAATCTGAAATAAAAACATAGAAGTGCTGGAAACACTCTGGTCAGGCAGCATCTGTAGAGAGAGAAACAGAGTTAACGTTTTAGGTTAGTGACCTTTCATTTGAACTTGGAAATCTGAAATAAAAAGTTTTATACACCATACACTAATAAAAGTGAGAGTATTTGCTTGTAGGGATCAGCTACCAGAACACAGACCAGGATCTAACTTGAGATCTTGCTGATTTGTAATAATCAGTTACTCACCGCCTTGAAGAGCTGAGCCCTGGCGGAAGGAGGAGTTCTTGTATAATCTAGAACTTCCTGGTGGCTATGTAATCGTTGGTCAGCTGGAGTGTTGGGCTGGAACAGTTAAAAAGTATAGCTCATTAGTTTATTTTTTTCCCCAATTCATTATCTTTAATGCATGTATTTGGTTAGTGGAACTGCCTAGCCAGCAGAGTCACCAGCTATTGGAATGAGTCTTTGCTCTTTTATTCATTTTTTTAGGAGATCCCAGTCTCCAATAGAAAAATCATTTGGCTTGAAAGATTTGAAGAGAATGGAAGGCCATGTTTAGAACACCAATCTTTTCACTCCCCTTCTTCCCACATTTACACCCTTTATCCCCATTTCCCTGAAGATATTATGCGGGGGTGTGATTGCATACGTACCGACAGGCCTCACTTAAGTGGCCATTTAATAAGTGGCCGAGGTGATGAGCACTAGCAGGTTATTCACCATGGAGGGATATCGCAGCTGAATTCCGTTCTTCCCTCACCCAATACCAAGACACTTGTATTTTCGAACAGCAGTCCTTGGATACCAGTCAGGAGGAGAGGACCCTTGTTAAATTTTTCAGTTCTTGGTTCTGGAATACTGAGGTCAATAATCCTCCATCACTGCACTAGCTGAGGTCAGTTAAGTGAGCAAGGACCAGGGATTCTATTCTGTGAAACTTTGGACCGCACCAGATGACTAAATTACTCATCCCAGACCAGAAACTAACTAACAATGCACAGCAATTATTCTCTTCGAATAATAGGATTTTGGGCAGCTAATGTTTGCATAAGTCATTAGCAAACCTCCTTCCAAGTATATTATAGAATGGTTACAACTTTTTCAAGTGCTTTTGATTACTGAAGCAGTAAATCCACTCCCTGAAATTAAACTTGTGCTGTAGCTGATAAGACTGCTTATTCTGGAGTGCTTACACAGTATTTTCAAATTACTCACGCATGTGATTTTCCCACAATATCCCCTGGTTACTGTGTTGAGAGATTCTGGTGTCTCTTAACAAATAATGACACGTCAAATCTGGAGCATTTTTTCATATAGCAGAGGCCAAGTCCAATGACATTTGCTGTCACCTTCTTGAAAACTAATTTCAGATTATAGTTGTGGATCAATTTTTTTTTTTGCTCTGGAAATAACAATGCAACAAATGGTAATCAACCAGTTATGAACTTTGCCCTGTTATTTGTGGAAGGAAAACACTGTGACTCAGATTCGTTGAAGGCCCATGAGTGTGAATAAAAGCAGTTTATTCTTGCACAGAATCTACAACATGGAAACCAGCTGTTCAGTCCTACTGGTGTATGCCTGTTTTTATACTCCAATGACCTCTTCTCACCCTTTCCCTGTGTTCCTCCATTTCTTACTCGCTTGCCTATGCATCAAGCTCCCCCTTAAATGCATTATGCTATCTGCTTCAACCACTCCATGTCGCAGCGAGTTCCATATTCGCACCACTCTCTCTTATGTAAAGAAATTCCTCCTAAATTCTTTATTCGTTAGTGGCTATGTAATATTTATGCACACTTGTTCTTGACTCACCCACAAGTGCAACATGGAAACAGGAGTAGTCCTTTCAGCCCCTCGAACGTGTTCCGCCATTCACTTAGATGATGGCTGATCTATACCTCACTCCATTTACCCATTTTTGCTTCATATCCCTTGATGCCCTTACCTACCAAAAATCTAACGATCCCAGTCTTCAAAGTTTCAATTGACCCAGCATTTTGGGGGAAGACAGTCTTAGATTTCTACTGACCTTTTGTGTGAAGAAATGCTTCCTGATTTCACTCCTGAATGATCTGGCTTTAATTTTAAAATTATGTATCCTTGCTCTGGATTTCTCCACCAGAGGACATGGTCTCTCCACATCTACCTAAATTGAATCCTTTTCATCATTTTAAACACCTCGATTAGATCATCCCACAGTCTTCTATATTCGAGGGAATACAAACTAATGTTTTCCTCCACATCTGTACCAGGGGTTTTGTCCTCCAGTTTGTCTAGTGCCTTCCTTCTTGTCTCCCTTCTTGTCGCCCTCCCCCTCCCCTTCCCCGCCTCCTGTAATATCCCTCCCTCCCTCCTGTAATATCCCTCCCTCACTCTAATATCACTGTTGGTCGTTTCCTATTTGTTCACCTCAGTTTTTGAGGCGAAGTATCTAATCAATATCCCTGCCATTTTGTTATCCTCTCCTGTGAGCTTCCTATTGCTCTTCACTTAATGGCCCTATCCCTATTGTAATTCTCCTTTGTTACTTATCTGCCTATAGCATTGTTTACTATTTCTTTTAATATTCTTTGATAATTTAATTTCATATTTCCTCTTTGCCATCCTAATTGTCTTTTTAACCTCTTTCCTAAGCTTTTCATGTTCCCTTTTTGTCATCCTTTCCAATATTGATTATGTGCTTTGTATATGCCTTTTTCTTTATATTCAATTTATCGGCATCTCATTCTTAGCTAGCTTATTTTTAGTGGAATGTACTTCTCCTGAACTCTCTTGATCTCCCCTTTAAATATTGCCCACTGTTCTACTTTATCAGTATTTTTCTCCAGTTTACTTTCCTTGGCTCCACCCTCATTCCCTCAAAGCTTTTTACCAATCTATTACTTTGGTCTTTGTGCTATCTGTTTCTCTCCCATTATTTTAAGCCTTATTATATTGTGATCACTACGTCCCTGATGTTCCCCCACACTTACTTCTCTTATCTGCTCCTGTGCATTTCTCATTTACCGGGTTAAGCAGTGCTTCCTCCTTTTCTGGTTTCTTACATTTTGGGTCCGTCTTGTACACACTGTAAACCTTCAATCTCCTTCTCCCCTTTCACTCCCTTTCAATGCCAGTTTATTTCGGGGTAGTTGAAATTGCCCTTGAATATGATTGTGTATTTTTTTTTTACTCCTTTCTATTTCCCTACATAGTGTTTGTTTCATTCTTGGAATGTGGGCGTCGCTGGCAAGGATGGCATTTATTGCTCATCCCTAGTTGCCCTGAGAAGGTGGTGGAACCGCTGCCCTCCATGTGGTCTTATTATTCTTTGTAGCGGTTTGATACAACTGAGAGACTTGCTAGGCTATTTGAGAGGGCAGTTAAGAGTCAACCACTTTGATGTGGAACTGGAGCCGGACCAGATAAGGACGGCAGGTTTCCTTCCCTAAAGGAAATTGGTTTGTATGACAATCAGATAGCTTCATAAGTCACTTTTTTAAAAAGCTGGTATAATTAAAATATTTGTTTGATTTTTAAATTGAATTCAAATTCTCAAACTGTCACGCTCATGAGCTCATGCTCTCTGAATTACGAGTCTACTGACATAAACACTACACGACAGTCCCCATCTCATTTCTCCCATTTTCCTTTCTGCTACCTGGTGGTTTGTAGTATACCACTAATCGTGTGACCAATCCATCCCTTCCTATCCTTTTTCTCAATCCATATGGAATCGGTTTCTATCTCTGTTAGTTATGTCCTTTCTGTTGTGTTGTTTCTGGTCTTGCCCTCTGACATCAGTCTGGTTTTTCAGTTAGAAGTGGAAAAGAATCTCCGAATTGATATTGTAAGCAGCGACCGCGCAACAAATTTAAAGGGACTGCGCACTGAAAAAAATTAGAGGAATCTGTGATTATGGCCATGCAATATAAAGTAATATTTCCATGGTTTCATAACGATGTTCATTTTAAAACCTTAAATGTTTATATTCAAGTCTCGATGCTAATAGTCACGAAGTGAGATCTCGGCACGAAGGTACCATTTTTCTTTGTTAGTGCAATTTCTGAACAAAGGAAAACCCAACTGAGGCATCTCACCTGCTTTTGTGGGGGTGGGGAAACAGCTTGTGAATAGAAGGGAAACCCATTACTCCGGGAGCATCTAGGAAAAAATCCATGTAACAGGTGGTTGAATTTTCTTGATGACATTGACAGTCCTGCAGACCGCGATTATTTGGAATGCTGACAGAGCGAGTATATAGTGTTCAGAGATTGTTGACAGATGAGCCATACTGGGCATAATGTGCCAGCAAAACAACACGGTGGGGGGGGATAAAATGTGATTCAAGTGTCTTGGTTGTTAATTAGTTTGTAGACCTTTTTCTACCCTCACTCAGTGTGGGGTTTAGAGAAATGTTTTCCCCCCCTGCTGTGTAACCAGCATTTAACAAAAAAAGAGAAGTGCGGTAGCTTTTTGCTGCTTCATGAAATATGGTAGAAAGTCAGTGTTTGCTGTACTTAAAATGTTAAAATAGGGGAAACTGCATTAATAGACGACAGTCTAAAATGATGTCGTTTTTATTTGCTTTTATTGTTGTGGAAAGGTTTCAGCAAGATTAAGTGGGACAAATTGGATAGTATGAACAATGATGGAAAAGACCGTCTGTTGCAACTAGTCTGTCCCACACAACTGCAATGCCTTGTGCAGCACAATATGTACACTCTCCAATCCCACCAGAATGCCATGTAATCTCTTGAGGCCAAAAACCAAATAAAAACCCAGGCCAATTAGGGGGAAACAAAATCTGGGAAATTCCTCTCTGACCCCGTTCGGCGATTGGAGCTAGTCCAGGAGACCATTCTAGCTCTGATTAAAGTTATACAGTACCTACCTTTTTGTGCAGGGTGATCTCCACCCCAGCAAGAAACTGGTCCAGCTCTCACTTGGTGGTATTCAGCGAATCAGCATTCACTGCACAAACATTAGCTATGTTTCATATGTCCACTTTTTGCGGCGGGGGGAAACCATCTTCGATTATGTAATCTAGCTCTGGCCTTGCATACCTTGAGATTGTGACCCCCCCCCCCCCGCCAGTCCTCCCAAACTTTTTTTTATTCATTTATGGGATGTGGGCGTTGCTGGCAATTTATTGCCCATCCCTCATTGCCCTTGTGGTGGTGAGCCGCCGCCTTGAACTGCTATAGTCCGTGTGGTGAAGGTACTCCCACAGTGCTGTTAGGTTGGGAGTTCCAGGATTTTGACTCCGCGACGATATACTTCTAAGTCAGGATGGTGTGTGACTTGGAGGGGAACTTGGTGGTGTTCCCATGCGCCTGCTGTCCTTGTCCTTCTAGGTGGAAGAGGTCGTGGGTTTGGGAGGTGCTGTCGAAGAAGCCGTGGCGAATTGCTGCAGTGCATTTTGTAGATGGTACACACTGCAGCCACGGTACGCCGGTGGTGGAGGGAGTGAATGTTTAAGGTGGTGGATGGGGTGCCAATCGAGCAGGCTGCTTTGTCTTGGATGGTGTTGAGCTTCTTGAGTGTTGTTGGAGCTGCTCTCATCCAGGCAAGTGGAGAGTATTCCATCACACTCCTTACTTGTGCCTTTTATAGATGGTGGAAAGGCTTTGGGGAGTCAGGAGGTGAGACACTCACTGCAGAATACCTAGCCCCTGACCTGCTCTTGTTGCCACAGTATTTATGTGGCTGGCCCAGTTAAGTTTCCGGTCAATGGTGACCCCCCAGGATGTCGATGGTGGGGGATTCGGCGATGGTAATGCTGTTAAATGTCAAGGGGTGGTGTTTAGACTCTCGCTTGTTGGGGATAGTCATTGCCTGGCACTTCTGTGGCGCGAATGTTACCTGCCACTTATCAGCCAAAGCCTGAACGTCGTCCAGGTCTTGTTGCATGCGGGCATGGACTGCTTCATTATCTGAGGCGTTGTGAATGGCACTGAACACTATGCAGTCATCAGCGAACATCCCCATTTCTGACCTTACGTTGGCGGGAAGGTCATTGATGAAGCAGCTGAAGATGGTTGGGAAATAACAACAGAAAATGCTGGAAAAACTCAGCAGGTCAGGCAACATCCGTGGACAGAAATTTGAGTTGACGTTTCGGGTCGAACCCTTCTTCAAAACTGGAAAGAAAAGATAGATCGGAGGCAGGGCTGCGATCGGACAAAAGAATAAAAGAAACAAAAGAAGTAAAAAAGAGACAATAAAAGGTATTAGAAGCTAGACGAGATGGTAATAGGCTGAGATTAGGTGTAAAGTGTACTGGCAGGGCAAGAGATAGCTGCCAGGTGTGAGAGAAACGACCCGAAACGTCAACTCAAATTTCTGTCCACGGATGTTGCCTGACCTGAGTTTTTCCAGCATTTTCTGTTGTTATTTCGGATTGCCAACATCCGCAGTATTTTGCTATCGAAGATGGTTGGGCCTAGGCCACTGCCCTGAGTAACTCTTGCAGCAATGTCCTGGGGCTGTGATGATTGACCTTCAACCACCACAACCATCTTCCTTTGTGCTAGGTATGACTCCAGCCAATGGAGAGTTTCCCCCCCAGATTCCCATTGACTTCAGTTTTACTAGTGCTCCTTGATGCCTCAGTAGTTCAAATGCTGCCTTGATGTCGAGGGCAGTCACTCTCGCCTCACCTCTGGAATTCAGCTCCTTTGTCCATGTTTGGACCAAGGCTGTAATGAGGTTGGGAGCAGAGTGGTCTTGGCGGAACCCAAACTGGGCATCAGTGAGCAGGTTATTGGTAAGTGCTGCTTGATAGCACTGTTGATGACTCCTTCTGTCACTTTGTTGATGGTTGAGAGTAGATTGATGGGGCGGTAATTGGCTGGATTGGATTTGTCCTGCTTTTTGTGGACAGGACATACCTGGGCCGTTTTCCACATTGTCGGGTAGATGCCAGTGTTGTAGCTGCACTGAAACAGCTTGGCTAGAGGTGCGGCTAGTTCTGCAGCACAAGTCTTCAGCATGATAGCCGGGATATTGTCGGGGCCCATAGCCTTTGCTGTATCCAGTGCATTCAGCCGTTTCTTGATATCACGTGGAGTGAATCGAATTGGCTGAAGACTGGCTTCTGTGGTGGTGGGGACCGCAGGAGAAGGCTGATATGGATCATCCACTCGGCACTTCTGGCTGAAGATGGTTGCAAACGCTCCAGCCTTGTCTTTTGCACTCGTGTGCTGGGCTCCACCATCATTGAGGATGGGGATATTCATGAAGCCTCCTCCTCCTGTTAATTGTTTAATGGTCCACCACCATTCACGACTGGATGTGGCAGGACTGCAGAGCTTTGATCTGATCTGTTGATTGTGGAATTGCTTAGCCCTGCCTATAGCATGCTGCTTCTGCTTTTTAGCATGCATGTAGTCCTGTGTTGCAGCTTCCCCAGGTTGGCACCTCATTTTTAGGTAAGCCTAGTGCTGTTCCTGGCATGCTCTTCTACATTCCACATTGAACCAGGGTTGGTCCCCTAGCTTGATGGTAATGATAGTGAGGGATATACTGGGCCATGAGGTTACAGATTGTGGTGGAATACAATTCTGCTACTGCTGATGGCCCACAGCGCCTCATGGATGCCCAGTTTTGAGCTGCTAGATCTGTTCTGAATCTATCCCATTTAGCACAGTGGCAGTGCCACACAACACAATGGAAGGTGTCCTCAGTGTGAAGACGGGTCTTCGTCTCCACAATTACTGTGCGGTGGTCACTGCTATCAATACTGTCATGGACAGATGCATCTGCGACAAGTAGGTTGGTGAGGACGAGGTCCAGTCAGTTTTTCCCTTGTGTTGGTTCACTCACCACTTGTCGCAGGCCCAGACTGGCAGCTATGTCCTTCAGGGCTCGGTCAGTAGTGGTGCTACCGAGCCACTCTTGGTGATGGACATTGAAGTCCCCCACCCAGAGTACATTCTGTGCCCTTGCTACTCTCAGTGCTTCTTCCAAGTGGTGTTCAATATGGAGGAGTACTGATTCATCAGCTGAGGGAGGGCGGTAGGTGGCAATCAGCAGGAGGTTTCCTTGCCCATGCTTGACCTGAAGCCATGAGACTTCATGGGGTCCGGAGTCAATGTTGAGGACTCCCAGGGCTACTCCTTCCCGACTGTATACCACTCTGCCGCCTTTGGAGGAGTTTGGGACATTGGCTGAAAGGTATGATTCTGTGAGTATGACTGTGTCAGGCTTAACTAGTCTGTGGGACAGCTCTCCCAATTTTGGCACAGGTCCCCAGAGGTTGGTGAGGAGGACTTTGCAGGGTTCGACTGGGCTGGGTGTGCCGTTGCCGTGTCCGTAGCCGGTGCCGAGGTCGATGCTGGGTGGTCCGTCCGGTTTTATTATAACGGAGTGGCTTGCTTGGCCTTTTCAGAGGGCAGTTAAGAGTCAACCACATTGCTGAGGGTCTGGAGTCACATATAGGCCCGACCGGGTAAGACGGCAGATTTCCTTCCCTGAAGGACGTTGGTGAACCAGATGGGTTTTGACGACAATCAGGTAGTTTCATGACTACCACTACTGATGCTAGCTTTTTAATTCCAGATTTATTTAATTAACTGAACGAATTTAAATTCCCCAGCTGCCGTGGTGGGATTTGAACTCGCGTCTCCAGATCATTAGTCCAGGCCTCTGGATTACTAGCCCAGTGACATTACCACTATGCTACCGTTCCCATGAAACACACTTGTCTACACGTGCAACCTAATCCCCTCCTCATATAAACATAACTCAACAACCAAATGCGAGCTCTTGCCACTGGAAATAACATCCCTGTGGTTGGCTTGTGCTTTGTTCTCTAACTGACAGAATTATGGCCCTTTTTTTTCCCATTGGAAAAAGAACTAAGTTGCATTTATATTGTACCTTTTACAACCTCCGGGCATCCCAAAGCACTTCACAGGCAATGAATGACTTACTGAAGTGTAATCGCTGTTGTAATGTGGGGTAATGCAGCCACTAATTTGCACACAGCAAGATCCCACAAATAGCAGCAAATAATAACCAATTAAAGTGCTTTAGTGATGTTGATTTAGTGATAATTATTAACCAGGACACTACATGAGCCTAAATTCTGCATATTTGCACTGCTAGCTCAAGTGATGTCATTCTTTCCATACATGTAATCACCATTGATGTGACCCTTGTGGTTGGAAAAAATTTGTTGCTTATAAGCTGAACTTTTCCACCGTGCAGTGACTGAAAACCTTTTTGGTTTTGGTTTGGGAGCAAATGTGAAGAATAAGAGTAGTCTCTGGCATTCAGATAAGGGACACACCATGAATTTGATGGTGGTATTCACGGAGAGTTTGAAGGATTCTCCTCGATTCAGGTAGGCTAAAATCTCTCAAAATGCATTTCCATTGTATGGACTTGGGGACTATACCTTGGGCTCTCAACACTGGAGCCGCCATACGCAAAAAACACCCTCACCATGAATGGTTTTGAATTTTCAATGACCCACTGTAGTGGAATGCGTATTCAGTTTATAAGTCACAGAAATACAAAATGGAGGTGGTTTGTTTTATAAATGTTAATGATTTGAAAACTCTATTGTAATTTTATTTAACACCTGTGGATAAATAACGGTAGAGGTAAAAATCCGATTAACTAGAGTGTCATGTTGAAAAATTACATTTTAAGTTTTAGGAGTAGTGGGTCACAGCTCACAGGCATGTGTTAATGGTTCCAGTGATTCCCACATGTAGAAAAGTTGAAAAACCACTCTGATAAAATTGCTTCAGGTTCAGTTTGTATATGAACTTTTTGGTGTCATCTAATATATGTAGTGTGTTTTCTGCTTGTAAGAGAGTATTGCATTACAGAGTTCAGTTTCAGAATTGTTGGGAACAGGGGGTGCAATGGCTCGGACACTGGCTCTGGGTTTGAATCCAAACCAGAACAAAGGTATGAATTCATCCTCTGTTGGTTGTAAGGGTCTTACGTGAAATGAATTTGAACATTGCGCAGATCACCAAAGTTGGTTGCTAATTGGACAAAAGTAGCATTCTCAGTGGAAGAGGCCACGGGTATAGGAAATGGAAGGATGAAGTCCAGAGTGCCATAATGGATGTGTTTGAGAGGTTGGGACCCAAGCGTTTGGTTAGAGCCTGACACAGAATGTGTTCCATTTCCCACGGTCAACATGTCTCACCTTGAGCACAAAATTCACAAGAACAAAATGGCTGGCGAGATGGTGTAAGAGGGAGGGATTTCAATTCCTGAGGCATTGGGACCGATTCTGGGGAAGGTGGAACCTGTACAAGCTGGACGGGTTGCATCTCGGCAGAAACGGGACCAACATCCTCGCAGGGGGGTTTGCTAGTGCTGTTGGGAAGGATTTAAACTAGTTTGTCAGGGGGCTGGGAACCCAAGTGTGGGCCCAGAACGGAGAGAAACAAAGCTGGACGTGCAAGTTAGAAAAGTAGTCAGCAAAACTAGTAGGGAGCAGAAACAAAGGCCAACAGTAAAGCGGGTCAAAGTGCAGAAAAATATTAAACAGGCAAAGTTGAAGGCACTTTATCTAATTAGAAGTGCATGTAACGAGGGCAATGCGGTAATCATGGGGGACTTTAATCTACATATTAATTGGGCAAATCAAATTACCACTAATGGTGTGGCGGACGAATTCTTAGCACGCATGCGAGATGGTTTCCTGGATCAGTAAGTGGAGGAACCAACCAGGGAACAGGCTATTCTGGATCTGGTACTGTGTAATGAGAAAGGGCTAATCAATAATCTTGTGGTAAAGGGGCCTTTAGGGACAAGTGACCATAATATGATTGAATTTTAGATAAAGTTTGAGAGTGATGTAGTCCAATCTGAAACGAAGGACTTCAATCTAAACAGGAAACTACAAGGGTATGAGGGACAAGTTGGCCATGGTAGACTGGGAGACTACACTAAAAGGTATGAAGGTCGACATACAATGGCTAACATTCAAGGAAATAATGCATAATTTGCAACAAACATATATTCCTCTAGGGCATAAAAACCCAAAAGGAAAAGTGATCCAACCATGGCTAACAAAAGAAATTAAAGCTAGTATTAAGTCAAAGGAGGAAACTTATAAAGTTGCCAGAAAAAGCGGTCAGCCTGAGGATTGGGATCTTTTTAGAAATCCGCAAAGGGGGACCAAGAAATTGATAAAGAAAGGGAAAATGGAATATGAAATATAAAAACTGATTGTAAAAGCTTCTATAGGTATGTGAAAAGGAAAAGACTGGCGAAGGTAAATGTAGGTCCTTTCCAGTCAGAGACGGGAGAATTTATAATGGGGAATGAGGAAATGGCAGAGAAATTAAATAAATACTTTGTTTCTGTCTTCACAAAGGAAGACACAAAAAACCTCCCAGAAATACGAGAAAACCAAGGGTGTGGCAAGAATGAGGAACTTAAAGAAATTATTAGTTAAAAAAACAGTACTAGTAAAATTAATGGGACTAAAAGTCAATAAATCCCAAGAACTGGATGACCTACATCGTAGGGTTTTGAAAGAGGTGGCCATTGGAATAGTGGACGCATTGGTTGTCGTCTTCCAAAATGCTATAGATTCTGGAACGGTTCCTGCAGATTGGAGGATAGCAAATGTAACCCCACTATTTAAGAAAGGAGGGAGAGAGAAAACGGGGAACTACAGACCTGTTAGCCTCACATCAGTAGTTGGGAAAATGCTGGAATCTATTACAAAGGATGCAATAACTGGGCACTTAGAAACTAATAGTAAGATTGGGCAGAGTCAACATGGATTTATGAAAGGGAAATCCTGTTTGACAAACCTATTGGAATTCTTTGAGGATGTAACTAGTGGAGTAGACAAAGGGGAACCGGCAGATGTGGTGTATCTGGATTTTCAGAAGGCCTTCGATAAGATCCCACACAAAAGGTTGGTGAACAAAATTAGTACACATGGAATTGGGGGTAATATACTAGCATGGATTGAGAATTGGTTAACAGACAGAAAACAAAGAGTAGGGATAAACTGGTCTTTTTTCAGGATGGCAGGCTGTGACTAGTGGGGTACTGCAAGGAAAGGTGCTTGGGCCCCAGCTATTCACAATCTATATCAATGATTTGGATGAGGGGACTAAATGTAACATTTCCAAATTTGCTGATGATACAAAGCTAGGTGGCAGTGTCAGTTGTGAAGAGGCTTCAAGGGGATCTCGACAGGCATCCTTTATAATAGATTCCAGCATTTTCCCCAACTACTGATGTGAGGCTAACAGGCCTATAGTTCCCTGTTTTCTGTCTCCCTCCTTTCTTAAATAGCAGGGTTACATTTGCTATCCTCCAATCTGCAGGAACCTTTCCAGAATCTATAGCATTTTGGAAGATGACAACCAATGCGCCCACTATTCCAATGGCCACCTCTTTCAAAACCCTAGGATGTAGGTCATCCGGTCCTTGGGATTTATTGACTTTTAGTCCCATTAATTTTGCTAGTACTGTTTTTTTTTTTTAACTAATACTTTCTTTAAGTTCCTCATTCTTGCCACATCCTTGGTTTTCTCATATTTCTGGGAGGTTTTTTGTGTCTTCCTCCATGAAGACAGAAACAAAGTATTTATTTATTTTCTCTGCCATTTCCTCATGTCTGAGTGGGTGAGAACATGGCAGATGTTCTGTTAGATGTGAAGTTATCCACTTTGGTAGAAAAAACAAAGGCAGAGTATTTCCTAAATAGTGAAAGTTTGGGGAGTGCAGATGCACAAAGGGACCTGGGTGTTCTTGCACATGAGTCACTGAAAGTGAATGTGTAGGTGCAACAAGCCGTTAGGAAGGCAAATGGTATGCTGGCCTTCATTACAAGAGGATTTGAGTACAGGAGTAAAGAAGTCTTACTCCAATTATATAGGGCCTTGGTGAGACCACACCTGGAGTACTGTGTACAATTTTGGTCTCCTTACCTAAGGAAGGATATACTTGCCATAGAGGGAGAGTAACAAAGGTTCATGAGATTGATTCCTGAGATGGCGGGACTGTCGTATGAGAAGAGATTGAGTAAACTAGGCCTGTATTCTCTTGAATTCAGAAGAATGAGAGGGGATCTCATTGAAGCATACAAAATTATTACAGGGCTTGATAGGGTGGATGCTGGGAGAATGCGTCCCTTGGCTGGGGAGTCTAGAACCAGGGGCCACAGCCTCAAGATAAAGGATAGGCCATTCAAGACTGAGATGAGAAGAAATTTCTTCACACGGAGGATGGTGAATCTTTGGAATTCTCTACCCCAGAGGGCTGTGGAGGCTCAGTCATTGGGTATATTCAAAACAGAAGTTGATAGATTTCTGACTACAGGAAATTCTTTTTTTTTTATCCGGGACCGGCGTGGTGGCGGTTGATCAAAAAGTCCGGATTACAGAGAGGTATACTTACTAAGGTACGCGAGCCCCATACATGGCCACAGATCCAGGCGTCCCTGTTGCATGGCAACAGGTGCAGGAACCCCGGTTACATGGCCACAGATCCAGGCGTCCCTGTTGCATGGCAACAGGTGCAGGAACCCCGGTTACATGGCCACAGATCAAGGAACCCCGGTTACACGGCCACTAATATGAAGTAAAACTTACCTGAACCTACTCCTGTTTTTCCGGTTAAGAGAGATTTCCGGTTATTTAGGTGCCGGTAAAAAGAGAGTTTCCTGTAGTAAGGGCATCAAGGGATATGGCGATAGGGCCGGTGAATGGAGTTGAGGCAGAAGATCAGCCTTGATCTCATTGAATGGCGGAGCAGGCTTGAAGGGCCGAATGGCCTACTCCCCCTCCTATTTCTTATGTTCTTAATTAGTCAACAAATGTTAAAATCATAAATACAGTTTGATATCTTTGAGTACCTGAATAAAGTGACCCTTTTCCAAAGTTTACAGATCAAACAAAGATTTTTTTGGTCAAATACAACCTTTTATTTATCAATTTGTCTCTCATTTCTCAACAGTCAAAGAAGGTGCAGGTGCTGTCGACGAGGAGGATTTTATCCGTGCATTTGAGGAAGTTCCAACAATTCAGGTAATCTTGAGTCTGCTATAACTTTCTCTGATTCTGTCATTTATCTTCAGTTCCCCACGAAGCTTTGTTTTATTTGAGAACCAGAAATCTGTTATTTGGAAGGTTTAGATGTGTGTTAATTGTGCTATTGAAAAGAATCTAGTTTGCTTTTTGAGTGTCTTGGAATATTTTGTTATGTAGGCTAAGGTTAAAAGTGAGCAGTACTGTACCTATGTAACCCAAGACCTAGACTTGGAGGAACATCCTAACATAGGCAAAACTTCCATTTAAGCAGATTAAAAGAAGCATATGGCAGCTAAGACTATGATCATTGTTTATTTATTGAATCTGCTGGAACTCATTTTACATGTAACCTCCAACAACCATCGTGAAAAGTTCACCTATTCCCAGAAATTCCGTTCGCAGGCCTCCCGTGGTCTGGAAAAATCTGCGCCTAGACCGGAGGGCTCCCGGGAGGCGGAGAGTTCCGTTGCTGGGCCTCTCCAAACTGCCAGTGCGCAGGGTCCACGTATCCCAGGGGGCGCAGGCGGTTCGCAGCGTCCCTGGGATCACGTGGGCCATGGGGAGCCAATCCGAGAAGGGAATCTAGGAAGACCTGTCATATATATGAATAGAGATCACCCCAAAACTTTAAATTATTTTTTAAAAAATCACATTTTTAAAATGACTTTAAATTACATTAAATTAAGTATTTTAAGCAAAAGTTTTATTTTTTGAAAAAATAATTATAAAGTTTTTAACGGGGCTAAAAATAAACGTACCTTTCTTTAAAGTATTTTTAAATGATAAATCAGTGGAAATATTTTAAGCAGGCCTTATGCCTGCTTTTACCAGGCGCAAGAATTGTAAGGGTTTTCTGCAGGCGGAGGGTCTCCAAAAAGCAGAACTCTCCCCCCGCAGAGGCCCTGCTCCCGGGCAGGCGGAGGATCTGTCAAGAGCTTTCTTGACAGATCGGAAATGCCGGTTTCCAGCGCATGCGCAGTGCATGCCTAAAACCGGCATTTCCGTTGGCCCTACGGGTGAGTACACACCCGTAGGGAACGGAATTTCTGCCTCATTATGTTTATGGTACTGCTGTAATCAATGGTGTAGCCTATCCTTTGTTACGATAAAAATGAAATGCCCTCAGTTTACCTTGAAAACTACAGTTAATTAAGATTAATTCCATGTAAGTGTAAAATCAGGAACTTTTATAGCTGAATGGAATGGACTTTTGGCTCCTATGTTACATGTTCTGCATACATGTACTACAGGAAACTTTGTGCTATCCGGCACCGACGGGACCGAGCTGTTGCCGTCCCATCAAAACTGCCGGACAAACCAGCGCTAATGTTGAAACATAGAGATTTTGAGCTCCGTATCTGGCAACAAACCCTGTTGCAAAACAGCTTCTAAACAGTCGGCTGTACCTTGCAAGCGTCTCTGTAGCTTAGCAACAGCTAACTGACTGGTGGGGGGGAAAAAAAGCAACGAAAAGAAAAAAAACCTAACGAAACGGCTCCTGATTTTTGCCGGTGGCTCGCGCATTCCGGACAGTTAACCTCCGGATAAACCAAAGTTTCCTGTATATACAACTTAAATGGGCTAAACCATGATGTGCTCTCCCTTGTCCTCCTTTACCTCTAACAAGGCATTTGACCATGTCATCGTCATCTTCCTCCACCTCCACTCCGCCATGAAGTGACTTGGGATGCTTTTTTAAGTCAAAGGCATTATATAAATGCAATCTGTTATAATGTACAATGTCACTGAGCGATCAGCATTGGAGGTTAATTGGTGTTTTTAAAACTATTTTCTTTAATAGGCACCAATTGTGCAACTTGAAGTTTCACTTAGCCGAGTAAAGATGTTGTACAATGTATGTAGGTTCCAACTGTGGTCACCTTTAATATAGGTCGCATAAATTATTTTTTTTTAAATGTTAATTTTATATAAGCAAGCATATTTGCTAGAAAGTTGAAGTAGTTAATAAAGATCTACTACTCAACAGACATAACATTTTATTTTGTACCTGTTAAATTAGCATTCATGACCTACAATTATTTCAGGATCACAAATGCAATAAGTTATTGGTATTACTTTTTTAAATTATTATTTCAATCACATGTTCTTGCTGCACAGCTCGGTTTTGTTTCTCCTCTACAGTGAAGGAATGTAATAAAACCAGGAAAATTATTTTTGTGTAAAAAGCCAAAATATTGATGCAACACACTAACTTGAGTTCTGTCTTTTTATTAGATATTTTCCAATAGAGACCTCGAAGAATCCATCAACAAAATTAGAGAAATTTTATCGGATGATAAGCATGACTGGGAGCAGCGAGTAACTGCTGTAAGTCTTTGACCCTTTGGATCTGGCGTTCTCATCAACTGTTCCGTGTATTCATAGTTTGCAAAATGTTTCTTTTTAAATCTGGTTGCTTTTGAACTTTCAATGCTTTTATCTTGACTCTGGCATTGGCACTGAATAATATTTTTTTTATACAATGAAAATGTCACTTTTATTAGAAGATGTTTCTGTACAAATCTTGACAATAGTGTGCAATAATGTAAGAATATCAATCACTGGATGGGGAAGAATTCAGCATTTACTTTACAATACAACTAAAAACGAGGACTTTTTCTCCCCTATTCTATTCTTTCCCGCAGCCTCTTAAGACATTTTCTCCTTGCTGGTTCCATGGTAACCAGTTTCACTGTAGTACCTCATCCTTATGGTCATTCTTCATTTGTAAGCCCAGACGATAAGTATCAGCAGGCTATTCAACTTTGGATTCTTTCCTCACTTGATGATCAGGAGCAAGAACCTTGTCCTGTTTTCCTTTCCCTAACCCGGGGTACTGAGGCCAATCGTAGCTCCTGCGATCAGCAACTGAGCACATACCGAGGTGAAACTTCAGACCTTCCTGATCTGTATCTGTCGGCTACTTACTGACCTTAAATAGCTGAGCCTGTGGAGGAGCACCTTGTTTAAATAAAATAAACAAACTTTATCCAGTTATTTGAAATGCTAAAGGACAGGGTATGGATGTTAACAGACTGTTTGACTAGTACTTTGAACTAAAGTGCAGGTTCAGGATGAGCAAGCCTCAATGAGGACTAGAGAATAGGTGGTTTATTTTCCTTTGCAAATTTGTGGCTGTATGGAACAGGCTACCTGCAAAAGCTGTTGGTGCAGTGTTCTTTAAAGCCTTCAAAAACAAACTAGATCAAATGTTATTGGGAACAGGGCTGACCGTTATACGAGTAATTAAGAATGTACATGATAAACAACACTTGGGACACAATGGTGCTTCCACTGCTGGCCGGAGAGGGTGCGCTGTCTTCTGTGGAGGGCAGCTGGGCGTGGTTGAATAATGGAAATACGGGGATGGATAGATGGTCTGAAGTTTAGCTGTGAGTATTTATGCAGAATTTTTCTGAAAGAGATTCACGTGAACAGAGGAGTCCAGGATAGGCTATATTTGTTGTACACTTATGGAAAGCTTCGAAATCCAGGGTTAAATGAGCTTCTCTCATTCCAAGTTTTCTTGTGTTAACTTCATTTCAATAAAATACTGATAGTTTAGTTTACATATAAAACAACTTTTCTTGTTTACAGCTTAAAAAGATTAGGTCTCTAATCCTGGGTGGAGCAGCAGAATATGAATCTTTCATTCAACATCTGCGGCTTTTAGATGGAGCATTCAAATTATCAGCAAAAGACCTGCGATCTCAAGTCGTGCGTGAAGCTTGTATAACATTGGGGTAAGTAATGATATAGGTTGTGAAATGAACATGATCAACTGAATTAAACCTTGCCAATTGCAATAAGTATTAGAGATTTGATTGTTAACCATGTAATCTGAATTTTAATTGCTGTTGATGCACTATTTTGTTTGTTTTAGAGCTATAGTTTGTGGCAAACAAGGCAGCTATGGTTTGCAACCTGCATGTTACATTTGCAAACCATAGTTTATTTCTCGCCTCATTTGTGTTCGCTTCCCCTCCTGATATTTTCCCTCAGCCTTTGTATTAAGTGAAACCCCATCATTTATCCATTTCACTCTCCATCTTGGCTCCTTTTACTCTCTATCCTCTGAATTCATTGTATACACCTCCATCTTAAAGCTCTCCGACCATTATTCAGGCACCCACTCAACCAAGCCACCTCCTGTGGCCTCTGTATTTCTGTGGTCTCAATCACTGACTAGGCCATCTCCAACCACTTTCAACCTAGCCATTTCCTGTGGCCTCTGTATTCCTGTGGTCTTGATCACTGACTAGGCCTTCTCCAACCACTTCTTTGTATCACTCATCAATCAACTCCATACCCCCTTCCAACCCAAATTTTGTCTGCGTCTGTCCCTGGAGAGAACACTTCCTCTCTCTTTGGGCGCCCCCCCCCCCCCCCCCCCCAACCCCAGCCCGAACTTGTTTGCAACTGCAGTTTCAAATTCCCAACTGCCTAGTCTTTGGTCCTCCATACGCCATGATACTTCTGCAGCAGTTGATTTGCTCAGCCACTCTCTCAACTTCACCTTTTTCCTTATCGCTAGCATAACCTTCACTGTCTCCCTTCCCTGTTGTTCGTTTCCCAACACCTCACCAGTGCAGCCACCATCTTTGCTCCCCAAGACTAACAGGACAGAGTTCAGCTTATCTGGTGCACAACTAACTTAGTCATCCATCACTAGATCACATCAAGCTCTATCAGACTTCACTCTCCTCTGCAAAAATTACCCGCTACTCTAGGATCATCTTGGAGAGCCAAGATAACTCCAGCTTTTTTTTCCCTCCACTACCAACAGCCTCTTTAAACCACTTCCCTGCCACTCCCACCCTAACCACTAACATCAGGTGTAAAGAGCTTGTAAATGTCTTTGTCACTGAGGGCGAACACTATCCATTCAGCTGCCTCTGCTGCTTCCGCCTCTTCTGTCTCCCATCTCCCCCAATGCCCCCTCCGTGGTCATCTCATCCATGAGACCCACCTCCTGCTCCCTTGACTCCATTCCTACAAAACTGCTTCCCTTCCCTGTGATGTCCCGCAAAGGAAATTGCTTGTACTTTGGTTCACATAACCCAAAATGTTGCTGTTGCATCTTGCGGGGATTGGCATCCTTCTGCTCCTGGGCGTTGATGCTAGTGTTCCAGTGCAACTTTGAAGTTCAGCAATTGTGGGAATTAATAATACTGTCAGCATTATGATGGCTGAATGAAGATTGATCCATTAAATAAAATCGCCTGAGTGATTCTCTTTCAGATAGGAAGTCTCTTGTAGGCTGCTTTTTCACAAGGAGAGCTAGGAATACCTTCTCTTTAATTTAGTGTGTCAGCCTCGGCTCACTGGTAGCACTCTTGCCTTTTAAGTCAAAAGGTCATGAGTTTAAGCCCGACTCAAATAAGACCCGAGCATATAATCTAGGCTGACACTTCAGTGCAGCAACTGAGGGAGCATTGCATTGTCAGAAGTGCTGTCTTCTGGATGAGTAAGCCGAGGCCCCGTCTGCCTCTGCAGATGAATGTAAAAGATCCCATGGCACTATTTGAGAAAGAACGGGTTATTTCTCCCAATGCCCATTTTCTGTATGTGTACTGTGAAGTGAATTGGGATGTGTTTTTAGGTTATGACTCTTTCAACAAGTTTAATTTATAAAGACAAACACAATCTCTTATTTGCAATGCAATAACTTAAAAAAAAAAGTGATGTTTTCAATGTTGTTTTGCTTTTATGGGAACCTTTTATTTTTATTCATAGTTTGAGATCTATTGCCAAAGTCTCTTCAAATGCTTGATATCCCTAAAGCCTACTTGTCTACCTTTTTCTCTAGGCATCTCTCATTTGTTCTGGGAAACCGTTTTGATCATGGTGCAGAAGTCATTATGCCAACACTATTCAATCTTGTTTCTAATAGTGCCAAAATCATAGCCACATCTGGTATAGCAGCTATAAGATTAATTATTCGAGTAAGTACACAAAATACTTCTTTCTGTATCATTACTTGATTTTTTTTTCTCTCTCAAAAATACACCATTTCAAGGAGGCATTTCTTTCAAACAGCTAAAGTGTACTTTGTGGAAGAAGCAAATTGCCCCAATAAGAAAGTTTGGGTGCAAAACTCAGTTTCTTGCTACTCCAAACTAGACTGGAAACTTCCCATTCAGTGTTTGTGTTTATTTTGCCTTTCATTTGAAACAACATCCCCTCATGATAGGTTAGTTGCCCTAGTATAGTCATAAATTGCACGCACCGGTTTCTATCTGTCCTTGGGACCTTCTGGTTTGCCATTATTCTTGCTCGGCAGCAACTCTGTGTTCAGCTGCATCCAAGGGGTTCATTTCTTTCAAGCTAACTAATTTGAGAGAATTAACTGTGGCTACAATACCATTTATTCAATGCAGTAACACATTAAATAAATGGTATTGTAGCCACAGTTAATTCTCTCAAATTTTAGTTTTTTTCCCCAGTCATATTTGGGGAAAAACATTGCCTGCTTTGTAAGTAAGCAGTTGTGTTCTGAATTCCAATTATTCATTAGTAGGTAGTTTGCTTTTTGCTGGGAATTAAATCAGGAACTATTGAAATTGTGCATAAGCCATTTAAAATTGCTTGGTGAAAAAGATGTTTGTTTTTGATACCATGTACCTGAAATGTTAATCATCCAAAATGAATTCAATTAAAGATAGGTGTCAAAATGCTTCCCTGATGACTAAGTTAATTAAGAAAGTGAACAGCAGATCCAAGTTCTGAATTCTGGTCTGCAAAGTTAGCTGATCTTGGGAGGGAAAGGCATATGGATCACTATAATTGTGCTCCACATTCTTAGATAAGTGAGGGAAAATCAGCTGGAGCCCAGTGCTGATCAACAAGAAACCTTTGTTGGAAATGTATGTAGCTGTCAAGTGAAGTGTGGATTGGGCTTGACTGTTGTGCCCTCAGAGTTGAGTAGCTCACAGAAACTTCATGCCAACACATGAAGAATGGCATCCTGGGCAAGGTTTTGGAGACCGACTGGACCCTGTAGGAGTCATGCCCTACCAAGGAGTTCAGGAAAGAAGGAGGTGGAAATAAAATTGGGGAGCAGAAGGGGAATTGGGTCAAACTGATCTTTATATTGAGAAGGGAGGCCATAGATTCAGAAGATTAAAAATTTACAAATAATATGGCATTTTTTTTTGTCTGCATAATATATTCTCCCTGGGCCAAATTTAAGTATTGTTGTAGTATTCTTAATCTGTGTTTAAAAAAAACTGATAGCCTGTTAATGCTGACACCAGCTGGCATAAGCCAGATTCAGTATTAAATGTGCTGCATGTTGGTGAAGATGTGGTGGGTTACACTGCTAGGCATGCTGTGGTTTTTTTTTAAACGAATGTCTTGTACACATTTACTATTTTAAAACAAGTTTGTTTTTGATACTGCTGCCTCCTGTTCCTAAAGGGAGATGGGATGGTTGTCAACAGCATTCAAATTAGCAAGTGATTGAGCCCTACATTGAGACAGGTGCCATTTTGAAGCCAGGGCTTTCAAGTAACTTCACTGGAGTCTGATTTGGGGACAACTTTGATCTTTGCCACTGTAAATCAAGCAGATCATAATTATTTACATGATTAACCTTTTAGTAGGAGAGAGGAAACCATTTTGATTGGGGGAAGGGAGGGTCAGCCAAAATTAATAAATATATGTAGCCCAAACTACCACCTGAGGAGGAGTAATTATAATGCTTACCATGTCTTGGATCTAACCTTAGAAAATATTCTTTTTCAGAATACCCACTTCCATAGATTAATACCCACTATCTTGAGCAACTGTGCATCAAAGTCTGTGGCAGTTCGGAGGTAGGTTCAAATCCGTGTGTCACATTGGTATATTACTTCATTCATGTGGTATTGATGGGGTGGAAAATTCAACATCGTTTTGCCCATTTTTTGGGGGGCGAAATGTGAAGGATGGGGAATTAAATTTGGGTTGCGATCTCGTGCGCCAATCTCCTCGGAGGTGCGCCAGTTGCCAAATTTGAAGCCAGCGACTTCTAGGTGTGCAGGGTGACCGCCTGAATTAGACATTGGGTGCTTTACAGATGCAAATCGGCGTCCTTCGCTGGCTGTAGGACCTCTGTTGAAATTTGTCTACAAATGGGTGGAGCTTGCTCCATCCAGTTGTTTCGGGTCTTGAGCAGCCTCAGCAGCGGACTGTGAAGGGACTGCTGGAGGCTGCTGAATAAAATGGCCTCCTGTCTAGCGCCTCTTGACTCAACAAAAATACTACAGGCCGTTGCCGGCCCAGTCTCAACCCCATTTACTTTACCTCCCCTTCCCCATCAACCTAGCTGTGGGCCAGCTCGGCATCAGAGGCAGCTAGAATTGGTCAGTCTCTGATCGGTGAGCTCCATTGGGGCTCCCTGTCGGTGCCTGCAGCTTGCTTGTTTAATGCAAATGAGATCTGAGCCCAATCTCAATCTGGCCTCAGGCTGCCGGGGACTGGCAGGCAAAGCAATTGCTTTGCTGACTTGCCGCCCGTTTTGGGCACAAGTCCAATTTTTCGGCCCATGTTCTGTGTGATCATTCACTAGTTAAGTTTGATGAACAATTCCAGATTATAAAAATATATATTAGCCGTGCTTCTAAGGCTGAAAATACAGCAAGTAACTGTTCCAAGCAGAAAGCAGTTGCTTGGATAAGAAAAGGCCGAGCCTAACATTGGCTGGCTGAGTCAGGATCAGCAGCCTTCCTGGATACCAGTTTTGTTTCAGAATTGGCTGGAGCTTGAATTTCCAGCAGACTGTTTTCTGACTCTGGATTTGGATTTTTTTTTTGAGGTGGAGGAAATTGGTCAATTCTTTCTTGTTTTCAATAGAATTGATGTAAGTACTTTAGATTGAAAGTGCTTTCCCTTTGACTAATTCTCTATTAAACCTCCCTTAAAATTTAGCAAAACTCAAATCTTCTGGTAATATTTAAAAAAATGTGTAAATTCTTCCAATTTTACTATTTTTATTTCTGTTCAAACCTGCATTGGCATTGATTATTTTTCCCCTTTTGTATAATTTATTTCACCCTGCGATTAGATTCAGCTGCATAACCACTATGATTTGTAGTTAATGTTGACTAGTTATCGTTATTGATCTTTAAGGCTTTGTCCAAATTTGTTAATTATTCAGGCGTATATAATGGCTGCGTATTTGCCAGGGAAATATCATTCATTGTACAAAAAGAAATTGTAAGCATGTAATGCTAAACGCATCAATCTATAGTCCTGTAGTTAATGAAGGAAAATGGTAACATTTACATATTGTTGAATTATATTAACATGGTATTGCCATGGAATTCTTAACGGTGGGAAACATTTCCTATGTCATTATGTTTGTTTTCTCTTGTAACAGCAAATACAGAACTATAAATTTTGCCATTTCTGCACCAGTATTATTTCATCTGTTCTTAAAATATGAAAAATATTTTCTCCCAACGTATTTCCAGACTCTGACATTTATTTTAATGCTTCAGGTAGTCAAGTATAATGACTTGGAGCTAATCTTTTTGATCAGAGCTGGATTTTGTTTCATAAACAAAAGGGTTTCACATCAGTTCACATTATTGTAACACTAGCTGTTTGATTCAGGAGGTCAGTGCAGGGAAGACCTATACTGCAGGGCTTAAAAGTAGAGTTGACTTTATTGTATAACTGTCAGGTCATACACATAATAATTTCACCCTTAGGACATACCAGCAACTGTTCTGCCACTTGCCCTCTAGACTGGCAACACTAGGTTTTTAAAAAAAAGAGTCTGAAGAAATTTTCAGAATTCCAGTTACAGGTGCAAACATGGCCATGTCACAAGAAATACCAGGAACATATGTATAATGACAGACAGGAAAAGACACATCGTTCCGTCCACCGTGTCCCTCACTGTTGCGGCATCCTGTGCTTCACAATACATATACACGCCACCAATGTTCCCTTTAATTATTTTTTTTAGGGTGCACGGTTTTTCCTATTGTAAAGCCAGCAAGCAGCTCATGCAGCCGCGCAGCTTAAAGGGAACATTGCTTTCCACCTCGCCCGAAAGCCATGCATAGGAGAGGCGAAAAAAACAGATTAAAAACCCAGGCCAATCCGGGGGGTGGGTGGGGCGGTGGTAAGAAATCTGGATTATTTCTCCCTGCGCACACGGCCCTTCCCCTGCCCAAACACCATTATCGAAGATACTTCAAACTGGGAATCAATTTTATGGCTCTCCTCTGTACCTTTTCCAAAACCTCTATCACCCAGCATGTGAGGAGACCAAAGGGACATGATATTCTAACGGAGGCCGTACCAAGGTCTTGTACAGCAACAAAATTCTTCTTGGGAAGTCCATACTTGTTTACTAGAACTTTCAGAACATGACATAAGTAATTAACTTCTGTTTTCCCCCAATGCAACTAAACAGTGCTTCCACCGGTCAATATAACACTATGATTTGATCTAGTTAGTTTGCATTTAATAATGCTAAGTTGATAAATTCATGAAACAAATTTGAAGTTGAAGGAGGAACTGAAAGAAATTGGTATTTGTAAGGAAATGGTGTTGGGGAAATTGACGGGATTGAAGGCCGATAAATCCCCAGGGCCTGATAATCTACATCCTAGGGTACTTAAGGAAGTGGCCCTAGAAATAGTAGATGCATTGCTGATCATCTTCCAAAATTTGATAGACTCTGGAACAGTACCCATGGATTGGAGGGTAGCTAATGTTACCCCACTATTCAAAAAAGGTGGTAGAGAGAAAACGGGGAATTATAGACCTGACATCGGTAGTGGGGAAAATGCTAGAGTCCATTATAAAAGATGTAATAGCAGAGCACTTGGAAAACAGTGACAGGATCGGACAAAGTCAACATGGATTTACAAAAGGTAAATCATGCTTGACTAACCTACTGGAATTTTTTGAGGATGTAACTGGTAAAATAGATAAGGGAGAACCAGTGGATGTGGTGTATTTGGACTTTCAGAAGGCTTTCGATAAGGTCCTGCATAAGAGATTAGCGTGTAAAGTTAAGGCACATGGGATTGGGGGCAAGGTACTGACTTGGATAGAGAACTGATTGGCAGAGAGAAAGCAAAGAGTTGGAATAAACGGGTCTTTTTCCGAGTGGCAGGCAGTGACTAGTGGGGTACCACCGGGATCAGTCCTAGGACCCCAGCTATTCACAATATATATTAATGATCTAGACGAGGGAACTAGATGTAATATCTCCAAGTTTGCAGACGACACAAAGCTGGGTGGGCGTGTGTGCTGTGAGGAGGATGCCGAGAAACTCCAGGATGATTTGGACAGGTTGGGTGATTGGGCAGAAACATGGCAGATGCAATATAACGTGGATAAATGCGAGGTTATCCACTTTTGGTGTCAAAAACAGGAAGGCAGATTATTATCTGAATGGCAATAGATTGGGAGAAGGGGGAAGTGCAAAGAGACCTGAGTGTCCTTGTGCACCAGTCGCTGAAGGTAAGCATGCAGGTGCAGCAGGCGGTTAAGAAGGCAAATGGTATGTTGGCCTTCGTAGCGAGGGGGTTCGAGTACAGGAACAAGGATGTCTTGCTGCAGTTGTACAGGGCCTTGGTGAGACCACACCTTGAGTATTGCGTGCAGTTTTGGTCGCCTTACCTGAGGAAGGATGTTCTTGCCATGGAGGGAGTGCAGCGAAGATTCACCAGGCTGATAACTGGGATGGCAGGAATGACGGATGAGGAGAGATTGGGTTGATTGGGCTTGTACTCGCTGGAGTTTAGAAGAATGAGAGGGGATCGCATTGAAACTTATAAAATTCTGACGGGACTGAACAGACTAGATGCAGGAAGGATGTTCCCGATGGCGGGGGAGTCCAGAACCAGGGGTCACAGTCTAAGGATAAGGGGTAGGCCATTTAGGACAGAGATGAGGAGGAATTTCTTCACCGAGAGTGGTGAACCTGTGGAATTCTCTACCACAGAAGGCAGTAGAGGCCAATTCATTAAATATATTCAAGAAGGAGTTAGATATATTTATTAAGGCTAAAGGGATCACGGGATATGGGGAGAAAGCAGGGACAGGGTACTGAGTTTGGATGATCAGCCGTGATCGCATTGAATGGCGGAGCAGGCTCGAGGGGCCGAATGGCCTACTCCTGCTCCTATCTTCTATATTTCTAAGTAAATGCTCTTGCATTTGCTACAAGTATGAGATTTGAATGTAGTATTCCTATTCCATAAACAAGCTGCTTCAGGCATAATCTGTTGACAAATTGTACAACTAAATAATGGATAGAAGATGGATGTGTATAATTAAACTGTAGGTATTTGAAATGTTGACCCTCTTCTATTAATGTAATACCTTTTATTACAGATAAAATGGTTGATTTTGTTGATAAAAGCATCATTTTTTTTTGGACAGGCGTTCATTTGAATTTTTAGATCGGCTGCTACTGGAATGGCAAACACACTCACTAGAAAAGTAAGTAAACAACCGAGGAACCTTCCCAGTGAATAGGCTGTAGATTTATTTTTTGGTTGCAAATAAGCATAGTTTAAAATGGAAACTGAAGTGTCAACCTTTTGAACAGCATCATACAGCAAAACAAATGATAACTGAACTGAAGTAAATGGGGGGGTGGGGGGAGACATTACGGATTAATACAATTGTAAATACTTGAATTTAACAGTCAGACAAATAGGTTATTGAAAAAATATGTTCTTCAGAATAGTGAGGAACTTGGGGATTTAAATATTTAAATAACACGACTGGCAAGAGCATTGAATGTGGTAGCTGTGCTGTTTCCATAGTAATGAAAGGAAGGCCTTTGAAAATGCACTCTGAGGCTTTTTTCCCTCTTTTTTGTTTTCAAAAGGCTGTGACATAAAGCTGAAGTTGGGAGGGATTATGCTGCTTGTTGTGCTTAAATGTAATAGCGGTTATCCTGGATAATATTTCTATCTAATGTACAGATGAGATGTTAGTTTTGAGATGAGATTCTGGTTATCGTAATGCTATCCCCTCTCGTTAGACATGCAGCTCTGTTGGCAGAAACGATAAAGAAGGGTATCCATGACGCAGATTCAGAAGTAAGACTGGAAGCTCGAAAGTAAGTTGTTTTTCTCTACCTGACATTACTGTAATGCTTCCAAAATTCATTTTGATTTGCATGCCATTAGCCTCTTAAAATCCAAACATGCAACTAACTATTTATTAAATGATGATTTGTAACAAAATTGGTCTCTTCATTTTGTATTTAGTGCAGATTAATCATCTCTTACTTTGTTGTATTTGCCTTAGTTTACAAAACATTTTTTAAATCCCTGGACATAGGGCAAGGACAGAGAGATTGACATTTTGTTACTGTAAGGCCAATTGTCAGTGCAAACAGCTCAAAAGTATCTCAGTTTTGGCCAAACTTTGGATCTTTACTCATTAGAAATGATGAGCATGCTGAGAATTGCATGCGTTTCCTTTGTCAGTTAGAAGTGTCTTAACTAAAACCTTTCTGTTCCTCCCTTTTCCCTTTTAAAGGTAACTTTTCTCATTGTCATGTCAGTTCCTTTAGCTGTTCCTTGGATGCCGTTGTATTTTTTTTTAATTGTGCCTGTCAAAAATGTATTTGTTTTATTCTTGGGATGTGTTCAACACTGACAAGACTGCATTTATTGCCCATCTCTAGTTTTTCTCAGAGGTGGTGGTGGGCCTTCTCCTTAAACCACTGCCGTTCTTGTGGTGATGGAGCTTCCATATTGGAGTTATTTAGGGATTCATTGATTCTGACCCGGTGACTATGAAGGAATGGTGATGTATGGCCAAATTAGGATAGCGTATGACTCGGAGGAAAACTTGGAGGTGATGGTGTTCCCACAACATTTCTGCTCCTCCTCTTCATCATGTCAGAGATCACAGGGGAGGGAGGTGCTGTTGAAGTACTGTTAGTGAGTTGCTGCATGGCATCCCGTAGGCTGTGCACACAGCAGCCACAGTGCGGGGATGAATTTGTACCTTCTCTAATGGCTCAATTGGTTAACGAGAATGGTTCCAAGTTTGATCCTGTCTGTGGTGAGTTAGCTGACCTCCACTTGGGTTGTTGGAGAACTACTACAGTTGGCTTTGGCCCATGAGTCAGGAAGGGGAAAAATCAGGTGAAGTTCTTGTTTCTGATCTCTGTCCAGCCACCCCTGCTGTATTTGGACATTTGATGAGAAAAGGATCAGTATTTGCTCTGTTCGCTCCTGTGATTGATAAGCTAGTACGCAATGCCCAAGCTTTCACGAGTGAAGTAGAGGCAAGGAAACTGTACTTAGCAAGAAGCCAGTGAAATAGATACCATTAAGGTCTGTGTATACAATTCTTGGTCTTTTTTAAAAAATAAAAAAAATTTTTTTTTTTTAAATAATAATAATTGGGGAAAAATGAACAGATTTCCCAATAAGAGGCGATCTTATCGAAACAACATATAAGATTGTGAGGGGGCTTGATCGGGTGGATGCGGTGAGGATGTTTCCACTGATGGGTGAGACTAGAACTAGGGGGCATAATCTTAGAATAAGGGGCTGCCCTTTCAAAACTGAGATGAGGAGAAACTTCTTCACTCAGAGGGTAGTGGAAGCTGCGACATTAAATAAACTTAAAACGGAGATAGACAGTTTCCTAGCAGATAAGGGAATTGGGGGTTACGGGGAGAGGGCAGGGAAGTGGACGTGAGTCTAGATTCGGATCAGCCGTGATCCTATTGAATGGCGGAGCAGGCCCGAGGGGCCGTATGGCCTACTCCTGCTCCTACTTATGTTCTTATAAGGGAGGCAGCTTTATTTTAATATTCAAACAGGAAACTCTTGACGTGAGAAGGATGATGCCTTTTAATTGAAAGTGATTGTATTCATTACTGCCATGTACAGCTCTAAGTTGCTGCTATGGTTACGTGTATGTGTGCTCTCAGCTTATTAATGCACATTTTAAATATTAATTTTCTCTTCCCTGGTATCCAGAGAGTAAATTTACATCTACGCGGATGTAAGTTGATGGCTGCACCAAACGTTAGCTATATTTTTGAACTTGTGACTGTGGGGAGGGGTGTGTGTTGGAGGAGGGATGCAGCCTTGTTTTTTGGATCAGCAGTTGAACCTTTGAAATACGACATCAGGATAAAGTGTTTTCATTTCCTTTTGCTATCCTAATCTGATGAGTGAGTTTGCCTAATGCATAATAGTGATCTGTTACATGAAGTTGGAGAGGTTGTGTGTGTGTGTGTGTGGGGTGGGGTGGTGGTGGGGAAGATAATTTTTGTTTTAAGTTGCATCTTAATGTTTTGCACATTTTTAGCTGAGGAACATTTGTGTTGCTTTGCAGTCTGAAAAGCAGTAAATGTCATTCAGCAGTTTGATTGGCATTTAAAACTGTCTATTGAAACTTATTCTGAATTGATTTATACATTTCCCATGGTTTTGCTCATCATTTAAAAATGTATTTTTTTTTAGCAGTCTTTTGGTGGCATGCACCATTACCCAGCCAAGAGAGCAGGCAGGTGGCAATCTCCCTACCTCTGGCAACGTGATGGTTGTTAGCTGTGGGGAGTGTGCAGGAGTGTTCTAGATGACTCATCTGCTAAAAGTTCCCTCCTTCCCTTTTTTGAAGAGCCTAGATTTGGTGTAGTGAATTGCTTGTGGCAGCACCGGCAACTTGAACGCTCATTACAGGAAACTTTGGTTTATCCAGAGGTTGTATGTCCGGAAACCTCGATCCACCGGCAGAAATCAGGAGCCGTTTTGTTAGGTTTTTTTTCTTCTCGTGGCTTTTTTTTCCCCAACAGTCAGGCTCTGCAAAGTCTCTCTGAAGCTGTTGCTAAGCTACAGAGATGCTTCCAAGGTACGGGCCGACTGTTTAGAAGCTGTTGCTAAGCAACAGTGTTTGTTGCCAGATACGGAGCTGAAAACCTCCGTATGCTTCAACATTAGCGCTGGTTTGTCCGGCAGTTTTGATAGATCGGCAACAGGTCGGTGCCGGATATCACAAAGTTTCCTGTATTTGGTGAATAACGGGTGTGGTTGTGCGTCTTGCCAAGGGGAAGCGCATGTCAAAAAGCCAGGATACTCCATAGTGGGAAAAGTTGTTTGGAAACCAACCTTCTCTTTGGCTCCTATTTGTTGGTCAACAAATTTCTTACTGTATGATCATTTGCTGGTTTGATGTTTCATTCAGGATGTAATTAGTACTAAGCTATGTCGTTAAACGGTAGTATGTGCTGATTCAGTGTTCATTTGTCTTTCACTTTTTAGAGTGTATTGGAATTTTCACACTCACTTTAGTAGAGAAGCCGAAGCCTTGTTTAACTCGCTGGAACCTTCCTACCAGAAACCCCTACAGTCCCATTTAAAAAATTCAGACAGCATTGTTTCATTGCCACAGTCTGATCGCTCATCATCCAGTTCACAAGAAAGCCTAAAGTAAGAACTATGGTATACTAGAATTCTAAGCTTAAAAACGGTGTAATATAATAGCCATTCCTGCAATTTATTTACTTTCAACTGTTGGTTATTGGGTACCATTTATAAATTGTACTGAGTGGTTTTGATTTAAAAGTATAATTACTATATTTACATCATTATATGCAAGTAATACATTGTTAACTCGGATTGTGCGCCTCACCTGGAGTGGAATTTTAACACTGCGCCTTCTGAGTCAGGACAAGAGCTATATATTTTATAACGTACTGTATGTATAAAATGTATGTTGTCTGCAGACTTGATGAGCAGAATTTGATCATATGTATCTTGCTCTTATTTTAGCCGCCCCCTGTCTACAAAGCGAAGTCCTACCGGAAGCACTGTATCGCGAGGTAAGAGGTGACCTTTGTTTTGGTTTTGTTATCGACCAACGTAAAATGAAACCTGGGATGGCAGGAATGACGTATGAGGAGAGATTGTGTCGATTGGGCTTATACTCGCTGGAGTTTAGAAGAATGAGAGGGGATCTCATCGAAACCTATAAAATTCTGTCAGGCCTGGACAGACTAGATGCAGGAAGGATGTTTCTGATGGCTGGGGAGTCCAGAACCAGGGGTCATAGTCTAAGGATAAGGGGTAAGCCATTTAGGACTGAAATGAGGAGGAATTTCTTCACCCAGAGAGTGGGGAACCTGTGGAATTCTCTGCCACAGAGGGCGGTGGAGGCCAGTTCATTAAGTATATTCAAGAAAGAGTTGGATATATTTTTTTAAGGCTAAAGGGATCAAGGGATATGGGGAGAAGGCAGGGACAGGGTACTGAATTTGGATAATCAGCCATGATCGCATTGAATGGCGGAGCAGGCTCGAAGGGCCGAATGGCCTACTCCTGCTCCTATCTTCTATGAAGTGGCACAGTAGCTCGAGCAGCTGAGCTGTTCATTCTAAACCCCAAGTTGTTTTCAGGAAAGTGATTCCTCCGCCGCCGCCCCCAAACACTTCTCTCTTCATGGATTGCCTGACTGACAATTTGTGTGAGCAAGAATTTCCTCCAGTTGAACATCAGGATGTTTTCAACCCCTGCCAATAACTCCACTATCTATCCCGTTCCCCTCCCTGGTCGCTTGCTCGCACTGAACCAGACTGCAAGCAGCTGAGTTTAAAACCCCATGTACCATCCATGGTCAAAGCTAGTCCCAAAACTGTTTACTTCCACCTCCGTAACATGTCCCACCTCTGTCCACACCGTAATGTTACTCATGCCTATCTTTATCCATGCTTTCATCATTTCTGGACTTTACTCCTGCCACGTTCTTCTTGGTAGCCTACTGACCTCCACCCTCTTTCCGCCCCCCCCCCCCCCGAAATCATCTACAACGCCACTGCCTATATCCTGTTCCGCACACAACCAAATTTGCTCAGCATCATCACTGATCTACACTGGCTTCCAATCCTCCAACAGAGAATTTAAAATCCTTCGCCTCGTCTCGCCCTACCTGTGCAACTTTGTGTTACCTCCAAGCTTTGGTAGCATAACCTTCAGCCACTCTGTCCTGTTCTTTGGAACTCTCTGTCTAAAGCCTGAGGTTATCTGCCTCCCTCTTCACCTTTTAAAGCCTCACTTCAACCAAGACTTTGGTCACCTCTCCTAATCCTCCTGCAAAGGCTCAATGTCCACTCCTTTTCTCTTCTGTGAATGCCTGAGGTCAGACCTGTCAATCATCCATGGAAACTATTGTATAGAATGAATGTGCACCCACTTCATCTGGTCTCTGATGCTTCAATTATACAGTGGCCATACACAATTTAATTTGCATGTACAACACTCACCTTGTATCTTAATGTCCAGATCAATTAACCTGGTCTGGTCCTGTAGACAATTTGTCTTGAGGTCTCCATTTTGGTATTAGTTAAGGAAAGACATCTTTAATTTTAATTCTTTAGTGTTTTAGAACTGTATGAGATTACACACAAATCAAGAATGTTAGTGACCTTCCAAATTTCATGGGGAAAGTTCTTTGCTATAGTGTACAGGAAACTCTCGTTTAAACGGCACCTAAATATCCGGAATTCTCTATTAACCGGCAAAATTCTCACTCCGAAAACAACACCTCAATAACCGGAAATGTTGCCGAGTCCGAGTCTCCCGCGGTGGCCGAGTTAGTCAGTGGGGGTAGTTCTCCAAACTGCCACTACTCGGCTTCTTGGCACTGTCAAAAGTCCGAACACCTCAATAACAGGAGTCTGACTGACTCGTTGTTTGTTTAAAAATAGCCTCGGTAGATAACCCTCTCCATCATCCGGAATTTTTAATCAACCGGCACCATCCCTGCCCCGTCGGTGCCGGATACCAGAGAGTTTCCTGCACTAGACTTACAAAAGACTTTTGATAAAGTACCATATGAGAGATTCCTTTACAAATTAAGGTCAGTGGGTATCGAAAGTACAAACTATGAACTTGCATAACTAGCTAAAGAGGAGGATGTAGAGAATAGTGTACAGAGAGTACCTCACGACCATCAGAGACACAAAACAGAGACAGACCCTCACCAGGTACAGACTAAGCGACCACCAACTGGAAATTGAAAAAGGCAGATACAAGAAATCCTGGCAGCCTAGAGAGAATAGAATATGCGATCAATGTCTGGCCGGCGAGGTTGAAACAGAAATGCATTTCCTCCTAAAATGCGAAAAATTCAACACATCAAGAAACATATTATTCAACAAGCTAAGCCAAACAACCCCAGATTTCAAGGAATTGGATGACCTGTCAAAATTGAGATTAGTCCTGGGAGAATACCTTGGGGCCAAATATGTAACAACATGTCACAACCTGAGGACTGTTTAAAATTAAGACTGTTTAAAATTAATATTGAACGTACCAAATGAAGTACAAAGACTGTTTAAAATTAATATTGTTTAAAAGTAATATTGTATGTACCCAACAAATGTCAAATCGATTGACACCTACAGAATGTTTGAAAATGTACCTTTTTGCTATGTAAGCTTTGGCAATATGGTTCCCTGTAAACTTTCATGCCAATAAAGCATTTGAATTTGAATTTGAGTACGGCTGAAATATGGGAAGGTATTGATTTAAGTGTCCGTGAATCCATGTTGGGAACCTTCCCACTGTGGTATGTGTAAGTGACCTGGATTTTCATTATAAAACTTGCAGATGAAACTAAGTTCGAGGATCTGTGAACTCGGTAGACAGACAAGATCTTACAAAGTAGGCTAGACAGGATTTGAACTTGGTCGACCAGGTGTTGATTGGAGTTCAATGCTGACAACTGAAAGATGATGCATATTGAAAGAAAAAAATAGGCGTTTCTACTCCATGGGTGGGTTTGAACTTTCTAAAGGGGAGTTGGGGCATTGTTTGACTTGTGGCATTGTTTGACTTGTTGCATGTCATGTCCAAGCAATGTAAGATGGAAATAAAGTGAACATGATGCTGAAGTATGTTGCTTAATTAATTTAATTAAGCTAGTTACCATAACAAAGAGGTCATTCAAGCCTCAGGAGTGGTGCAGAGGAGAGCAACGAGGCTCATCCTCATACAGGGGATGAGCTCTGAGTGGATAGAGAGATCACAGAATCACAGAAACCCCACAGTGCAGATAGAGGCCATTTCGGCCCATCGAGCCTGCACCGACACACATATCCCACCCGATCCCCGTAACCCCACGTATTTAATCCCCACTAACACTAAGGGTCAATTTATCATAGCCAATCAACCTAACCCGCACATCTTTGGACTGTGGGAGGAAACCGGAGCACCCGGAGGAAACCCACGCAAACACGGGGAGAATGTGCAAACTCCACACAGACAGTCACCCGAGGCCGGATTCGAACCCGGGTCCCTGGCGCTGTGAGGCAACAGTGCTAACCACTATAACTGAGATTCTTCAACCTTGATGAGAGATATCTGGGGTATTTAAAATACTTAACTGGATAGGGAAAATAAACCTACAACAAAACTTGGGTAGCAGGGCAGTGGTGACAGATCAAGGTTGTTGACAAGTGCCAGGTAGTATTTCTTTACACAGAATGTGATTAACAGCTGGAATGAGTTGCCAGGAACGAGGTCAGAACATGACCCGTTTTCAGAAGTAGTTTGATTATGTAATGAGATGCCAGGGTTGGTATCCTGGAGGGATGGGATCCAATGGACTAAAGATTCAGCTGAATAAAGGCCTATCAGGCCGTTGAGTGGCTTTTTAGCTGTTTTAGTTTGCAGTGGTGTCAATAGAGGATTGTTCTGTCGTAGGGGAAGGCTTCAATTCTGCCTTCTGTTGATAAATCATCCAGGGACATTGAAGTACAGGTACACTATCCCTTATCCGAAAGCCTTGGGACCAGCTGAGTTTCGGTTTTTGGAATTTTTCGGATTTCAGAAGGTATTATTAGAAGACTGGGAAATCTGTATTTAATATAAATTTTAAAAGTTCAGGCTACCTCTTGCGACTGTTCCGTGTCTCATTCCCCTTCCTGCTTCTCTGGAAAGCCGGATATCGGCTGACTCCTACTAAGCTGGCCCGCAAATCAGGTCGGGGGGGGGGGGAGAAAAGAATGTCGGGGGTGGTCGGGGGGGGAGAAAAGAATATTGGACAGGTCGGGGGTCGGGTCGGGTGGGGGGGGAGGAGAAAAGAATATCGGGCGGTTCGGGTCGGAGGTCGGGTTGGGGGGGGAAGAAAAGAATATCGGACGGGCCGCTGTATTGTTGGGTTCACTCTCCCGGTACCTCCTTCACACTGCCTGGCTCGGCCTGCAATCCTACCCAGGAGGGAACTCTGTGACCCTCTGCCCTGCTCAGCGTAAGTCGTGTGCCACTCTGGTCATGTCGTGCGCACGACTTACGCTGAACGAAAAAACTTTTGTTTTTTTTAGAGGTTTTCGGTTTTCGGAAGTTCGGATAAAGGATAGTCTACCTGTAGTTCCAGGCAAGGCAGACTTTAAAAAAAAAAAAAAAAAAATCTTTTGCAGTGAAGTGGCAGATGACTTAAGTTTTACTTTTTATTTTCAGCTTTGTAGGACAAATGTTTTCAATTTTATTAACTTTGAGATTTACTACTCCATGTTTAATGCTTTTTTTTCAATTTCTTGTGCAAAGCTTCAACTGTCAGTGCAAAGCCTGTGTCTAACTCCGGAGCTCTGCAACGTTCTCGCAGTGATATTGATGTGAATGCAGCTGCTAATGCCAAGTCACGTTTGACTGCCACTCCAAGCAATACGCCTGGACATTTCAGCTCGGCTGCAGCTCTACCTCCAGGATCCTACGCTTCCCTAGGTAAAGACCAAGCTAACCGCAACTTTTTTGAAATGTTAATTCACCACAATTCCGTAATTTTACCATCTCTACTAGTCGCTAGGATTTGAAGTGCCTGGAAGCTGAACAAAATTTTCCATCTTGAATTTGAAAATCTAAATTAGAAATGTTGGCGCCCTTTTGGGGAGTTTTTTGTGTATATTCAGTTCCTGACACGGCCATGAATGGTCTGTTATGAAAATTCTGTTTCCAAACCAACATATTGGGTGTAGAAAGTATGAAATTGACTACAGGGCAAAAGTTTGTTGTGCAGTTATTGGGAAGGGATATCAGGTGACCAATATCATTCCAGATTAAGTTATTTGTGTTGTGCTTAACAACTACCATAAAAAGCCTACCTACCAATTGTTTTCAAAGAATCTTGAAATCTCAGTATCTTTCAGGTTGATTCAGAAGAACTGAGTATAGCATAATATCAAACCTACACAGCATTTTTTTGTATGCACTTCTGCTCTGTCAAAAATGGGTGCTAATGTACAAAAGGGCTGATAGATTTTAGGATTTTGCCATGAATTTGGAGCTTTCTTGGTTCCAATATTTTAAACTATGTGGAAGCCATTGAATGGATAGAAAATGGCCAGATGGTTTGTGGTAACACAATGCACTAAATTAATCAAAACGCAAATGCTATAAATAGTGGGATGTGGGTTGTTCTCAACATTAATATGAAGTAGCGTCAGATCACTCTACCTTTTTCAGATAATTTTCAGAACTTGTGAAGTATAACGAGCCTGATGACCTACAGTATTTAATACTGAGCTTGGGGTCTAAGTTTGTCACATTTTTAAAAATTAACTCAATTAAACAGTTAATGTTTTTCACAAAAGACTTGGATCTCTTCCAAGTTTCTTTTTGAATTTTTAATTCATGAAACAAAGTATTTCTCGAAATACATTATCATGATCACTATGTAATATCTCTGTGAAAGTACAGAATATTGATTTATTTCACATTATTAGAGAAACATAATTTGCTGTTTTGGGTTCCTTTTTTCCCATATTTTATGCCTTTCATAGCTTCAGAGACGTACTACAGCTCCACAGGATTCTTTTGTTTACTATAGGTTAAACTAGTGAGCCCATCTTTGCTAATCTTACTAACATTTCCCTGTCCTCCCTTCCCTATCTTCTTTTGCTGAAAGATGGCACATCCACTAAAGCTGAGGGTAAGCAGCTTGTTTTCTGTTACCAGCTGTCTGTCCCCATCTTGTGTATTCTGGCTGGTATCTGTGACAACACGGTTCTTTCAGTGGTTTCCATCTGTGACCATAATTGGTACCTCGCATGAAGTGTTGCATGGTGATGCAGTATATATATATGTATAAATATATATATATATTTCCTCAGCTAAACTTAATATGGCAGTGTTGACCGTCAGTACATTGTATCTACAATCTGGGTTCTTTGAGTTCATACTGCAATGTTTGGACTCTTCAAAGAAATGTATTGGCTGGTGTGATAAGTGATGACAAAATAGTTCTCCCAGATTAAGAGATGCCATGTTCTGAGTCGGGTCACCTATTCCAGATTGAAGTCCTCTCTTACCTGAAGAATAACAGTTATGCGCTTCCACATACCTCTGATGAAGAGATATAGGTCTACATGCAAATTGGCATGAATCAATGGATCAGGGACGAGATGGGTTTAGACGCATTCCGATGTTAAAAGTTGATGCCAATTTTTAAAATTTATTGTTGAATTTGATTATGCTGTTTTTTTAAAAAAAAAAGGAAATCCACAAATGAGTGCACATTCACAGCACAGTGAAGGTGAACAGTCGTGAAATCTATGTTAAACCAGATGTCCAGATATCCCAGCAGTTGTCGGTCTCACCAGGCTGACTTAATTTGCCTACAGTGTAATTTGAGTAATCACAGCAACCTTTCTTTTAGCTTAACCTGGTTTGGTTTTTTTTTTTGCATGAATTATTGGCCACTGAATGAATAAATATATAGGAGAAATTGGGTAAACCGAGCGGAAAACAAAACCTGTTTGAATTCTAGGAACATAGGAACAGGAGTAGGTCATTTAGCCCCTCGAGCCTGTTCGCCATTCAGTGAGATGATGGCTGATCTGCGACCTATCTCCGTATACTCGCCTTCGCCCCATATCCCTTAATACCTTTGGTTAAAAACAGAATTCTGCAACAAACTGTGGTATTTGTTCAAGAAATCAGATTTTAGGTAATACACGTATAAAGTTGGTACAGTTTTAAGATCAGATTTCTGATCATGTCTGTTAAGCTATTTCATTGTTTTCTTTGTTTTGTTGCACTGTGTTTCTTCTGTACTGTTCAATTTTGCCACAGTGACTTATTTTCCAACATGACAACTGACAACTTCAATTGTTTACTTCATCTTAAGGGGTTTCTACAAAGAAGGATGGTAAGAGAGTTGTACAGGCTTTGTGCTTTTTTTTTTGTGAGTTTAGGCTGTGGAAAAGGGGGCTAAACGTCTGTGTGCTAAACCTGTGTATTTGGGCCTGTGCACAATGTCCATCTGCTGAGCGAATGAGAGCAAATTTATATTAATTGCTGACATAATTTACAGCATTAATTAATTTCTGACACTGTGGCTGTGTAAATTTTCTGTGGTGCGTTTGATTATGCAAAGACAAATGGGTAGTTTTAATATTTTTGGTGGCCTGTGTGATGTGACCAGTAATGAAAGTTTGTGCTGCTCACGTGTAACTATTAGTAGTTGGTCTCCTGCTCAAGCTTCAGTTCTGATGTGCAGTATTTGGCAGTTGGCCTTGTGCATGCAGTTACAAAGTGGTTGTCAATATAAAATAAGCTTTAAATTAAAAACCAACTGAAGAGGAACTCGAATAAGGTGATTATTTTCCAATTAAGTCATTCAGTAATATATAGCAGAGACCCCTTGCTCTCCATTGTGGAAAGTTGTGTATTTACTCCTTGTTTTGCTCACTCGGTATAGTATTCAAGGTAAATGTAGCTAACTCCTGAGTTCCTTGTATATACTCTGACTTCCTGCAAGAATATTAATAATGCTGCATTGAGAATGTATTGGTATACACATTTACAGGACCTCCAACCATATAAACCGCAGTAATGTGACTGATTTGCTTTTGAAAAATAACTTTGGTGGAATTGCTGCTGGAAGATCTTCAAACATACAGGCAGAAACATAATAAATAGATAACTCAAATCTTTATGGTATTCTTAAATTGGAAAGGTCTGTTTCGTAGCTGATAGCTATTATAATTGAGATGACCGCCTGTTTCTACATGTCCTCAGTACAAGCATAGCTCCAACCTCAGAAAAGCACCCCAGTTGTACCATTATTTCCAATTTCCATACCAGCTATCTCTTGTGGCCTTTTTTGCTCCCAATTTCCTCTCGATCATGCTGGAATCTAGCTTCACAAGTGACCGCAGACCACTGGTACCTTACCCAAGTGGCCATTGTTCATGTGTGGGATCCTAGTCATAAGAACATAAGAACATAAGAAATAGGGCATCGCTGCTGAGAATGATCCTCTCTCCACCTGTCCAACACAGACTGGTTGAGCTGAACGACCTTTTTTCCATTTTGTCACTTCTATGCCATTCTATAACATCTGCATATTTGCACTGCAGGGATCACTCGATAGCAATTAGGATTGGGACACATGGCTGATCTACCTTCCCCAGATTGGAATCTGGAACCTTCTGTACTACGTGGTTTAATACCAAATAATGTGCAGTGTGAGAATTTATCTACTAAGCCTTTGGAGCTCTCGTGCCCTGACTGAATCACCAATTGGTGTGAAATTGGGGTAGTTTAGTACTGACTACTGTAAACCAGATCAGGGACGGACATGACTTGATTTCTGAAGTTTGTTCTTAGTAATGAAAATTCATCAAAATCCTTTATTTCAGTAAATAATGCCTTCATGTAATGAGTTAGCAGAAAAGGTTCACTTTAAACCTGCCTCATTGAGCTTGAAATTTCTATTGAAAATTTCAGGCTAGCTTCTGACTGGCTGTCCCAACACAGGAATTGCAATCCTAGGCCGATGGCAATTAGCAACTCGGCTGAAACGCACTCGCCCCTACAGCAAGAAGACATTAGACTTTCATCTCGTATGTGCACTATCTCTGGTTTTTTTGCCTCTTCCTAGTGATAGTGTGGTTGGAGGGTGGGTGAATGAATGGTATATGAGGTTTCTCCATTGACTGGATAGGATGGGCTTGATGGTTTTTTCTTTCTTGCCCTTTCATATATTCGGCCAGAAATAATTTTTCACCAGCCTTCCCTCCATTGTTAATAGCTGTTTGGACTCATTAACCATTTTGTTGATAGACTTCAAAAATAGTGATTTGCAAGCCCAGGTGTTTTTTCTAGTTATCTCTTTTAACCGTCTTCGGCCTGTGGCTGTTTCTCTTAAGTGGCTTTGTTTTTGTGCTTTTTTCATTCTTAAGTTATACTTAAATTTTTTATTTATTGTCGTGTTTGAATTTTTTTTTATTCTTTATCTTTTGTTTCATTAATATTCTTGGTTGATTCTCTTCCGTGCTTCTTGCTTTTCCAGTTTCTTGTTATCACAGCAGACAGTTTGCAGACACAGTGGCTTCATTGTGAGAAGCTTTTCAGGTTTGGAGCAAACCAAGGAGTTGGGACAAAAAAGCAGGAAACAAGTGCCAGGGAGAAGAAAAGCAAGGAGCAAATATAAGGAATTAGAATTTGATAAAACAACATGGGAACTGAGTATAAGGAGTCTGAAGAAAACAATCTTTTTGCTAAGCAGGTGGTTAATTAAAACAAAAGTCAAGAGAAGCATGTTTATCTGTGGAAAGTAGACTCTCATTTGCTTCCCTTCCATAATGCCAAATTCCTATTGCTAGCAGAGAAGTTGATTGAGAGCTGGGTTGCTGAAATTGCATCTATAGTGATAAGAACATAAGAAGTAGGAGCAGGAGTAGGCCATACGGTCCCTTGGGCCTGCTCCGCCATTCAATAGGATCATGGCTGATCCGAATCTAGACTCACGTCCACCTCCCTGCCCTCTCCCCGTAACCCCTAATTCCCTTATCTGCTAGGAAACTGTCTATCTCTGTTTTAAATCTATTTAATGTTGCAGCTTCCACAGCTCTCTGGGGTAGCAAATTCCATAGATTTACTACCCTCTGAGTGAAGAAGTTTCTCCCCATCTCAGTTTTGAAAGGGCAGCCCTTTATACTAAGATTATGCCCCCTAGTTCTAGTCTCACCCATCAGTGGAAACATCCCGCATCCACCCGATCAAGCCCCCTCACAATCTTATATGTTTCGATAAGATCGCCTCTCATTCTTCTGAATTCCAATGAGTAGAGGCCCAACCTACTCAACCTTTCCTCATAAGTCAACCCCCTCATCTCCGGAATCAACCGAGTGAACCTTCTCTGAACCGCCTCGAGAGCAAGTATATCTTTTCTTAAATATGGAAACCAAAACTGCACGCAGTATTCCAGGTGTGGCCTCACCAATACCCTGTATAACTGCAGCAAGACTTCCCTGCTTTTATACTCCATCCCCCTTGCAATAAAAGCCAAGATTCCATTGGCCTTCCTGATCACCTGCTGCACCTGCATACTAACTTTTTGTGTTTCATGCACCAGGACCCCCAGATCCCTTTGTACTGTAGCACTTTGCAGTTTCTCTCCATTTAAATAATAACTTGCTCTTTGATTTTTTTCTGCCAAAGTGCATAACTTCACACTTTCCAGTATTATATTTCATCTGCCAAATCTCTGCCCACTCACTTAGCCTGTCTATGTCCTTTTGCAGGTTTTTTATGTCCTCCTCACTCACTGCTTTCCCTCCCATCTTTGATCTTTTGGTGTTACTTGAAACAATTTTGTCTTGGATAGAATGTGAGAAGTAAGAAGATGTGAGAAATTGCTAGACCACGATATCTTCGATTTTCCTGCGCGCATACCTTGGGGCTACATGATTCTGGGAAAAATGCTGAAAATGGATGTTGGTACCAATTTCTGTTCTACTGTGGCATTGGTGCAATATTAAAGGTATTAAAGGTTGATGCTTGGGTCTTGTACCAAGCATTCCAAGGTCAGCTTAGCTGCAGGACAAACCTTCCTGTGCACTTGTATGCCTTAACCCAACCTCAAGACTAGAGTGTCAGCAATGTGTCATTTCCATTTTCCAGAGCACTCATCCTTGTGATTCATTTGTGTCAGACTGTCAGTTAGATCAGATCTATGGGCATTTTTTATACTGTGGACTGGTGCCCTGTAGGAACCCTCATGACTGACCAAACTAATTTAATTTATGATTCTTCTAGCTGTCAAAGAAATCAGACTTTCATTTTGTCAGTCTCCGTCAGTCTGAGCTGACCATGAAACTGGGTCACAGGGATGTTGGTTAGAATTCTAATATATTCAAAAACACTTTTATTAAAATATGAAATTGCCATTTTCTTCTTGCCTCCTGAAAATCACTGTTCAACATTCTATATGAATATATAATCACAGACCATGTCTCCTTTGCGTCTTACCTCAGTGACAGAACAATATTTTGCTGTTAACGTGGCATATTAAAATCAGAAACTTGTATATCTATTGAACATTGCATATTTTTAGGTTTATGATTTTAGTGTAAGAACGGTCTATTTGGAGTACCTCATCACTTTTGATGCATTGGACAGTAACGGGAGGAAAAAGAAATCTATATTGGCTCGTATCCTAACTTGTACCAAGTCCAGTTCACACATCACCTCTGTGCAACGCCTCAATTTTAAAATTCCTTGTGTTCAAATCCAGCCAGGGCCTCACTCCTCCCTATTCCTGTAACCTCCTCCTGCCTGCCCTATTTGCAACAATATATAAACACACTTAAAATACCTGTTCATGTTCATTATTAGTTATTATACAGAAATCCACTCAACACTTCAGTTTAATATTGCAGACGCACCACTGTAATTCTGCCATATTTTGTATTTTGCAATTTCACCATAGTGGTCATCTTCTGTAGTATGCATGGGTTTTATTTCTGCATAACAACAGAAAATGCTGGAAAAACTCAGCAGGCCAGGCAACATCCGTGGAGAGAAATTGGAGTCGACGTTTCTGGTCTAATCCTTTTTCAAAACTGGAAAGGAAATGAAATCGATCGAAAGGCAGGGCTGGGAGAGAACAAAAGAAGTGAAGGAACATTAAGAGGTATTCAAAACCAGACGAGCTGGTGCTAGGTCTAGTGGAGACAAAAGACGGCTCTAGATTAGGTGTGAAATGTTCTGGCAGAATGAGAGACAGCTGCCATGTGGGAGAGAAGGGAAAAAAAAGGAAAGGGGGGGGGGGGGAGGGAGAAACCGCAAAAGGGTGGATAAAAAATATAAGTAAAAATGTAATAGGGGCCGAGGTTATGATCTGAAATTGTTGAACTCAATATTGAGTCCGGAAGGCTGCAAAGTGCCTAATCGGAAGATGAGGTGCTGTTCCTCGAGTTTACGTTGAGCTTCCGTGGAACAATGCAAGAGGCCAAGGACGGTGAGGTCCGAGTGGGAATGGAGTGGTGAATTAAAATGACAGGCGACCGGAAGCTCGGGGTCACCCTTACGGACTGAATGGAGGTGTTCCGCAAAGCGGTCACCCAATCTGCGTTTGGTCTCCCCAATGTAGAGGAGACCGCATCGTGAGCAGCTCATAGTCATAGAGTTATACAGCACAGAAAGAGGCCCTTCGGCCTATCGTGTCTGTGCTGGCCATCAAGCCCTGTCTATTCTAATCCCATTTTCCAGCACTTGGTCCGTAGCCTTGTATGCTCTGGCGTTTCAAATGCTCATCTAAATGCTTCTTGAATGTTGAGGGTTCCTGCCTCTACCACCCTTTCAGACAGTGAGTTCCAGATTCCAACCACCCCCTGGGCGAAAAAGCCTTTCCTCAAATCCCCTCTAAACCTCCTGCCCCTTACCCTGAAACTATGACCCCTGATTATTGACCCCTCTACTAAGGGGAAAAGTTCTTTTCTGTCTACCCTATCTATGCCCCTCATAATTTTGTACACCTCAATCAGGCTCCCCCTCAGCCTTCTCTGCTCCAAAAAAAACAACCCCAGCCTGTCCAGTCTCTCCTCTTAGCTGAAGCGCTCCAGCCCAAGTAACATCCTGGTGAATCTCCTCTGCACCCTCTCCAATGCAATCACATCCTTCCTATAGTGTGGCGACCAGAACTGCACACAGTAGTACAAGTAAATCGCTGTTTCACTTGGAAGGGGTGTTTGGGGCCCTGGACAGTGGGAAGGGGGGAGGTATAGGGGCAGGTGTTACATCTTCTGTGCTTGCACGGGAAGGTGCCAGGGGAAGGGGTGCTGGGGGTGATAGAGGAGTGGACTAGGGTGTCTCAGAGGGAGCGGTCCCTACAGAATGCTGAAAGGGGAGGGGAAGATGCGTTTGGTGGTGGGATCACTTTGGAGGTAGCGGAAATGGCGGAGGGTGATCCGTTGAATGTGGAGGCTGGTGGGGTGAAAGGTGAGGACAGGGGGGACCCTATCGTGGTTCCGGGAGGGAGGGGCAGGGGTGAGGGCAGAAGTGCGGGAGATAGAACGGACACGGTCGAGGGCCGTGTCAACCACGGTAGAGGGGAATCCTCGGTTGAGGAAAAAGGAAGACATGTCGGAAGCACTGGTGTGGAAGGTGGCATCGTCGGAGCAGATACGGCGGAGACGGAGAAACTGGGAGAATGGAATAGAGTCCTTACAGGAGGCGGGGTGGGAGGAAGTGTAGTCCAGGTAGCTGTGGGAGTCAGTGGGCTTGTAGTGAATATTGGTCAATAACCTATCCCCAGAGATGGAGACGGAGAAGTCAAGGAAGGGAAGGGAAGAGTCAGAGATGGACCATGTGAAGGTGAGGGAAGGGTGGAAATTGGAGGCAAAGTGAATGAAATTGTCTAGTTCAGGGCGAGAGCAGGAAATTGCACCGATACAGTCATCAATGTATTGGAAAAAGAGGTGAGGGAGGGGACCTGAGTAGGACCAGAACAAAGAGTATTCCACATACCCCACGAAAAGGCAGGCATAGTAGCTAAAAGTGGAGATTCGCAACATGCTTTTTAATGTTGAGTATTGGAACTACAAATTCATACTAGCTGTATAACTATTAATAAATCAAGTTCTGCCTAGGGCTTAGCCAGCCTTCTGAATGAAATATTTAATTTGTTTAATCAAAACTATGGTCAGGAACCTGTACAGAGGTGAGTTACAATCCCATGACTTAGGAATTTTAAAAGTTCCTTTTACAATCCGTAAATCCTGTTAAGATAAAAAGTACAAGATACCTTTAGACAATGGAAACTCTTTTCTCCAAACCAAACACATTACACGTGATGAAAGTTTTGCCGGTTATAGTGGATAAGAATATCGGTTTGTCAGACGTTTCTTAAATTCACTCTAGTTGCTGAACTGTTGCTAATCTGAAATAATTTTGTTCCTTTATACTGCTAATGAAATGGTAAGTTTGAAAGATTAAAAAAAAAAGATTCTGGCTAGATCAGATATTGGGCAAATGGAACAAGCTAATTGAACACCTCATTCTGTTATAAAGGGCTTCCACTGTAATGCACGACTTAATGTATTAAATAGAGAATTTGGAACATTGCCATGTTTTGGTCCCTGCACTTCGTGACCGATGTGAAAGCAGCAGAGGAGTGCAACAAGGACAATACCTTCAACGGGATCTCTTCATTGCAGCGCTAATGTTATTCAATTTAACAAAGCATAAAGTTGGGGACATAGGATTAAAGTTTTCAATTTTTAAAAATCATTGGATGTAGTCGATTTGAATGAGGTATTTGAAATGGGTTGTGATAGTAGGACTCGAGGCCATGTCTATAAAATACATCGGGAAAGGTGCAGGTTAAATGTCGGGAGCTATTGTATCAAGATTGCTGCCAGCTGGAACAGGTTACTGGTGAATGTAATAAGTATGGCTATTCCATTGTTCTTTAAAAAGGGAATCGTCATGTTCCTGACCGAGGCGGCCATTGGATTGCTTAGGTTTGCCGAGTGATAAACTGAGTTGCCATGGTCTCCTGAAGCCTACTTGACTTGCCTTGTGGGGTCGGAGAGGAATTTTCCAGGGTTTTTCCTGAAATTGGTCACTTTTTTTCCTCATTGGCCCGAATTTTGCGGTGGTAATGACTGCAAACTGTCAGCATTTGCCGTCATTACCCCTCTGAAACTGGCCATAACGTCAGGATTTAGCGCATGCGCATCTAAATGCGGAAATGCTGAAGTTGCGGTCAGTCATTCCCTTCTCCATCACCGGCTACATAGTGGAACTCCCCATAGCCGCCAATCCGTGAAATCAGTTAAACTGACAAATTTCCACTGTAATATTGCTGTTAAACATCCCATTAAAAGTTAAACCTTGTTAAAAGTGGTGTAACTGGGGTTTTAACGGCTTATTGACTGCTGAATAACTGTTCTGACCCTGAAAAACAAATTTTATATTTGTGGAATGTCAAATTTCTCCATTTATGATAGAAAATTACTAGATTTTTTTTTTAAATTTAAAGATGTTTGCTATTTCAGCTCTCAAATTATTTTTTTTTACAAAGTGAATTGAATCAGTGCTTTTTATTTCCGGGTTTGCTATCTAAGAATTCTTTGATGCGATTTGCTGCTTAGACCGCTTGATGACATCACTGCTGCTCTGTGCTGGAGATCCCCTATAGACAGCGCTACAATCAATTTAACATCGAGAAAGCTTAAGTTTTCGCCACGGAGATCGCAAGAGCTTTGTGGGCAGCTTTCTTCAAGGTCAGCGGCGATCAATGCCGTTTTGCCGCTGGCAGCAAATACAGGGTCAATGTTTTATCTTTGCCAGGAATTAACAGTTGGGAAGGATAGGGTATACGATTGCACCATCTAGTGAATAGGATGGTATTGATGGACTTGACCAGCCTCTTCCTTTTCGTAAGGCTATTGTGAGGCTATATATTTGTCGGTCAAGCTAAATTACTTCTGAATTATCAAATTAAAGCAATTTGTGGAAATGCAAGTCTTATTTCCTGGGTGACTAAGATATAGTTGCTCTTTTATAGTTTAAGAAAACCTGCTATAACAAATGAGAGAAACTCAAATCTGAATGATGCAAAATTATCACACAATCACTTTACTTTGGGTTCCGCAGTGTGTTACATGTATGTTTTACCCTTGCACAAAATACCTGTGTACACGTGTGTAGTCAATCCTTGTTGTCCATAGCGCAAGTTCCTATAGTTTCTGTGTTTTTAACTTCAGTAACTTGGAGTGAAGTAGAATGAAATTTGCCCATGATGCTGGATTTACAACAGGCGTCCTGTTGATCAATGGAGCTAATTCATTGGCCCGTATTTTCCGATCGCAGGCCTCCCGTGGGCAGAGGCCTGCAATCTGGAAAAACCTGTGCCCTTACCTGAGTGCTCCCGGGACGCACATGCTTCCGCTCCTGGGCCTCACCAAACTTGAAGTGCGCAGGGCCCACGTATCCCAGGGACGCATGTAGTTCGCAGCGGTCTTGAGAGAAGTAGCGGTAGGGATTGTGGATGCATTGGTGGTAATTTTCCAAAACTCCCTGGATTCAGGAAAGGTCCCAGCAGATTGGAAAACTGCTAATGTAACGCCCTTACTTAAAAAGGGAGGCAGACAAAAGGCTGGAAACTATAGACCAGTTAGCCTAACATCTGTGGTTGGTAAAATGTTGGAGTCCATTATTAAGGAAGCAGCAACAGGACATTTGGATAAGCATAATTTAATCGGACAGAGTCAGCATGGTTTTACGAAGGGGAAGTCATGTTTGACAAATTTGCTTGAATTCTTTGAGGACGTAACAAACAGGGTGGATAAAGGGGAACCAGTGGATGTGGTGTATTTGGACTTCCAAAAGGCATTTGACAAGGTGCCACACAAAAGATTACTGCACAAGATAAAAAATCACGGGATTGGGGATAATATACTGGCATGGGTGGAAGATTGGCTATCTAACAGAAAACAGAGAGTTGGGATAAATGGTTCATTCTCGGGTTGGCAATCAGTAACTAGTGGTGTTCCGCAGGGGTCAGTGCTGGGACCCCAACTCTTTACAATCTATATTAACGATTTGGAGGAAGGGACCGAGTGCAACGTATCCAAGTTTGCTGACGAAAAAAAAATGGGAGGGAAAGCAGTGCGTGAGGAGGACATTAAAAAACCTGCAAAAGGACATAGACAGGCTAAGTGAGTGGGCAAAAATTTGGCAGATGGAATATAATGTTGGAAAGTGTGAGGTTATGCACTTTGGCAGAAAAAATCAAAGAGCAAGTTATTATCTAAATGGAGAGAAACTGCAAAGTGCTACAGTACAAAGGGATCTGGGGGTCCTGGTGCATGAAACACAGAAGGTTAGTATGCAGGTACAGCAGGTGATCAGGAAGGCCAATGGAATCTTGGCTTTTATTGCAAGGGGGATGGAGTATAAAAACAGGGAAGTCTTGCTGCAGTTATACAGGGTACTGGTGAGGCCACACCTGGAATACTGCGTACAGTTTTGGTTTCCATATTTAAGAAAAGATATACTTGCTCTCGAGACAGTTCAGAGAAGGTTCACTCGGTTGATTCTGGAGATGAGGGGGTTGACTTATGAGGAAAGGTTGAGTAGGTTGGGCCTCTACTCATTGGAATTCAGAAGAATGAGAGGCGATCTTATCGAAACATATAAGATTGTGAGGGGGCTTGATCGGGTGGATGCGGGGAGGATGTTTCCACTGATGGGTGAGACTAGAACTAGGGGGCATAATCTTAGAATAAGGGGCTGCCCTTTCAAAACTGAGATGAGGAGAAACTTCTTCACTCAGAGGGTAGTAAATCTATGGAATTTGCTACCCCAGAGAGCTGTGGAAGCTGCGACATTAAATAAATTTAAAACGGAGATAGACAGTTTCCTAGCTGATAAGGGAATAAGGGGTTACGGGGAGAGGGCAGGGAAGTGGACGTGAGTCTAGATTCGGATCAGCCATGATCCTATTGAATGGCGGAGCAGGCCCGAGGGGCTGTATGGCCTACTCCTGCTCCTACTTATGTTCTTGTGATCACGTGGGGAGCCAATCACGGAAGGGAATCTCCCTTCATACATTTGGCAGGAAGACCTGTCAAATATATGAATTGAGATCAATGAAAAAACATAGTAAAACTTTTTTTTAAAAATTTTAAACTTATTTTTTAAATGACTTGAAATTACAATAAATTTAAGTATTTTAAACAAAAATTTAATTTTTTGAAAGAAAAAAAATCGTTTTTTACAGGGCTAAAAATAAACTTACCTTTTTTTTAAAGTATTTTTAAATGATAACACAGTGAAAAACATTTTTTTAAACTTTTTTTCAACTCTTATCCTGGTAAAAAGGGATCATAATATCTGGGACAATATATTTAAAAGCTAATGGCCCGGATATTCCAATCCCTATGGGTGGGTACATCAGAAATGCCAGTTACAGGCATGCACAGCTGAAAACCGGCATTTCCGATCTGTCAAGAATGGTCTTGGCAGATCCTCCGGCTGCCTGAGAGAAGTGACTCTGCGGGCGAATAGTTTTGCTTTTTGGAGACCCTCCGCCCGCAGAAAACCCTTACAATTCTTATGCCTGGTAAAAGTTGAAGAGTTGAAAAATTAAAAAAAAAAATTTTCACTGATTTATCATTTAAAAATACTTTTAAAAAGGTAAGTTTATTTTTAGCCCTATATAAAATAAATTTAATTTTTTGAAAAAAATAATAATTTATTGTAATTTCAAGTCATTTTAAAAGTGATTTTTTTTTAATGTATTTAAAGTTTTGCTATTTTTTCATTGATCTCCATTCATATATTTGACAGGTCTTCCTGTCAAATGTTTGAAGGGAGATTCCCTTGTGTGATTGGCTCCCCATGGCCCACGTGATCCCAGGGACGCTGCGAACTACCTGCGCCTCTGGGATACGTGGGCCCTGCGCACTGGCAGTTTGGAGAGGCCCAGGAGCGGAAGCGTGTGCGTCCCGGGAGCCCTCCGGTAAGGGTGCAGATTTTTCCAGATCGCAGGCCTGATCGGAAAATACGGGCCAATATGTGTTAATTGATTTTGTACAGACTCTATTCAAACCCAACTACAATTTGTGTTGGGTTGAAGTAATTTATTCACTTCTACAGGTGTATCTTTGCTGCTTGTGTCTTTTTTTTTTAAATAGTCCATTTTCTGTTGATTGAGCACATTGGAAATCTGCTTCCATCTGTTCACAGTATAGCGCATGTTTGGAAAATAGACAATTTCTAATTCTGTTACTTCCTGCACCAATGTTTGTTTACAGGTTACAGAATAAAATATGTGAAATATAGCAGCTGATTTGAATAAGCATTGTATATTACAGTAAACAGATGCTGCTTTAATCTGCATTAAAGGCATAACCGCTTTCAAAAAGTTATCGGCTATTGTGATTTTAATCATCCCAGCTATGCAAATATCTTCACTTCAAGTACAGTGCAAAACTGCACACATTGGATCCTTGTGTATGGACAAAATGCCAATGTACACTGACCATCTTTTGTGACTTCCTTGTATTTAATTGCATTATCTGCGTCAGTATACTTGCGTTATCATTGAGTCTCTTGCTATTACTAATTCAATACTAAAGTTTTTTTTTAAGATCTAGAATTGCTTAAAATACAATTTATGTTGTATTCTCCAATAATACCGCTTGTGAACCATTTCTAATATGCTGGTGTGTAAGGGGTATATAAATGGTAAAGAAAACTAGCTGGTGTCTGTTAGCTGCTGTGACTTTTTTTAAAACTTCATGTTCTCTTACTGAGTATATTTGTATATGTGTACAGGTCGGGTGCGCTCTAGACGCCAGAGTGCTGGGAGTGCCACCAGTGTAGCCAGCACACCCTCTGATACCAGAGGCCGTAGCCGAGCTAAAGTAGTATCTCAGTCCCAACGTAAGTGAAACAAATTAATACTTCCAAGTAAATTTTGCACATTGTTGTAATATCTAAACACCAGGTTCTTTATTCTTGTCTATTACTATTGAATTAAAGTTTAACTCTTTTCCACTCTCTCCAAGTTATTGGGCATTTTTTTTAATGATTACATTTGCATTTTTTTAATCGTGCAGTGAAAATGAATTTCACAAAAGGGTGCAGCATGCTTTTTATGGTGTCAGTAACTGCACACTTAGAATTAATTGTGTTGAGCTGTGTAATTCTGCCACCTAGAGGGCAGGTGTGAAATCTGCTTTCCAGAACAATATGTATACTTCCCTTATTGGTAGCCTTGGAGTCGATCAGCAGTGGCTCAATGAAGGCTTCCTTGCTGATTTTCTTTGTCTGAGAAACTGTTTATCTCTGTTTGACTCCTCCCTCTACAACGTGCACAGATTAGCAGTTTAGTAGAGTCGGGATTGAATCTGCGTTCTCCAACTTTGTGATGGTACATATGAGTGTTCCAATTTGATGAACCACCCATCTGTCCACAATATTTTGTTTTCTAGTAGCTTTAAGAAAGACATTTTCACTTTCCGAATATATTTCTGGTAATGATTTTTAACGTGACTACAATTTTAGTGAAGCAGACAGGAATGGGAGAATGCCTGACCATTGTAATTAAACCTTGTATGTTATTACTGCCTTCAACAAATTTATTTTTATCCTCCAGCATAGTTATGCTAATGCCTTTAAATTAGGTTCTTCTAATATTAGTGTATGAATGCATAATGTCTTCATATGGAATTCCTTTCTCGCTACTTTAAAAAAAAAATGTATTGAGCAAAACAGGTTAACGCCCCTGTTAAACAATGGACAAAGGAATTTCATAGAATGCATTGAGCGCTCATACACTAATATTCAAAGAGCTCATTTCAAAACACGAGTGCAAAATATTTAATATTTGACCCCTGTCATGGTAAAATAGAATCAGAGAGGTCGTCGTCGTACGTACATGTCTTCACACTGTTCCCTTTGGGGAACTGTATGAAGTGGTGGAAGGATTTCTGGCCGCGGTTAACGCTCCTTCCGTGACCGTAACCATCTTCGTACCAGCCATTAGGGTGGTTAGTCCTATGGCGGGAGGGTTTTACGGGCTCCCACAACCCATACGAGGGGCGGGGGGCCACCCACGCCCACGGACGCAAGTATCCCGCTGGATGTCAACCCAGAATTTAGAGCTGGAGCTCCGACTCCACTTGCCGGGACTGTCTGGAGCGGGGTTCGAAACCCTACGCCTTCTGGCCCAGCGGCGGGGATGCTACCGCTACGCCAAAGGCCCACTCCATCAGAGAGGTGACATTACAAGATATATAGAGGAATAAATTAAGTATAGATTAGATGTGAATTCCAATATGTGTGCTATAATATGGTAATTGATTTTCTGATTGTTTAACAAGTGTAGCAATCTTGCCTCTTATTTTTATGTCAGTGTTTGTACAGACATAGTTGATGAAAATACTTAATATTACTGTTGACACTGAAACAAACTGAAATGTAAGCTCTGACCTGTGATGTTTGAACAACTTTGCTCAAAATGATCATGGCAATTCTAGTAGTCTTTGCATTTCTTTAATCTTTCCATTGAACTTCTTGTACCTATCCCTTTTTACTTGCTTCCATGCTAAGGATCCAGATCAGCTAATCCTGCAGGCGGTAAGGTTCCTCTTCACCTACAAGAGTAAATTAACCTGTTGTCAAATGAATGCTTCCATTTGTCATTGTAATCAGGTCATGTTAACATGGGCAGTATTTCTTTGCAAAAATGTTGAATTTTATTTTTTCCTGTAAACCACTTAATTTCTTAAAACAATTGTACCTCTGGTTCCTTTCTCATGAGATTTGGGACCATCAGTACTTTCCTGTTGACATTTTGAATATATGCAGTGGCTGGTTAAGCATAGAAGGCATTAAACTCAGAAATTGAACATTTATTATGAATTCTTGGTAATTTTATCTTCAATAAGCTTATTGTACACATAAATTGAATCATTGTCCTGACCACAGTGATTCTACAGATATTTCAACCTTTTAGTTATAAAAGTTATCGGTACAATGCAGTGTTTTACAGGTTTCGCAGTAACAAACCGTGGATAACATGCAAGTTTTACTAGTTTAATTTTTTTTTAACGTTCAAAGTTCTAGAACAGTTTCATTTATTATAAAGTAATGAATTCTTTGATTTTTAGCAGCTATTAATTTTGACTCCAATAATTTCCTCCAACCTCCCTCAGTGCTGTGACTTAATTTTCCCATTGTAGCTGTTTTATTTTAACTAGCTTTTTATTGCTTATTCTCGCAGCTGGAAGCAGATCCAGTTCACCTGGCAAACTCCTCAGTGGCACGTACTCCGGCATGAGCAGTGGACCGCAGAGAGTTTCTGTAGTACCTCAAGCATCCGAGAAACGCAGCAAAATCCCCCGCAGTCAGGGGTGCAGTAGGGAAGCCAGCCCCAACAGATTGGGGTTAGGTAAGGCTTAGTTATCCAGACCACAAATCTGTTTTTCTTTAAATGTGCCTTCTAAGCTAAACCTGTTGACTAACCATGTCAGCACAGGAATAAATATGCTATGCTGTAATCACGCTTTCGCCATTCTCTTTCTCTTTCTCTTTCCCCCCCCCCCTTGGTGAAGGCATTGCAGACAGGGGGGTGTAGTTACAGCATGACAATTTTACATAGGCAGCTTCCATTTTAAATGCTGATATAGGGGAATTTATAGTGGAAATATAAAAATAACGTATGACTTTAAAATGGGGACTGAATTACATCTGTGCACCCTGGTCCAATTATTCTCCACCCTGCTTCACCTGAAGATGACACTTGACTCCTATGTGCAGCACCACAAATCAACAAGTGTGTGTGTGTAGATGCGTAAACATCGAATATGTATATGCAAATAAAATTCTGTAAAGTGGAAAAAAAAAAGCATTGATATTTATTTCTACTTTTGGCCAATGCTAACAGGGCCTCTTCTGTACAGTTGGCCTGCCATATTTGGTTCAATCCCTTTCACTACTTTTTAGTATGCGTGTACCTGTAATTGGTTGTACTTAATCTGTTCATTGTGCAACATTCTACTTTTTTTTTAAATATATCTGATAAATTCAGCGTTGCTGTAGAGGCAAATGTACCAATTGAAGCACACTTAAGTACTAACAAATGACATGGTGCTTGTCTTTGTGCTTTTTCCTTACTCTTTCCTGTGCTGGTCATGGAGTATTGCTTCCACCTGATTTAATGTCTAGATATATTGAAGCTCTGTTGAATCCAATATTTTTAGCTCATTTTGTACACCAGCTGAAATAGATGGAAAAAATGACAGAATGCCGATATCTCATTATTAAAATGTCTATAAAGTGATGTAAGATTACAGTTGGACTTTTTCTTCCTTTTTAGTAAGTTCTGTAACTGATGCTTTTTATTGTTTAACCTTCAAGTAAAACCAGTTCCTTCCCATCTTTCCTCCTCATCAATTCAAAAAAAAGTCATTATAGTAAATCTGTTGCCACTTATTCACCAATTCATTAGGCGTCAATATTGACCGATTGCCTCCATCTCAAGTATAATTAATAAATTGAGGGTTAGTTGTTCTGTAGACTGGCATTAAAGAAAGCAAGATATGAAATAGTTCTCAAAGTTCCCCAATTTACATAACCTCATATTTGATTTACACATTACTGTCTACAAGTCGATGTGCTTGGAAATGGGAAACAATTTCTAATCCTGAATTGTAACAGTAACTAAAAAAATTAAGATTTTTCAAATTCTTTGCTTAATATCTACATTTACTCTTGCTGATGGAAAGAAATGATTTTAAGGCAAAATTAAAAGGCTTGTTATAGTTAGTGCTGACTGCAAGTTTGAGGTATTTTAGTTAATTAAAAAAGGTTTCTTTTTAAACCAGTTACCCCTTTTTTTTCCCCCTTCCTGCCTAAAGAAAATGCTGAGTTTCACTGGAGAAGAGTTCCACTGGTTCTGGCAGCCCCGCCTGTACTTTGCCAAAATGGCTAACTTCATAGAAAGCCTAGACTGGTAATGTTGGGTTATTTGACTGTGGAGTATCACAGGCAACCACACACATTCATTCATGCACACTTCCCAGCAATACCTGTGGGATAGCAATTAAGAACCGGAGCCCTGGCTATTTCTTTCTTTTCTTCTCAATTCTTAGTCCATGGCTACTGAGGCTGATTGTATTGCTCAGTTGACGTCCGTTAACCCAGCAGAGCATGGGGTTCGAACCTTGGACCTCCTGGTTTGTATTTCTCAATATCTCTCGCTATGTAGAATGCTGATTAGTGGGCAAATAAGCGGACTATATCCAAATTAATACCGACAAAAGATCACTCTTGGCAGAATCATTTCATTCTGTGAAGTTTTTCAATTTCTTTTCAGAGCTGGTATGTTTAGTCATTTCTTTTGGATCTGGAATGGCCAGTGACACTTTGAATTTCTCATATTATTGGTCACTGTTTTTATTTTTTTTAAAGTCGACCTAAGGGATTTATTTACCATCCGCTGCAAACACAAACTCAGATTTTCTCTTTCTCCATTTTCCCCCTCCCGCCAAGTTCTTCAAGGCCCTCAAGCCTTGCTGCTAAGGATGCAGGTTGCCTTATTGTCAGACCACCTGCTGTTTGTTTGGTCATCCACCAGGTGGCAGAAAGCACTGAACCCAACCCCCGGATGAGACAATGCTTGATTTCCCCCTAGCCCCTGCATGAAGGCAGCTGATCTGTTTAGCGCCTCCCTGTGCTGAGCAGCCTTGTTTGGGAACTGTGTTCTGCCACTCCATGGTGCTGCTTCATTGCCATTGGTTACCTTTTAAAACTTGTCAGATTTTTGTCAAGAATTTTTGAAGTTTTATAATTTAATTGGCTTACATAATATAATGGTTTATTACCAAAAATAAGAAAACTTTGTAAATGCAGCAAATTAGTAGGAAACATGGTAGCTTCCAGGGACCTTCCAGCAAAGGGAAGGGAAAGCAATTGCATCTCCTATTAAAGTGAAGTAAAACTATCCATATTCCACCATTACGATAGCAAAATACTGCAGATGTTGGAAATCTGAAATAACAACAGAAAATGCTGGAAAAACTCAGCAGGTCAGGCAACATCCGTGGAGAGAAATTTGAGTTGACGTTTCGGGTCGAACCCTTCTTCAAAACTGGAAAGAAAAGAAATTAGATCGAAGGCAGGGCTGCGATCGGACAAAAGAAGTGAAAGAAACAAAAGAGCTAGACGAGATGGTAACAGGCTGAGATTAGGTGTAAAGTGTACTGGCAGGGCAAGAGATAGCTGCCAGGTGGGAGAGAGCGCCTTGTGTTTCTCTCTCCCACCTGGCAGCTATCTCTTGCCCTGCCAGTACACTTTACACCTAATCTCAGCCTATTACCATCTCGTCTAGCTCTTTTGTTGCTTTCACTTTTGTCCGATCGCAGCCCTGCCTTCAATCTAATTTCTTTTCTTTCCAGTTTTGAAGAAGGGTTCGACCCGAAACGTCAACTCCAATTTCTCTCCACGGACGTTGCCTGACCTGCTGAGTTTTTCCAGCATTTTCTGTTGTTATTTCATATTCCACCATTGTTTTCTTCAAAACTGATCCTTTATACTGTTTAAATATGTGGTTGCCCAGCGCTAACTATTACTGTCTTGTTTGTATTTAAAAACATTAGATGTTGAACATTAACGGTACTAATATTGTGGAATCTTTCACTTAAAATATTGCTGTAATGAACTTCACCAAATGTTTACCGCTCTTCCCAACTCATGCTAGCGCGGAGCAGCCGTATCCCTCGACCAAGCATGAGTCAGGGATGCAGCCGCGATACGAGCCGTGAGAGCAGTCGAGATACAAGCCCCGTTCGGGGCTTCGCAACACTTGGTGAGTACCTACAGGCATAAGAGCCATTATGGCTAGCCTTGTCTTGCCCTTTGACCTATTAAGGTTAGTGCCAAGAGGCAATGGCCTTTGCTCTTTTTATTTGGGGGCTTTCTATTGTTTTCTTTTAGTTCTGCCCCTTTTCCCTGTCCTCTTGCATGCTGCTCCCTCTGCTGGTCAGCAAACCCTAGTAGTAGCATTGCTTCTGTACAGTATACCATCACAATTGGAGTTTATTGCTGCATAGCTGAGTGAATATTTTCTGCTATTTTTCCACACATCAGACCCCAATAATTCATTTTAAAGATAATTATTACAGTTCATGCACTACAGAGTTATAATAATGCCTAGAAATGGAACTACCTCTTATATGAAAGTGAGCTTATGATTGCATAATTCTTCAGCTATGTTTTATATCCAAAGAATAACAAGATCACATATTACCTGTTGCAATGGAATTATAATTTTCTGGTCTTCCACTAATCAAATTAAACTTTAATGCTAGAAATCATTGGATAAATCATATAGTGTAACATATTGGAAAGGGTAGAAATTACCCTTTTTTGTCCAATCCAGTCCAAGGCAATTTAAATCTTCAGAATGGAAAATGACTGTGTAATTCCATTTTACTGACCATGTTCTGCTTGGGAAGTCCAAAATTTAATACAGACCTCACTGGCACTGTAATAAGGCAGTGGTTGAGAGTGGAATGTAGCCATTTTAGCTTGCGTTAATAATGGTATCAAAATGTTGGAAGCATACAAGGGATGAAATATGTTAGTTAATGTCATCCTTGCCTACCTTACAGTTCATGGCAGGCGAAGCAACATTTGACATTTCCTTATATTGGTGTTTCTCATGGGTTTGTGCACTTTCTAATTATTTTTGGGGGATGGGGTAATTGTATATCTTTTATCTGATGTACTGTTAAACCTGGTGTATCCAAATATATTGGGAATGTCCAATTTTGTTCTGAATTGGAAATTACAGGATTAAGTGAAGAAGCAAAGTAAAACACTGTTTTTCATCATTTAGTGCTCCTGTAACTTCCGAACACAAGACAACAGGACTGATATTTACAATTTTATACCTCCTAGTTTGTGTAAAATGCTGGTGAGTGGAGGATATAGTGTTTCCAGGTACAGTAGCCAGCTAGTGTTACATTCATCAGTGCACATTCTGCTCTCTAAACATTGGGAACTCTAAATTTTAAACAGGAAAGCTAATTTGAAGAAAAAATGGGAGTTGCGCTTATTCAGTGAATTTTTTAAAAATTTGTTCCTGGGATGTGGGCATTTATTGCCCATCCCTAATTATGGTGTTGAACTAGCTAGGGGAGAGGCCGAAAGAGATCTTGGAGTGATGGTAGACTGAGCACTCATCGTGTTTTGGTCAGCCTACACTTCATGCTCGTCGCTGAGGCACAAGGGAAATGTCCCAAGTCCTGGAGGTCGTGCAGAGTAGTGCCATGATGCTGATCTAGTGTCAACAGACTGAGTTGTGGGAAAAGACTAGAAAAGTTCAGATTCTTCAGCCTTGAAAGGTGGTGAATGAGAGACGAACCATACAAAGGTATATAAATCAGAACAGAAAAATTAAATCCAGAGTCCTGTATTAAATTAAATCATGACTCCTGGTTTAACATAATGCTATGGGCATAGGTATAAACTAGTTTTTTTAAAAAACACATGGATATTAAGTAATAAAAGGCAAGTTGAGGAACAATGTCAATAAGCACTTATTCATGCAGAATATGATTAATGATCTTCTGGATGGGGTAATGGAAGCAAAAACTATCATTTGATGGGTATTTAGCTGCTTTGATGGAGAGGCTGTAGGTTTCTGTGACAGAATGAGCGAGATAGAAAAAAAAAACTTGCGTTTATATATTGCCTTGCATTGTGATTGAAGTCATCCTAAAGCATTTCACATCCCAAAAATATTTCTGAAGTGCATTAACTGTTATGTAGGTGGATGGACCAAACAGCCTCCCTCATTTGTACTTACTTTTTATTGATTTATATAAAGATATTTCTAAAAATCAGGCTGGTGGAAGCAACAGTTCTAAATATCTTAAGCCTGGTTAGTGGAGGTGCATTGTTAAATGTAACATCACATTGATATATTTGCATTTCTACATGTTTGCTCACTGGTACAGTAAACAAACCTAGGAGGTACATATTGTAAATACCGGTTCTGTTTTTTTAGATTAGAAACTGCTGCACTACTGGACAATTTGACAAATTTGTTATTTATAAAATCCCGCAAGTAAAATAGTTTTTTTTTAAGGATTATGAACTCCCAACATCTTGCCATCTGAAAAGACTGTAGCACAACAAACAGTGGGGATTTGATGTTTGGTATTTGGTTTATAGATCTGGATTTGTTTAATCAAGTACATTTATAATGGTAATTAGTACTTAGGACATTGTTCAAATCTACACACATTGGGGTTAATGAGTTTATGATGAGCCAGGTTTGACCAATCTGTAAATATATTTTCCAAAGACATCAGTCATAATCTTTTGAAATGTATTGTATATGCATTCTGTTAGTTGTGCTGGTTCATGTAAACTTGTCAGATACTTAGCTGTAAGCAACAAGAACATAACACCATAAGCCACATTTTTAGGAGAGATTTTGATGCAAAAGTCAACAGTTTTATCAGAACTCTTTTTTTAAATGTTGCAGGACAAAACATTTAAACATGCACTTAGCCTTGGGGTTTTTATTATAACAATGCAGCTTATGGGGTGATATAATGAAGTGTTTAAAATTATGAAGGGCAGGGACAGAGTAGGTAAAAGCAGACGGTTTCCAGGAGTTAAAGGGCCAAGAATTTAGCAGCCATACATGCAAGATTAAATGTAAGAGATTTAAAACGGAGGGCAAGAGAAACTTCCGTAGAGTTGTGAATTCACTTCCTGGGTTAGTGGTTGCAGCAGGAGTTATGTCAACATTAGAGATTATATTGGTTAGGTGGATGAAGGAAAAGGGGTTGAAGGGATACAGGAACAGAGTGAGTAAATGTGATTAGAACTATTTAGGCACGTGGAAGGTAGACGCCAACGTGAACTGGTTGGGCCAAGTGGCCTGTTTCTGTGTTGTAACTTCTATCTATGTATATGTATTAAATTGAATGCAAAAATGCAGAATGCAAAACAATGAATCTGACCCTGATACTTTGTCTTATTGCAAATGTGAAATTGATTGACATTTACGTATTTGAGCCTAGCGGTTATGGTACTGGACTAGCAACCCAGAAGTTGAAATATCACCATGACAGGTTGTGAAATTAAATTCAATAAAAATCTAGTAATTTGTGGACTAGCACCAAAAAAATACTATGAAAGCTTCCAGGTTGTAATGATAACCCAATTGGTTCAGTTATGCCCTTCAGGGAAGGGAGTCGGCCACCTCTACCTCGTCTGGCCGACATGTAATTCCAGTCCCACATAAGGCGGTTGATTTTTACTGCCCTCTGAATTAGCCAAGCAAACAGCCCAGTTGTAAACAATCACTGTCTCAGATGAGTTAAGCAGCAGTCTAACATAGTTATACTCACAGCCACCTCATTGGGAGGAGAAGGCGGCTCCTAGAGCATTCTCATCCTCCATCCATGGTGGAGCCCAACTTGTGAGTGGAGGAGATGGGGCTGAAGTATGTGCACGTGTCTTCAGCCAAAAGTGCCAAGTAGATGATTGTATTTGGCTTCCTCCCGAGACTCACTCCCATCAAATAGATACCAGTGTCCAGCCAGTTCTGTTCACTCCACGTGACATTAAGAAGTGGCTGGGTGCACTGAACACAGAAAAGTTTATGGACTCCGACAACATTCTGGCAGTATTGCTGAAGACCTGTGCACCAGAGCTAGCCAAGATGTTCTAATACAGCTATGACACTTGATATTTACTCGACAACGTGGAAGATTTCCCAGGCATGTCCTATCCAACGAAAGCAGGACAAATCTAACCTTTCAATTACTGCTCTATCAGCCTTTTTTTTGTCTCTTAACTCTCCTGTGAAGCGCCTTGGGACGTTTCACTACATTAAAGGCACTATATAAATACACGTTGTTGTTGCTGCTGCTCCAATCATCAGTGAAGTTCTGGAAAGAATAGTGCCATAAAGCAATGTCTGCTCAATGAAATAAGGGGGGGGGGACGGGTCCCGGTGGAGAGAAATCTAGAATGTTAGAGTAAAGACAAGGAAGCAGTGCAGGAAAGTGATTGGGGTAAGGATAACCCGATTGTGTCAGGAAGGGACAGAGCGTACAAACAAAGGAATGCACTAACAAATAGGGTCCGGGTAAGAGAAACTGGTGGTAAGACAAATAGAGTCATAGTACCAAAAAATGTGAAGATGTCTAAAAATGTTAAAAAGACCAATCTAAAGGCACCGTATCTGAATGCAAGAAGCATTCGTAATACGGTAGACGAATTAACAGCGCAAATAGATGTAAACGGATTCGATATAATTACGATTACGGAGACATGGCTGCAGGGTGACCAGGGCTGGGAGCTGAATATCCAAGGGTATTCGATATTTAGGAAGGACAAGAAAAAAGGTGGGGTGGCCTTGTTAGTAAAGGATGAAATCAGAGCAATAGTGAGAGAATATTGGCTCAGAAAATCAAGATGTAGAATCAGTCGGGGTGTAGCTAAGAAGTACCATGGGGCCGAAAACATTGGTGGGAGTTGTCTATAGGCCTCCAAACAGTAGTGGTAATGTAGGGGATGGCATCAAACAGGAAATTAGAGATGCATGTAACAAGGGTACTACAGTAATCATGGGTGACTTTAATCTACATATAGACTGGCCAAACCAAATTAGCAATAATATTGTGGAAGATGAATTCCTGGAGTGTGTATGAGATTTTTTTTAGACCAGTACGTTGAAGAGCCAACTAGGGAACAGGCTATCCTAGATTGGGTATTGTGCAATGAGAAGGAGTTAATTAATAATCTTGTGTGGGGTCCTTTAGGGAAGAGTGACAATAAAATGATAGAATTCTTCATTAAAATGGAAAGTGAAGTAGTCCAACCTGAAACTAGGGTCTTCAATCTAAACAAAGGAAACTACGAAGGTATGAGGAGTGAGTTGGCTATGATAGATTGGGGAGCTTCATTAAAAGGCACGATGGTGGATAGGCAATGGCTAACATTTAAGGAACGAATGCATGAATTGCAACAGTTATACGTTCCTTTCTGGCGCACAAATACAAAAGGAAAAGTGGCCCAACCATGGCTAACAAAAGAAATTAAGGCTAGTATTAGATCCAAAGAGGAGGCATATAAAGTTGCCAGAAAAAGTGACAAGCCTGAGGATTGGGAGCAGTTTCGAGTTCAGCAAAAAAAGACCAAGAGATTGATTAAGAGGGGAAAAATAGAGTACAAGAGTAAACTTGCAAGGAACATAAAAGCCGGTTGTAAAAGCTTCTACACGTATGTAAAAAGGAAAAGATTAGTGAAGACAAATGTAGATCCCTTACAGTCAGAAACGGGAGAATTTATAATGGGGAACAAGGAAATGGCAGAGCAATTAAACAAATACTTTGGTTCTGTCTTTATGGAAGAGGACACAAATAACTTCCCAGAAATGCTAGGGAACCAAGGGTTGAGTGAGAAGGAGGAATTAAAGGAAATTAGTATTAGTAAAAAAAATAGTGCTGGAGAAATTAATGGGACTGAAAGCTGATAAATCACGAGTACCTGATAATCTGCATCCCAGAGTACTAAAAGAGGTAGCCATGGAAATAGTGGATGCATTGGTTGTCATCTTCCAAAATTCTATAGATTATGGAACAGTTCCTGCAGATTGGAGGGTGACAAATGTAACCCCACTATTTAAAAAAGGAGGGAGAGAGAAAACAGGGAACTACAGACCGGTTAGCCTAACCTCTGTAGTAGGGTCTATTCGAAAGGATGTGATAACAGGACACAGGATTAGACAAAGTCAACGTGGATTTATGAAAGGGAAATCCTGTTTAACAAACCTACTGGAGTTCTTTGAGGATGTAACTGGTAGAATAGATAAGGGAGAACCAGTGGATGTGGTGTATTTGGATTTTCAGAAGGCCTTTGATAAAGTCCCACATAAGAGGTTAGTGTGCAAAATTAAAGCACATGGGATTGGGGGTAATATACTGGCATGGATTGAAAATTGGTTAACAGACAGGAAACAGAGAGTAGGAATAAATGGGTCTTTTTCGGGGTGGCAGGCGGTGACTGGTGGGGTCAGGGATCAGTGCTTGGGCCCCAGCTATTCACTATATATCAATGACTTGGATGAGGGAACCAAATGTAATATTTCCAAGTTTGCTGATGACTTGAAACTAGGTGGGGTTGTGAAGAGGATGCAAAGAGGCTTCAAGACGATTTAGACAAGTTGAGTGAGTGGGCAAATACATGGCAGATGCAGTATAACGTGGATAAATGTGAAGTTATCCACTTCGGTAGGAAAAACAGAAAGGTAGAGTTATTACTTAAATGGTGATAGATTGGGAAATGTTGATGTACAAAGGGACCTGGGTGTCCTTGTACACCAGTCACTGAAAGCAAACATGCAGGTGCAGCAAGCAGTTAGGAAGGCAAATGGTATGTTGGCTTTCATTGCAAGAGGATTTGAGTACAGGAGCAAGGATGTCTTACTACAATTGTATAGGGCCTTGGTGAGACCACACCTAGAGTACTGTGGGCAGTTTTGGTCTCCTTACCTAAGAGAGGATATACTTGCCATAGAGGGAGTGCAGTGAAGGTTCACCAGACTGATTCCTGGGATGGCAGGACTCTCGTATGAGGAGAGATTGGGTCGACTAGGCCTGTATTCACTAGCGTTTAGAAGAATGAGAGGGGATCTCATTGAAACATATAAAATTCTGACAGGACTAGACAGACTGGATGCAGGGAGGATGTTTCCCCTGGCTGGGGGGTCTAGAACGAGGGGTAGGACATTTAGGACTGAGATGAGGAGAAATTTCTTCACTCAGGCTGGTGAACCTGTGGAATTCTCTACCACAGAAGGCTGTGGAGGTCAAGTCACTGAATATATTTAAGAAGGAGATAGATAGATTCCTAGACACAAAAGACATCAAGGGGTATGGGGAAAGAGCGGGAATATGGTATTGAGATGGAGGATCAGCCATGATAATATTGAATGGCGGAGCAGGCTCGAAGGGTCAAATGGCCTATTGCTGCTCCTATTTTTCTGTGGTAACCTGGTTATTGATCGAAACAATGTGCAGTTCAGGTTCCACCAGAGCTACGTGGATTCAGACCTCATCACCGCTTTGATCTAGACATGGATGCAAGAGCTGTACGCCAGACAAAATGCGAGCGTAGCTGCCATTGACATCGACGCAGCAATGGACCAAGTATGACACCAAGCAGGCCTAACAGAACTTAAGTCAATGGGGTCAAAGAGGATCATACCTAACACAAAGGAAGAGGGTTGTGATTGTTGCCAGCTATCGCTGCCCCAGGATATCACTGCAGGAGTTCCTCAGGGTGGCGTCCTTGGCCCAACCATCTTCCTCCCCTCCGACCTCTACCACCAAGAGGAACAAGAACAGCAATGTTGTGGGGATGCCACAATCTCCCAAGTTTCTCTCCAAGTTGCAAACCATTGTGACTTGGCCATATAATCATCGTTCCTTCAACATTGCTGGGTGGAAACCCTGGAATTTCCTACCAAACAACCATTGTGGGAGCGTCACCACCACAAGGACTGCAGCAGTTTAATGAGTAGGCCCACCATCGCCACCTAGGGGTGGGCAATAAATGTGGCCTTGCCTGCAATGACCATGTCCTGAGAACAATTTTTCTTTAAAGTGTGCTCACAGTTAAGTAATTGCAGACAAGAGCTAAGAATTAATTAGAGACTAGGGGGTCGATTTTGTCGAACCTGTTGGGGAAGAAGGCGGGACTTCCCCTTTCGGGTTTCTGACTCGCCTGCATCGACGTCCGGCCAATCCGCGCGATTTTCCCTTGATTGACCTTGTTGAGCCCGCCCAGCGGGCTCAGCAGGCCAATTAAGGGCCACCCGACAACAGGTGACGTCACAGACTGAAATTTCATCTGTCAAGATTTCTGACATGAAATATCAGTGTTTTACAGCTGTTTGAAGCTGTCAAACACTGACAGTCTGATTTCTAAGATGAGTCCTCCTGCGCAGACTCATTTAGAAATCTCAGCAGCACTAAAAGCTGAAAGCTGTCACTTTTGACATCGCAGCCGTTCAGCTTTCAGTTCTGGCTGAGTGCTGCGCTCCCGACAGCTACAGGAAGAAAGGCTGTTAAGTAAAGGTAAGTAAAAGTTCTTTACACACTTTAGACACACCAAACACACTTACCTTTACACTCATGCACCCATCACTCACCTGAGCGCCGACATCGCGACCCAACTCCTTCAACCCGACGGCCCGCTGCTCTAACTTGGCGAGGTTTGGAGCCGTCGGGAAACCCACTCGACACCCCTCAAAATAGGGATTAGGCTAAAGACTGCCTGTTAACTACCTGTTAACAGGCAGTTAATTGGCACTAATCCCTTCCCGCCTGGTTTCGGCGGCCGCCGCCCCTGAAACTTACGCGGGGCGGGGTTTTGGGCGGGATGGTGTCGGAACCCCCAAAGTCGGGATATTCCCCCCCCCCCTGCCCCCCCACACCTGAAACCCCACCTGACGGCTCCCCGAAAATCTAGCCCTAGATCTTTTCATTTCTGTTTCCCCTCCTATCTAGCTCTATCTTAATTTATAAGCCAGCTAACTATTTGTGCTGTTACTGATAAATTTGAAAAAGACTTGTAGCCTAGCTAAGTCTTGTATTTGGTAATAAGGCCAATACCAAAGAAACAAGCCTTTTCAATACAGTAGCATGGAGAAACACACAACATTCTCCTCGGCAGCAGTATGCTCCAAATTTCCAAGTAGCTTTGAATAGCTTCAGTTTTAGCTGCTTTTATACTTGGGGTGGGAGGGCGGGAGTGATTATGGCACTGGCTCCCAACACGAAGGTCTAATGCTAGCAGTTAAACCTTGGAATCGATTTGCTGGATTGGTTAAAGCCAACCCCAGGTAAGTGCCGGGGCTTTTTTGTTTTGCCAAGTCTTTCAGACGACCGGTCTTGGTGAATCCAGGGTTGCTGCCGGCTGCACGAGACTCATGCATGACATGAACATTCCATTAAAACCCAATGTAAAAGTAACTAAAAAGATTTTAGGTGCTTTTGCATCGAGTTAAGTGGGAAATCTAGAAAAATACTGCTTTCGATTACTATGAAGTACTGTCTGTATGCAAACTTAACAATTCTGAAAGAAAATGAGAACGAAAAGCAGTTTTATCCGGCACATTGCATTTAAATGTTTTTTTTTTAAAGTCGCGTGGCTGTATATTTTTATTTTCTGGTGCTGTTTGGTGAGACACAAGTAGACCTGGTTACCAGTTCTGTTTTGGCACCATGGATTTAATTCATGCACGTAAATGTAATGCTGTTTCCTTTTTGAAGGTTCAGGAATTTTAGTCCTCCAGAATTTTGTTGTCTTATTAAAGAAAAGATTTTTATCTCAACAATTTATTCCAAGTATACATTCTTTTACAAGTAGGAAAAATCCCTGGCTATAAATGGGTTAAAGCCCTTGTGACATGTACGTACTTCAATTCTTACTTGAGTTCTTCAACTGTACGTGGCATTGAATTTGTTTAAAAAAACAAATAAAACTTAAGTTTGAACTGTGTGTATTAATGAACTAATGACACTCCACTTGGAACGTATATATGGCCTTTGGTGAAGTACGAGCATTGTCCGCACGCAGCATTGTTCTACTTCATTTGCTGAATGTGCTGTGTTTCCCACCTGAATGTGTTTGGTATTCAGCTTCGTAATGCACCTTGAGCTAAATTTGCACAGAACTTTTTAACTTAATTCCATTGAAGAGTATGTTGCTTTTGGCGAAGCGAAAGCATGTGAGACATTTAATACTTCTGAAGATGCCGCCTTAATTGAAAACAATTTTATTTCCCCGAGGGCATGGTTTACCTTGCATATCTGTTAAGTATAGTTGGCCTAAAAGAAAGTTGCAAATTTATTTAAACTCCATGAACATTTTTCTCTATTGAAAGCAACAATATGAGCAGCAGGCGTGTCTGTAGCACCTTGGTTGGATTTGTATTTATTTTTTAAAAAGAGGCCAGAACTATTTATTGCCAGTAACCTTGTCACCTGTGTAGCCGAAAGTGATGTGGAAACTTGCTAACCCCAGGGTATTGCCCTTCATTTGCTTCCAGCCTCTCGTCGACACTCGAGGTCCACCAGCGCACTCTCCACTGCTGATTCTATTGGGCAGCCAGGTGAACAAGTGCTGTTTGCATGCTTGTTCTAATTTCCCCAATTTTTTTCCCCATTGGTCATTGGGGTTTTCTAACTGCAGCCAGTTTTTTTTTTTCAAATGGTCATTTTAAGTTGCATACATACAAGGAGCAATCATAATTGTCATTTTTACAAGAGTATAAAGAAAACTCTTGGAGCGAGGGTGCCATGATCCATCGTCAGGAACGGGTATATCTAAAAATAAATGTATGGCCATCTGGTACTGTATTGGGTGGAGCGTAAACAGAGAAGTGCTTGTACGCTATGGGAAAAGATGACAATTATGATTGCCCAATAGTGCACTTCATTTGAGCTTTTTCGTCATAGTCTGTACAGTCGTCATTATTTCAGTTGCATCATTAATATTTTCTGGTGAAATGTGATGTTGCAAATTGTACTGTGTAGTGGTAGTCATTACTAATTTATGTTTTCATTTTGTACCACTACTGACTTTTTTTAATTTTTGCCCTTAAAAGGATTGATTGTTTAATTTCCAGACAGATCGGTTGTTGAAATCTAATCCTGTCAGTCAGGCCACTGGATTATAAACGGGTTTAATAAAGTTAGAGTGACAAGAAGCAGCTGTTGTTGAAAAGTCCACTTTGTCATAATTGCCAGAGACAAAATTATAACAGGATACTGAGAGTGCATGGGTGAACATGGAATTAAAATTTATTCATCAACCTGGAAGAGTCGAATGGAAGTATGGCTTACTTTGGTGTTTGTGTGAAATTAGTTTGTTTATGAAGATTAATCAAATTGGGAAAAAGGATTATTCTAATTAATTTGCTTTTAGTCAAGTTAATGTCTTAAAGACTTGCCGACATCAGGTTTTCTACCTTTGTGCACACTGATACCAATCATATTACTGCCGTCAACACATTTTTGATTAATTTAGCAACTAGTTTCTGGGCTTATCTGGTCAACACATGTTTAATATCTAACTTATTGCTATTATTGCCTTTGTACACCTAGCCATAAAACAGCAAAATTAGTGATCAAATTGAGCAAATTTGTCACTGCACGACTAAACGGGGTAGATTTTCGACTTGCCACTGGGTGTAAAACTGGAATTGAGAATTGGGCAAGTTCTATAATGGGCGGCCAATCCACAATGGCAATTTTACACCTGGACGGCAAGTTGAAAATCTAACCTAACATATATATAGTTTCACTGAAATAGTTAGAGACTGAATGCCCATTAATCCAGTTAACCATTTAATTGGTACATTTTAAAAACACAGTACATCTGACGTGAGAACATTATTTGGCCCATCAAACCTGCACTGTCCAGAGTCCCGTGTATAATTATTCTATTATGTACTTCTGTAACCTCCATTTCTTCCCCCTCATTCATCTTTATACTAATTCCTCTTTTGTCTCGCTCCCGGACTTTTATTATATTGAACCAATGTATTATAAACTTGAGATTATGAAGTTCAACTACAATGAAAACATTAATTTTTGCAGGGCTTTAATTGGTTTTCCTTTTAAAGTAATAAAACACATCTGCCTAATTCTGTGAACCTATCCAGTTTTTAATAATACTCTAGAATCCTCTCTCTATCCACAGTAAAATTAGCCAAAATAATATTAAATGGAAAGTCCACTCTGTTTCATAAAAAAAATGGAAAAATACACTCCCTTGCTATAATGCTACTAATTCGAACAAGGTTGCAGTTCTAACACTGGTAATGTATAACTTCCGTTAGTGACTGCAACTTTTATAACATACTCTCCAATGTAACCTGATTTTTGTTAACATCCTGAGGGTTGTGGCCCTGAATTTGCACAGATCCAGCGACGCACACACCCCTAATTGGCCAACAGGTGCGGCTTTTTCCACCCTCTTTTTCTTCCCCCCCAGCCCCCACCTTGAGTGCCCAAAGTTTGCCCATGGTGGTGCAGTTTCCCACCCCTGCCATGCATGTGAGATGACTTGACCCCGGATATTCCAGCGGAGTCATAAGCAGCGGTCACTCCCTCCTGCTCCGAGGGTTTGCGTATTTGAGTGGCTTCCAACACCAATATGTTTGTTCAGCAGTATCACTATTGGAATCCACTCCACTTTTATTTTCATGTATTACATTAAATGTATAGACTGGGAACTGCAGAAGGGTATGCGTGCAGATAATCAAATAATGTAGTGTTCGTGTTGCTACTAGTGATAATCGCATAGTCGCTACTAGACTTAACCCCTGCACTCCACTCCTCGAGCTTTCCTGCCCACCTCTCTGCATGGAAGGAGGGGCTCCCTGTAACAAAAGGTCTGCCAGCAAGACTTGGAGGTATCAATTGAGCACATATTAGTTACAGCTCAAATTCATTGTTTAATAATTCACTATCGGCCCACATTCCCTGAAGCTGAAGCAGTCTTATTAACTTGTAAACATGTATTTGAGTGTTTTAGCTTCTTTAAGCAATAACATTGAAATTGTTGATGAGAAAAATCCAACCATCCCGAGTGGTGTTGCACAGGTGCGTGCTATAGATATGACAACTTAATTTCTGCTGCACTTTCAATTTATTGTAGATATTTATATAAAATTGAAAGTTGTTGCTCACTTCCAAATCATTTGAAACATTAATGGTTCAGTATGGGGGGGTGGAAAAAGGCATACATTCACTTAAAGGGATAACTTCATATAAACAGGAGTGTTGAGTCACACACTGAGTTTCAGTATTAAACAAACCCATGTTTATGTGGATGTAGTTGAATGTGCAGTTAGGAACAATTGAAACACAATTTAGTTTATACTATTGCTATTACTATTTTCTGACTCGCCACAGAACACACTGACCTACAGCCAACCCTTTGTGCTAAATTCATTTGTAACCAGTCCACCCACCCACACAGACCTTGGTGAGCCCAGCAATCGATTCTTCTTGTGCATACGCAGATTGAACATTTTTTTTTAAATTCAAAATTATGGTACATTACCAAAGTGGAAACATTTTTTGCACCAAATGGATTCAAACCAAAAATTTACATCCTCCTCTTTCAAAACTCTTTCAATGGGAAGGGATAATAATCTTAACATTCTGTCGGATTGTTGGCCAAACTTTCATTACTCTTTTAGTTGCATCGTTACTGAGGTTTGTTTTGCTGGGAGTGGGGTGAGAAGTAATTTCTGATTTAAGGTTGCATTTGTTGCGTTGCAACTTTAAATAGTGGTCAAAACTACTTGTCACAATAACTGCTCTTGCTGGCCTCGGTTAAAGTGTAATTTGAGAAACATAACTTCCTTTTAATAACTCTGTTCGTTTAACTTCATATTTTCATTTTAATTAGATCGTTATGGGCTTGGACAAGCTGGTCGGTTGCCTGCCGCAGTAAATGCCATGAGGGTTCTCAACACAAGCACGGAGGTGGAGGCTGCAGTTGCAGATGCCTTGGTAATAAATCTTTAAATAGTGAACTGCAAGACTGAAATGGAAGTCCAGTCTAAAAATGTACCTTTTTTGAAGTGCAATTATGGTTTACATTTTTTTTGAAAAGCCCTACCTTCGCTGTCTAGCATTATTTTTACATCAGATTATCATTACATGCTGTTGTGGTTCTTGACAATTGTATATGGCCGAGTGGTGGAACTTGAGACTCTATTGTTTTTTGGACGGTTATGAATTTGGGACAGTATTGAGGTCCCCCCCCCCCCCCAACCCATCTGTCCTAAAATTGTTAACTCCTTTGCGGGGGTACAAGTCCATGAATAATGGCCACTGTCCAGTAGCGTGCTCAAGTTTGCCCTCATTTATTTGAGTCTTATTAACACTGGCTGACTGTTCAACTGTGGAGCACATCATCAAGCAAGTATGTCTAATTTACTTTTCCTTGCTTTTTTCTAAAAATTGCATTTCTGTAAGTTGCATGTTCTTGTTAAAAAAAAAACACATGTTAGCACCTCCGATGTTGGATGTTGTCCTTCAAACTGTTGTCAGTGATACCGCATTCCTATTCTTGAAGCTGCAATTGCTTTTTCTGTGGAATCGCCTTTGAGATGATATGCTGTGGTGGGGGGAGACTCTTGTTTTCTTTGATCTTTTTTCTCTCTCACTCCCATTCTCTCCTTGTGCTTTCTCTCCTACTCTCTTCACTCTCGCTCTCTTGTGTCTCTCCTGCCCTCTTCTCTTGTGTCTCTCCTGCCCTCTTCTCTTGTGTCTCTCCTGCCCTCTTCTATCTGTCTTTCACTCTTTCATTCTGTCCCCTTTTTCATTCACTTACTCACTCCCTTGCTCTTGCCTTCTCTTCCTTCCCCTGTGTAATAGGGTCTCTCCACATCCCAGAAGTTGGGACAATGAGGGGGAGTCCGGGGACATAAAGTGCTGCGAAGTCCCCCTATTTAAATAAAATAAAACAAAAGCTTTTTATCTGATGGCATTAACTTCTGATGTTAAATGGTACCAGATACAGCTACAGTTAGACTATTGCTATGGAATGAATTCTAATGCTTATCTGTAACTCCAGGTCCCATAATTTGTACACTTTCTTGGAGTATGATTACTTTTTCAGATGAGACTAAAACAATTATTCTCCCATTGACCTGTACAAAGGCACGATGAGCATTGACCACCCCATACCTTATTCATGTCATATGTTGGTATGGTAGCAGGATTTTGGTATTACCCCTCTCCCATTTGTTGAACCGATGTAATGTAGAAATTGATTAAGTATTTCTGAAAGTAAGCATCTCTTTCAAATGTCTTTTTTTGTGTTTAATTTGCTTAATTAATTTATTCTTCTACTGTGAAAATATTCAATTATTCTCCTTTTGACATGATTCTTTGTACTTTCTCCCCTGAAAATTGTTTTGCTGCAATCAGCTATTAGGAGACTCCAGGACTAAGGTAGTAGTGCTTTTTGATCCTGTTTTCTTCACCAATCATTCTACTGTTTCTTTGCTGTTTTTATTATTCTTCCAGACTGTTAGAATACATACAGTACCAGATCAGAGGTGCACTGTATATGGAATTGTGGATGTCTGGGACTGCATTACAAAGTTGCTTGCTGTCACATAAGAGAACTTACAAGCCTCAAAACTACTGGGGTATTAAGGAATCGTATGTAGCTACGTAGTAACAATTGGTGCAGTCCTGAGCTGATTAGATGGTTATAACTGTCGGGCACAAACAAGCTGAAAATGAGTGGTTACAAAGGGATTGGATGGTCCAGTGGGTTAATACACTGTTCACCTCTGGGGTCTGTGTTTAAATTCAGCCCAGACTGGTGGGATGAAAGTCTCTTCTGCTGGTTGCATGGGTCCAATTGGAAATTGGGTTGGTTAGTCTAAACCCAGTCCATGGTGAAACAAAAACAGAAAATACTGGAAACACACAGCCGGTCAGTCAGAACGGATAAGTGAACGTTTTGGGTGTGGACTCATGTTTCAAAGCTGAGTTCACATCTGAATCATTACCTTGCCTGTTCTCCCCACAGATGCTGACCTACCTGTTGTGTATTTCCAGCATTTTGGTTTTTTTTTGTTTCAGATATCCAGCATCTGCACTGTTGCTTTTTGTTAGTCCTCAGTGGATCTGGACCCACAGCAGAAAACTGTCCACTGATTGGTGACCTCCTGTTCATTCCCCAGAACAAACATTCATGGAGCTTAATGAGAACCAAAGAAATATTGATACAAGAAAAGATTTTCCACACTTCTTTATTTTTCATCTCTAAAGATCTTTTTTTATGCATGCTTTTGATGTTTGGTTTTTATAAGGTGTGGTATTAACGCGCAGTGGTTGAATTCATTTTGTAGACAAAAAGAATGGGGATAATTTTAACCTAACTGAACCTGCCTGGTGGGAAACTGACGGGATCGAGTTGATGTCTGTTTTACTCCTTGCCTGATTTTGATGTCAATGGGCAGTAAAATCGGGCAGGGTGTAAAACGGTCAGCCAATCCGATCCAGTCAGTTTTCCAACGAATGGGTTAGTTTAAAATTAACCCCCAATGGGTTCTGGCAGGAGAACCTTTATTTTTTTGAACTCTGTTCCCAAAACAAGTACAAAAATTTAAAGCCGTGCATTCATACAGGTCAATTTAAGATCCGCTATATAATGTATGCAGTACAAAGAATGCCAGAAGCGATGATATGGCTGTAATCCACAAAGGATCACAACTGCAGTGATTTGGCAATTGTTATACCCCAAAAGTTTGTGTTGTAGGCAGAATATACTCCAGGCTGTTTTTGTCTTTTAAATATTCTATACCTTTTTTGGAGTTTTTCATTTATTGAGGTTTAGTTGTTAGTTTGTGTTATACAATACTATTGCTGCCACAGTTGGCTGGTGTTATGCTACTGATGTGTGTAAGCGAGAAAGAGAAACTCTGTTTTGAGGTGCTTTACAACATTGATGGAGTAAGCAGGACTTTCATGGAACCACCTGACTGGACCAAAAAAAGTGTTTCACAGTTACAAGTGTGCTCTTAGAAAATTTTAACACTTAAGTGCGTTATTTCTATCTAATTATAAGACCTGATGGAGAAAATGCAGTGGATGTAGTGTACGTGGACATGGAAAGCTGTTGACAAGATATCAGATGGGAGATTACTAGAGAAAATCAAGGGTAATGGAATAAGGGGAGCATAGCAAATTAGATTGCAAATTGGTTGGAGGGGAGAAAGCAGATAGTAGGAGTTTTTCAGAGCAGGCAGTTATTTATTTAATTTTTTTTTTTTGAAGAGTGGTTGGAAGTGGGCAGTTGTGTCCCACAGGGTTCAGTCTTGGGATCACTTCAATTCACTGTGTATATCAAAGATTTTAGGATAGGCCGAGAGGAGTGGTGTTGAAATTTGCAGATGATAAAATTAGAGGAAAAGATGATTCTTTAGAAGACCAAAATAAGCTGCAAAGAGATGAGATGGGGGAATGGGCTAAAAAGTGGCAGGTGGAATTCAATGTCCGTGTTAGATGAGGTGTTTTGATTAATTAAAGAATATATAAATAAATAGCAGCAATTATACTCTAAATGGAAGTATGCTCCATGCTATGGAAAAATAGATTTGGAGATAAGGTTCACAGGACATTAAAGGCAACATGTCTGGTTGATGAGGCTGTTTATATAAAAATAAAATCTAGAATTTCAGTAACTTATCACAAGGAATATAATATAAAAGTCAAGAGGTAATGATGAGCCTATATAAATTCTTATTAAGACCTCCATTAGAGGGCTGTTGCAGTGTTGGGCTTCACAATTTAGGTAGAATATTGAAACTTGAGAGGGTATAAAACAGATGCTGCCTGGTGTGAGAAATTACAAATAGGAAGAAAGCCTTGGAATGTTTAAAAATCTGTTTAAACAATGCAGATTACAGAGAAATATTATTCAATTGTTAAACACTATACAGGAAACTTTGTTATATCCGGCACCGACGGGACCGAGCTGTTGCCGATCTATCCAAACTGCCAGACATACCAGCGTTAATGTTGAAGCATACGGAGGTTTTCATCTCCGTATCTGACAACAAACACTGTTGCTTAGCAACAGCTTCAGACAGTCGGCCCGTACCTTAGAAGCGTCTTTGTAGCTTAGCAACAGCTTCAGAGAGACTTTCCAGAGCCTGACTGTTGGAAAAAAAAAAGCCACAAGAAGGGGAAAAAAAGCCACGAGAAGAAAAAAAACCTAACAAAACGGCTCCTAATTTTTGCCGGTAGATCGAGGTTTCCGGACATACAACTTCCGGATAAACCAAAGTCTCCTGTAAAAGGATGGGACAGGGTAGATAGATGCTGGAAATCTGCAATAGAAACAGAAAATGCTGGAAATCCTCAGCAGGTCAGGTAGCATCTGTGGAGAGAGAATCCGAGTTAACGTTTCAGGTCAATGACCTTTCGTTCGAACTAGAAAAAGTTAGGTTTTAATCAAGTACAGAGGCAGGGGAGGGGAGGAAAGAACAAAAAGGAAGGTTTGTGATAAAGTGGTAGGCAGGCGAGATTAAATGACAAAAAGGGGGTGGTAATGGGAGAAGTCAAGAAACAAAAGATGGGTCTAGAGGTGTAAATGGCAACAGCAGAATCATTGCCAACAGCTGCTGCCTGAGAAAATGGGAGCAGTGGTTATGATCTGAAATTGTTGAACTCTATGTTGAGTCCGGAAGGCTGTAAAGCTCTTAATTGAAAGATGAGCTGTTCCTCGAGCTTCCGTTGAGGTTCATTAGAACCGTGTAGGAGGCCCAGGACAGAGAGGTGGGAGTGGGGCAGCGAATTAAAATGCTGACACAGGCTGATTGTGCTGAATAACCAGTTTTCATGTTGTGACCTATATTTCTATGTGAGACACCTATTTAAATGCTGTCTGTTCATAACACACATGCGTGATGCCTGAGCAGAACAATGACCCGGACAAGGATCCTATTAATAATAAAACATTCAAGACAAAGAGCGATAGATTTTTCGATACCAAGGGAATCGAGGAATATGCCAATTGGGCGGAAAAATGGTGTTGAGGCAGAACATCAGCCGTGATGGAATGGCCTACCATGCTCCTATTTCTTGTGTTCTTATGCTAAGTGTAATTTACTTCTTCTCATAACCATTTCTGGCTGCTCACAAAAACAGGTTGTGGCCAAATGTCAGGAACCAAATTGAAAGAATAATTTATTTACATATTTATCAAAATATATTTTTCCGTAGCTGAAGCTGACATTATTCCCTTTTAAGCCGACAGTACAATTAAGAACATAAGAAATAAGAGGAGTAAGCCATACAGCCTCTCGAGCCTGCTCCGCCATTCAATAAGATCATGGTTGATCATCGACCTCAACTCCACTTTCCTGCCCAATCTCCATATGCCTTGATTCCCCTAGAGCCCAAAAATCTATCTATCTCAGTCTTGAATATACTCAAAGACTCAGCATTCGCAGCCCGCTGGGGCAGAGAATTCCAAAGATTCACAACCCTGAGTGAAGAAATCCTTTCTCATCTCAGTCTTAAATGGCCTACCCCTTATCCTGAGACTATGCCCCCTAGTTCTAGACACTCCAGCCAGGGGAAACAATCTCTCAGCATCTACCCTGTCAATCCCCTTCAGAATCTTCTATGTTTCAATGAGATCACCTCATTCTTCTAAACTCCAGAGAGTACAGGACCCCATTCTACATAATCTCTCATCATAAGACAACCCTCTCATCCCAGGAATCAATCTAGTGAACCTTCGTTGCACCACCTCCAAGGCAGGTACATCCTTCCTTAGATAAGGAGACCAAAACTGTGCACAGTACTCCAGGTGTAGTCTCACCAAGGCCCTGTACAATTGTAGCAAGACTTCCTTACTCTTGTATTCCAACCCCCTTGCAATAAAGGCCAACATGCCATTTGCCTTCCTTATTGCTTGCTGTACCTGCATGCTAGCTTTCTGTGTTTCTTGCACAAGGACACCCAAATCTCTCTGAACACCAACATTTGAAAGTTTCTCACCATTTAAAAAGTATTCTGTTTTTCTATTCCTACCAAAGTGAATAACCTCACATTTCCCTACATTATACTCTATCTGCCACCTTATTGCCCACTCACTTAGTCTATCTATATCCCCTTGCAAGACTCTGTGTTCTCCTCACAGCTTACTGTCCCACCTAGCTTTGTATTATCAGCAAACTTGGATACATTACACTCTGTCCCTTCATCTAGGTCATTAATATAGATTGTAAATAGCTGAGGCCCCAGCACTGATCCTTGTGGCACCCCACTAGTTACAGCCTGCCAACCTGAAAAAGATCTGTTTATCCCTATTCTGTTTTCTGTCCGTTAACCAATCCTCTATCCATGCTACTATATTACCCCCAACCCCATGAGCCCTAATCTTGTGTAATAACCTTTTTATGTGGCACCTTATTGAATGCCTTTTGGAAATCCAAATATACTACATCCACTGGTTCCCCTTTATCTACCCTGCTAGCTACATCCTCAAAAAACTCTAATAAATTTGTCGAACATGATTTCCCTTTCATAAAACCATGTTTACTCTGCCTAATTGTGTTAAGACAAACCTTTATTCTCTTTTTTTGAATGATACTTAAATATCAAACCTTCACTTTTTTCTTTTAAAAAGAATGTCCTTAAAATTTGTGATGAAGGTACAAAACACTGCAGTTTAAGAACATAAGAAATAGGAGCAGGTGTTGGCTATTTGACCCCTTGAGCCTGCTCTGCCATTCAATAAGATCATGGCTGATCATCTACCTCAACTCCACTTTCCAGCACTATCCCCTTATCCCTTGATTCCCTTAATATCCAAAAATCTATCGATCTCTGTCTTGAATATACTTGAATATCCACAGCCTTCTGGGGTAGAGAATTCCAAAGATTCACCACCCTCTGAGTGAAGAAATTTCTCCTCATCCCTGTCCTAAATGGCCGACCCCTTATTCTGAGACTGTGACCCCTGTCAGCTCAGTTGTTTTACTCATGTACATGCATTTGTAAAAAATAGTTTTAGTGGAATGACGAGAACATGTGACTCAAAAAAAAGTTATGATTGTAGAAGTGTTATAATCGTCTAGTTTTGCTGTAGCCTGTAGGTGATCTCATTTTCAGGTTAGAATAATCCCAATGAGACCGCTAGCTTTGGTTTCCCACATGGTTATGCTATTACCTGTACAATGCTTTGGTGAACCATTTGCATGAAGCTCTTGTTCAACAAGCAAAACACAAAGATGAATTTTAAAATGTGTGTTTACAGTATATTTACAACATGCATACATGTCACATACTTTTTGTATTTTGTGTGTGTGAGATGAATGAAACGATGCTTTGTTTTCACTTCACTTTTAGAAAAAACCCGTGAGAAGGCGATATGAACCATATGGCATGTACTCTGATGATGATGCAAACAGCGATGCTTCTAGTGCTTGTTCAGAGCGGTCTTACGGCTCCAGAAATGGAGGCATTCCACACTACTTGCGCCAGACAGAGGATGTGGCTGAGGTCTTAAACCACTGCGCCAGCTCGAATTGGTCTGAGAGGAAAGAAGGACTTGTAGGCCTTCAAAATCTATTGAAAAGCCAGAGGACATTAAGGTAAGGCTCTGCAAAATATACTATTGGGTTGCAGGAACTTTTCAACTCTGCTTCTCAAACCACTTGATTATTCTAATAACCTGGCATGTTAGAATCCATCACTAATGATGTAAGCATAACTAGACTTTCTTTAAAAAAAAATGTATCTGGAGGTCTGGGTAGTGCCAGTAGGTTAGACTAATTCAAAATTTGGGATTTTCTAATCAGCATTACTAATGTTAGCATTCACTAATTTAAAATGGGTTAATACTGCTATTCGAATAGCTAAAAATGCTATCAGAAAATCTAGGTGTGAGTGTTTGAATCCACCATGGTGACATTTGGAACGGAGTTGTTGAGTAAAATTAGACTGGTTTATTTGCATATGAATCAAAACTTCACCCATAAACTTTGAAACATAATCTCTCAAAGAAAGAAACTGTGTAATTGTAGTTTTATCTTTTCTAAGCTGTACAAAATTTGCCATTAGAAGAAAACACGATATACATGCAAGCCTTCATAGACAAAATGCTGACAACGGTCATTTAAAATGACAACCGAAAGTTAAAAAAATTCTGTTCCAAGTGTGTTAAAGCATTTTAATAACCAAGGCAGAATTATATTTTGTTTCCACTGCTATAATTTGTATTTTTAGAAAAAAAAAGTTACCAAACATCTTACTTGAACTATTTCTGTTTTTTAAAAAGGCCATTTAATAACCGTGCTTTTAATAAACTCTTGCTGATCTGCACTTTTTATATTCATTTACTTTGCAGCCGTGTTGAACTGAAGCGGTTGTGTGAGATCTTCACTCGTATGTTTGCAGATCCTCATAGCAAGGTAACCTCTTCTAAGAGAGCTTTTGCAAGCAACCTCTTGCATGTACATGTAAACAGCTCTGCGCTTTGTGTGAATGCATGTCACGTTTTAAAATATTTGCATTCATTGGCCTAGATGGACCATAATGTGGAATATGCTGCATTTTATATTTATATCAATACAGGGCATTTGTAAAGGTAGCTGTATTAAAGAGTTGGTTATCAGGGAAGATGCAATTTTTAAAGTTATTTTTAGAAAAAAAGCAACTTGTATATTTTCATATAAGGATTCAACTTTGAAAGTGTTTATTCAGAGATACCTATATAATTGTAACCCACATATAGCGTGCAGCAAGTAGGAATAGATTTTTTAAAGCCGATTTTTAAATTTATCTTACAACTTTCTGAAAGCATTTTGCTTAAACCCGAGCCCAAAAGTATGTTAATTTTACATCCTACTTATTGAATGTTGATGCAGTTTGCACACATTTATAAAAAAATAAAAAAAATTATATAGAAGTACTAGTTGCATTTTTAAAGTCTTCCAGAAAATGAAAGTACAATAAATATGATCTAAAAGATGAATTTTTAATGTGCTAGAATCTGTATTTTGGCATGCAGCGAGCACTGTTGGATGTGAGAATTTGTTTGCATTTTGCGTAGCTTTATCTAAAAGCCTGTTTATTATGAAGTGATTAATGTACGTCGGTAACCATTGCAAAGCACTGTTGCTTTTAAGTCTACTGCATTAATCAATGGTTTGTTTTCTTGCATGTCCTGTCCTTTGTCGGAACTCACAACAGAGAGTAAGTGCGGCTTTTATTGTTTTACTACAAACTAACAAATATAATGGAACCCTTGAAAAGTAAATTCTTCTTTTCAGAGGAAAAGTTGGTTTCAAATCTGACTGAAGAATAATAAATCCCAATTAGTTGCTGCAATAAGTTTTTAAAAAGTGAGTGTTTACAGGGAGCCTACCTTCTGCCATTAAGTGTTGGTTCACTGAAGGTATCTGCAGATTATTTTTCAGAATACGAGAGAGATCTTGTAAAAGTTAGTAGGTATTGCCAGATTTTTGTTTCATTGAATTGCATTCTAAGTACAATGTTGATATTGTACCAGTTTTGAAATATTTGGAGTTCAGCTGCAGAAATTAAGCAGTTTGAGGCCTTGTTGTTTTTGCCATGAAATAAGCAAAGTTGATTTTCACCAGGTGGTGGCAATGTAACCTATATTCCTATTATAGTTTAACATACTGGGAGGCCCAGTATATAATTGTAAATAAATGTGAAAAATTAAAACAGAGTTTCAAGATTTGAGTTTGAACCCCACTGTCCCCTTGAGTTCACCAGGGTGTGAACCACAGCTGAGATACCGCATCACATTTGTTAAAGTTTTTACTTCAGTTTAATGTGGCTAAAGAATAGTACTACCAGAAAATGGAGTATTTCAATTTTATGTCCAGTCATCTGTCTAAGTGTACTTTATTTTTGTTTTAACAAAAGTTAATTCCTTAATAACTTTGTCATCAATTATGAATTAATCGTGTAAAAAAAAATTAGAATGAAATTTGCCAGGTTGTTTCTGCAGATCGTGTGATTGTGACATCAAACTGTTTTCTTGAATGTACGGCATTCCATTCCTGTCAAACGCCAACAAAGGGCATGATGCATTCTTCATTTTATTTCAGGTATTCAGCATGTTTTTGGAGACTTTGGTAGATTTCATCATCATCCATAAGGAGGACCTACAGGATTGGCTGTTTGTGCTCCTGACTCAGCTTTTAAAGAAGATGGGAGCTGATTTGCTCGGTTCCGTACAGGCCAAAGTTCAGAAGGCGCTAGATGTCACCAGGTCAGACCAAGGATCAAGCAGTTTCATTTACTTCTTATACAAAAGGAAAATACTGCAGATGCTGGAAATCTGAAATAAAAACAGAAAATGCTGGAGATACTCAGCAGGTCAGGCAGCATCTGTGAAGAGAGAAACAGGGTTAACGTTTCAGGTCGATGACCTTTCGTCAGAACTGGAAAAAAGCAGGAAATGGAACAGATTTTTAAGCAAGGGTAGGGGCTGGGAAATGGGGGAGGGGATGAAAGAACAAAAGGGAAGGTCTGTGATAGGCTAGAAGGCAGGAGAGGTTAAGAGACATTAAGAGATATTCAAGGCAGAAGGAGATGGTAATGGGACAGGTTAAGAAACAAAGGATGGCTCTAGATGAAGTGTAAATTGCGCTGGGAGAATGAAAGACAGCTGCCATGTGGGAGAGAAGAACAGGAGGCACAAACAAAAAGTGTGGATAAATATATATATTTTTTATCCACACTTTTTGTTTGTGCCTTCTGTTCTTCTCCCACATGGCAGCTGTCTTTCATTCTGCCAGCGCAATTTACACTTCATCTAGACCCATCCTTTGTTTCTTAACCTGTTCCATTACCATCTCCTTCTGCCTTGAATATCTCTTAATGTCTCTTAACCTCTCCTGCCTTCTATCCTATCACAGACCTTCCCTTTTGTTCTTTCATCCCCTCCCCCATTTCCCAGCCCCTCCCCTTGCTTAAAAATCTGTTCCATTTCCTGCTTTTTTCCAGTTCTGACGAAAGGTCATCGACCTGAAACGTTAGCTCTGTTTCTCTCTTCACAGATGCTGCCTGACCTGCTGAGTATATCCAGCAGTTTCTCATTTAATTCTTACTTAGTTTCTGTGCATTTTCAGCGTACTTTAGTACTTTTTGTACATGCTTTTTTTATTGGCATTCTCTCTCCTGTTGTAATTTGAATAGAAACATAGAAGATAGGAGCAGGAGTAGGCCATTCGGCCCCTCGAGATGAGATCATGGCTGATCATCCAAATTCAGTACCCTGTCCCTGCCTTCTCTCCATATCCCTTGATCCCTTTAGCCTTAAGAAATATATCTAACTCCTTCTTGAATATATTTAATGAATTGGCCTCTACTGCCTTCTGTGGTAGAGAATTCCACAGGTTCACCACTCTCTGGGTGAAGAAATTCCTCCTCATCTCAGTCCTAAATGACTTACCCCTTATCCTTAGACTGTGACCCCTGGTTCTGGACTCCCCGGCCATCGGGAACATCCTTCCTGCATCTAGTCTGTTTAGTCCTGTTAGAATTTTATAAGTTTCAATGAGATCCCCTCTCATTCTTCTAAACTCCAGTAAGTATAAGCCCAATCGACCCAATCGCTCCTCATACATCATTCCTGCCAGCCCAGGTATCAACCTGGTGAATCTTCGCTGCACTCCCTCCATGGCAAGATCATCCTTCCTCAGATAAGGCGACCAAAACTGCACACAATACTCAAGATGTGGTCTCACCAAGGCCCTGTACAACTGCAGCAAGACATCCTTGTTCCTGTACTTGAACCCTCTCGCTACGAAGGCCAACATACCAATTGCCTTCTTAACCGCCTGCTGTAACTGCATGCTTACCTTCAGCGACTGGTGCACAAGGACACCCAGGTCTTGTTGCACTTCCCCTTCTCCCAATCTGTTGCCACTCAGATAATCTGCCTTCCTGTTTTTTACACCAAAGTGGATAACCTCGCATTTATCCACATTATACTGCATCTGCCATGCTTCTGCCCAATCACCCAACCTGTCCAAATCATACTGGAGTTTCTCGGCATCCTCCTCACAGCACCCACGCCCACCCAGCTTTGTGTCGTCTGCAAACTTGGAGATATTACATCTAGTTCCCTCGTCTAGATCATTAATATATATTGTGAATAGCTGGGGTCCTAGGAATGAACCCTGCGGTACCCCACTAGTCACTGCCTGCCACTCAGGAAAAAGCCGTTTTATTCCAACTCTTTGCTTTCTGTCTGCCAACCAGTTCCCTATCCAAGTCAATACCTTGCCCCCAATCCCATGTGCCTTAACTTTACACGCTAATCTCTTATGCGGGACCTTATCGAAAGCCTTCTGAAAGTCCAAATACACCACATCCACTGGTTCTCCCTTATCTATTTTATCAGTTACATCCTCAAAAAATTCCAGTAGATTAGTCGAGCACGATTTACCTTTTGTAAATCCATGTTGACTTTGTCCGATCCAGTCACTGTTTTCCAAGTGCTCTGCTATTGCGTCTTTTATAATGGACTCTAGCATTTTCCCCACTACCGATGTCAGGCTTACCGGTTTATAATTCCCCATTTTCTCTCTACCACCTTTTTTGAATAGTGGGGTAACATTAGCTACCCTCCAATCCATGGGTACTGTTCCAGAGTCTATAGAATTTTGGAAGATGACCAGCAATGCATCTACTATTTCTAGGGCCACTTCCTTAAGTACCCTAGGATGTAGATTATCAGGCCCTGGGGATTTATCGGCCTTCAATCCCGTCAATTTTCCTAACACCATTTCCCTACAAATACTGATTTCTTTCAATTCCTCCCTCTCATTAGACCCTATGTTCCCCAATATCTCTGGGAGGTTATTTGTGTTGTCCTTTGTGAAGACAGAACCAAAGTATGTATTTAATTGGTATGCCATTTCTTTGTTCCCCATTATAAATGCCCCTGATTCTGACTGCAAGGGACCTACGCTTGACTTCACCAATCTTTTTCTCTTCACATATCTATAAAAGCTTTTACAGTCAGTTAATTAACAGGTCTCTGCAAGCTTACTCTCATACTCTATTTTCCCCTCCTTAATTAATCCCTTTGTCCTCTTTTGAATCCTAAACAGCTCCCAATCCTCAGGTTTACTGCTTTTTCTGGCCAATTTATATGTCCTCTCCTTGATTCTTATGCTAACCCTATTTTCTCTTGTTAGCCACAGTTGAGTCACCTTTTTTGTTTTATTTTTATGCCAAACTGGGATGAACAATTCTGTAGTTCATCCATGCGATCTTTGAATATTTGCCATTGCCTATCCACCGTCAACCCTTTGAGTGACATTCCCCAATCAATCCTACCCAACTCGCGCCTCATACCATCGTAGTTTCCTTTATTTAAATTCAGGACCCTAGTCTCTGAGTCAACTACTTCACTCTCCATCTTAATGAAGAATTCAATCATATTATGATCGCTCCGACCCAAGGGGCCTCGCACAACAAGATTGCTAATGAATCCTTTCTCATTACATAATACCCAGTCTAAGATGGCCTGATCTCTAGTTGGTTCCTCGACATATTGGTCCAGGAATTCCTCCTCCACAGTATTGTTACTAATTTGGTTAGCCCAATCTATATGTAGATTAAAGTTACCCATGACAACTGCTGTGCCCTTATTGCACGCTTCTTTAATTTCCCTTTTAATGCCATCCCCAACCTCCGCATTACTGTCATGTTTTCTGCCCCTTGGTATTTCTCAGTTCTACCCATACAGATTCCACATCATCAGAGCTAATATCCGTCCTTACAATTGTGTTAATCCCTTCTTTAACCAGCAATGCTACCCCACCTCCTTTTCCTTTTTGCCTATCTTTCCTGAATATTGAGTTCCCAGCCTTGGCCACCCTGGAGCCATGTTTCTGTAATCCCACTCATATATTCGTTTACCTCTATTTGCGCAGCTAATTCATCCACCTTATTACGAATGCTCCTCGCATTAAGAGACAAGGCCTTCAGGCTTGGTTTTTTAACGCTCTTAGACCTTTTAGAATTATTATTTACTGTGGCCATGTTTGATTTAAACCCTTGATTTCTCTGACTGCCACCTTTGTTTTTCTCCTTCCTGTCTTTTACTTCCATCCTTGTTTCCCTTTCCTCTTTCTCCCTGCTCAGGTTCCCAACCCCCTGCCATTTTAGTTTAAACCCTCCCCCAGAGCACTAGCAAACACTCCCCCTAGGACATCAGTCCCGGCCCTGCCCAGGTGCAAACCATCTGATTTGTACTGGTCCCACCTCCCCCAGAACCGGTTCCAATGTCCCAGGAATTTGAATCCCTCCCCCTGGCACCATTCCTCTAGCCACGTATTCATCTGAAATATCCTTTTATTTCTACTCTGACTAGCACGTGGCATTGGTAGCAATCCTGAGATTATAAGGTCCTATTTTTTAAATTTACCTCCTAACTCCCTATATTCAGCTTTTAGGACCTCATCCCGTTTTTTACCTATATCGTTGGTACCTATATACACCACGACAACTGGCTGTTCACCCTCCCCTTCCAAAATATTCTGCAGCCGCTCTGAGACATCCTTGACCCTTTCACCAGGGAGGCAACACACCATCCTGGAGTCTCGTTTGCTGCCGCAGAAACGCCTATCTATTCCCCTTACAATAGAATCCCCTATTACAATAGCTCTACCCCTTTTTTCCCCTCCCGTCGTGTGCAGCAGAACCACCCCTGGTGCCAGGAAGTTGGCTGCTGCTGGTGACTTTATTGTCATGTTACTTCCTGATCTTTGAATGCAGTCCGTTTCTCTTAAGGTAGTTTAATATTTTGCTGGGGTGCATTGAGCAGAGACCTGGCAGCATCTTTCCATTGATTGTAAGGCTCATCAGATGGCTAGTAGCAAAGAGCTTATTGACCAAGGAAAAGTCAAGTCCTGAATACTCTAAGAGGTGCAAAGCCTGTCTCCTTTTATATTGTCTGGTACAATCCGAGATGGAAGAACTGCACTCCTGCTGCTGATGACACATTAACATGACAAAATTACCTTTGAATAGATTCTAATGGTATACTTAGATGAAAAGGATATTTATTTTGTTCAGAAAGCCAGTTACAATTTTACTTTAATTTACTATGCCGCAGACCCTCCTGGCAGTTGGTTGCTTTGTGATCCACTCAATCACATTTCAAAAGGCCTAATCTATCGAACATTACTTTTCTGGTTTCTGAAGGTTCACATTGCATCCAGTGGGTGGACCTCAATGGGTGGATTGCATGAGCCATCTAACTTCCCACCCGTGGGACCAGATTCCTGACACTTGCAAGGCCACACAATGATAAGCTAATTTGCCAACTGCTTCAGAGTCTTGCACTGCTGGTCAAACATCTACATTCTTACATTTTCTGGAACCACTCCCAAAACTGACACCTCAACATCAATTGACCAAATCCCATAAAATCAGTTATATTCTTCCCATCTAACCACACTTTCCAAATGTTCTCCAACTCAATGACTAATTTTCTGTAAGGACATTATGGTGATTTTCCACAACTTCTTAAATTTTTGCCTATATACTTCAGGCATCAAGTCTTAGCTAGTCAGAATAACATGCAATACAATTTTATAATCCATAGTATCCCTGGGATCCTCATGAAAATGCAGTGAGTGCTTTACTACCAAGTGATAGCACTAGCTTCTTGGCCCAAGTTCCTTTTGTCTCTCTTAGGATGCTGTGTTAATATTTCAAAAGCCCTTAAAAAATTCAGGGTTATGCTAAAACTCTATTGTTGGATCTGAAGCATCCATGACCATAACTATGGGGGTTTGGTGCAAAACTTCAACAAAGTTACATAAGAACATCAGAACTAGGAGCAGGAGTAGGCCATTCGGCCCGTCGAGCCTGCTCCGCCATTTAATAAGATCATGGCTGATCATCTACCTCAACTCCACTTTCCTGCACTATCCCCATATCCCTTGATTCCCTTAATATCCAAAAATCTATCAATCTCTGTCTTGAATATACTCAACAACTGAGCCTCCACAGCCCTCTGGGATAGAGAATTCCAAGATTCACCACCCTGAGTGAAGACATTTCTCCTCGTCTCAATCCTAAATGGCCAAGCCCTTATTCTGAGACTGTGACCCTGGTTCTCGACTCCCCAGTCAGGGGAAACACCCTCCCTGCATCTACCCTGTCAAGCCCTGTAACAATTTTGTATGTTTTAATGAGAACACCTCTCATTCTTCTAAACTCAAGAATATAGGCCCAGTCTACTCAATCTCTCCTCATAGGACAATCCCCCCATCCCAGGAATCAGTCTGGTGAACCTTCGTTGCACTCCCTCTGTGGCAAGTATATCCTTCCTTAGGTAAGGAGACCAAAACTGTACACAATACTCTGTGTGGTCTCACCAGGGCCCTATATAATTGCAGTAAGACGCCTTTACTCTACCATTTGCTTTCTTAATTGCTCGCTGTACCTGCATGTTAACTTTCAGTGATTCGTGTACAAGGCCACCCAGGTCCCTCTGAACACCAACATTTCCCAATCTCTCACCATTTAAAAAATACTCTGCTTTTCTGTTTTTCCGACCAAAGTGGATTACTTCACATTTCTCCATATTATATTGCATTTGCCATGTTCTTGCCCACTCACTTAGCTTGTCTATCCCCTTGAAGCCTCTTTGCATCCTCCTCACAACTTACATTCCCACCTAGCTTTGTATCATCAGCAAACTTGGATATAATACATTTGGTCCCCTCATCCAAATCATTGATCTAGATTGTGAATAGCTGAGGCCCAAGAACTGATCCTTGCGGTACCCCACTAATTACAGCCTGCCAACCCAAAAATGACCCATTTATTCCTGCTCTCTGTTTTCTGTCCGTTAACCAATCCTCAGCCCATGCTAGTATATTACTCCCAATCTCATGAGCCCTAATTTTGTTTAATAACCTCTTGTGTGGCACCTTATCAAATGCCTTCTGAAAATCCAAATGCCTACATCCACTGGTTCCCCCTTATCTATTCTGCTAAGTTACAACCTCAAAAAACTCTAACAGATTTGTCAAACATGATTTCCCTTTCATAAATCCATGTTGACTCTGCCCAATCCTATTATTATTTTCTAAGTGCCCTGTTATCATGTCCTTAATAATAGATTCTTTTCCCCAGTACTGGTGCCAGTGCCCCATGAAATGAAACCCCTTTCTCCCACACCACACTCTGAGCCACGCATTTAAACCTCGAATCTATTTGTCCCTATGCCAATTTGCGTGTAGCTCAGGTAACAATCCAGAGATTATTACCTTTTGAGGTTCTGCTTTTTAATTTGGATCCTAGCTTCTCAAACTCCCTCAGCAGAACTTAATTCCTAATTCTACATGTGTCGTTGGTTCCAACATGGACCACGACAACTGGATTCTCCCCCTCTCACTCCAAATTCTTCGCCAGCCGCGAGGAGATCTCCTTAACCCTGGCACCGGGCAGGCAACACAGCCGTCGGTACTCCCTGTTGCGGCTGCAGAGAACAGTATCTATCGCCCTGACTATACTGTTGGCCACCACTACCACATTCCTTTTTATTCCCCCCACTTTAATGGCCTCCTGTCAGTCCTTGCTCTCATCCATACAGGCAGCAAGTACCTCGTACCTGTTGGACAAGAGCGACGGTTGAGGCTCCTCCATCACTATATCCTGGGTCCCCATACCTTCTTGTCTTGCAGTCACACCCTCCTGTCCCTGATCATTGACTAACTCTAATGTACAGCTTAACCTAAGGGGTGTGAGCCTAAGTGTCCAGGTAACTCTCCCCTTCCCTGATGCATCACAATGTCTGCAGCTTGGTCCCCAGCTCAAGAACTCTGAGCAGAAGTTCCTCGAGCTGCAGGCACTTACCGCAGATGTGGTTGCTCGGGATCTCGTTGGTCTCCACCAACTCCCACGTGCTGCAGTTACGACACACCACCTGCACTGCCATTTCTATCTAACCTTATTTTATTTATATAATTATAGTTAGAGTATTTATTCAAACGATTATTTTTACTTTTTTAGTTTTAATTAGTTAATTTAGTTTAAGTTATTCTATAAAGTTATAGTAGTTAATACTCCCAGTTCTGAATGTAATCCAGTTACCTAACCTAGCGAGCGAAAGAGCTGTAATACTCACCAACCAATCACCTTCCTGCTGTCCTGTGACGTCACCCTCTTTTTTTTTTAAAGTTGCTGCCACTGCTCCCGCTCAGGTCCGCGCTGTGTCCTGGGCCTTCTCCAGTGCTCCCTTTATGATGCTGCCTCCACTGCCGCCGCTCCCACTCAGGTCCGCGCTGTGTCCTGGGCCTTCTCCGGTACTCCCTTTATGATGCTGCCGCCGCTCCCGCTCAGGTCCACGCTGTGTCCTGGGCCTTCTCTGGTGCTCCTTTTAAGCCGCTGCTCCCGCTCAAGTTAACGTTGAAGTTAACGTGTCAGTCATGGCTCAGTGAGTCAGAAGGTTGTGGGCTCAAGACTCGCCCCCAGAGACTGGAGCACAAAAATCTAGGCTGACACTTCAGTACAGTACTGCGGGAGTGCTTCACTGTCGGAGGTGTGGTCTTTCGGATGAGAACTTAAACTGAAGCCCCGCCTGTTCTTTTCAGGTGGACATAAAAGATCCCATGGCACTATTTTAAAGAAGAGCAGGGGCGTTATCCCCGGTGTCCTGGTCAATATTTATTCCTCATTCAACATCATAAAAAAATAGATTACCTGTCCATTATCACATTGCAGTTTGTGGGAGCTTGCTGTGCGCCAGTTATCTGCTGCAGTTCCTACATTACAACAATGACTACACTTCAAAAGTACTTCATTGGCTGTAAAGTGCTTTGGGATGTCCTGAGGTTGTGAAAGGTGCTATATAAATGCAAGCCTCTCTATTCTCTGTCACTTTTTTCTTTGTCTTGCACTTCCTCATTTTCTTTGTTGCTCCTGCTTGTTCTCGTTGACAAATTGGGGTAATCTGCCTGAGATTTACAACTCATTTGAAGCTCACACAGGAACCAAAGAAATCAAATATGCATCGCATACTTGCACCACGATGTCAAATACAAAGGATGAGTGCACCTCTGGCACCATTTTGAAGTTTGTCTCTATGATGAACACCAACACCTATACAGATAAACAAAATACTGCGGATGCTGGATGAGAGAGAGGGAACCTTTCAGGTTCTGACTAAAGGTCATCGACCTGAAACATTAACTCTTTCTCGATGGATGCTGCCTGACCTGCTGAGTATTTCCAGCATTTTCTGTTTTAATTTCAGATTTCCAGCATCTGCAGTATTTTGCTTTTGTTGATGTTGGAGATTAACAGTTTTTAAGCAAGTACAGAGCCAGGAAATGAGGGGGGGGGCGGGGGCAAGATGAAAGAACAAAAGGGGAAGGTCTGTAATCAGGTGGAGAGCGGGAATGATTAAATGGTGAAAGGGATGATGGTGCAAGGCAAAAAGGGTTGGTAGTCAGTGTTCCCTCTAAGCTGTGAGTGTGCACGACCACGCAGTAATCTGCAAGGTACCGCGCAGGCTGCTCACAAGCTTTTCCATTTGAAATACTGCGCATGTGCAGAAATTTAAAGGGACTGCGCATTGAAATAAACAGGCCGCACACAACAAAGACAATTTAGAGGGAACATTGGTGGTAATATTCCATTTTAGCACATGGTTTGTCAGTATAAAATGTTACAAGAGGGAGTAATTGAACATTATAACATTAACCGGTAACAAAGGCTAAAACTGTAAACTCCTTCACAATCTATTCAGAGAAATACTAACTACTTTTTTTTTTTGCTTGTAGAGAGTCCTTCCCATTTGATCAGCAATTCAATATTCTTATGCGTTTTATTGTGGATCAAACACAAACGCCTAACCTCAAGGTTGGTATAAAAATGACAATTTAAAATATCCAGTTGGTGTACTGTGCTAGATTTATTTTGGGAAATAAATTAGTATTTGAAACCTTACTTATAAGCATGCCCTGTACTAGTTTGGGATTGAACAGCAGGTGAAAATTCTGAACCGGTTCAAAAGAAGGGATTCAGAAAATCCAAATATTGATCCAATTAGAAGTCTCTTTTATAAATGACGACTAGCTGGGGAGCCCCGCGTTGCGAGGGCAATTTTGGGGCGCTTGGTCTCCCTGCCCCTGTGTGTCCCCCCTCTCCCTGTCATGTCCTCTCCCTGTCCTATCCCTCCCTCCCCTCTCTCCATCCCCTCCTCTCCATCCCCTCCTCTCCCTCCCTCCCCTCCCCTGTCTCCCTCCCTCCCTCCCCCCAACCACCCCCACCCCTCCCCCCAACCACCCCCAGTCCCCTCTGTCCCTCTCTCCGGCCCCTCCCCCTGCCTAGCGCCTGAGGTCCGGTGCCGTTGCGATAGTGGCCGGGCCGGGACGGACCGTAGCTGAGGTCCCCCGCGTATGGCGCGGCTGGTGGACGGCCGCTGCGGGCGGGCGGCGCATGCGCGGTCAGTGCGGGCGGCGCGAGCCCCCCGTGATTTCCCGAGGCTCGCCCCCCCCCCCCCCCCCATTAAATTGTAATTTAATTCCCTAACACATCATTAAAATATTTACCTTAGTTCCCTAACACACAAAGTGTGGGGGGAAAAATTATGAAAAATCAAGATGGCGGCCACTCACCTCGGTTCAGAAGGATAAGGCCCGCCCACACACGCACCGATTGGTCGACCGGTCAGGTCACCGAAGCGTAGGATTGGTCAATCGTCGAGTCACTCGACACAACTGTAGGAAGGAACCCGCCGTCCGATTGGTGGACCTCGACGTCACACGGCCGCTAATGAGATGCTAATGAGCGGAACGCTGAACGTTTTTGGGATACCGCGGGCGGGATTTTTGTCCGGCCGAAACGTAAATACGCCTATGACCGGTCCGGAATTGCAAGCTTTCTTTTGAGGCGACACGCGCGTCGGTACGCTCTGTAACTTTCAAACGTATAGAGAACGGACAGACAGACATCGGGACAGACAGAAGAGCCGCTTTATATATATAGATACTGCACATGCAGAGAGAGTGTTTGACATTTGGCCCATACTGGTATAGTGAGACACCATTCCCTGATTTATGCTAAATTCTGTGTTGGATCACAGCGACAGATAATTGACGGGAAGTCACCGGGATAGGTAGATTTTGATGTCTTAAGTTTTTAAATGAGAAAAAAAATTGTCAATTAGATTTTCTCCTTCATTGTGATGTAAACAGTTCTCCATCCTACTTATATTCTTGTGTCTACTTCCTTTTCATGATATTGGTGGAGATCTGGGAGCAGATCTCCAGCACTTTGTGTACAGCTCGTGGAGGGGAGGAAATAATAATTAATAATTAATTAAATAAACCTAAATAAATTAAGCTTTGTGTAAAGACACCTTTTTATGAGGCAATAACTGAAGTTGGTTGGTATACCCAACAATACAGGAAACTTTGGTTTATCCGGAGGTTAACTGTCCGGAATGCTCGAGCCACCGGCAAAATTCAGGAGTCGGTTCAGTAAGTTTTTTTTCTTTTTGTTGCTTTTTTTTCACTAGTCAGGCTCTGCAAGGTCTAGCTAAAGCTGTTGCTTAGCTACAGAGACGCTTGCAAGCTACGGCCGACTGTTTAGAAGCACAGGGTTTGTTGCTAGATACGGAGCTCAAAAGCTTCCGTATGTTTTAACATTAGCGCTGGTTTGTCCGGCAGTTTTGATGGGACGGCAACAGCTCGGTCCCGTCGGTGCCGGATATCACAAAGTTTCCTGTAGTTCGACCTCGATTTGTTCTCTTGAGGCCAGGGCTGATGTACAAGGCTCTTTCCACTTGAGGTTCCAAATCTAAGTGTGTTCAGGCTAGTGACGCAAAAGTGTTTAAAAAATTTCATTATGTCGCAATTGCAGATTATCCCAAAATAAATTATATGCCATTTGAGTGTAATCTGTGGGGTTGAGAATTTTTTTTTTTTTTAAGTCTCCTCTCGTCATAGTTCTGGATTTTGTGAAAAGTAACTCTTCACAAAAGTCTTTGTACGGAACACATGAAACGTGAACCATCAGTCATGACTCTGTCTTGGTTTATCATGTTTCGTGCTTGCTTCATTATGTTCATATACTTTTATTTGAAGGTTAAAGTTGCAATCTTGAAGTACATTGAGAGGCTGGCTCGGCAGATGGACCCAGCAGATTTTGTTAATTCCAGTGAGACCCGCCTTGCCGTTTCCCGAATCATAACCTGGACAACTGAACCAAAGAGCTCTGATGTGAGAAAGGTAGGTAGTTTAATATAGTTTAGAATCTTTTTAGCAGCTCGGGCACGATGGGCCAAATGGCTTCCTTCTGTGTTTTATGATTCTATGAATCAAAAACACAGTTGGTTTCCCACTCGCCTATGTTGCCTTGATGCTATGGTTGTATCTCAACCTCATGACAGCAGTGTAATTCACTAAAAAAAATAATTTGGATTTTTTTTTAATGTCCTCTCTGCTGTACCTTTGGTGTTTTAGTTGTGCTGTGCTATTCCTTTTTGCATAGTGACCGTAAAAATGAATTTGCACAACAAGTAGTTTGTGTTTAAGTCAATACTAGCTCAATTAATAATTTTAAATCTGAGATCGATAAATTTTTTGCTAGCCAGGAGTATTAAGGGATATGGAGCTAGGATACAGATCAGCCATGATCTAAATGAATGGCGGAACAGGCTCGAAGGGCTGAATGGCCTACTCCTGTTCCTATGTTCTTATTTGTCCTTACTGGATGGCTGTATCCTCTTTATTTATCTATCTAGCAATATCTATTTTTGAGTGTCTAGTAGTGAGGTGCACATATTAGTTCTAAATAGGATATCAGTGGATTGAATCATTATGGATGGGTCTCTGTTGATACTAGGTTGTCCTATATGGATAGCAATTTATTGTGGTTGCTTATGTACTGTAGCTAAATATGTCTACATCTCAGCTGTTGTAGCCAAAGCTATGATGTCAGATTGTTAACCAAACAGGTAGAAATTAGTAGTAGGAGGTCATTCTCATCTGCTAAAATCAATAAAGGCTGTCCCCTTACGGACTCTCGGTTGAATTTTGCCGGCGTTCAGATGCGGGTCCGCTGTCAAAATAGCGAAGATTGACAGCAGGTAGGGAACCCGCTGTCAACCCGCATCCGCTCTTGTCTCCCAGGTGTCAGGTCTGTCGGCACTGAACAGACCCGACACCAAGCGGTGGGGGAGGCAATTCACATAATTAAATGGGTTGTTAACATCCAATTAACTTTTTTTAAGCCTACATTTCAAATTTACGTGCTCCCCCACAGGTTACCCAAGGCTCGCTCACGTCAGCTCAGCATGTCGTGAGTGGATTCAGCATTGAATTATCTCATGACCTGACAGCTGCCAAAGTTGTATGAAAGATCTCATGTTACAGCTGTTCACTTTCAAAGCTCCGAATCTGTTGGTTACTGCATTTGGAAGACATTGAGCTTTCTGCAGCGTGCAAGTGTTTGGAGCTAACTCTCTATCTAGTGTCACCTCATTGGAACAACCTTTCACCATTGGCAGATCGCTTCTATCATCTCAACCTCACCTGCCATCTATTCCATCAGCATCGTTGCCCTTGAAAATATCTCACCTTGGTCCTCAGAATCCCACCCAGATCAGCCCCAACACCAGCATCACCAGGCACACCAGCAACAACACCAGCCTTCTCTGCAATCAACTGATGCTACACAGGGCACTTGACCATAGAAACATAGAAAAATAGGAGCAGGGGTAGGCCATTCGGCCCTTCGAGCCTGCTCCGCCATTCAATACGATCATGGCTGATCCTCTTATCTCAATACCATATTCCCGCTCTCTCCCCATACCCCGTGATGCCTTTTGTGTCTAGAAATCCATCTATCTCTTTCTTAAATATATTCAGTGACTTGGCCTCCACAGCCTTCTGTGGTAGAGAATTCCACAGGTTCACCACCCTCTGAGTGAAGAAACTTCTCCTCATCTTAGTCTTAAATGTCCTACCCCGTAGCCTGAGACTGTGACCCCTCCTTCTAGACCCCCCCAGCCAGGGGAAACATCCTCCCTGCATCAAGTCTGTCTCGCCCTGTCAGAATTTTAAACGTCTCATTCTTCTAAACTCTAGTGAATACAGGCCTAGTCGACCCAATGTCTCCTCATACGACAGTCCTGCCATCCCAAGAATCAGTCTGGTGAACCTTTGCTGCACTCCCTCTATGGCAAGTACAGGAAACTCCGGTGCCGGTTTATCAAAAAGTCCGGATTACAGAGAGATATAGTAAAAGGTACAAGAGCCCCGTACACAGCAACAGATCCAGGCTTCCCAGGTGCAGGGACCCCGGCCACAAGATCCGGGTGTCCCTGTTGCTTAGCAACAGGTGTAGGAACCCCGGTTACACAGCCACAGATCCAGGAACGGCCACTAATATGAAGTAAAACTTACCTGAACCTACTCCTGAATTTTGCTGGTTAACAGAGATTTCCGGTTATTTAGGTGCCGGTAAATCGAGAGTTTCCTGTACTTCCTTTCTTAGGTAAGGAGACCAAAACTGCACACAGTACTCCAGGTGTGATCTCACCAAGGCCCTGTATAACTCTAGTAAGACATCCTTGCTCCTGTACTCAAATCCTCTTGCAATGAAGGCCAACATACTATTTGCCTTCCTAACTGCTTGCTGCACCTGCATGTTTGCTTTCAGTGACTGGTGTACATGGACACCCAGGTCCCTTTGTACATCAACATTTCCCAATCTATCACCATTTAAATAATACTCTGCCTTTCTGTTTTTCCTACCAAAGTGGATAACTTTACATTTATCCACATTTTACTGCATCTGCTATGTATTTGTCCACTCACTCAACTTGTCTAAATCGCCTTGAAGCCTCTTTGCATCCTCCTCCCAACTCACAATCCCACCTAGTTTCGTGTCGTCAGCAAACTTGGAAATATTACATTTGGTTCCCTCATCCAAATCATTGATACAGTATATATATTGTGAAAGCTGGGGCCTAAGCACTGATCCCTGTGGTACGCCACTAGTCACCGCCTGCCACCCCGAAAAAGACCCATTTATTCCTACTCTGTTTCCTGTCTGTTAACCAATTTTCAATCCATGCCAGTATATTACCCCCAATCCCATGTGCTTTAATTTTGCACTTCTGAAAATCCAAATACACCACATCACTGGTTCTCCCTTATCTATTCTACCAGTTACATCCTCAAAAAAAACTCCAGTAGGTTTGTCAAACACGATTTCCCTGTCATAAATCCATGTTGACTTTGTCTAATCCCGTTGATATTTTCTAAGTGTCCTGTTATCACATCCTTTATAATAGACTCTAGCCACATTGCTGCCCGGGATGCTAGGGGTGGCCTTACCATGGCCAGATTTACTTCACTTGGCGCTGTACACCCTGGATGCCAAATGATGTGCCAGGTTGGCACCACCCCACGCCAACACTATAAAGCATCCCTACAATGCCCAAGCCATTCCTTTCACACTCGTCACCATGGTGGGGGGATTACCCTTATGTCTCTCCATTCACTACAACTCACTAAGCCACTTCCAAAGGTGCACACAAATCTGACCAAGAACGCAAAGTGCTGAAAATAAAGGTTTCAATCTTTGACAGTGTAGGAATTGCCAAATTCCTATCTGAAGTACTGAGACCAGGCAACGCTAGTAATTAAATGATGTTTAATGCAAACTGGTGGAAGTAACAGTTAAAACACAAGAGAACTAAACAACAGGTGTTTGCTTAAGGCTGACTCCACGAGGACTGATTCTGGAAGCTTCCCCGCTGACGTCATGACGTCATCACGTTTCCCGCTGTTGGGAACGTCACGTGACCTGCGTGATGACATCATCGCGTTCGGTCTACATCTTAAAGGGACCGCGTTATTTACATACAGCAAACGAATACAGGTACCGATACACTCTGTTAAAGGCAATTATGTACATACATATAAGAGTCCCTTGGTGGCTCTGCCACAACAGCACATTACCAGAAATGTCACATGAACATTGGCTAAACCACCCAAGTGGCTACCCTGGTGTGTTGTTAATTGGTATTATTGCACTAGGATGAGATGAGTGTGAGGGGTGGCTAGTGAAATGGGGAAGTGATAATGTAGATAGAGAGGGATGGGTGGAGGTGCAAGGTAAGTTGGTGAGAGTAAAGATGTGCAGGAGTAGGGTAGGGAAGGCAGAGTGATGTGGAATTCCTGTCCAGCACACCTATTCCACCTTTTCTTTGATCAGCCGGGTATCTGTGATATCCAGAGTCTCGAACTACCCTACTGAAAAAATCCAACCATGTATAATTTCCATTTGTCTGATGTGAACTGTGCACTTTGTCCCTGGACTGACACATCACATTTAATTTAGTCTGGCGAGTGTAGGTATAGGTTGGTAAAAGCCATGGCTTAAGGACCAACAGGTGTACATTATGGTACTGTTGGGGTTTAACCTACCAAAACCACATACAGGAAACTTTCTGGTATCCGGCACTGACGGGACCGAGCTGGTGCCGTACCATCAAAACTGCCGTAGAAACCAGCGCTAATGTTAAAACATACGGAGCTTCTGAGCTCCGTGTGAATCAACAAACCCTGTTGCTTAGCAACAGCTTCAAAACAGTCGGCCGCAGCTTAAAAGCGTCTCTAGCTAAGCAACAGCTTCAGCTAGACCTTGCAGAGCCTGACTGGGGGGGAAAAAAGCAACGAGAAGTAAAAAAAACTTATAGGAAACGGCTCCTGAATTTTGCCGGTAGATAGAGCTTTCCGGACATTTAACCTCCGGTTAAACGAAAGTTTCCTGTAGCTTCCTAGCACAGGGCATGAGTGAATTTCCAACTGCTTGTCCTTTCTTGGACCTCCCTACCGATTAGGCATTGGCTTTTAGGGTTATCTGGGGCTGAGTCCGAAGTATCCAAGTTCCCAGCATCGCGTCAACCCCTCCAGGTACCATCAGTAAGTCCTGCTGGCTGGTTAGTCAACTGTTTTACATAATTGGTGCCAATAATGATGCAGTCGGTATGTGTTATCATTCTTAATTGTTCAATATTTCTCAGATGAAGGTTATCCAGATACAGACTGACTATTGGGCTATGGCTAATGTAAAACATAATCGCTAAACCAGAGTGTGTGTTTGTTGCCAAATAAATTGCAGCAATAGGATTATTTTAATTGATTTGACCTTTTGGTTACTCAGAAGTCAGTTTTCTCAGCAGGAGTTCCTTATTAATTGCATATATTTGAACTTTGTGCATTGGTTGGTGTGGTTGGGTTACTCTGGAATGTGACGTGAAATGTCTTCAGTTCCCATTCAACCCTGAAGAGATGATTTTACAAAGTAGTAAATTATATACTTTATACCAAAGAATTTTATTTTTTTTGCTTCCCTGTAATTTTGATGGTATTTTCTCCTGTTTCGGTCCTTCCCCCGCCCCCACCCCCCGCACAGTAGAATGCGTTCTAATCTAACCAATATGGGGTTTCCCTAACAAATTGACTGAAGTTCTTTGAGGAAATAACAGACCTCGTTCGTCGAAATTCAGCTGATGCGATTATATTTAGATTTCAGCAAGGATTTAAATACGGTGCCACGCAAGCGATTAGTCCTCAAGGTAGGAAGGGATGCAACAGAAAAGAAACTCCCAAAGTGGATTAAAAAACGGCTAAACCAGAGAAAGCAAAGGATGGTTCTGAATGGAGCGGAGTTGAAATGACATGGGGTCGCTGCCAGGGTGTCGTGGATCAGTGCCAGGCTGTTGCTGTTTATAGTCTATCTATATAAATGATTTGAAGCTGGCGACAGAAAGAAAGCACTTCCAGTTTGCAGGTGATACCAAACTAAGGTTGGGGGCGGTAGAGGTGAACAATAGGGAACAGGTAAACTGAATACAAAGGGACCTGGATAGATTGGGAAGGTGGACTGATGACTGGCAAATTACATTTAATGTGGACAAATGCAAGATAATAAGGCTAAGGAAGAGAAATAAATAGTCGAAATACTAACTAAATACTCTAGGCTACAGGACACAAAACTGGAGGGATCTGGAAGCATTAATAGAAAGCTCACTGAAACCAATAGTACACTGTGCGACAACAGTAAGGAAAGCAAACCAGATAGAACACACATTCCAGGAGGTACAAAATAGCTGGGACAGCCACACCTGGGTGACTGTGTAAAAATCTGGTCACAATACTACTGCTAGGATATCCAGGCATTGAAGGAAATGCCGAAAGGGAGAGCCAAACTGATGACCTAATTTAAGGCAATGGATCTGTGAGGAGAGGTTGAAGAGCCTGGGATTGTTTCTTCTGAAGAAGAAAAGGCTTGGGCACAATTCTGTTCAAGTATGTAAGATTCATAAGGGAATAGGAAAATGACCCTGAGAACCTATCTGAGATGGTCACTTACTCTCGAACAAGGGGGCACGGGCTCAAACTTAGAAAGGGGGAGGTGCAGAGTTAGTTTAGGTTTAGCTAATTTACATAGAGAATGATCAATGTGTGGAATGGATTGCCCATAGTGGCAGATAGTGTAGAAAAACTTGAAGGAGAATTGGATAGATACTTGTGGTACTGGACAATTGAGAAGTCTTAATTATTGGACTGGACCAACGGACTTCAGGGATTTCACCTGGTCCTGTGCTTTCCTTTGTTCCTATTTAATAGGGCATACAGTCGGCCTATTTCTAGATCTTTGTCACTTTTTCTCAAGCCAGCAACTCAGAATTTTTTTTATTCGTTCATGGGATGTGGGTGTCACTGGTAAGGCCGGCATTTATTGCCCATCCCTAATTGCCCTTGAGAAAGTGGTGGAGAGCCGCCACCTTGAACCGCTGCAGTCGTGTGGTGAAGGTACTCCCACAGTGCTGTTAGGGAGAGTGTTCCAGGATTTTAACCCAGCGACGATGAAGGATCGGCGATATACTTCCAAGTCAGGATGGTGTGTGACTTGGAAGGGAACTTGGAGGTGGTAGTGTTCCCATGCACCTGCTGCCCTTGTCCTCCTAGGTGGTAGAGATTTGGGAGGTGCTGCCTTGGCAAGTTGCTGCTGTGCATCTTGTAAATGGTGCACACTGCAGCCACGGTACACCAGTGGTAGAGGGAGTGAATGTTTAAGGTGGGGGATGGGGTGCTAATCAAGCGGGCTGCTTTGTCTTGGATGGTGTCGAGCTTCTTGAGTGTTGTTGGAGCTGCACTCATCCAGGAAAGTGGAGAGTATTCCCTCACACTCCTGCCTTGTAGATGGTGGAAAGGCTTTGGGGAGTCAGGAGGTGAGACACTCGCCACAGAATACCCAGCCTCTGACCTGCTCTTGTTGCCACAGTATTTATGTGGCTGGTCCAGTTAAGTTTCTGGTCAATGGTGACCCCCAGGATATTGATGGTGGGGGATTCGGTGAAGGCAATGCCATTGAATGTCGAGGGGCGGTGGTTAGACGCTCGCTTGTTGGAGATAATAATTGCCTGGCACTTGTGTGGCGCGAATGTTACCTGCCACTTATCAGCCCAAGCCTGAATGTCGTCCTGGTCTTGCTGCATACGGGCATGGACTGCTTCATTATCTGAGGAGTTGCGAATGGCACTGAACACTGAGCAGTTGTCAGCGAACATCCTCACTTCTGATCTTATGTTGGAGGGAAGGTCATTGATGAAGCAGCTTAAGATGGTTGGGCCTAGGGCACTACCCTGAGGAACTCCTGCAGCGATGTCCTGGGGCTGTGATGATTGACCTCCAACCACCACAACCATCTTCCTTTGTGCTGGGTATGACTCCAGCCAGTGGAGAGTTTTCCCCCCAAATCCCATTGACTTCAGCTTTACTGGGGCTCCTTGATGCCACGCTCTGTCAAAAGCTGCCTTGATGTCAAAGGCAGTCACTTTCACCTCACCTCTGGAATTCAGCTCTTTTGTCCATGTTTGGACCAAGGTTGTAATGAGCAGAGTGGTCCTGGCGGAACCCAAACTGGGCATCAGTGAGCAGGTTATTGGTGAGTAAGTACTGCTTGATCGCACTGTTGATGACACCTTCCATCGCTTTGCTGATGATTGAGAGTAGACTGATGGGATGGTAATTGGCCGGATTGGATTTGTCCTGCTTTTTGTGGACAGGACATAACTGGGCAGCTTTCCACATTGTCGGATAGACGCCAGTGTTGTAGCTGTACTGGAACAGCTTGGCTAGAAGTGCGGCTAGTTCTGGAGCACAAGCCTTCAGCATGACAGCCGGGATGTTGTCGGGGCCCACAGCCTTTGCTGTATCCAGTGCGCTCAGCTGTTTCTTGATATCACGTGGAGTGAATCGAATTGGCTGAAGACTGGCTTCTGTGGTGGTGGGGACCGCAGGAGAAGGCTGATATGGATCACCTATTTGGCACTTCTGGCTGAAGGTGGTTGCAATCGCTTCAGCTTTGTCTTTTGCACTCACGTGCTGGGCTCCACCATTATTGAGGATGGGGCTATTCATGGAGCCTCCTCCTCCCGTTAATGGTCCACCACCATTCACGACTGGATGTGGCAAAACTGCAGAGCTTTGATCTGATCCGTTGATTGTCAGATCGCTTAGCTCTGTCTATAGCATGCTGCTTCTGCTTTTTAGCATGCATGTAGTCCTGTGTTGCAGCTTCCCCAGGTTGGCACCGCATTTTTAGGTACACCTGGTGCTGCTCCTGGCATGCTCTTCTACACTCCTTATTGAACCAGGATTGGCCCCCTGGCTTGATGGTAGAGTGAGGGATATGCCGGGCCATGAGGTTACAGATTGTGGTGGAATACAATTCTGCTGCTGCTGATGGCCCACAGCGCCTCATGGATGCCCAGTTTTGATCTGCCAGATCTGTTCTGAATCTATCCCATTTGGCACGGTGGTAGTGCCACACAACACGATGAAGGGTGCCCTCAGTGTGAAGATGGGACTTCGTCTCCACATTAACTGTGCGGTGGTCACTGCTACCAATGCTGTCATGGACAGATGCATCTGCCGCCACCTATGGTGGGTCTGTCCTGCCGGTGGGACAAGACATGCCCAGGGATGTTTGGGACAGTGTTTGAAAGGTATGATTCTACGAGTATGACTGTCAGGCTGTTGCTTGACTAGTCTGTGGGACAGTTAGAATATTGTGTCCAGTTTTGGCTGGCTTTCTTTAGGACGGATGTCAAAGCCATCCTGTGTGTGTGCAGAAGAAAATTGTTAAAGTTTCAGGGATAAGAAGCTTGAGCTTATCTAGTCACTAACCATTTTCATTAGAACAATGGAGATTATGAGGAGATCTTATTTAAAATTGAGAGGTATTGATGAATTTAAAACTATTTCCACTGGTCAGTGAATCAGTAACTAGAGGGATAAATTTAAGATAATCAAAGGAAGTAATGGAATTAAAGGAGGTTTTTTTTACACAGAGGTTTGTGGAATATCCTACCAGGACAGTGATGGAAATAGAATCCATACGCTTTTTAAAAAAAAAAAGTAGTTTCATTTTTAAGAACAACATTTTGGCAGGCAGGGAATAGGACAAGAAGCTCGATGTGCTGTAAAATTCTATGATTGCCTATGTATAAATCATAGATTTTTATATTTTAATTACCTGCTTGGTCTGATAAGTGGCAGCATTCGTGCCACATAAATGTCAGACAATGACTATCTCCAACAAGCGAGAGTCTTAACCACTGCCCCTTGACATTAAACGGCATTACCATCGCCAAATCCCCCACCATCAGCATCCATTGACCAGAAACTTAACTGGACCAGCCACATAAATACTCTCCACCACTTTCTCGAGGGCAATTCGGGATGGGCATTAAATGCTGGCTTTGCCAGCGACGCCCACATCCCATAAACGAATAAAAAAATTTAAAATTCTAGGGTATGCTTTGCGCAAGATGTGATGGGTATTAACCTATGAATGCATAAGTGGGAAGAGGCAATTCAGTCAATCTACCTTGACATGGTTGTTCAGGTCTTCCTTCAGGAAGGGCAGTGACCATTTTTTTATCACTCTGCAGCATGGTACTTTCCCTCTCCGTGTTATGGTGACTTTGAGAAAAGGCTGGTCCAGGGAAACCAGAATTTCCCTGCATCTGTCAGAAGATGAGGATTAATGGTTTACCCCCTATCTGCCAGTAGGGAGATTTTACACATTCGTGCAAAAGAAAGGAACTCAATATAATTGTCACCTGCTAAAAGGGTGAAACTTTAAACCTTATAATTAAAGACAAGGGATTTTTATGTAAGCTTTGAGATTTTATATATATTCTATGGAAGATTCATTTATCCAACGTGACTTAATGCACTGTTTCTTAATGATGTATATGCCTTAAAAACAATAAACTAGACTCTTAGCAGCATATTCATAAAAGTGTACATGTCGATATACATGTACACTGGGCAATCTCCCATGGCATTGCACGTGGGGAGTCCAGACCAAGTGTGGTCTTCAGGTGAAGTGGGATTAAAAGTCAGGGGATAATTGGACCAGGATGTGCTGACGTAACTCAGTCCCCATTTGAAAGTCGTGCATTCTATCCTTGTATTAGCATTCTAAATTCCTATGTCCACATTTATAATGGGAACTGCCAAATGTAAATTTGTCTCAGTGCGCCATTATAGCATAGGACATAGGAATTTATAATGGAAAAGTTGACTGGAACTGCATGCTTTTTAATGTTTTAGATATTATCTATACCTGTATATATATTAACATCTTGCAACTGTGCTCACTTCCTGGAGGAACATTAATTCCTGTACCACAATGTTATCATCTTTCTTGCACCTCTTGTGTTTGCCTGACACCTGCTTACAACAAGCATAAGCTAAACTATCCATTCTTAACATTTTAATTTACTTATCAGGCCTCCCAACATAGGTGGCGCAGTTACTCTTCCAAATTACATTTACTATGCCCTTCCTTTTAAGTGGTATTGCAAGTAAGTTAAGTTTCAGTTTTACTTCCATTGCTTTTAAAATGTTGAAGTTTCAGATTTTAATGTAAGTACATGAAAACCAAGGCATTAACTTGCTGGCTACTTTCCTCTTTCACCTGGTCCAAGGTTTATATTGTGTGCCAAGCTGTCTGTAAAAGTGCCCAAATTCTTCCTTAAATGTTTTGGGCCTCTTGTTCAGCCTTGCAAGGAAATGCCCTGATTGAATTTTTTTTTTATTCTGACCCTCGCTCAACTGACCTAGAACACTCATTTGCAGGTTGTTTCAGTACACCTGCCCCTATATCTGCGGGCATACTGAACACTGTCTGCCCCTTCAGTATCGTGGAACTTGCTCCCCAAAGTATTTGGGGAAAATCCCAGATAACCATATAATAAAATGGACTTTTGACTTATTTGGTCACTAAATCAGTGGCCCTAATGTTATGCCCTACATGGTACAACATCCTTATTGAGCAATGCCATGGGAGATCTGCATGTGTTTGAAAACATCACACTTTGCAGTGAAATAATCACATGTATATTGGTGATAGTGATTGAGTTTTATAGGAGAGTATATACATACCAAGTAACATAGTCAATTTTAAAACCCTTTCAGCAAGTATTTGTCATGTAACATCTTTAAATCTATCAGGGTTTTTTGTTGCTTTAAAAAATAAGGTTTATAGGAGCATGCTGTCTGAATCAGCTTGATGTTTACAGTGGGGAACTCTGCTTTCTGCAATTAGCTTTACTGTCATGTTTACTGAAACTTGCTGAAGCACTAAGTTCTGAATGTCATGACCTTGTTCAACTGTACTTTTTTTTCTGAATAACTCCTTTTTAACACTTTGCGTTCACTACTCCCAACAAGAACAAAACCCTGGTTAGACCACACCTGGAGTACTGTGAGCAGTTCTGGGCACCACACCATAGGAAGGGTATATTGGCCTTGGAGGGAGTGCAGTGTAGGTTTACCAGAATGACACCCGGACTCCAAAGAGTTAGTTACGAGGAGAGATTACACAAATTGGGATTGTATTCCCTAGAATTTAGGCGGTTATGGGGTGATCTGATCGAAGTTTTCAAGATATTAAGGGGAACAGATAGGGTAGATAGAGAGAAACTATTTCCGCTGGTTAGGGATCCTAGGACTAGGGGGCAAATTCTAAAAATTAGAGCCAGACCTTTCAGGACTGAAATTAGGAAACACTTGTACACACAAAGGGTGGTGGATGTTTGGAACTCTCTTCCGCAAACGGCAATTGATGCTAGATCAATTGTTCATTTTAAATCTGAGATTGGTAGCTTTTTGTTAACCAAAGCTATTAAGGGAAATGGGCCAAAGGCGGGTATGTGGAGTTAGATCACAGATCAGTCATGATGTCATTTGAATGGCGGAACAGGCTCGAGGGGCTGAATGGCCTACTCCTGTTCCTATGTTCCCAAGAACAATTTGCATTTATATGGTGCCTTTATTGTAAATAACATTCCAAGATCCTTCACAAATGGGGGAAAAAGTAGAGGAATAAACATTGAGCCATGGAGGAAGAGGTTAGCGGCCATCAGCTTGGATAAACAGATGGCTGTTCAGGTTTTTTTTTAAAGGAGATGGAGAATGGTAAGGGATTTAGGGAGGGAGTTACAGAATTAAAGCTCTGCTAGCAATGATGAGGCCACGGAGAGGGATGCACAAATGGAGAGTCGGAGATATAAAAAAACTGCAGGAGGGGATATAAGTTGTAGAGATCGGGTGAGGTAGTGGAGGATTTGAAGACTAAGGCAAGGATTTTAAATTGAATAGCCCGGATTTTGTGGTCAGCGACAAAGGAATGCCGCTTGCCGTTCACCTCGCTAACAGCTGCCCAGAAAGTTTTTGCAGGTTTTAGAGTGCAGAGACTTGCTCTAATCTACCTTCTGTTTCAGTGTGGCGCCCTGCGAGCAGGACAAGCAACAACGAGGCTCTTCAATCAATCAGATTGAAGGATCGTCACTGAGACACGCAGAGTCTAAACCAGGAAGTCTATAGCAGGAAATATAAATTACATTTAAATGATGTACAGAAAGCGAAATAAAGATTGGGAAACACAGATGGGATTAAGGGAGAGACAGACAGAAAAAGTGGACATTTTTCTAAGAAAAATTTTAAAAAATCTCCAAAACTAATTTTCTTCTGAGGGAATGAGACTCCACACTTATAAAATTAAATTTTCTGGGCTAGAGAGGCTATTCAGCAGTAATTATCACTTGCCATGCTGTAAAAAAAAAAAAACTCACTTACTCCTGAATGCACCAGCCCTAACTTTTTCAGTTGTTTTCAGTGCATAACTAGTGCGCAAGTACCCTAAGTTCAGGCTGTTGCATTCATTTCCGTGCGAGTCTATCGGTGCGGTCTGCATCAGCACACCCTATAGAGGAGCGGAGTGTCTCTGACAGCAACTTCTGGATTTGAGTGTTTAACTGTGCATGTGCAGAGGCCAGGAGTTGCTGTCTGATTTACTCCGGTAATAACAATTAGCGCTGTTAGCCTCACTGTTATTCTTATTGCAAAATCCAGCCCCATATGTTTGGATACAATTCGCCAGTTTAGATCAGGAATGACGAGTGATGGACAAGTGGGACTCGGTGCAGGACGGAACACGGGCGCCTGCAGTTCGGACAAGTTGAGAGTTTTTCAGAAGATCGAGCATGGGAGGCTAGTAAATGAAACATCGGAGAAATCAAGTGACTAAAGCACAGAGAAGTTTTTAGCAGCGACAGTGCTGAGGTAGAGGCAGATGTAGGCATTTTTGCAGAGGTAGTAAATAAGTGCTCTTGGTGATGGTAAGGTTGTTGCGTTTGAAGCTCGTTTGTGGGCCGAACAGGGTGCCAAGGTTTTATGTGGTCTGGTTCAGCCAGAGAAGGGGATGAAATCAGTTGCAAGAGAGGGGTTTATGCTGGGGCTGCAAATGATGTTCAATTGGAGGAAGTTGTGACTTGTGATTCATTGATGACTTGATGTTTGACATGCAGGGGGAAAAATTGGGCCACACCCCCTTTGGGACGCTAACTTCACCGGGGAGCTACTTTTAGCGCCCCAAAAAATTATGCCCCCGCGCCCGAAATTGAATGGTAGCGCCCCAAGCAGGAGGCAGGGCGCTACTGAAAGCACTCCCCATCCCTCTTGGGGCGTTCCCATTGAATATCGCAGCGCAGCGTGCAGCAGCGCCACGCACGTAGCACTCCAGTACTACAGGCCTCCCTTCCCTGATTAAAGGGGAGGGGCTTAGCGCAGCGCTGCTGGATCACCGGGGAGCGGGGTGCCAGTAAAAGTGCCCGGCACTCGAGTGCCAGGCTGACCGATTGCAGTCGGCACTCCGCAGGAGGAGCCAAAAGGGGGCAGGTGCTGGCAGACGGTCCAAAAAAAATGGCCGGCTGGCACCTGCCCTTTAATTATCGCCACCTCGGCCGCAAAAGCACCACCCTGACCCTGTCTGATATAGTGTCTGGTGGTAGGTCAGGGGGCATGAGCCACGAGCGAGGCGCTGCGCACGGTGATGAGGTCATCGCTGGAGGCAGGGCACTACCACTGCGGCTAACCTCCTGCTGAATTTCGCGGGAGGCGTTAGCGGCGCAGCAGCCGGGCTCTAGGTACTTAGCGCCCCGTTAGCGCTCCCTTGGGGCGCTAACGGGAGGTGCAAAGCAACCAAATTTAAAGAAAAAAAGAGGGCCATTGGTAGATTCTTGGGAACTTGAGCGGGGGATAAGCTGTTGCAGGGATTGCGCTAGTAGTGTTGAGGTAGGTAGGAGTGGAAACGTTCAAGGCAGTTTCAAATAGCTGAACAGTGGAGGAGGTGTAATTGAGGAAGATTGCATGGTCTACTGCATCAAATGCTGTTGAGAGGTTGGGAACGTCAAGGTGGGATAATGCAAAAAATCATAGTCACAGCGGATGCCATGGTGACTTTTGGCTGGATCAGTCTTGCGTTGGTAAGAAGGCTGGAAAGTAGATTGGAGTGATTCAAACAAAGTTTTGAGAGAGGTGGGTACAGAGCTTGGAGGCAATGAGCCTGAGAGTCTTGGAAAGAAAAGAAAGCAACTAGAAGTTGTTTCAACAACAACTACTTGCATTTATGTAGCACCTTTAACATAGTAACACGTCCCAAGGAGTCTTATCAGAAAAAAATTGACAACGAGACACAAGATATTAGGACAGGTGGTCAAAGCTTGGTCAAAGAGGTAGGTTTTAAGGAGCGTCTTATAGGAAGAGAATGAGGTAGAGAGGCGGAGTTGTTTAGGGAGGGAATTCCAGAGCTCGGTGTCTATGCAGCTGAAGGCGCGGCCGCCAAGGGGGGGGGAAGCGATGAAAATCAGGAATGCACAAGAGGCCAGAATTGGAGGAGTGCTGAGATCTCGGAGGGTTGTAGGGCTGGAGGATGTTGGAGAGATAAGGAGGGGCGAAGCCATGGAGGATTTTGAAAAAAAATAAGAATTTTAAAATCGGTGTTGCCAGACTAGAAGCCAATGTAAGTCAGCACAGGGGTGCTGGGGGAACGGGACATGGTGCGAGTTAGGATAAGGCAGTAGAGTTTTGGATGAGCTCAAGTTTACGGAGGGTGCAAGGTAGGAGGCCGGCCAGGGAGAGCATTGGAACAGTTGAGTCCAGAGGTAACAAAGGCATAGATGATGGTTTCAACAGATTAGCTGAGACATGGACGGAGAGGGGCGATGTTAGGGAGGTAACCAATAAAGCTGCTCAGTTAAATGGCAACTATGTTGAATAGCCTGCATCTTGTGTCCACTTTATCTACTTGGCTTTTTGTACTAATGCTGAAGTTACACAGGTGACTTTGCCCATGCTTCTGTGGGGAGATTTTGTATGAGCCTTGAAAGCACTAGAATGTGACCCAGCAGATTAAATACCAGTGATTTTCTGCATCACTTTTTGTCCTGGATATCTTGCCCCCTACACTTACTGTCTTCATCAAGATCAATTTTGGTAACATCCGATCCCAATTAAGATTGGGACGTTTTAGACAGAAATGTAATTCTCTTTAGAAATTATACACCCCAATATTTCAAACTACTCCACCTAGCAACCCAGGAAAGAGAAAAGCCATTCTATATCATTTGAACTGTGAGAAACATTTTGTCCTGTTCCAAGATGAGCCCCATCTGGAACCATGCTTTAAAAGTCAGGGGGGATGTACCATGTTGACAATAATCTACGAAGTGTAAATGCAATGTTAGGAGAATCCTGGGACATTCCATATTATACTTGGATAATACTTACCTGTGACTGCTATGTAATTTTTAGCTTATTGAAGAATAAAAATAGTTGTCACAATCTGAAAAGGAGCTATAATTCCAGGCTGATACCAGGAATGGCGGGAATGACCTATGAGGAGAGACTATGTAGTTTAGGGATGTACACACTGGAGTTTAGAAGATTGAGAGGGGACCTCATAGAAGTGTATAAAATTCTGACAGGTCTAGACAGACTGGATGCAGAAGGAATGTTTCCCTTGGCGGGTGAGAACAGAACTAGAGGACATAATTTAAGGATAAGGGCTAAACCATTTAGGACAGAGATGAGGGGGAATTTCTTCACTCAGAGAGTGGTGAACCTGTGGAACTCATTGCCACAGAGGGCAGTGTACGCCAGCTCATTAAATATATTTAAGAGGGAATTAGATATATTTCTACGGGCAAAAGGGGTTAAGGGTTACGGAGAGAAGGCGGGGACGGGATACTGAATTAAAGGATCAGCCATGATCTCATTAAATGGCGGAGCAGGCACGAAGGGCCGAATGGCCTACTCCTGCTCCTATCTTCTATGTATCTATGTATAATACATCATTAAGAACACAGTGAATTGTCCTGCGATACAGCCAATGTGTACTCCTAATTAATAGGGAAATCACTGTTTCAGCATTATTTTGTAAAGGGGATGTCTGTATAGGTGTAAGGATTTTAAATGCATTAATTTTTACTAATTGCAGCTGACATGAATAAAAGGCTGGTTTTGTGAAATGGAGCATATGCTCTGTTTATACTGATCAGGAAGATCCTTACCGAGTGCATTTATTTGATTACACAAATTGCCACATGTTTGGTATGTTGCTTATGACTTGGCCGAGCTTTTGTTGCTTTTTAAAGGGGTCTGTACTGAGCTGGACATTAAATCTTGATGAGACTGTGTCAAAAGAACAAACAGAGTTACCGGTTAATACTTGAAACATGTGTCAGTCAGTTGAGGTTAGTGGACATGCTCCATGAATCCCTCTGTCTGAAGTCAGCAGAGGCCATCGATTTCCAGAAATGTCATTCATCCACATTCCACAGAGGAGCTCTTTGGATGATTTTATTATTCTTGGCAGAAAGCGCTCCATTTAAAAACAAATTTTCCAAAATATCCAAAGGAGGTGCGCACATTTAAAGAGCATCCTCCTCTGCCAATGTGCCACTTCAATGAATGTGTATTAATTTAAAAACCGCTTCTCAACACAAAATGCATTTTATGCTTTAGAACTAATGTGTACATTGTCTCAGGAAAAGATTTATTGCTGAATAGTTTTGGTCTTGTATATTTGGAATTTTCATGAAGCAAAGTATTTGAGGTAGGAATATCAATCATATGATATACTCTGAAATCCTTTATTAAATTGATTTGGGTACAAAATTAAGTTAATTATTTCCTGGTGATCACCTGTATTGCTAATGTGTGTCTTAATTGAGAAGAGCTAATTGAACGGTCAGCTCTCTTCAGTCAGAAGAAAATGGTGTCACAGGAAACTGCTTCTTGTATTTTTTTTAAAAAGGGAATTACTTATGATTCCACAGAGAAAACCAATGCAAAACCACAACAGTTGCTAAAGTCAAGGTTGTGCCTGCCCAGAAGCAGTGAGCGGCACTGGCTTCAACAAAATGTCATGCAGCTTCAGTCCCATTGGCACAGTATAATAGAGGTTTAAAACTCCCAGGTTGTGCTATAGCTGATTCAGATTTGTGCCTTGTACCACACCACCTTGTCTGACCCATTCTGTGTAGATGTGCAGAAATGCGTTTGTGAGCAGTAAATTCAAGAAATATAAATTAGGTCTGTAATTGGGCTTTGCTCACATTATCCAAAATGGATATGGCACCTTGACTTTAGTGTCACCATTACTTTAATGTTTAATGAGTTATATGATTTCGTAACTTGCATTCAGCATTCCAAAATCTGGTTCTGCAGAACAATAGTTTTAATGCTTTTTCAATTCCTTACAGATTCAAGACACAAGTATCATTTGGTTTGTTATATTATTAGATAATTTACCTGCAATATTGTTCTACTGTTGGTTTCTTATGTGTATTATTGAAACTGTAACTGTTGCTTACTGAATAAATCATGAGACTGAAGAGGATTTTGAAAATGTAAGTTTTTATTTGTTGTAGGATCTAGGCCATGTCTAAGTGTTGCAACTGAGAGCTGTAAAATGTGTTCATAACACTCGTTTTTTCTACTCACATTAGACTATTCCACACTGATGGGAAACGAGATTGTGGCATTATTGCAACTTATGAGATGCCACAAGAACTTAATTTTTTTTTCCACCAACAAGTAAATATTTAGCTTTTTAAAAAATATATGGGGGCGAGGAAAGCCAGTGTCAGTAGCAAATTGGCTGCTCCATAGTGTGACAGTCTAAGTAATGCAAAAGCCAGCATCTCTCTGTTGCAAACACAACTAGTCAACTTGACTGATCACTTGCTGTCGTGGCTCGTCAGCTTTATATAAGTTTGTTAATCATGCAACTGCTGTTTATTGTATACTGCAATTTTTCTAATACCCTTCCCACCTGTCAAACCCAGACTGTGCATAGTTGGTTGAGTGATGAGGGGTTGGCCAGGTCCTGTTCGAGCACCTCTGGGCCTGGTGAAATTGGCCTGGAAGAAAAGTGTAAACAGGTAGAAAAACGTTGCACCTACTAATCTTAAGTTGCTTTTCCCTGTACCATTGGCTCTTTATTTTTTTAACTTGGCTGCACAAGGGTCTTGGCCTGACTGACTTCTGTTTCTGTGTAATAACCATGTGTTTATTCACTCTACTGTATTGCCAACAGCAGTTGTCTTCCCATAACTATACAGCACATAGGTGGTGTTCTCTGGGAATAAGGTTTGCCTTTTCTTCGCCGTGTTAATAAGTAACATACAGCATTGGCCCTGACATGAGGACTGCTGCTTGCAGTGTTGGAATGCATGCTCATCTGTTAACTAATGGATCTGAAAGTGCATTAACAGTTCTTTAAACACGTGTTTATTTGGAACTTGAAATTTGCTCTTTGTAATTAAATTGGATTTTTACTAGCAAGCTTGTCGTAAATCTACCCATGTATGTTCAATTTTGCCTAAAATACATAAAAGACAAAACCGCAAGCATTTTGTGGATAATATGACTGTAATACATCTGAACTTGTTATAACAGTACTGACCTTATTTGGATGCACCACCCTGTGAATTAATTCTAACAGATTATTACATTTTTATTCCAGTACATTCCTAGCAGATATATGCATTTACAGTACCTAATTTTTTTTATTCCGTCAATTTAAGACCTGTTTAGCTGTCCTGACATACACACTTCATGAGCTCATTAAATATTAAAAGTTGTTGCTGTCTTGAATGAAGATGCATTCAACATTTGATAAAGTACCACATAATAGACTTGTTAGCAAAATTGAAGCTCATGGGATTAAAGGGGCAGTGGCAGCGTGGATACAAAATTGGCTAAGGGACAGAAAGCAGACAGTAGTGGTTAACGGTTGTTTTTCAGACTGGAGGGAAGTAGGCAGTGGTGTTCCCCCATAGGTAGGTGTTTGGATCACTGCTTTTTTTGATGTATCTTAATGACCTGGGCTTGGGTATACAGGGCATAATTTCAAAGTTTGCAGATGATACAAAACTTGGGACATGTAGTAAATAGTGAGGAGGATAGTAACAGTCTTCACGAAGACATGGACAGACTATGGGCAGACACATAGCAGATAAAATGTAATATCGAGAACTGTAAAGTGATTCATTTTTGCAGGAAGAATGAGGAGAAGTAATATGAACTAAATGGTACAATTTTAAGGGGGGTACAGGAACAGAGACACCTGGGGTGGTATGTACACATTTTAGAAGGTGGCAGGACAAATTGAGAAGGCTGTTAAAAAGGCACACAGGATCCTTGGCTTTATTAAGAGTACAAAACAAGGAAGTTAATGCTAAGCCTTTACACAACACTGGTTAGGCCCCAGCTGGAGTATTGTCCAATTCTGGGCACCACACTTTTGGAAGGATGTCAAGACCTTAGAGAGGGTGCGGAGGAGATCTGCTTGCGTGGTACCAGGGATGAAAGCCTTCAGTTATTTGGAGAGACTAGAGCAACTGGGGTTGTTCTCCTTGGAGCAGAGAAGGGTAAGGGGAGATTTGATAGAGGTGTTCAAAATCCTGAAGGGTTTTGATAGAGTAAATAAGGAGAAACCGTTTCCAGTAACCAGAGGACGCAGATTTAAGGTAATTACCAAAAGAACCAGAGGCAACATGAAAAAAAATAATGATGCAACGTATTGTTATGACCTGGAATGCACTGTCTGAAAGGGCGGCGGAAGCAGATTCAATAATAACTTCCAAAAGTGAATTGGCTAAATACTTAAACACAAAAATTGTAGGGTTATGGGGAAAGAGCAGAGGAGTGGGACTAATTCAATGGCACAGGCATGGGGGGCTGGATGGTCTTCTGTGCTCTGATTCTATGAACATTACGTAGCAAGTTCTGCCAGGTTTTATAATACACCCATCTTGTGGTACTTTTGCATCAATAAAAGCAAGTACAAGCTGCAGAATGATGTTCTCTGTGAAACTCTGGCAGTGTGCAGCTCATTTTGTTTTACCACTTTTTCTTGTTGCTTGTTCTCTCCAACACCGACCCCCCTTTTTAAAAAAAAAACACAAGAAAAACCAAGCACTGACCGATTTAATTATAAGCATAAAGTAATAAATAGGGTGTACTATAAAAAGGTTATTGACTGATCTACCCTTTTGTGTCATTATTGTCCTGCTGGGGATACAGGTAAAAAATGGTAACAGCTGAGAACAATCTTAGTTAGCATCAGAACATGACAATAGACTGCATGCCCGTTGTGATTCATTTCAGTAATGCTGTTTGAGTTTAAGCTGTGCAGTGCATACTTATGTGAGTACTGAACACGTTGAACTCTAAAAATAGTGCTATTGGAGCAATGGCAGTCTTGCAGTTCAACCACATGTCTGATACTACCGATAGTTGATGTAAAATGGTTTCTAGCTTGCAACCTAAATATTCCTAATGACCATGCCCCTTTGAAATGCTGAGCACAGATGCAGTGTCCAGAATGCAATCTGCTGTATCTTTTAACGAGAAGCCAATAACCTTCAAATAGTGCAGCAAATGCTGGTAAAGGGTATTCAAGGTTTCCATTGGGTGACTGTGGTTTCTAAAGGGACTGTTTAAATGTTGCATCCATGACCTTGGGATAATGGGAGTGGTTGAATTTTTAATGAGTCATTTTAGTTTCTTCTTGTTTTTAATAACAGTTTCTTTCTGGTTTTCTACAGGCTGCGCAGGTCGTGCTGATTTCTCTGTTTGAGCTGAATACTCCTGAGTTCACTATGTTACTTGGTGCCTTGCCAAAAACATTCCAAGATGGTGCCACCAAGCTCCTTCACAATCACTTGAAGAACTCCAGCAACACTAGTGTGGTACTTGGCACTTAACACTTTTTAATGCAATATTTAAATGATAATAGAAACATAAAAAAATAGGAGCAGGCGTAGGCCATTCGGCCCTTCGAGCCTGCTCCGCCATTCAATATGATCATGGCTGATCCTCTATCTCAATACCATATTCCCGCTCTCTCCCCATAACCCTTGATGCCTTTTGTGTCTAGAAATCTATCTATCTCCTTCTTAAATGGCCTCCACAGCTGTCTGTGGTAGAGAGTTCCACAGGTTCACCACCTTCTGAGTGAAGAAATTTCTCCCCATCTCAGTCCTGAATGTCCTACCCCGTACCCTGAGACTGTGACCCCTCGTTCTTGACACCCCAGCCAGGGGAAACATCCTCCCTGCATCCAGTTTGTCTAGCCCTGTCAGAGTTTTATATGTTTCAATGGAAAGCTAATGTGCATTACTGGAAAAATAAAGGGGTGTGGTAGTGTAGTGGATTAGTGACCTAGAGGTCCTGAGTTAAAATCCCAACAAGTTAAGAAATTGAATTCAATAAATCTGATAATTTGGGGGCTAGCGATAGAAAACTGCCAGATTGTTGTAAAAACCGACCTGGTTCACTAATGTCGTTCAGGAAAGGGTACCCGGCCTGGTGTACATGTGGCGCCAATCCCACACTACGTAGTTGACTCTTAATACCTCAGGGCACCTAGGGATGGACAATAAATACAGCCTGCCTGGTTTGCCCATATCACAAGAACAAATTAAAGAAATATGCAACAGGTTTACTTTGTAAACTGGGCAAATGGCACTATTGTAATAACCACTTGCAGTAAATGCCTTCATGTTTTTCTTTATTATACTCGTCTGTTTTGGCATAGTAGGACCTGACACAAGTTAGTGCCTTAAGAAGAGGAGGAAAAGAAGTTTGTTTTTTGTTTCTAAAACCCTTTTGAGATTTGTTCATCTCAAATGTTTAGATACATACAGGGAATTTGTATTTCACCAGTCTGTAAATCTAATTTTTACCAACCAGGCTATGTAGAACAATGGACAGTAGGAGTGAATTTTAAGCTAAGGCTATACAAAGCCTTGGTTAGACCACACCTGGAGTACTGTGTTCAGTTCTGGGCACCACACCATAGGAAAGATATATTGGCCTTGGAGGGAGTGCAGCGTAGATTTACTAGAATGATACCTGGACTCCAAGGGTTAAATTACGAGGAGAGATTACACAAACTAGGGTTGTATTCCCTGTAATTTAGAAGATTAAGGGGTGATTTGTTCGAAGTTTTTAAGATACTAAGGGGAACTGATATAGATAGAGAGAAACTGTTTCTGCTGGTTGGGGAATCTAGGGGACATAGGCTAAAAGTTAGAGCCAGGCCTTTCAGGAGTGAAGTTAGGAAACACTTCTACACACAAAGGGTGGTAGAAGTTTGGAACTCTCTTCCGCAAACAGCAGTTGATGCTGGGGGGTCCATTGTTGATTTTAAATCTGAGATTGATAGATTTCTGTTAACCAAAGGTATTGAGGGATATGGGCCAAAGGCGGGTCTATGGAGTTAGGTCGCAGATCAACCATGATCTCATTGAATGGCGGAACAGGCTTGAGGGGCTCAATGGCCTACTCCTGTTCCTACGTTCCTAGATGATTTTTTGATCATCCTCTGAAACCCGCACAAGATTAGATTACAGTTTTAAAATTGGTATCTGACGTATATTTCTGGGGGGGTTTTTCTCTCCCACTTTGTGCAGTTCAGATATTTTGATCTGGAGACTCTTATGATTAATCGTATGGGTAATTCAGTGATTGTAATTTACCACAGCGTTGCTCATGTTCTGGTTATCTTAGCTGACATCAGTGGAAGGATCTAATGATTCATACTTGCTGATATTAATTTTTGTTCTTGCAGAGTTCGCCTAGCAGCACAATGGGCCGCACGCCTTCGCGACACTCCAGCAGCCGCACAAGCCCTCTTACTTCGCCAACAAATTGTTCGCATGGTGGTCTTTCCCCGAGGTAACGATACATTCTCATTTTTAACTATCCGTAGCAAGTTTGTGATGTGTTTCTAGTTCCTGGGTAAAATCTTGTTATAAATAATTAAAATCCCAGAAATTTCCTGGCATTTCCTTGTCTTTGCGATCTTCAAAATGGGTAATGAGTCATAAATACCTTTTTTTTCAAACTTTCTTTCACATTTCATTTTTATCCCATCTGTTGCTCCCTTACCCTGCTGATTTTGAACAGGAACTACATGTGGTTTTCCACCGCAAATGCTAAGATCAGTCCTGTGAGGATGAATTTTTTTAACAGTAAGTTTGTGTCCCAGTCCCACCTTTCCTTTATTTCCTACTGCCCACCCCCTCCAAAATGTGGCAGGGGGCAAACCCTAAAGAATTAATCTATGCAAACCAATACCAAGTATAGGAAACTTTGGTTTATCCGGAGGTTGTATGGCCGGAAACTTTGCTCTAACGGCAGAAATCAGCAGCCGTTTTAGTTAGTTTTTTTTTCTTCTCCTAGCATTCTGTTAACAGGCAGGCTCTGGAAAGCGTCTTTGGAGCTTCGCAACAGCTTCAGAGACGCTTCAAGGTATGGGCCAAGTGTTTACGAGCTGTTGCTGAGCAACAGTGTTTGTTGTCAAATACGGAGATTTTCATCTCCGTATGCTTCAACGTTGACTTTGCATGTCCGGCACTTTTGATAGATCGGCAACACGCCGGTCCCGTCGGTGCCGGATATCAGAACTTTTCCTGTACCAGATCCTGTGTCATGCCCTTCCTTCATATGATTCAGTCCAAGCATTTCATAAAACATTATTCTATGGTGTTAAAGAGCTTTGCCGCACTGAAGAGGTATTTTCTGGCAATAAATAATGCAAGTGCCGTTGTTTGTAATCCAATAATGTTAAATATAAATAAACAAATTTTTAAAATGAGAAGAATCAAGATTACTTAGCAAAAATGCACTGAAAAAGAAATACTTTTTCTATGGGAAATGTGATGGCTTTAAACAGATTTCTTGGAGCTGGGTGTTCTCAGGAACTCAACAAGCTCCAAAACATCCTGAAAAGGTCATGAAGCTCTTTCAAATTATTCAGTTCATTGAGATTTGGTAAGAAGCAAATACGTACACCAAATTTATACAGTGCTTCCCTTTTTTTCCACTAATCAAACATTTTTTTCTTATTTAACCCAGTGTGTGCATGAAACCTTCCTCTCCCACCCCATGAAGCCATTTTCAAACTGCATTCACTAAAATGACACTTTTTTATTCCTGTTTCATAGTTCCTGGCATGAGCTTATATTTAAAAAAAAATTAAATGTTTGTTTCTGGGGAGGCATAAACAGATATGCTGATATGTACTATAGTCTTAATGCCATTAACATTGGTATTTCTGGCTTATTTCACATTTTAAAAGCATGGTTCTTGGATAAATTAGCATTATTGACTTCTGGTTGCAATGTAATACTGCTAGTTTGAGGAACCTCTGTATTAATAGAAACCCAATAACAAAATGGAACACTTCATCCTGGAAATAAATAGCATTGGCACTAAGGCGTTTGAAACGACTGTTGGTCACTGAGGAGTTTACCACTACTGTGTTGTTCCTGCCAACCTTGTGTAACTTGTAGTAAACAAATGGAAAGGGCAACTGCTGTGGTTTATATTCAGTGAAAATAACTGCATTTTTTTTAACTCAAAAGAGATGCAGTTATTGTGAAATTCTTGGTTGCGTGTCATTCTTTTGTGCACATAAATGTCAAGCAGTTCACAAACAGTGTCAAAGTATGCATACGCACTGTAATTTATACAGTAAAAACACAATCAAATTTTTCTAAACTTTCTTGATATCTGGTAACTTGTATAAGGAAATTCTCTCTTGCCACCTCTAGTTGTGTAATGTTAATGATACCAATAAATTGAAGCATGGAAGTCGGTGAAGTTAGGTGAGGCAGGGGGGAGACTTGATATGAGGTAAGATGTGGCCCGAGGAGTTCTGGGTGAGGGGGTTGAAACTTGTGTACGGTAGAGCTTGGGAAGCCGACCAGGAGTGTGGCGGAGGTTCCATGGCCAGAGGTGACAGTGGTGTGGATGAGAATTTCAGTGCTAGTGGTAGTGAAGTAAGGATGGAAACTGGTGATATTTTGGCAGAGAAATGGATGACCTTGGTAATGAACTGGTTGTGGGGTTTGAAGCTTCGTTCAGGGTTGAATGGACCCTGGCAAGCAGCCAGTTGGTATGGGGAATGGAATCGGCTTAGGGTGTGGAGATTCTGGCAGGATCTTAGAAGATGCACCACAGCAAGTTGGAATGCAGGTTTGCACTTACGATTATTCACAGAATAGATTCTGGATCTGGTAAGCCTTTCACGACAGAGGCATCAGTGGAGGGTGAAGTACTTCCTCACAAAGAAAGGGATAAAATTAGAGAGTCACTCCAACCTTGAACTTGCAGAGTTTTTTGCACGTGAATACATAACATTATCAAAGGGTTTGAAGTCCATCAACTGTTGCAGCAGAATTTAGGAAGTGATTTTTAAAATGGGGGCGGGTAGGGATGTACTCAATTGGACTCGAGCAGGGGTTTTCAAATTGTGAGGCACACTTTCCTAATGAGGCACTGTCCTGTACTCGGGAGATGCAAACAAGGACGGGTCACTTATGGGTTAGCTCTTACAAGGAAACAAGTTTGAATATAGAAAGTCTTGCTAAGACAAGGTCATGCAGTGGCCCAAAGTTTTAAAAGTAGCTTAACATGTGAATATGCAAGTTAATCAAAGTTGCCCAGTCTAGGAAATTACCGTGGCTGAAATGACAATTTAACTGCACTGCCAGCCCATTTGTTTAATATTTAAATTTGCTGAGGATTTATTTCTACTGTATTGAATTTTATGTATATGATTAGGTTTATCTGTCTTATTTTAGTTGCGTACGCTAATCTCCAGATGTACTTTTCCCCACAAGAATTGAAGCTTTCTTTGAACATGTTGCCCTACTTCAGAGCCATGGGACTTAAATAGATGACCTGAGTGCTGGCCAAGGAGACGTCATGTTTTTCTGAACAGGTGGGGTGAAGAGGGCACCAACTTGGACTTTATGGCTCCCTGAACTAGAGCAATTAAATTGGTCAACTTTCCAAGGCTGGACACTAGTGCCATCTTCCTGCAATAGGCCATCAGAGGACATGCTGTGCACAAAATGCTGACATTTAGTTGAGACCTTTGCATTGCAATTGCTGTTTAAGCAAAAGTGCTGACCATGAAGTCATTTTTATGATTGAGGCTCTGATTTCTGACCTAGGAAGTTGGTTGAAATACTGTAGTTAAGCAGGCCTTCTCGAATTTAAACTGTTCACTGTATATTTTAATAATAGACTGAGTTCTGTAATGTCGCATACTGAGATGTATTGAATTGGTATACTGAAAATAAGGACATTTTGTCATTTTGATTCTTCTAAAGTCATCCAATTCTCTGGTAGCACTGTTTAAAAGTTAAAGAAAAAGACTCTGGTATGTAAGGTGCAATATAAATGCAAGTTTTGCCAAGGTGTTTCACAACCAATGTATTTTTTTGAACTTTAGGTCACTATTGTATTGCAGACAAACGCAGCAGCCAATTTGCACTCGGACATGACCAGTTAATTTTATTTGGTGGTGTTAGGTTAGTGATGAATATTAGCCAGGACACCGGGAGATCTCCCTGCCATGGGATCTTGTACATCCACCTTAACGGGTAAATAAGGTCTCGGGTTAACATCTTATCCAAAAGACAGCATCTCCAGCAATGCAGCACTCCCTCAGTAATGCATTGAAGTGTGAGCACAGATTATGTGTTCAAATCCTGGAGTGGGACTTGAACCCAAAATTTACCGACTCGGCAAGAGTGCTACCACTGAGTTCGGCTGGCACCATATAACATTAAGGCCTAGAAATTCAGTTTGGGGCGGCCAGCTCGCTCGCGCCCAGTAAGTACCGCTGCGCGCGGAGCCACTTGCGCCCGCCGGAAATTCAGTTTCAGCGCCCCAACTCGAAGGCGGCCGCTATTCAAGGGTTTCGGCGCCCCAGCTTGGGGCGCTGAAACTGAATATCGGCGCGCTAGGTGCCGCAGCGCCACCCGCTGCGGAGCGGCAGGCTGCGGTACTGCAGGCCTTCCTCCCTCTCTTAAGGGGGAGGTGCCTGCAACAGCGAGATCGCCGCTCGCTAGTGCCGGCAAATGAGCCCGGCACCACGGAGAAGTGCCGGGCTCCCGGAAAACAGCCGGCAATGCCGCGGGGGGGCGGGGTGGAGGAGGCCGGGGAAGGAGGTGCGCCCTGCGGGCAGGTGGCCGCCGAAAAAGCGGCCGACCGCACCTCCGCCATAACTCGCCCCACTAACGCTACAGGACGGCCCCGTTTTCTGATCGCTGTTTGCGGCCGCTGCGGAAGAGGCGGCCGCAACTAAATATGGCGGTCGGGCCGGTAGCGGGGCACTGCGCACACCGATGACGTCATCGGTGGCGGCGCAGCGCTACTGGCTAACGCCGCCATTACCGCAGCGCTGAATATCGGCGAAAGCTCAGCAAGTGGCGCAAAAGCCCTCTTTGGGCGAAAACTGGGCGCAAAGCCTACTGAATTTCTAGCCCTAAATGTCTGAACTGTTAAAAGGATCAGAGAATTTAATAAAAGAATTCTGCACATTCCATTCTTCTAAAAATCCAGCTACCCAATACAGGGTGTGTTCATTTAGAAGGTTTGGAATATTTAAAGTATAATAATGTTCTGTATTATCTGAAGAACAGAGTGATATTTTCACATCGTTAATCATTTGACCCCCATCCAAGTGGGATATTAGTGATGTGAAAATTTCATTCTGTTTGTATTCTCTGAATGAAAATGTCTCTCTTTGCTCTGTTACAACTTATTAATGTTTTCCTTCACATTGTTTTAAATAGAGTCCAAAGATTAAATTGTTCCTTTTCATACCAAGTGACTTCTTGCATAAGGAGGTAGACAAGTTAATTTTACTGGATTTTCACATGATTCTGAAGTCTAAAAATCCACTTAAATATGATCACTAACCTAATTTGCAACGAGCCTGATGTTTTCCATTACTATGCCTGGAGTATTTCTCTTTTTTAGATGTACTTTGTGATGTATTGATTTTGAGTACATGGAGGTTTTAATCCATCCTAAATCCGAGAGTCCTAGGCCTAGAAATTGGGTTGAGGCGCCAAGTTCGCCTGGGCGCTGGTTTTTGCGCAGCGTTCGAAGCTGTAACAATCGTCAGAAATTCAGTTGAAGTGCCCCTACAGGGAGACTGGGCGAGGCTCGAGGCGCTCCGCGACCCTCTTAGGGCGCTGAAACTGAATATCGCAGCGCAACGTGCCGCAGCGCCACGGCACGCTGCGGTACTGCAGGCCTTCCTCCCACTGTTAAGGGGGAGGGGCCTGCAACAGCGCGAACCCCGATCGCGAGTGCTGGCAAAAGAGCCCGGCACCAAGGAGAAGTGCCGGGCTCTCGGTGAAACAGCCGGCAATGCCGCGGGGGCGGGGGGGAACCAGGAGGCCGGGGACGGAAGTGCTGGCAGGCGGCCGCCGAAAAAGCGTCCGCCCCGCACCTCCACCTTAATTTGCGCCTCTGCCGGCGCAGCAAGGCCCCGTGAACCGGGCGCGGGTAGCGAACAGTGCTACAGCAGCGTTCGCTACCAAATATCGCGTTCGGGGCGCTGCGCACACCGATGACGTCATCGGTGGCGGCGCAGCGCAAATGGCTGACGCCACCATTAGCGCCCCTGCTGAATATCGCGGAAGGCGCAGCCAGTGGCGCTACAGCCACTGACTGCCCCTTTAGGTGCTACTCACCCAATCTTTCCCCCCTAGTGAAATTAGTTTCCACAGCATCGACCCAGTTCCTTGCCGGGTCTGATCCAATGCACAGAACTGAATGTTTGATAACATTGGACGCTATAAGTCGGCATTTGTTCCAATCCCAGGCTCATCTTGAGACGATAATGGCCCAGAAATTCGGGAGGAGGAGGGAAAAGCCCATTCATAAGATTGACGGGCAGACCTGTCAGAACTTATAAATACTACGGGCCCCAAAATAGCAGTAAACCTTCAAATAATTTTTTTTTTTTTTTTAAATCACACTTTTTAAATAAACTATAAATTACATTAAATAACTATTTTAAACAATAATTTAAATTTCTGAATTTTTTTTTAAAATATTCTAACAGGGCTAAAAATAAACTTACCTTGCTTTAAAGTATTTAAAAATAATAAACCTGTGGGGAAAAATGTTCTAATTTTAATTAATTGACCACTTACCTTGCACAAAGCAGGCCTTACGCCTGCTTTTTAAATGTGTAAATCCTGCAGGCTTACCCTTCCGGGAAAACCTGGTGTGTGTGTGTGTATATCTATCTCTCTATCCATCTATCTATCTATAATAAGTTCAAAGCGCTCGCGCAGCCTGCTGCGCGTGCATTCGACCTCTGAACCCCTTCGTTCAGAGGTTCGGAGGTGCCGGTTTCCCGCGCATGTGCAGTGCATGCAGAAAACCGGCACTTCCATTCGGCCTACGGGTGAGTACCCCGTGCGGACTCGCCTGTGGAGACGCGAATTTCTGGGCCATTAGTTCACTGAAAAATATACTAGCGGCACACTATGTTACAGCTTGCCATAAACAGAGGGACAACCACTAAAGATAAGATAAGAGTATATATAAATTATATGAAAGTATATTTATACACTCAGGGATATATCTGTTTATACACTGTATGGATAGATCTGTATTTTTGTGAACAAACATGAATGTTTTCCGATGCTTTGGCAACATAAGATGTAACTTGTCATGCCAATAAAGCGATTTGAATTGAATTGAATTGACTGGGGGGAGAGAGAGACTGGGACTGTTGGATTTAGTTTTGGATTAGCATGGAGAGAGAGGGGGGGGAAGGAGCGCCTCAGCCTGGCCCGATCGACCCCTGCGAAGGATGGAAGAAGGCGAGCTCTCCTCCCTGTCCCACCCACCTCACTCTTTACCTCCCTCACGAGCGCGTCTCTCTCCCTGCCCCTGTCTCTCCCTGCTTTACTCGCCCTCCCTCCCCCCTCCCCCCCTCCCTCCCTCCCCCCTCCTCTCCCCCCTCCCCCCTCTCCTCTCCCTCCCTCCCCCTCTCCCTCCCTCCCCCTCGAGTAACGCCTAAGGAGCCTCAAAGAGCCTCTCCCTCCCTCCCCCTCTCCTCTCCTCCCTCCCCCCAAGTCCTCTCCCTCCCTCCCCCTCTCCTCCCTCCCTCCCGCCCTCTCCTCTCCCTCCCTCCCCTCTCCTCTCGCCCTCCCTCCCCCCTCTCCTCGCCCTCCCACCTCTCCTCAGCAGCCCTCCCCCCTCCTCCTCTCCCCTCCCTCCCCCACAAGAGAAGCAGCAAGACCCTCTCCCTCCCTCCCTCCAACCTCTCCCTCCCGCTCTCCCTCTCCCCTCTCCTCTCCCTCCCTCCCTCCCTCCATCCCCCCCCTCTCCTCTCCTCTCCCTCCCTCCTCCTCTCCCCCTCCCTCCTCTCCCTCCCTCCCCCCTCTCCTCTCCCTCCCTCCCCCCTCTCCTCTCCCTCCCTCCCCCCTCTCCTCTCCCTCCCTCCCCCCCTCTCCTCCTCTCCCCTCCCTCCCCCCTCTCCTCTCCTCTCCCCTCCCCCCTCTCCTCTCCCCTCCCTCCCCCCTCTCTCCCTCCCTCCCCCCCCTCCCTCCCCCCCTCTCCTCTCCCTCTCTCCCCTCTCCTCTCCCTCCCCCCCTCTCCTCTCCCTCCCCCTCCCCCCTCTCCTCTCCCTCCCTCCCCCCTCTCCTCTCCCTCCCTCCCCCCTCTCCTCTCCCTCCCTCCCCCCTCTCCTCTCCTCTCCCTCCCTCCCCCCTCTCCTCTCCCTCCCTCCCCCCTCCCTCTCCCCTCCCTCCCCCCGCTCCTCTCCCTCCTCCCCCTCTCCTCTTCCCTCCCTCCCCTCCTCTCCCTCCCTCCGCCCCTCTCCTCTCCCTCCCTCCCCCCTCTCCTCTCCCTCCCTCCCCCCTCTCCTCTCCCCTCCCTCCCCCCTCTTCCTCTCCCTCCCTCCCCCTCTCCTCTCCCTCCCTCCCTCCTCTCCCTCCCTCCCCCCTCTCCTCTCCCTCCCTCCCCCCTCTCCTCTCCCTCCCTCCCCCCTCTCCTCTCCCTCCCTCCCCCCTCTCCCTCCCTCCCTCCCCCCTCTCCTCTCCCTCCCTCCCCCCTCTCCTCTCCCCTCCCTCCCCCCTCTCCTCTCCCCTCCCTCCCCCCTCTCCCCTCCCTCCCCCCTCTCCTCTCCCTCCCTCCCTCCCTCCCTCCCTCCCCCCCCCTCTCCTCTCCTCTCCCTCCCTCCCCCCTCTCCTCTCCCTCCCTCCCCCCTCTCCCTCCCTCCCCCCTCTCCTCTCCCTCCCTCCCCCCTCTCCTCTCCCTCCCTCCCCCCTCTCCCCTCCCTCCCCCCTCTCCTCTCCCCTCCTCCCCCCTCTCCCCTCCCTCCCCCCTCTCCTCTCCCTCCCTCCCCCCTCTCCTCTCCCTCCCTCCCTCCTCTCCCTCCCTCCCCCCTCTCCTCTCCTCTCCCTCCCTCCCCCCTCTCCTCTCCCTCCCCCCTCTCCTCTCCCTCCCTCCCCCCTCTCCTCTCCCTCCCTCCCCCCCTCTCCTCTCCCTCCCTCCCCCCCTCTCCTCTCCCTCCCTCCCCCCTCTCCTCTCCCCTCCCTCCCCCCTCTCCTCTCCCCTCCCTCCCCCCTCTCCCCTCCCTCCCCCCTCTCCTCTCCCTCCCTCCCCCCTCTCCTCTCCCTCCCTCCCCCCTCTCCTCTCCCCTCCCTCCCCCCTCTCCTCTCCCCTCCCTCCCCCCTCTCCCCTCCCTCCCCCCTCTCCTCTCCCTCCCTCCCCCCTCTCCTCTCCCTCCCTCCCCCCTCTCCTCTCCCTCCCTCCCTCCTCTCCCTCCCTCCCCCCTCTCCTCTCCTCTCCCTCCCTCCCCCCTCTCCTCTCCCTCCCTCCCCCCTCTCCTCCTCCCTCCCTCCCCCCTCTCCCCCTCCCTCCCCCCTCTCCTCTCCCTCCCTCCCCCCTCTCCTCTCCTCCCTCCCCCCTCTCCTCTCCCTCCCTCCCCCCTCTCCTCTCCCTCCCTCCCCCCTCTCCTCTCCCTCCCTCCCCCCTCTC